>NC_136861.1:531798-1214551 GCF_951799975.1 Gobius niger
TTTTCTATGCTTCATGAAGTATTAACCGAAGCTTAAACTGCAAACCACTCCAGAATCAAGTGACTTTGAATATGACCAGGAAAGCCTTTGTCACAATAGTATTTATTTATTTATTAGACATTGCAATTCAACATAGTACAAAACAAGCTTGTGGCTGATTCTCTCATAGCTAGTGCTTTGTTTCAGCTCCAGTCCCTACACTATATTAAAATGTTCAATTTCACCCAAACATCTTACCTATCTCAGTCTCCACCGTATAAATCATTCATATACATTCAGTGCTATTTCTGTTTCGATTTCAGCCAAGACTGAACTGGAGAAGTGAACGTTTTAATCTCATGGTTTGAAGTTCAGTGGGTAATGAGTTCCACAACTAATATTCAGTTATTCTAAAGCCTGTTCTTAATCCAGATTGTGCTTGAAAGTCTTGGGACAGCCCTGGTTTAATGTGAGAGTCTTAACTTTTCAGCCTCACAAAAAGTCCATCTTGAAAGGGTCGGGCTCAGACAACTTGGACCAATCACGTGGGCGGGTTTTTAAAGACGTGGCTGCGAGGAGACAACACAGTGTGTTTCTGATGTGTGTCCCACTACAAGTCAGTCCCCAAACCCTTTAAACTGGAGCCTTTCCACATGTGGATGTTACTATATGTGAGATAAATGACGTAGAATCGCTTGAATGAAGGTTCCTTGTGTTGAATTTGAGTCGGTTTGAACAAATCTGATCAGATAAAAATGCTCATGAAAATGAAACCAGCACAAATCTCACATGAAATCAGACAAATTCACTTTCACTTTAAAAAAAGATTTATTTTTTACTTATTTCTTACTTATAATAAGAGGTTTATTTGATTTAAAACCAGGCCAAATCTACTCAAACTTTCGATTGAATCTCTTCATTCAAGTAGATTTATGTCATTTCTACTTTAAGATTATTATTCTCGCTAAGGCTTGAGGGTCTGTTCAGGGTTAGTTTAGTTTCCTCTTAATACTCAACATGTTCATAACAAAATCCTCTTTTGTTGATGAGTTGTGTTTTTTTCTGTATATTTATGAGCTTGTATTGAAATCCCAGTTTAACCCAGTTTATTATATACATATATATAAAAAAAACTAGTAGTAACTTTAGCAGTAACTACAAAAGTTACCACTACCACATCTACCCACCTCACGTTATTTGAAACGTTAAAAACAAACCGTTCCAAAGTTGTCCGTTCGTGCGGCCGTTGACAAGTGTCCGAGTGAAAGTCCTCCCGTGCTCTGGTTGGCTTGTTGATCCGCCACTTAAGTGGGAGCTGGTTTGCTGATTGGTTCGTTTCGAAGTGCCCCACCCCCTCCCACAGCCCCCGTCCCGCCCTCTTTCCTCTGGAACTGAGCTCAGGTCAGATCTTACAGCACAGCCCACAGAGAGCCCGCACGACGGACTCGGACGACGCTGTTACAGTGAAGGTGTCATATTATGCAATTTGATTTGATTTGATGTCAATTATGTTTTTGATTATAAATGTAATATTAAAACAAGGCTAGAGACTTTTTTTCCTTACTATGACCAGTAGAAAATGGTGCTGAAACTAAGAAGCTGCTGAACTTTGGGAATTTTTTCCTAATTCTTTCAGCACTCAAATTGCTTTCATTCTGAAGCCTGATAGAATGGCTTGTGTTTGAACGTCCACACTATTCCTTTAATAGACACAACACAGTGACACAATGTAGATTCTTAACCATGCAGGTGCCTCCTTTACTGCTTTAATGACCAGAGACAAAGTCCCCACAGTGCACTGAGGACAGAAGTGGACCGCCATGACCGCCATGACCACAATGACCGCCATGACCACAATGACCACCATGACCACAATGACCACAATGTCAAACAAAGTCAATGAAGTGACCCATAATGTTTCTCACACATGCTGTGAATGCTTCTGAGAATGCTGTGCCTCGCCCTATGGGTCAGCCATTCATGCAAAATCCAGTTTTATTCCTTCGTCCATGAGGACAAATCCACACAGATGCCCTCCCCAGCTGCGTCTGGGCCATGGTTTGGATTGACAGCTGCTCGTTCTTAGCGTGTAGTGAAACAGAACAGCTCTGGTCACGGTGGTTCATTGCAACAAACTTGTTATTGC
Source organism: Gobius niger (assembly GCF_951799975.1). NCBI lineage: Eukaryota > Metazoa > Chordata > Actinopteri > Gobiiformes > Gobiidae > Gobius > Gobius niger. The sequence goes on from NC_136861.1 coordinate 533,924, forward strand.
CTCAAGATCAAAGTTGAATGGTTTTGTATAGCCCAATATCTAGCGTCTTATGAAGTCTGAACAGGCCTTAAGTTAACTGTAATCATTTTAGAACCCACAGTCAGCCGCTGCCCTGTCCTGAGCCGGAGCTGGAGCATGTGTGTGTGCACTCACTGGGGGAGGCTGGAGAAACCATGTCCAGTGCAGAGACATAATATGAATAGACTCTGTGTCCTCACTCCTCCCCGTTTGCCATAATAGCTCTGACGGAGCATGTTCCTAAAAAGGGCATAAGGGCGGGATCTTCACTGTAGACTCAGCCCTCGCATGACATATAGTTCGGTCATAGCCGCGCCCGCACCATTGGCTCACCTGCTAACGGGCAAGGCTAACTTGTTCTGCGGCCCCTGTATGGAGGGACTGCAGCGATGTCGGCCCCTAGCGTGGTGGCTATTGGTCCAGTATTACATTTACTCTTAAACATATGAGCACAGAGCAGTTCTTACCCTTCTTTGTATGTCCAAGTCAGGGTGAAATCTTCCTGTCCTTGATGATTGCATAACGTTGCAAAGGAAGAGTCCCAAAAGCACCATATGCAGCACTGCATTGGGTGTCGTGTCACGGTAAAAACAAAAGTGAAACTGTGCGAGCTGGTAGAAATCATATTATATTATATATGATATTTTAGGATGTTTGACATAGGGCCTCATTTCCTCGTTATCCAGAGTGTTGCTGATTTCTGGAGATATTGTTTTGGTAATTCATGCAGTTCTTATATTTGAAGACTTTCGTGGTGCTAGGCTAGTGTAAGGCTAGTGCGATTCTATGGTATCAGCTAGCCTGCATTAAAAACAGTGTGACCCGCTCCACAGAGCACCTGAGGCAAATCACTGATAACACCAGACTAACCATATACATGTCTGTTACCGTAGAAATGTGCTAGCCTTGCACTAGCCTAGCGCCACGTAACTCTTCAAATATAAAAACTGCATGAATTACAAAAAAAAATATCTCCAGAAATCAACAACACTCTGGATAACGAGGAAATGAGGCCCTATGTCAAACATCCTGAAATCTCCCTTTAAGGTGTACTTGATTGGGGCGACCCGTATGGAGCAGAGGGCGATGGCATTAGGTTAATAAGTCTGTTCATTTGTTAAGGTCACAAAGTGAGCTTGTGCTCCCTTCAGATGAACCTTATAATATAGCAAATGTATTACGTTACTTTAAAATCTTTCTGTTTTTACTTAAAAGGTAAAGGTTAGATGAGAGAAGAAAGATTTTTACTGAATTTACTGCCTTAATATCCTCAATATCTCCTCACACAATATTTGGGCAGCACTTTTTGATGATAGAGGAGCTGTGGGCTCGACACACGTGAGGCGACTGGCCAAACCCATCGCCTCCGAGGTGAAGATCCACACAGTGACACACATGGATCACAAGTGTATACACAACTGTGGAGCTTTGAAAGTGGACAGTGTTTTACCAGGGGTGGAGATGAAGGAACATCATTCATACATATCAGTGATGATTGTTTTAAACTGGGAAAACAGTTTTTAGCATGACTATTGTTGGGGAATATATAAAAGTCTTTTAGTAATTGACGGTCTCTCAAAAACTGGCAGCCACATGTTCAAGCACCTTCTCTATAGACATCAACATCCTTTTCCGTCACAAATACCTGAAGATATCTAGAGTAAAGCATAACATGTCACCTTCCAATGCACAAACTGAGCTAAATTTGAAAACGGTGTGAGCCTTTCTGCGGCTGTCTGCAAACTCTGACCACGCAGTGCTTTGAAGCAAACTGTAGGCAGGAAAACGCTCATAATGCCCATCACCGCCCGACTATACCATACCAGGACGTTTAAAAGGTAAGTAGACTGCAGCTAAGCGCTAAGAGCTAGCGTAGCACTGGTAGTGTTTAATCTTGATGCTTGGAAATGTATTTAAGGAACGAATGTGCTTTATTTATCTTGTCTCATGGAGTCAAAGCTCTGCGCAAAGGTTATGAAACATTACTACGGCGAGAACTCACGTCTAGCGAGCTGCAGATGAATTCATTGTTGGCCGAGATAAATGAAGCAGTGAGCGCCTGATTCAACATGTCTGAGGCGCATGCTTGGAATCTATATTTCTTCCTCTACCCAGTCTTGACACTTTCTTCCCATCTTTTGTGTCACTGACAATCTATTCCTGTGTGACCTTGAAGGAGACAAATGAAGAAAAAAAAGTGCTTGCAGGGTTAAAATGTGACTTTACACGCTTAAAAAAAACACACACCTGGAGTAGTGAACATTTGACACGTGGGAAATACATGAAGTGCTCCTTTACAGCGACGCATTCATTGAAATGATAGAAATGCCTTTAGCTCTGAGCCTGGTCCTGCAAATGCCTACATTTGGTTCGCCGTCGAATCCCGGACCAGTTCCAATCGAGCATTCTATCCCCAAACAAATGAATAGGGAAGCCAGGCGCCTTTTCATGGCATTTCTATCACTTCTGTGGCCACTGGATGTGTATCTGACCCACAACAAACAGAAATGAGCATTTAGCTCAGAGGACACTTTTAGAAGCTCATTTGTATCAAAAGTAAAATGTCCAAAGGTTCATTAAGGTTCATTCATTAATGATTTCTAACCAGACATTGGCCTGAATGTGGTCAAGGGTTGACAACAGCTGAAAACATCTGGATCGTTCAAACTGTTGATGCTAATGCTAACGGCTATAGGGGAAAAAAACATTGAGCAGCAAATGGGCTTTGAATACTGTCCCAGACTAGCCGACTTGCTAATTGTCCTACTTTAGGATGGAACTCTGCTCCTCCTTTGAATTTCTATGGAAGCATCTATCGAATGTTAGCATCACGTTAGCATGTTAGCATGCTGAATATAGCCATGTCGCTAACTGGTCTGTAAACACCCCCTAACCTCCTGATTGGACCAAAAAGCCTCCTCTGTTTTGCAAAATGAGCAGAGCCAGAACAAACGCTCAAGCTCCTCCCCTCTCCTCTCCTGATTGGCCAGTTCACAGGAAAGCTCGTCTCATTGGCTTGGGAGATAGCCCGGGGATTCTGATTAGTGTCTGAGATCAGCAAAGGGAGGGACCTGACAGGGTCCAGCTGAGTGCGGTAGTATGTAAACAAAACCGCTAATGCTACAACAGTTAGCTTATGAGATGCTACATGAATGTTGAACATTACATGAATGGTTCTCCACACACATATCATTCCAAACGTGGTAAATAACGTAACGTTCACTTCACTGATGCAGAGGTTGTATAAAAGCATTATCATTAGTTGCACTCCTCCACTGGGGGGCGCCATTACTGTCTTTATGTCGCATGCAAACTCAGAGCTCTCTGAAAATCTCACAATTTACTAGTTTGAGCGGCGTTTCCAAGGCATTTTTCCCAAGTGGCAGGTTGGAATTTACCAGTTACAAGTTGCCTGGAACGCACCATAAGTGAAACCTTCATTTTCTTCAATACCAGTACATTAAAGGTGCACTATGTAACTTTGTATGTGAAACAAAACTCTTGATAATTGAGCATATTTGACCTTTAGTGGCTCAGTGGCGTTTTGGGTGCAGCATGGTGGCTTTGCTTTCCCTCACAGTGGCCTCTATGATGCTACTGAATCAATTGTTTTGGGGTTTCTGGACAGTTTCTGGTACGAACCCCCGAAAAACAATTGATTCAGTCACTAAAGGTCAAATATGCACAAATATCTTCTTTTTCCCCCCACATAAACGTTGCATAGTGCACCTTTAACAATACTTGGTTTTTGATTCCGATACTAAAATATTTGTCATTTAGAACCAAAAAAACAGAAGAATAATGTATGAAAATTAGGGCAAAATTAAAAATATGTTTTTTTTTAATAATAAAATGGGGCAAAAATAATGAAAGGAGGGGGATAAATTGGGGAAAATTATAACAAAATGTGTATAGAAAATGGGGCAAACATTTGGCCAAAAAGTTGAAAGAAAATTGAATAAATAGATTTAAAAAATGGAAAAGAAATTGGGTAAAAAAATATATTTGAAACCAAGTCTCTTCCTTTACTGCTGTCCCTGGACCAACAGCATCAAAACTTGGATCCAAAGATACATTTATTTGTTTCTTTTTTCGGTATCTGCTTTTGATACTTTCTTCTTTTTTTTTTTTTTATACTGGTAGAACCTCAACTGATGTTTCAATACCAAACTGGTAATCCAGCCCTTACCTCTGCTATACAGGTACTTCTTTGGAGTTTGACATTTGTTTACAGTAGAGACTAGATCCAAAATGGCGGTCACATGACTCACAAAGACCGATGGGAAGAAAGTCCCCCCCCCCCTCCGTCGAATGCCCTGCTGGCCCTTTAACTGCTGGCTCCGAAATCCCGGGAAACCTCAGGGGGAACACGGCCCCGGGGCCCCTCTTCTTCTTATTACTCAGCCTGGCACAGTCGCTGCTCAGTTCATCTTCGTCACACACACCCTCTCACATTCACACCATCGTAATCTTTTGCCTTGTTGCCATGGCGACAGAGACACGGTCCATAAAAGTGCTGTGTCCGTCTGATTGCGCTCATGATTGGGTTAAAGAATAGGTTGTTGTCAGCCCGTAGAATGTGGCAGTGTCTTTCTCCGCAAATATCCAGCCAAGTTTGATCAACACCACAGGGACCAAACGACTTTACTGCTACGCCACGCTTTAAATAATGAACATTTATCAAACATTTATCAATCCATCAATAAGTATAAGATAACAGACACCGAGGACGGGATCAAATCTAGAGCAGATTTAAAACACTCCATTTCCTCCATGGGATTAGAACAATTTAGTGCTTACCCCATGAAAAACTAAACACGATATCCAAAGTCCTCTCCGAACAAAATCAAATGATACATTTAAACATTGCGGTTTTGTAGATTTTAGATTCATATGGTTGCATGAAAGACACAGTAAGTGGAAACATGGAGATATTTAGCTTTTCTCTCTCTTACCATCTTAAGGTCAGCGCACACGACACCACTTTTATGCCCGATTTTGCTCTAATTCTCAGTGGAATCGTGTCTACTGAGAGGCAGTCACACAGAGTGGTGTCGCGTAGTGTGGGGGGGTCACGACTCGTGTAGTGTGGGCAGCAGAAAGACACGACTAGACTCAATCCATCCATTTTCTTCCACTTGTCCGTTGCCGGGTCACATTGCACCAGCCCCTATGGCTCCTCCTGCAGGTGGTGGGTCAAAAGAAGGACGGCCTCACTATTAACGGGGCCTGTTGGTCTCTCATAAGGGACCGCTCTTTGTCTGACCCGTCACCTCAGACCAGGTTTGCCCTGGGAGCCCCTACCAGGGGCACGAAGCCCCCGACAACAGAGCCCCAGGATCATTCGGGTGCTCAAACCCCTCCACCACGTTAAGGTGGCGGTTCCACCACGTTAAGGTGGCGGCTCCACCACGGGGCGCCTGGACTCCAGTCGTAGGAAATATTTTTTTATTATTTTTAAGCCCAATTGTTAATGCTCAGGAGAAACGTGGGTGATTTTACCGTCCCCAAAGTGAACACACAGGAAGCAGCGTCCAATGACAGAGTGAAATAAAGACAGAGAAATGAAAAGGCGTGGCAGTGTTTTTCTGTCAAAACAGCAACACAAACAACTCATTTCATGGCCACAGCCCCACACACGAGACAGCGCAACTTTATATCCCCAAAAATTCACGACAACCACCTTTTCCAGCTACATTTCAACCACGAACAGAGTTTAACGGCTCTTACTGAGTTTGGAGACGAACTGTTCAGCTTGACCTCGCCGCTAACGGCCGCTAACGGCCGCTAAGGCCGCTAACGGCGGCTAACGGCGGCTAGCCTCTCCTACGCTCTCGTCTCCTTTTCTTATTAAATCCACTGAAATACGTCCCGCTTCTTCGTGTCGCTGACTTTTATCCCCATGTGACAGAACTATAGCCCAGCTGAAGCTTCGTAGTAGCAGTAGTCTTGCACTGTGATGTTGACCAATCGGGACACGCTCACAAACACAGGCCTGTCTTTGTGGATTTGGGCTCAGTTTTTGAAACCGGAGGAGAAATGAAGCCGTAGAGAGGACAGACTGTGTAATAAAACATCAGCTGTTTGTCAGAATCGTGAGTCGCTCTGACGATTCTCAGTCGTTAAGTGTGAACCCCCAGACGTTGGTAAATGGTAAATGGTCTCAACTTATAAAGCGCTTTTCCACCTACATTAGGCACTCAAAGCGCTTTACAGCAAGGATCCACTCACCCATTCATACTGTCATTCATACACCAATGTACGCAGACACTGGGGGCAATGTGGGTGAAGTGTCTTGCCCAAGGACACAACGACAGTGTGCACTTTCAGGAGGTGGGAATCGAACCCCTGACCTTCCGATCATGAGACGACCCGCTCTACCATCTGCGCCACCGTCGCCCCTATAATTATACGTTCTATAATCGACCTGAATCCAGTCGTGTGGACCCCCCCATTCTATATAAAATCGTTTACGACTAGAAAAATCGTGTAGTGTGTGCTGACCTTTAGTTTTCCTGTCAGAGTATAAAACAGACTAAACCACCGACCACCACTTTACTCGCTCCTACAGACACCAAACTTTACAGGCTTGGACTTAAAGGACCAGGCCACAGTGTTTCCATACTGAGATATGTTCTTACCTGAGCTTAGACGAGTTGATACGTACCTGTCTGGTCTTTGTGCGTGCACGTGGAAGAACGTGGTAGTTTCCAACTTCACCCCCGTTTGGAGCCATAGGAATATACTGGGGGAGGCCAAATGCTCTTTGGTCTTTTTGCGTGACTGAGGGCACATACAAAGACCAGACAGGTACGCATCAACTCGTCTAAGCTCAGGTAAGAACATATCTCAGTATGGAAAAACGGTGGCCTGTTCCTTTAACAACATTTTTAGAGGGATTTTTTTCATATCTAATTCCTAACCTGCTTTATTCAGCTTTGAACACAAAAAACAAGCCACATTTTTACACTTTTTTTTTTTTTTTTACTCATGATTAGCTTATTCACAAACTTAACAAGATCCAAAAACGAATAGAAAACAAATATATGAAGAAAATAATACAATACATTTAAACACGGATCTATCCATTCATTAGATTTGATCACTGAAAATATCAACAGTTTTTTTCGGCATAAAATATCTTTTTATCTTAAAACTTGCAATACATTTTTCCTCATATTTATGCCAGTGATCTACAGCAGAAGTTTCAAATTGATATCACTTCTCTATTCACCTGCAGCGTCTCGCCTCCAGTCTAATGATGCTTTGGTACAACGGGGAGTCTAAACCTGTCATGTGCCCGTTCTTCATTTGAAAAGGACATTGAAAGAACGCCCGTGTGCCTCGTGTTTCGGGGAGAAAAACAAAAAAACGCTTCTGCAAAACGTGCCGCTGCTCTTTCCCCTCAAACATTCCCACCAAACTACACAGAACCTCACATGGACGGCAGTGGAGTGACGCCAGGCTGCAGCAGCAGGACGAGAGAGGGAGGGGGGAGGGGGGGGGCTGGAGCTGGAGCTGGAGTTGGTGCAGTGCCGCCGGTTCCCCCTGGTGGTGAGTCTGGGGCGCTGCTCTCCAAGCCGAGGCTGCAGTGTCTTTCCTCTCGCTGCCGTCTCTTTTCATCTGCCCCATAATTCCCCTCTCCTCTCAGTAACAGTGGTATTGAGTGCGCCATCGAACCGCGCGGCGCCGCTTCATTAATGCAAACCCCCCCCCCCCTCTCCCCCCTCCCCCCCTGCCATTGGCTCCTCCGCCTCTCTCCGCGGGACGCGCTCGGGCTTCAATCTGGCTCATCCACACGCCGCGCGGTGACCAGTGGGGCCGGGAGCGAGCGTTTAATCCTGCCGCAGTGGTCCGTCCCGTGAGGACTATTGAGTAGCGCACTCATCCTTGTGTTTCCCCAGCGCCCCCCCTCCCCCCTCCCCGTTGGCACTGAGGGAGGGATACAGGATCCGCTAAGTGTGAGGCAGTAGAACGCATCGATCGCGTGGACGGATTTGAAAGCGATATGAAGGAGCGTGAAGCCCTGTGAGACTTGTTACGAGCGCTTCATCCGGGTTTGTGGGTAAAAGGATTTGGGCTAAACAGGCAGAGCCGCTTCCACGTGGAGACCATCACGTTTGCACCACAGACACGGTCCAGCGCGTGTCCCGTGCATGGCCAGCAGCACTGCAGTACAAGTACACGCTGCACTGCAGACTTTCCTCTCCGGCAGGAACACAAAGTACTTTCAAATCCTTTTACTCAAATACAAGTAAAAGGCTGTAACAAGTCAAAGCACTACAGGTCAGTGTTCCCAAAGCGGGGCTGGAGACCCCTCATGGGATCGCGAGGCACTGGCCTGTGGATGGACACGCTGCTGGTGAACAGGGATTTTTCTAATCATTTTTTTTATTAGCAATTTATGGGTTTGTGCGTTTTAAATAACAAAATCATGACAATAATAATAAATCCTAAATAATCAAAATAAAAAGTATGAATAGAGTCCATATAAACATACATATCACAGCGTTCCTCTGTAACTACAGGGCTGCACCATCCGTCACAATAAAAAACATATATATACACACATATACATACATGCATCCACAACACACAAGCACATATATGTACATACATACACATACAAACATAAAGATATACCCATTTGCGCGTACATACATACACATATACACACATACAATACATATCCATTCAACTCAAATTCACTTCTGTTTAATAAGTTCATAACTATGAAGAAAGTTAGTTCTAATTCTGATTTACTCATTTAACAGTTTGCTAAAAAATTAAAAAAAATCACCTGCAATTTGCAACAACTACACGTACGTCGCACATGTGGCACCTTAGTCTAGGGATTGTGTTTATTTAGAGGGATCAATTTGAAAGTATTGCAGTAGATTACTGACTTACTGAATATGAGAAAATTGTATTGCCAGTTTTTTGTCATTTTATGTTTTCATATTAAAATTTATTTCCCATATTTTCTGCAACAAATTCAGAATAATGGATGGACCTAGGTTTAAATGGATGGTTTTATTTTGTGACATATTAGTTACAAAGGCTTTTTATTTTAAAAGTGAGCTCTTTATTCGTGGACAAATCTGTAAAAATGTAAAGAATTGAATTTTAAAACTCGGTAAATAAGGCTAGGGATTAGATATTTAAAAATCCCTCTGGAAATTGTTCAGGCCAAGACTGGAAAGTTTGAAAAAATAACATTTCCATATAAATCTACAGAGAAACATTGAATTAGTGCAATAGTTAAACATGTTATTGTGAAGATTAAGTTGTTTTTTTTTCCTTTCCAGGTAAAAGATGTTAAGAGACTGAATGAACCTAAAACCTGAAAACTGAACTGAACAGTGTCTTCCCTTAAACATTAAAACAGGCCTTTTAAGTGACAATTGATTTGATTTGAGTAGAATACATGTGTTTTCTGCTAGTTTGAATTAAGCAACCAAGAACAAGTCGGACTGCTTTGTCTTGAAGTTTTAAAGTAGTAGAAGTATTATAATTTAGCTAGAAATATTAAGTATGTGCATAATTCATACACAAGGCAGTTCAAAGTGCTTTACATGAAATCAATCCATAAAACAAACATGTAAACCACGATTAATGACATTAAAAGTGAAGAGTGCAGATGAAATCCTTTCAGCGTCACTAAACAACTTAAAGGGACTAAATGCAAGTTAGTCATTTTATACTCACTACTGCCACCTCAGGTCTTACACGTAACTGCAGCTTCTATATTAAGCTCGTGCATGACGGCACTTCAGTAACAGCTTTCTGAGGGACAGAGCAGGATTTTAGAGGCCGTTGTGGTGAACAGGTCTGAGCTCATGGCTGGAACATGTAGGGGGAAAATACTTAGTTTTAACATTTTTAAACACTATAGTCCCCTAAAAATGGCAAAATATATTCATGAGACATCATTTCATTTTGTTGAGAATTTTAAGTGAAAAACAACTTAATATCTGATGCTAACTGATACATGTAAACAAAAAGGAAGCGGCTAAGCTAAGCTACGCATATGAATGAATAGGCTAAGCTAACATTAGCCACACTCGCAAATTCTCCAGTTTCTCCCCTCAGGCAGCAGTGCTCGTGTCCTACATTTCGACGAAGGATGTATTTAGTTTCAGAAGTTTACTCAGGATTCAAGTGAAAGTTTTGTCGTACTGCACTCTGGGGGCGGAGCTGAGGGAAGGGCGGGGCTGCTCTGTGCCAAACATGTAGCCGGAGGAACATACTTTTTTGACCTCTACTATCCACAAGTTTTTGTTACGATTTAAACTTTCACACAACCTAAGTCTAATAATACATTTTAGTCTGAACATAATTATAGTCTAAACATATTCACGGTCTGAGCAACAACCTTAATCACATTTATGTGCTCGTGAATGATGATCAAACATGAAGAATGTGTTGTAATAGTTCCAAATGATGAAAGAATAGTTCCCTCATCCCCTGCATGTTTCACACAGTGCTGTATCTCCGTGTCCGTGGTCTGTTCTAACATACATCCACCTGTACATGTATGGTCTGTGATGTTAATGTAACGTAAAGGTGCAAATATTACAAACACATCTGTAGTATCCACATGTGACTTTACCAGGACTGAGGTTCACATGCTGATGTTCCTGCATGTCCAGTGTTTTAGAATATTTGCTGTTGTGCTGATGTTTCTTTGAACTAACCCTCGCCCATGTCCCTTTCATCTGACACTGTATGGAAATACTCGTAATCATAATGAAACATCAGAAAATAAATGTTTGTTTCAGATAATTGTTCCACAAAGCATTACTTTGGACAGTTGAGTGTGTCCTCAGCTTTAAAGCAGACATATCATGCAAAATCTACTTTTTGGGCGTTGTCAAAAAATGACCGGGCAGCAGTATTTCACTCACTTAGGCTCTTGCATCTGTGCTTCTTGGTGACATTTGGTCAAAGGTAAAACCCAAAACTTTCCAAGACCATAATCCATATTAGGTGGAGATGATTTAATCCGGCCCTTGCCCTGTAGAGCATAAATTCCAGAGTATGTAGGGGGGAAAAGTAAATCTCTAGCCCACTCCTGTGCGGAGTTATGATTTTTTAAAGAATAACCAGAATGCTCATTCTAGCCACTAGGGGGCATTAAATTTAAAATAAAAAGGAAAGAGTTCCACACGTGTCTAGCAGAGGGCACTGACATAAGAGCTCAGGATATGAACAACACATTATATAGCCACGTGGTAAATGGACAGTCTGCCCCAGGGCGGCTGTGGCTTCAATAACAGCTTACCACCACCAAGTGAATGAATAATGACGACTGCACTTTGAGGAACTTGTGACTCAGGCTTGTAAAGTGCAATACAAGTATAAGCCGTTGTTATTAATGACAGTCAAGTTGGGGCTTTGACCAAATCACAGCTTATTATTATTCATTTATAATAATATTTATATTTTTCATTTATATATATAAAAAAAAATCTATATTAAATACGGCCCGCGACCCACCGTGGGAGCTGAATTTCAGCCCGTGACCCTGTTCTAGAATGTCCTGATGTCATAATCTCAGGTGGAGGGCACTGTGAGATACTGTTTTTGTAAGAAATGGACGAATATTGTTCCTCATCAGTATGTGGTAGTGATTAGAATCTCAAACCCGCCGCCATTTTTTTTTGTTGCTGACTAACATCACACTCATATCTTTAAATATTGCTGCCATTGGACGTTAGTTTAGAGAATGCAGTCAACTTAAGACGTATGGATTTCCCCAGTAATGACAGATATTATCCCACCTCCTCACTTCAAACTATAGGCTGTTAAGAATGTTGTGATGTTACATGAACGCAACCTCCTGTTCTGAGCCCCATATGCATGATATGTCCACTTTAAGGTATTTGCATCTTTACAAATCTTTAATAAATGAAGCTGCCTGGTTTGTTCCAGATATTCCATGACAGTCTGGTACTGCTGTATCTCACCGGAGGATAGTTACAGAGAATTTATCCACAACTCGGATTGTTTGTGCACATTCAAAAGGCATATCTCACCAGCCTGGAGGCTAGTCGGAGACTAGTTGGAGACTCCAGTTGCTGCTCGTCATGGAGATGTCTCCGGGCAGTCTCGGTGAAAACAACAGGTTAAATTTCAGCGGAGTCGCTGCATGGTCTCCGAGAGGTCTACGCGGTCTCAAGCAGTTATAGCAACGTCCCGAACACTACTCAACCTGTGAGACATTTCTGTGACGTCCCTGCAATGTCTCCGAGACCTGTCGGAGATTTGAAAAAGTCTCAAGCACGTTTCACCGAGACTACCTGGACGTCTCAAAGACATCTCCATGACCAGCAGCAACTCGAGTCTCCAACTAGTCTCCAGGCCAGTCAGATAGGCCCTTTAGATGGAAATTCAAGCCAAGGGCGAACCAATCCGAAAAATGTGAGGAGTGGCCTGTTTGTTGACAGCCAGCCCATTTTGAATGATTTGGTGTCAGTAATTCAGATTCAGGATTGGAAATCTGATCTCCATGTAGCAGTACCAGACCGTCCAAATCTGAGTAGGTCAGTCTCGGATCCAAACACTTTAAGTACGTCCCATCGCTAACGGGGCAGTAGCGTCTTTACTTCCCCCACCTCCACCATTCCCCCATTCCCCATTCTGTGTTTAACCCCCATTGCACTCTAACAGTGGTGTGTCCATCCCACCCCCAGGCTTCCCTCCGCAGTCTCTGGTCCTGCGTTGTGTCACTAAAGTGTGACTCCGTGCAGGTATGTCCACGCCGGATGACACGCGCTCCACTCTGCGCTGTGTTTGGCTTTACCGTGCCCCTGCCAGGCTACGCTAAGCTAAACTGTCGGCCTACACTGCGCTCATGTAAAGGCTCCGGAGCTGTAGCACATATAGTGTGTGCAGAGTGCTTTGTTTCAGAAGTCTGCGGTGGATAGGGCTGGGTACAGATACCGGTATACCGATCGGGTTCATTTCCAATGTCAAGGAATGTGTGAAAAATGGGAGAACATTTGGGGTAAAATTGGGAGAAATTGTGGCAAAATCAAGGAAAAATTGTGTACACAAATTGGGCAAAAAATTAGGAAAACTATGGGAAATATTAGTAATAAAAAAAAGCAAAAATGTGTGGAAAAAAATATTTAAACAAAAAAGAAATATTGAAAACATTTGGAAAAATAGGGAAAACAACAATTTATTTCACTTTAATTTTTTCAATACCAGTAGTACCTAAACATTTTTTTTCCTGATAGCAGACTGGTATCCTTCAACAGTACCCCGCCCTAGCTGTGGACGACATGTGACTGATGGACATTCACTGACTGCGTGTGGTAACTGTTAGCAGACTTCTGTGTCCATGAAGATAAGGTTCTTTTGTCTCAAAGCAACTGCTAATGCTGATGCTTATGCTGATGCTAATGCTAACAAGATGCGTCAACAAACGGGGGGAAAGTGATAAAGAGTTCAAATGCACGATGGAGGCTAATCAGCTCTGTACTGACCCACAACACAAATATGAAAGAAAACACCAAATACACAAAAAAAAATTTGGTTTATAAAGTTCTGGATACATCTTCAATTTAAAAGTGTGCATTTTATGTCCATGAGTTACCAAAGGCTGATTGGTAGTTATTCTTTTTAACTCTTGATAGTAATTTTATGATTTTATTATACTATTTATTAACCTGGCTAACACCACGCTGCTGTGTGCGCTCGAATTATTTCGAACTGCACAACAGCCTGGGGACCATGGCCAAATCTCCGGTGGATTTGGGAACCAATCACAGAACGAGGAGGGACGGCAAGACGATGACGCGCTATTAGATATATGGAAGCTTGTAGTTTATTTACGGATAATAATAAAAAAGTTTATTTACGGATCCAACGTGACAGCAGCAGACACGATGGTATTTTTTGATCGAGCTTTAGACCTTGTTCTAAATAATTTAGCTCAAAAGTTTACAGCGGGTACGTCATACGTCATCTCATACGATGATACGATTGGCCATGGCTACGTGCAGACGCATGAGACTTTTTTTTTTTTTTTTCGTATCGCCCAATAAACGAGTATGGACGATCGTAAACCACACCTCTCCTACGAGAAAATGAATTGGTGGTCCCCAGACTAAATATCACTTGTGATTTTAGTCTGGTGTTAGCCAGGCTAACTATTTATACTATTTATGATTATTATTGTTGAGATTTTGAATACGTAGAACCTTTACGACGGTGAAGTGCAGTATTTACTTCTTACCTCAGGTTGGTCACAGACTGTCAGTGATTAACCACCAGTCGCTTGCTGTGCTCCACATACTATATGTTGAAAATATTTATTCGCTACTGTCTCGTAAACTCAATGGAAGTCGTCATCCTTGAGTACATCTAGCGTGTAGTGAACTGTGATGCTGTTTTGCATCAAAGGTTTCCAGTGAATAGCATTGGTTAGCCTCAAATAACGTCACTTCCTGGTTAAATAACATCACTTCAGGCCGACTGGACCATGCCAGGGTTTCCAATTGCAATGCAAACACACCGTGCTCTATGAATCGAGCGTGTCGATTCTGTGTCGGGCTAAGATTGGTGTCACATGACTTGCTATTAATATGGCAACCTTCAACAATCATGTGTCTGCATCAGAGCTCATGAGACTGAAGGAACTGTTACAAAGTGGGACACGCTACTAAGATGCTTATCCAGACTATTCCTCTATCCGATAGTCCAAGACCCAACAGGGGGGGGGTTGAGTAACCAATCAGAAATGCATGTACCAAAACAAACACTGCAGCTTCCTTGAGTCTTGGGCTGTCCGTCGTGTTGGGCGTTGACTGGCTCAGCTGGACGCTATGGTAGCCAGGCTCTCATGCGACTAACAATGCCTGCTCTCGGTCTGCAACAGCCATGGCATTTGCTACAGTCTTTTGCAGTAATAGAAGATGCTTTTTGGTGCTTTTTGTCAAGGGCTACAACCTCTGTGTTCAACACATGCTGCCACTGTTTGTGCTCCTGTGCTTCTGCTGTCAGCTTTCAGGAGAGATCCCAGTGGTCTTTGTGTGTCTTTTCAAGACTCTTTTGAAACGCAGCTTCTGACCTCCCCGGCTTCTTTTGCCCTCCTTTAGCTTTCCGTAAAAGACTGCTTTAGGGAGTCTGTTGTCATTCATCCTCCGCACATGCCCAGCCCAACGCAACTGTGATGAAGTCATTGGAGCTTCAACAATGACTGACCCAGCCCGCCGGATTATCTCCGCATCTGGTATTTCATCTTGCCATGTGATGTTTAGAATAACCAGTAGGTGGGGTAGCTGTACTCCTGTAAAGGCGTTGATGTGTCTGCTGTACAGTGTTGAACACTCTGAGATGTCATGGCAGCTCCAGAGGTGTTTCTGTAGAGAACCAAAAGCCTCTGGCAAACGTAATTTTCCTCTCAACTTCCAGATCTGAGTTTGTGTCGGTCACTGTGCTGCCAACATATGAAACAGTCTTTGTGACCACCTCTGGTTGAGAAGCCTTGCACAGTAAAGAAAAGTTGGTGTGGTGCCCCCACCAGACAGCCTCTCTGGCCTCCACACCATATTCCAAGTGCACAACTGTATATATACATGTGCACAAAGGTGCAACAGAGCTGGTAGACGAGGGGGCTGTCCTACAGTAGCATTATTACCTTCCGTTGACTATAGTCATGGTTCAAGCTTGTACAAAGACATGAAAAAGACATAATAAAACCACACAATCTACAGCTAGGAGGTCCCAAGATCAATTTCCGGTCGGACGGGGCCTTTCTGTGAGAGAGAGTTTGCATGTTCTCCCTGTGTCTGCGTCGGTTACCTCTGCTTTCTCCTACCACTAAAAACATGTACAATAGGCCGGCATGAATGAGAGTTATACTGATAGTAAAGGCCTTATATTGTACATTCTGTGTTCAGTATATGTTCATTTATTTATAAGAGCACTGTCCACCTGAATTATCCTTGCCTGGCCTGCCAGACACTCCTCCTTTCTGTTCAAAAGAAGAACCGTCTGGACAGCTCCTCACAGCCGATCATTTCACCATTTTACCCACATCGGTCCAATCACGCACCGAGAGGCGGGACTTCATTCCCCCAAGAGGCGGAAGCCGTCACCACACTCGACCCAAACAATAGAGATGGCGTGTGCGGCGAGTGATACGATGTTTTCTTCTGCTCTTTGGTCTGTTTTAAATCATTTGAAAACAATGTTAATCCCTAAAATTGGAGCAAGAAACAGCGTTTGAAGCGTTCCTCGTAAATAAGGACGTTTTTGGAAAGGCTTCCTGCCACTTGTAGCTTTGCTCTGATTGGTTGTTGCCGTCTGTTGATCACGCCCACCGGGAAATCGTTGAGATCATGCTGCTCCCAGACTATATGTCTTTGAAATATCTATGAAAAAGCATGTAGTTTGGCAGGCCAGGCAAGAATTATCCCGGCCTCAAACTGTGAAAGTCAGAGATAGTTACCGGAGATAGAAATCACTGAGCTGCAGCCCAAACTCGTTTCTAGCTCCTACAGACCCTCCCACCCATCCTAGTGGTGAGCTAAATCGATGTTAGATTAAGTAGAGCGCTAGTTGAGATACTTGCAGTGGCAGGCTCGACTTCACAGTGGTATTGTCATAAAATGTCTAAACAAATTCACAGACGAGAACAATGGAGATGTGTGTAAGGAGTTGGGGCCACAGCAAACAGTGGCTGTATAAGAATGGGAAACATCAGGTACAGCAGCTCTAAAAGTGGATGAAAAATGTAGCTGTGACGGTTTGTAGTCAGCATCTTGTGTTCTAAATATGCAGCATGTACGAGCAAATGCTAAATGCAGGTGCGATGAGCCCGACCCAGATCTGTCTGCGGAAGTCTCCGGAGGGTTTACACAGATCCTACATCCTCAATTAGAACGGTCCCTTTAGTGAAACACACCACTGCAGGCTTCAGGAAGACACAGTCACCTATAGTGCAGAGAAATGAGCCGCGTACCAGAAGGGTTACGGAATCACAGATTATTACAGGAGCAGCGAAAAGGTCACAATGTTCAGCCCTGATCCTGGAAGAGCCACTCGTCCAGGGGTGGAACCTTTTGAAAGCTCGATTATTGTAATCAAAGGAGATCTTAGGGTGAGACACGGCGGTTGAAAACATACATTTTTCAAGCAGTCCTCAATGTGGAGATTTTGGGCTAGTTTTCTCCATAGACTGTATATATAAATGGACAGCTTCTGCTCACTCCTCCCCGTTTACCATAATGACCACGGTCGAGGGGGAAGTCAAGGCAGATTTACAGACTCCTCCTCCCCAGCTCTGACGAAACATGTTCCAAAATAGGGCATAAGGGCGTGACGTGTAGCTCGCGCGGCTCCAATGCTAACAGTCCGACCCTCATTAAGTACCAGATTTCTAAAAGTCAGCCTGGTTTCTTAAATTGTGACTAACCCAGTGTTATCTCAGGAGGAATATCTAGCCTAGTCTAGTGTTGAAAAAATAGAAACCAGGCGTTAAAGTTGTTTTTAACTTGTCTAAACTCCAATGCTTTTCGATGGGGGCCTAGCGCCGAATTGGAGGTACTACAGCAATGGCGGCCCCCAGTGTCGTTGTCAAAAAGCAGGGCAGCCAGCGGCCATTGGTTTTCTCCCTTACCATCAGAGGCCATACCTCCTTTGCTCTGGCCAATCCCGTCAGACCTCGGAAGCTAAGCATGAAGGGCCTGGCAGGACTTGGATGGGAGACCGTTTGGGAACACGAGGAAGCCTAGCGAATGTAATGTGTGAGTGAGTGAGTGGTGGTCGGAGGGGCCGATGGCGCAGACTGGTTTCCTCGCTTCCGTCAGTCTACCCCAGGGCAGCTGTGGCTACAATAGTAGTAGTAGTGCGATGTAAAGTGTGTGTCCAGAAAAGCGCTATATAAAACAAATGCATTATTAATTGTTATCATTATTATTATTATTATTAATTATTATTATTATTATTATTATTATTATTATTATTATTATTATTATTATTATTATTATTATTATTATTATTATTATTATTATTATTATTATTATCTTAGTTTTCATGTCAGAGTATAAAAGAGACTACACTTGCCCTGTTCGATACTTATTTCATGACGTTTTGTCATGAGGAGGAGATATCCCAGAAGTAGCTACAACATCTCTTCACAAAGCCAGCTTTCCCTCGCACATTCACAAATGTTGACATATTTTAGATCCACGTGTCCTGAAGCCTACCTGAGATGGCCGTATAATCCAAATTCCTTTCTGGGAGCCACCTGCACAAAAGACTGGAGAATTGCTCTCAGGCACATGTTACAAAACTTCAGGGCGGCTTTTCTCAAAAGTAGGTTTTTGTTCCACTGATGCAAAGACCACCACTTTAGTCCAACCGACTCCGCACTTTACAGTCAAGGGCAATATTAACGTTATTTTCAGAGGGATTTTGAATATACAATTCCTCCCTAATTTATTGAACTTTGAACAGAAAAATCAAGGCAACATTTTTTCACTTATGATTAGCTTATTCAAAAACAAAACAAAATCCATCCATCCAAAATACACCAAAATTCCCTTTGAAAAAATTCTTAGTAATTAACACATTGAGTGCCAAAAATAGTTTTTCATTACGAAACTAGTCACTCTAATACACCTTATGTGTGATTTTGGGAGCTCTGTGATGAACAGAAGTGAAATAAATGATCAAAAACGTGTGAAAAGTCACGATCTGGACAGTTCATTTAGCCTATATTATTTAGTTTCCTTTCTTTTCGTCTGAGTGGGCGTGGTGTTGCGTTAGCAAACAGCTGTAAACCTGACTTCTCTGGAGCGCATTTGACAAAGCAGATCGAAACAGTTGAGATTTTAACATTTCTATAAGTTTTTAAATGGTTAAAATTGGTCCAAGGACGACTGAGAAACATCCTGTTAAAGTCTTCAATCCGAGAACCAGGCTGTTTATTTATGTCGGTCATCTAGAGCAGAAGTTTCAAATTAATCACAAACTTTATATTTTTTTTCCATCTTCACCACTGCGTCTTGCATTAAAAATGATATAATGCTATAGGGCCAGATAGACTTCAGACTTCATTTTCATTATGTTTCATAATAGATATTTTTCAGTATTGATCATTGTAGCCACAGTTCCTTACTCACTCACACAGGCACACAACACACTCTCTTTCAACCTGGCCTATTGTACATGTTTTTAGTGGTAGAAGAAACCGGAGTACACAGAGGAAACCTACACAGACACAGGGAGAACATACAAACTCCACACAGAAAGGCCCCGTCCGGCCAGGGATCAAACCCAGGACCGTCTCACTGTGAAGCACGAGTGCTAACTGCTACGCCACTGAGCCGACACCTGGATCAGAGCCTTCAGGCTGACGGGACAGTGCAGAGAGAAAACAAGGCTTTAGTCAGAGGGACGTCTGAGTTTCTGTTTTAGATTGCATTTATAACGACAACTGACAAAGGAAAAGGCATGACTGCAACGTCACACTACGTATCAACATGCTTTAAGGAGCCTGGCATTGTTTATTTCTTGTTTGGATCTCTTTCTGTGAATATGAAGCTAATTTTCTTCAATGACCTGTGTGAAGTTAGCCCCCGTAGTGTCCCACTCGCTCCAAAGTGGTGTCATTGGTTAACAGCCTATCTCACCGGCTTGACCAGCAGAAACGCGAGTCTCCAGTTGGACACTTGAGTTTCTGCTGGTCATGGAGACCAGTTGTTCCCTGGAGATAAGTCTTCAAGTCGTTGTGTTGTGAATACTATTTGTTGTCATCAACCTTTGAGACGTTTCTGTGACGTCCCCACAATGTCTCAGAGATCTGTAGGATACCGAGGAGATTTCAAAGAGACTGCACACGACTCTTTGAGATCTCCTTGGTACTTTACAAAACCACTTGGGTGTTAGCAAGTAGAAATATGAAATGAAAACCCACTGGAGCACTTGACATTAAAAGGTGGGACCTCTTGGCCTCTTGGGAAGGAGATAAAGTGAATCACTAAAACACTACTCCAGGTCTGTCTTTTATGAACTACAACATTATAACACAACTCAAAGCACAAAAAGTCAGTCGAGCAGAAGAATTGTCGAAAACAGCGGTGCGAGCTCAGTTTCAGATGAATGACCTCTGGGACGTCCACCCACAGGCCCCAGTCCCATCTAGTGGCTGTTTCCCCCACTCTGTCCCACCAGAGCACCGCCTGTCCCACGCACTGTCCGCCGGCACGTGCCTCTGGGGACGTCGAAGAGCGCTGACCTTCCTGTTTTGTCCTTGTCTCTGTGTCTCTCTGTCCAACCTGTCCCTCCATTTGTCCTCCTTTTGGTCTCGATATGATTTGGGCTGTGTTCATTTCTGTTCACAACTGCTTCCACTGTGACAAATGTTCTGGATTTTGCCACTTTTAACAACAACAAAAAAACACAAAACGCTTGCATTAATGATTGTCCCATTGTCCCATCTCTGCTGCGTGACCCATGACCTCCGCCTTCCACCCCCGCGCAGTCCCGGGTTATGAGAAGTCGCGTAGTCTCAATAACATCTCCGGGATGACGGGCGCTCCCTTGCGTCTCGCACCCATCGCTAACTCCACATTCGAGCCGTTCGAGCCTCCGGGCCTGAGGCGATGCCACTCGCCCATCCCCTCCATCTTGTAGAGTATACAGCCATGGCCGCGCCAGCATCAGCCCTGTTGTTCTTTTGTTTTGTTTTGCGCAAAAGGGGAAACTGCCATCATCCTCATCCGCTTTCTCCCACTCCGCTTGAAACCGTCATCTCGAATTATCGCTTACAGAGGAGAAGCTTATCGAGCCTATGGAGTCGGCACAACGTCGTGAACCATGTGACTAAAGTCGGTGAAAGAAGAGCAGAGCCCCATTGACAGCAAAAGACTTCAAGTTGAGGCTGGTAGTTTTTACATTTAACACTTAATACAAATAAAAATAGAAAGGACAGATGGGGAACTGCCTCCGGAAACAGCTAGTGAGCCGGCTACTCTGACAAACTTTGAGAATTCTATATTTTTGGTTAGTTTATTTTTCCTATGTCCGCGAGTTTGGATGGCCCCAAAAATCAGAACAAACACAGTGGCTCGCGTGGGTAGAAAAGAACAACGGAACAGATGCAGTAAAAATCTTACTGAGGAAATAGTGTAGACAAGAGAGTTCGGGGTGAGATCCGGGGTGATTTCAGAGTCATATTGAGCATGACAAATGACCAGTAGGGCCGGGTACCTTTAAACAATACCAGTGTGGTACTGGGCAAAGGAAGTTAAAGGAAGTGAAGTTTTTAAGCTCAAATAAATGATACAAACTTGGAAGAAATAGTATCATAGAAATGGAATAAATTAACATTATTGTTCTGTTGTCTGGTTCTAGGTGTCAGATATTTTAGTATAGGTATTGAAAAAAAAGGATAATTCAGAAAATTCATAAACCAAGTAACGTTAGACTAGTTGGAGATTAGCTGCCGCTGGTCATGGAGATGTTTCTGAGACGTCCCCTGGAGATAAGGCGAGTCTCCGAGTAGTCTCGATGAAAACGAACAGGTCGTGTGCAGTCTCTGTGAGATCTCCTTGGTATCCAACAGGTCTCGGAGACATCTCTCACAGACCTCTCAGAGACCTCTCAGAGACCTCAGAGACCTCTCAGAGACCTCAGAGACCTCTCAGAGACCTCTCAGAGACCTCTCAGAGACCTCTCAGAGACCTCAGAGACCTCTCAGAGACCTCAGAGACCTCTCAGAGACCTCAGAGACCTCTCAGAGACCTCTCAGAGACCTCTCAGAGACCTCTCAGAGACCTCTCAGACACCTCTCAGAGACCTCTCAGAGACCTCTCAGAGACCTCTCAGACACCTCTCAGAGACCTCAGAGACCTCTCAGAGACCTCTCAGACACCTCTCAGAGACCTCTCAGAGACCTCTCAGAGACCTCAGAGACCTCTCAGAGACCTCTCAGACACCTCTCAGAGACCTCAGAGACCTCTCAGAGACCTCTCAGAGACCTCTCAGAGACCTCTCAGAGACCTCTCAGAGACCTCTCAGAGACCTCAGAGACCTCTCAGAGACCTCTCAGAGACCTCAGAGACCTCTCAGAGACCTCTCAGACACCTCTCAGACACCTCTCAGAGACCTCAGAGACCTCTCAGAGACCTCTCAGAGACCTCTCAGAGACCTCTCAGAGACCTCTCAGAGACCTCAGAGACCTCTCAGAGACCTCTCAGAGACCTCTCAGAGACCTCTCAGAGACCTCTCAGAGACCTCAGAGACCTCTCAGAGACCTCAGAGACCTCTCAGAGACCTCAGAGACCTCTCAGAGACCTCAGAGACCTCTCAGAGACCTCAGAGACCTCTCAGAGACCTCAGAGACCTCTCAGAGACCTCTCAGAGACCTCTCAGAGACCTCAGAGACCTCTCAGAGACCTCTCAGACACCTCTCAGAGACCTCTCAGAGACCTCTCAGAGACCTCAGAGACCTCTCAGAGACCTCTCAGACACCTCTCAGAGACCTCAGAGACCTCTCAGAGACCTCTCAGAGACCTCTCAGAGACCTCTCAGAGACCTCTCAGAGACCTCTCAGAGACCTCTCAGACACCTCTCAGAGACCTCTCAGACACCTCTCAGAGACCTCTCAGAGACCTCAGAGACCTCTCAGAGACCTCTCAGAGACCTCTCAGAGACCTCTCAGAGACCTCTCAGAGACCTCAGAGACCGCTCAGAGACCTCAGAGACCTCCCAGAGACCTCAGAGACCGCTCGGTGACTCAGCTGAAATCAAACCTGTTTGTTTTCCAGACCAGCAGCAACTGTAGTCTCCAACTAGAGGCTAGAGTGAGATAGGTGCTTTGTATGCGCGCAATGAGTCCAAGGTACGGTGACGTTGTGCAATCTCCGCAACATCTCCACAACTCCCTCCGGTGAGATTGGCCTTAAAGTACTGGTAACTGATATAATGTAGCCCGCAGTACTCCTTTTCCATTTAAAACTGCATATCAGGTACTTTTGCTTTACTTTTGAAACTACTTTTATATAACGCAGCACGTTCAGAGTAGGGAGACGGACTAAACACTGCTCCAGGTTTGTTTTTAAAGCGGGTGTAGGGCTGGATACTGTAAAAAAAAATGTATATCAGTACTTAAACGATACTTGTTTTTTGATAATGATACCAGAACAATACTTTACCTGATAGCTACACTCAAATATTTGTCAGAAAACAGAACAATAGTGTGGAAGATCTGCAAATGTACAATATCGGATTCATTTCTAGAAATGTGTGGAAAGTAGGGGAACAAAATGGATGAAAAATGGGGGGGAAATAATGGTCATAAAAAGGACCAAAAACAAGGAGGAAGAAATGGTAAAAACATGAAAAGATTGGGGCAAAACTTATTTAAAAAAATATTTGTGGAAAAATGGGACAAACATTAGGCAAAAAAATAATTAAAAATAGGGAAGAAATGGGGAAACAAATTGGGGATAAACGGGGGTAAATGGATGGAAAATATTAGTCATAAAAAATTAGCAAAAATTATGGGGGAAATGGGATAACGAGAAAAAAGAATTATGTATTTGAGCTGAAAGTCACTTCTTCTAATGCTGATGCCGATAGTACCTAAACTTTTTTTTCCGTTTTTCGCTTAAGGGTACCCAGCTCTATGTGGGTGTCATATATTTTTTCTAACTTAGTCCCAGTTTTATTGTTTGAGCTCAGTTGCAAGCTTTCAAAACCGTATAAAAAATGATCATTGCTGTTTCATCTTAAATTACCGTATGAAATATGGTCTCCGGCGCCCACTAGCCGACCTGAATGGATGTGCGCAGCCGTGAGCGTGTGTGAGAGGTCAGAGGTCATCTCCATTCCACCCGCCCCACAGAGGACCCCGCAGCGACTCTCTGCTCCAGGTGCAATGTTTTTTAGTTCTTCTCCTTTTGGCTTCTCTTTCTTTCCCTGTTTGTTCCTCCCCTTCCCTCCTCCTTCTCTGCACCATCCGCTCTCTCTCCGTGGATCCCATTCTGTCCACCCAGTAGGGGGCACTGTGAACGGCTACTGGAGCGATAGCCCCTGGTAGAGAGCGTGCGGCGTGAATGAAGACGGGCGGGGAAGAGACACATAGAAATATGCAAACCCCACAGCAGTCCGGCCTGTGTTTCACCACCGAAGAGCCCCCTCCCCTACCGACCACCAACCAACCACCACATGGCCTCAGTTCACCCGAGATCCTTCTGTTGGACACTTTTGTACATATGGACAATCTTTTTTTCTTTTCTTTTTTTCACGGTCTTTAGTTTTATACAGGTCTTATGTTTGAAAAGTCAGAGTTATTACAGTCAAGGCCATTTCTTGAAGCTGTGTTTGTTGTAGCGATGGGCAGATGACGGACTGTGCAACACTGTGTCCTCACCGGGTGGCACGGGTTCGGGACGTGGTACATAGGAGCCAAAATGTTTCAATCATCGGCCCGGGTCAATCGGTTAACAAATGACAGGGTTAAATATAAGTCCCATGTGCAATATCAGCTCTTTCTCGTTTGATTCCAGTTATTCATTAGTTAGTCATTATTTTATCTTACACTCTGCTCAAAGGGATATCTAAATAAGTTACAATTGCATTCAACTTTTTTTTAATATTTGACCTATATTTATATTTGACCCTATATGGCCGGCCCTAGGCAAGACTTAACGTTTGTTAATCCAATCCTTTTGGCCACACTCTGGATATGGTAAAGGCTAGATTTATTTAATTTTATTGTGATTATCGATTCACTAAAAAAGAAATCGGGACATGTGCAATAATGAAACATGCGCGCAGCAGTTATATTGGAGGAGGAACCTCAATTTCTTCTCGGAGGTAGAGCAGAACCAGGGAGGAGTCGTTTGAAAATATGAAATCCTTAGTTTCCAACACAAAAGACTGCAAGTCTCTGTCACTTTCTGTACCAAAGTTATGTCCGAAATTGGCACTGGTGTAGATGGCGGGAGAATGGACGTCATGGGGTTCAAAAATGTAAGCGCAGATGGCGCCCTAGGCGGCCGCCTGCGTCGCCTATGCCTAGGGCCAGCCCTGCCTCTTCACCTGCAGTGTCTCGCCTTACGTGACCCAGCGGTGGTATGGGTGGTCAGCATGATGCCTTTACTTCCCGTCCTGGTGACCTCTATGACACACCGGGATCAATTGTTTTTAGGGTTTCTGGCAGGTTTATCTGCTGAATGTGTGCGTAACCATGGAGACGGTTCGACCAGTGGTCAAAACCTACCAGAAACCCTAAAAATAATTGATACTGGGGTGCCATAGAGGCTGCCATGATGGAATGTAAAGGTGTCACGTGACCACTCAAAGACACATTGATATCAAGGTTTATTTTCACATAAAAGGTTCCATAATGCACCTTTAATTTGAGTACAGAAATCTGCCTACAGAACAAAAATGATTGGGCCTGACAGGCCGGTTAACAGGAAAGCTCGTCTCATTGGTCAGATTGACAGCCCGGTGTTTCTGATTAGTGTGTGAGATAAGCAAAGGGAGGGACTTAAGAAACAATATTGTTATTTAATATTTCTGCCGTTATGTCAAATTTCAGATCCGGGCGGTTAATTTCACACAATCTATTACACCTGTAAAACATTTAAACTTACAGACTATCACTTTAATTTAAGTGCAAAAATGCTTGTTCTATTACTTTTACTTGACCCACGGGACCGAGCGAATCGGGCCTAACATGCCATTGCCACATAGACTATATACAAAGTCCACACAGTCAGACAGATACTGAACCGTGCCACACCGTGTTGGTCACGTGACATGTACGCGTCGACGGCTTGGCTCGTCTCGCCCATCGCTAGTCATGTGTACTGTTCCGACACTTGTATCGTTGTACCATGTATACATTTTATTTTTCCACACGTATATAATAATGTCATTGCCAACACCACTTGTACACTTGGCTGATGGTTTCACAGGGTAAAAACTTACTCGATTCATATTTGGGCAGAGCACGGCAACTGCAAAGTCTACTTTGTATTCATTGTTTAAAACGATTTTTACTATAAAAAAACAAAAAAAATCAGCATTTGAAAACAAGACTGGGCAGAGATTTGATGTTTTGGCCTGGTCACAGAATATCTTATCGTCAAGGCTTGGAATAATGAGGCTTCATGCTTTCCGTAAAGCTCTCGTGCCTGCCCTAAAATGTCAAAACGGCGAGCTCTGTCTTACGATTCTTTTATGTCATTAGCATACGAGGATGTCAGAATTACCATCAGGTCAAGAGAAACTAGCACTTTCTCTACTGGAGTGTGTATGTGGAAAAAAAATTGTATTTGTGCTAACGCTAACTCGGTGACCCCCACGTCTGTATGCTGTTTGGGCGATCAACCATGTGGGTCACAGGTTGGACTTTGTTCAGACTGAAAATCACCAAATGCCTCAGGGGTTGGGCCCAGTCATTTTGTACCAAACATAGACCTTTGTACATGTTTGAGTTGGTCACCGCCGTGTGTTCATCTCCACTCTCTCTCTCTCGATCTGTGATGTCCTGCCTTCTCATTTGTGTCCTGATGATGTACATATGTAAAGTTATGTTTCGATGCATGGGTTTCCATCGCAAGCAATAAGGTTGTCGATATAACTGCGGAGGAGGCGTGTTAAGATGCTAGACTCGAGCTTAATGAATGTGTATATAATATTTAGACATTTCAGAGTGTGTATGGACATGTGTGCTCGCGCATACATATGCACTAACAAAGCATGCGGGTCAAAAACTTTACCTCTTTGAATGCACGAAGAGGTGGAATGAGCTGACATTATGCATGCTAAATGCTACGCTATTGGTCCCAGTAGACCAGGATAGGTACTGTACTGGGGGGGAGGGACGGGAAAGTTTATTTTTTCAGGATGGGTTAGGGCTCCATTTGTAGTAGGACTTGTATAGCTGCTTTCTTATCAATCTTGAGACTTAAGACATACACTTTTATCGTAGCTTTTGACTTTAGGTTGGACTCTTTCATTTGCTTCTCTCGTCATAGAGAACCATTCTGAAAGCCCCCGTGCTTGTCAGATATATGCAAAAAGAAGCACTAACTGTGAACTAACGCTAAAAATCCAGCTTCTTCCATTACAGTCTCGCCTGCTCTTGTGAAAGATGGGTCACAGACTGTTTCTTCCAAAAGGCCATTTCACCAAAGTCCCTGTACCACTGCACACTCTCTCTCTCTCTCAATCGTCAGCTCATGTCATCTGTTTGCGTCGGCTCATGTCTGAAAACTACGAGTACCACAGTTGGACTGTAGTGCGTTTTGTCGAAGGATACCTCTGCAGTGAGGACAAAAAACCTTACCCACAACAACCAACGTAAAGAGAGTGCACTGATAAGAGAATATTATAGATACATGGTAAATGGCCTCTGCTCTGAAAAAGCAGGTCCTTAATCAGACCAGTAGAAAACAACAGCTCTGAAGATGAAATTCAACTGAAATCCAGGTTTCAGTAACAAATGTTTGTTTGAAACATCATTTTTACATTTCTCAATGTATGACAAATGACATGCAGATGACAAAATTGCAAAAATGGTGCAAAATCTTACCCCATAACTATGTAAAGCAGGGGTCGGCAAGTGTCCAAGGGCCGGACCCTCGAAGTAAAGCACCACTTTCAACAAATGCCAGTGTTGTACATCATATATGACTTAATTGGGTGTTCTGCAAAGACATTTCAAAGGAATTGACAGCATTTTTTTTTTTCAAAATCTCTAATCTGTGTAAAGTTGTTTCTCAAAATCATCTTGAGGGCAAGAGGTTCTATGCTGGGGGGCCGGATTTGGCATTAACAGTAACTCACTTGTGTTTCCTGTTGCTTAGGCTTGTGAGACGCTTCAGTATTATTCTAAAACTCACTGAATATTCTAAATGCATTCCCCTTTTAGTCTCACTGCAGAGGCATTCTTCTCCATGTCCTCACACCTAAACACTTTTTTCACATATGGCTGCCGCTGGTGCAACCGTTCATGACTCAGGTATTTCTTAACCTGTTCCTCTCATGTCGCTTCCCAAAAAAAAAAAAACTTGTACTCTACGTACTGAACTGGAGAGATCCCGCCCAAATGTAAAGCTATATCTGTGCCTGCCAATGCTTTCCGTTGTCCGAACTCTGTCTCACCTCCTGCTGTCCCCTCGCCGCGTCCACGATACTACGAGAATTCTTCAACCCACCACATATCCTTAAGACTGTCCCTGAAAGAGCGACCTGAACACTCAAAACACATGCCTGGCAAGAGAAGACAAGAAGTTTGAAATGTTGTTGGGACTCAAGAGAACTTTCCCCAAGAGGACGAGAGACTCAAGTGGACCTCCATGTAAGAAAGTGTCCGCTGGGCCCTGCACTGTTTTCGTCTCGTGTGTCTGGTGTTTTCTGTTTTATCTGCCACATCCTACCCCTCCCCCTTTCCTCCATTCTGTCCATGTGTAGGCTTCTGTTCTGTACCACACCTAGGTCAAACAGCCATCCAACTCACAGCGAGCATTGGGTAAAAAACAAAAGCGTGAGTGATGTATCAAGTCCACGAGGGATGAAACCGTGCTGAATGGTTCTCCTTTGGCCGAGGTCTGGTCCTGTTGTGTGCGCAGGTCTTACACGCGTTTTTGGTGGAGTCCATCCCTGCACTTGGTGGGCTGCAGTCCCCGCATATGTCACAAAAGTTGATATGCGAGGGGACTATAGGCAGCCGGTGTGAAGAGTGTTCATGTGAAAGTTTGAGATGTCTGTGTAGTGCTGTGTTGCATGCTAGCAGTGAGCTTCTTTTCTCTCTCTCGGTGTTCTTGATTTCGCCATCCTTCCCTTCGATGTTGTCTCGTTTCGCCGAGGTCTCCACGGGTCTGGTACTCATCGACAGCCTGCAGAAATCACGGCGAAGTGAAAGCACAGCCATTGTTGAAGTCTTTCGGTGCAGAGTTTGACAAGACATCACCGTTTGAAAGATTTTTACAATGGCTCTGGTTATATCACTGGTTGTATTACGAACATTATTCCAAACCAATAGCATCACTTCCTTGCACCTGCAAAGCCTTTCTGACTGTGTGATGAGGACGTGGAATCATGGATAAGTTTGAAGAATCGTGTCAGCATTAGTTAAAGGCACGTATTGCACATATCGGAGCTACAAATGTCTTCTGAATGTAATCAGATGGTAACATTTTCCAAAGTTTCTATGCGAGCTAAACAAGCAAGGATTGTTGCTATTGGTATGAAGCAAACACCAAAGACGCAGTACCTATGTCATGATGGTGTTGTTTAAAACAATTTGAATGCTATTATTAGTAAGAGTTTCTGAAGCTCAACAAAGTCATAGAACTGGTTTTAAACATTTGTTGAAATACCACCATCATGTTGAGGGTATTGGCACTGCTTTAGACTGTGACTGCGCCAGACCAGAAAGAGTACAGCTCAAGACATTGTTCAGGAAAAACAAAAACTTTTCAAGTTCGGTTGCATTATTTAGACAATGCTAAACATCTCTTTCCTGGCCTGGCGTCAGAATCTTTCTTCAACTTTACACAAACTTAATCAACCCTTTGTCTTTTCATTTCAGTGCTGAGTTTCTGAGCGGAGAACGACTCTGAACAAGCTGCACTTTCATCTTCCTCATTTGGATTCCGTTGAGAAGCCCGAGGAGGGAAAACAGAGAGACGAGGCGAAGAGGTGTTCCGCGACAACCCCATCCCCCCCTCCTCCCCCCCCCATCCCATCCGCATTTGACTGTGGCCAATGGAGCGAGCCGAAGCATCTCCCGACTCGAGTGCCGCAAGGGCATTAAACCAATAAAGACACATGACTAGGTGCCCGTGTGCCGCTAAATCCTACTACAGCGGGAGGTTCTCAAGCCTCTCTACCTACGTTCACCAAGGACTGGGTGCGCCGTTAGCCGTGGCATCCAGAACACTATGCAAGACAGCGGTGTACGTCACGACGAAAGACTCCCGTGTGGGGTTTGGATCTGCTTACGGATTTAAAAGAGCAGCGGAATGAGTGGAACTGTGCGCTAAGTCTCTTCATACATATCAGAAACATCAGCCATATCACCGGGGAGGGGACTTGGGAACTGAACCGCTGCTGCTCGTCCACGGCTCGATTCCACCTCTGTCGGAATGAACACAAGGCCTCGACCTTGTGACGTCCTCCCGTGGACAAACTATAACCTATGGTGTGTCGGAACCTCCTCCTTGCTCTCTTTTCTCTCTGCAGAATCCCTCACTCCTGCACCACGCATCGCAGCTGTTTCTCTTTTAGCAAAGGTGCATGGCATGATAGGAAAAATAAAATAACAAAAAATGACTGAGAGGGAACTCATGAAAAACGAGAACAATAATGGCCGGAAAGTGGAAGCTGGTCAATGATTGGAAAGAGCAAAAAAAAAAAGACCAGGATGGAGTCCACAGAAAATGGGGGACTCCCCATTCCTCTCTGCAATGTCAATGCAAAGTCAGTATGATCATCCAAGCTATTTTTTATCCCCCCCGAAGCGACTGCTAATATGTGAAAATCAGCATCTCTTGCACCAGTGTGATGATGGATGAGGGCCGCTCCAGTGCGTGGAGGAAACGCGGTGTTAAGCTGGGCGGGGGGGTTGGGGATCCGCGTGGACTGTACGCTCGATATATACCTCTGACTACGGCACGAGAAAACGGAGGCTTTAAAAAGAAACGCAGGGATCGGCAGAATCTGCAGAACACCTTAGAGCTACTAATCTAGGAACGAACAAAAGAAAAATTAGAAAATGCATTTTTATTACCTTGTTTACCAGCATGAATATTCTGCATGACATCTGCAAGCCATTTTTGGAAGCTCCCCGCAACAAACAGGGCTAGAAATTGAGAATAAAAAAAAAAGATCTAGTATATGCAAAAGAGAAAAATAGATATAGTTTTAAGATACTACAGTTTCCTCGTCACATCAGCCTTGTTTTAGGTCCATCGTAACACATGTGAAAGCAAAATGTAGCCCGCCTAAAGACCCCCTACCACTGGACTTCACCGGTTGCTGCTTCCCGCTCACCTCTCCCCGTGGAGTATCAATTCTGTATGTCCGTACGTGACTCTCTCCAATGATGGCAGCTCTTGGCGAATGCCGGACTTCAAAAAGTATCACCGAAATCACCAGGTACCTGCTGCTCGTCGTCTTCGCTTCGTTGTCCTGGTTCAGCGACGGGGGGAGTGGCTGCCCCGCCTCCCGACACACCGCCGCTTTTAAACAGCATCGCCCAGTCCATGCACTTGGAATGGTGTGTTATTTTGGAAAGGAGTGTTACTTAAATGTTAAACTTCAACATACAGCGAAGAAAGTGGCAGTTCCGACTGTCAGAGCGGACGGGGAAGTGAGAGATGTTTCTGTGTCTTATGCAGTGATTCCCAACCTTTTTGTTCCCTTTTAGCATATGGTTATCAATCCATACTCCAAATACCCCCTAACTCACCATTTAAAAGTGGTTACCAAAACCTTCATTTACCCAATACCAATTTCATGACATTTTTGTTAATTCAGTAGAAAATATCAACACACAAAGAGTTCCAAGTGAAATTACTATTCAAATAGAAATCAATTATAACTTTGAATTTTAAATCTACCCCCTGCTAAGTGTTTGCAGTCCTTGTTGGGAAACACTGTTGCAATACTTTGATTATGAAAGCAAATTTGTTTGTCTTAACTTGTATTTTTCTCAGTTCAAAGTCAATGTGGAGCCAATACGCTTTAGTTTGTTCAGCGCATTAGTCCCAATGTGATCCAACCGGCCTGGCTGTTCCAAAGTGAGATACTAAGTAGCAAACACAACAGACGGTAATCAGTAGAGATCTGGAAAACGTTTCGCAAAATCCACTTCCAAAGCATGTTTTTTAGTTTCGTCAGGAATCCACTTATCATGTTGAAAAAAGGCCGACCTCAGCACATTCTCAGCTCTTGTTCGTGTTCTGATCAGTGAAAACAAAGGGCTGGATTTTGTGTCCAAACCTAGATTTCAGACTGTATTTTTGTGCTTCAGAAGTCCGTCCTCAGGAATATGTGGGTGCACAGTATGTAGCTTTACGTACTCTACAGGAGGGATGAACATCAGTGAAGCTGCTGGAACGCTAAATGAGTTCCCAAGAACAAGACTTTCATTTTCACCTCAGATTTAGTTCTTTTGAAATCGTTTTGCAATGTTGCGAAATAGTGATTCCCCCAATTTATGTCGGATCTATCATTTGGACACTTAACTTACGTTTACTATTAGGAATTGTAGACCCACAGTGAAAATGCTTTGGGCTCAACCAGTTCTAAATTAACATAAGACACAACTATTTCCAAGAATAAACTCATCTTTATTGAATTTCAAACAAAGATACAGAATGACGGACTAGCATGAATGATGCAAACAAAGATTTTTAATCAAACTCTCGACAGGACATGGCCGCAGTAATACGTTTGAGCGAAAGGCATTTCTGGCGGCCATCTTGTGCCTGTAAGCAAATAGAAACACTTATTTCCTTCAGACTGTTTTAATCTACTTCATGACTTTTTGATCATTGTGACTGATCTTATGTCATATCTGGCAAGAAAAGTTTTTGCAGTTTTTCTCATGTTATTCCAGTTTTATAGGAGGCTCAGACTTTAACTCCATTTGTTCATGGATTTTCCTCAAACTCTTCAAATCATTCACTTCTATTTATATCAAATATAACATTTGTTTCCTGCTGTAAAACAGTATTTCTGTACTTTTTAACACGACATGCCACATGTTTATTGAACATGGGACAGTGATACAGTGAGTGCTAACACTGAACCCTGGGAATGAATGGAGAAAACAAAGCTAATACGACTAAACAACACAGCCTGGTCCTGACCGAGATACGAGACTTAGAAGTAATAAACCAATCACAGACAATGAGTGTGTCTCACATTCTGCCGTTGGATCAAGAAAAATGTTGCTCCTAATTTTGCATTGGTGGCATAGGGGTTTGTTAGCCAGTCACAAGATGGCCGCCACATCAACGTGTGTCACGTCCAATATTTGAGTTTTATTTGCTTGTTTAGTGATGATGTCATCACTCCACTTCTGGGTCCAACGGAACTTTAGTCCTATTCACTCCAATGGGATTGATCTGACGTTAACCTGCTGTAGAGCTGACCATGGGCTCTTTATAAACATCTGAATTGTGTATTTTCCATACATATACATATAAAAAATATCTTGGTGAGATATATTATTCTAGTTGGACCTGGAGGTTGCTGATTAAAGATCTTTGGATGTAAAAGGAATGCTAACTCAAACAAGCAAAGTATTTCAGATTTTGAGCTACGTACATGAGTCGTAGGATAGCGCTAGCTGGAATTCAGCAAGATCTTCTTCAGGAAACTGTTTTTCTTGGAATAGGACCTATGCTGCTTTCAAGTGTCGCTGGGTCATTCATAGATACGTACATGTCCAAAAAATGTGAATGCGGAAAAAATTCTGCCTTCTACCAACTGTCCCGCGCACTCAACAGCACCGCGGTGTTTCTTCCGTCTTCCTCACTCGCCTTTTTTCCCTAAACTTCGACGCTAGCTAGCGGCTCAGCGCAGCTAGCTAGCTTGATAGAGAAATCCCGTACTTATGGAGTGGACCTACTCAGTCGCGGTCAGCTTATCTTTCCAAGGCTTTTTTTTTTTTTTTTCATTGTGTTTGGTGTGTGGCTAGCTAGCTGGTTAGCTAACGCGACTGCATCTCCTCATCTCACGCTCCGTCGCTCGATTCTCTCCCTCCATCGTCTCCCCGACTTGTTTCTTTGTTAAGGGGGGGAGGGGAGGGGGGGCAAAAAGCTTCTTTCTGCATCTCTTCTTGTCGTTGCATTTAATTATGTTTCTGTTTTTTGGAAATGAATTCTAAATGCATGCACGGGAAACCTAAACAAAAATGACAGACATGACGTTGAATCATGCGGGTGAAGGGAGGCCTCTCGGTTGTTTCTTTTTCTCCTCCGATGATGAGGAAATGTTTTCAAAGTGGTCCCATGGCAGCTTCATTTTTACATTATTTTTTTTTGTTATTGCTAACCGAGCTAACTAACTTCATTGAAAAAGCTTCGGGTTTGCGTTTGTCTCCCGATTTTGACTTCATTGTTCAGGACAGTTGCGAGATGAAAAAGCCTAATATATTTTTGTGTGGCTCCAATGTGTAACTTCCTGTAGGGCAACGGCCATTTCCTGTCCGTCATTTTAACGTCCATTAAAAAACAAATGAAAATTCAATTCAATCAAATTTGAGGAAATGTGTTCAAATTGTGGCGAAAACACCCGCATTTACAAACGCATATGTCTCCTTCCGTGTTTGGGGAACTATTTATATACCGTGTACTGCTGTAACATGTTACTGCGTGTTTCCTGCCACGTCCTGTTTACATGTTTTTGTTCACAAGACATGGCTGATGAAACGAGGACAGGAAACGGCAGTTACCCTGGAGCCGTGCACAGAGCCTGCTCAAGAGGACAGGCATTAAAATCATTCAATCAACTCTGCCACAATCAAGGCCTTAAAGTGATAGTCTGGAAGTCGAAATGTTTCACACATTTTACAAAATGTGCAAAATCGACCACCTAGCCTGGCAAGTACGTAATAATATATAAATATCATTTTTTCACGGATCTCAGCGACTGATCAGAGTCTAGTATGCTCCTGCCTAGGGGAGGAGCTTGATTGTTTTACTTTTGAAAATCCTGTTTCCTGCTCTCCTCGTTTTGCAAACTAAGAAGGGCTTTCTGGTTACAGAGGAGAGGAATTTGATTGTTTACTTTCAAATTTCACTCTATCTTTCACTCTCACTTTGCAAACTTACAGACTATCACTTTAAATGTCATTATAAAGCATTGGATTCAAAACTGGCCTTAAATCTTCAATTTATTGGAAAATGATGACTTTTTTGTGAAAAACCTCATTGAAAATGCCAAAATGTTGGTCTGAAATGCTTTAAGCGGCAGTTTCGGCTGAAATTGACCTTACTTTTTTTTAACTCGGAAGTTTCTCATTTTGTCCAATTCGCGTTCCCCTGGTTCATGAAATGTTTGCAAATCTTAAGAAATTCAATATTTTTTTTCTGTGTTTGGGGCATTAATACGTAGCATTCCATTTGACTTGGATACAGATCACTCATGTCTTTTGCAACAGTAACATTTGGAAAAGCCCTGTCCGTGACATCCTTAAGTTTCCTCCGTTTAAAGTGACGCCTCTATCGGAAAGACGCTTCACTAATGCCCTCATCTCTGCTTTCTGATGCTTTCTGATCCTTCCAGTACTTTAGTTGACAAACCTCACGACGCTGTGCCTTTGCTACCCATCCATTTATCACGGAGCGCCCCCCACTGGCCGAGAGAGGCGGAGCATTGGAATATATCGAGGCCTCCCTTCACTGCTCAATGTTAATGCTAAAGACTGATGCTGGGAACCATTTTAGTATCTCTCTCTACGCCAGTGAAACTAAAAGATGATCAAATATATATATATATATATATATAATATAAAAAGAATAAAATAGATTTCAATGGAATGTTTATTAATTGCCTTTTTCTATTTTTGAAAAGAAGAAAATGGTACAGATGTCATGATTTCTGCAGCATCTGTGAAAAAGAGACTTCAAAACATGAAGGTTTGACTGTGAATGCTGAATTGCAGAGCTTCTCCTTTAAACAATAGGATCCAGAAAACAAAAATCCTCCGGGATGATGAAATGACACAAAATTGTTGGGGGAATAAATACAATGAATTCAGTAAAAAAAAAAAAAAGAAATGTGGAAAAAAACAATAAAAATATTAAAAGCTAATGACGAAGGTTTCATCTGTTGTGTCTTGTGTGGGCGGGAGTGCATGCTGTGCTGTGACAGAGGGAGTCACTTTATTATGTTTCATCATGTTTTAGATTACATAACGGCGTCACCAGAATGTGGTCAGTCAGTCAGATGGAAAACCTCAGGGCTTTGGCCACACTGATGACCAGAGGTGGGCAGAGCAGCCAAAATATTGAAGTAAGAGTAAAAAAGTACTTTGAGGAAATGTGAGTATTATGAGTAACTGAGTAACTGTTTGAGCGTAAAAGTCTGATTAAAGGGATATGTCAGGAGTTATCCAGAGTGTTGTTGATTTCTGGAGATTTTTTTTTATTATTCTTCATGCAGCCCTTATATTTTAAGAGTTTAGTAGTGCTAGGCTAGTGCTAGGCTAGTGCATGTCTATGGTAACTAGTAGCCTGCATTAAAAACCTCTTCAAAATCATGGGGTCGTCCTCCAAACGTCGCCATATCTGATTTGTAGAAAGCTCCTTTGTGAATTCCACGTGTAGCAGTGCCGGCCCCAGGTAAACAAACTACTGTAGATCCGGTAACCGAGCAGATCACTCCGCCGCTGCGTAGCTACAACCAGGAAGCGGATGCTGCTCAAATATAAGTTATTTTAAATGCAAAATGGTTATATTTAAAAAAAAATATATTCATTCAACACAGACATTTATGTGGTTAGTCTGGTGTTATAAATCATTTGCCTCCGGTGCTCTGTGCTCTGTTTTTAATGCAGGCTACTAGCTACCATAGACATGCACTAGCCTAGCACTAGCCTAGCACCACTAAACTCTTAAAATATAAGGACTGCATGATTTTTTATTTTTTTTTATTTTATTTCACCAGAAATCAACAACACTCTGGATAACTAGGAAATGAGGAAATCCTGAAATATCCCTTTAACGTTTCAGTGTTGAGAAACAAAACATGATAATGTGAAAATTGTAACATTTTCAAAGATAGTCCCCTGAAAACATATCAAGGAAAGCAAATCCATCCATTTTCTTCCACTTCCGGGGCCGGGTCGCAGAGATGCCCAGACTTCCCGATCCCCTCCAGCTGTTCTGGGGGGCCCCTGAGGCGACGCCCGCTCAGAGAGGCGCCGTTTACACTGCAATAGTCTCAAGGGAAACGCAGCAGTCTCGGCCTCTCTCGATCTGCTTTCATATGAAACGAGGACGAGTCAATAAATCCACCTAAAGCGCAGTGCACGCCAGTGTCCAGCAAACGGCGCTGTGCTCGTAACAAACACTTTTGTATGGAGGGGTGGGATGATTTTTTTACGGTGAGTCTGGAGCTTTCTAAAGTAAAAGTAAGTCATTGCAAATTATTTTCAGGTCATGATTTGACTAAATATCAATGTGAGAACACAATCTAATGAGAGAGTGAGTTTAGGCAGGGTTCAGATCAGGCCGGGACGTAGCCGCTCTGCGTTCGTACACATAGTCTCCCATGGCTGAGAACGGCCTCCCACTGAGACGCCAAACTACCTGGTCCAAAGTTGTCAGTGAGGCGGGGTGTCAGACAATGCCATGTACGTTGTTGTGTCAAAGAAACCTGCTTCCGATACCAACATTTTGTCACCATTTGTCAGCGTGTCCTGGGTCTTCCACAAGGCCTCCTCCTAATACGACATGCCTAGAACACCCTCCGAGGGAGACTCCGAGACAGACTCTACTCCGAGCTCCTCCCGGGTAACTGAGCTCCTCACCCCCAGCCACCCTGCGAAGGAAACTCATTTCAGCCGCTTGTATCCGCGATCTCGTCCTTTCGGTCATGACCCAAATCTCATGACCATAGGTGAGGATCACATGACCATAGGTGAGGGTGGGAACGTAGATCGGTCGGTAAATCGAGAGCTTTGCCCCGACTCAGCTCCCTCTTCACCACGACAGACCGATACAGCGACCGCATCACTGCTGACGACCCCGAGATACTTGAACTCCTCCACTTGAGGCATGGACTCCCCACCGACCTGAGGAGGGGAAGGAGAACCATGGCCTCGGATTTGGAGGTGCTGAAACCCAAAAAATGTAGAATGTAGATTTGTCCCTAAAAGAGCAGCTTAAAGACAAAACAACTTTTTTCCTGCAGATGATATTTCAAATTTCAAACTGCAAATGTGGGCCAAGTTTGGTCTTTAGTTGTTCTTTAAAGATTTACTCACGGAGGCACGAGTTACTGTCATTTTTACTCAAGTAAGAGTACAGATACTTTTTTTATTCAAGTAGTAAAAAGTACTGTATAAAAATAACTACAGCCTGTGTTTGTGCAGCTTGTGTTTGTGTGACTAATGCTTTGGCTTCATAAAGGCCATCATCATTCACACTCCGCACTTTGTGAAGCCACGCACTCTCTTATAGACACTGGGAGTATGAAAACACCGATACTTTCCATTAGACCATAGTTCATATGAGCTGAAGAGAGGACTTTGAACTTTGGGACAGTGTTTGAATCATGTGAATTGACACAGGAATTACAGAGAAATTAGCAACAAACTAAGGCTAACTAAGACTAGGAATCTGCATCAAGACAGTTACCATGGTAACCACCATGGAGTGCTTACCTGCCCTCCACCTCAAACTGTACTCAGAATGTTGTGAGGTCACATGAATGCCTATACAGCACATGAAGACATGTGTCCGTCACTACCCTCTAGTGGCCAGTTGGGGAACATCTAAATCTGGAGGCTCTGAGGACCAGCTCATGCTCAGACCTCACACAGTCATATTTACATATATATATATATTATGTAAACATACAGTACAATCTGAGGTTTGCCCCGACAAACGGTAAACTCAAGCGGCTAATCCTCCTCTCGCTGTAAACAGTGCTGTGTTTTGTTCAGTAAATATTTATGAGATAAAAGTACGAGTCATAAATGTACGACCTCAGATGGATTTGCTATAGGGGAAAGGAAGCAACGCTGACACCAAGGTGTGAAATAAGAATAAAACATATTTAATAACAAGATAAGTGGTGAACAAAAGGTGTCCAAACAGAATATAAATATTTTAAATAAAGAAAAATGACAACAAAAGAGGTACAAGAATAATGAACTAACTCTAAAAAGATTATTATGCATAGG
The DNA here is from genome assembly GCF_951799975.1 of Gobius niger. Taxonomy (NCBI): domain Eukaryota; kingdom Metazoa; phylum Chordata; class Actinopteri; order Gobiiformes; family Gobiidae; genus Gobius; species Gobius niger. The sequence continues at coordinate 572,847 of NC_136861.1, forward strand.
TCAAAATGAAGCATTTGCCGCCTGGATATTTACTCACAGTGGAAAAAGTAACCATTATTTTTACTCAAGTAAGAGTACAAATACCAAATACTAACTAACTACTCTGAGAAGTACAATTTCTTTAAAAAGTTACTCAAGTACATGTACTTGAACTTAGCACTGCTACCCGCCTCTGAAGAGCACTCAGTGAGTCGTGTTGTAGTATAACAATAATAACAAACAGGGCCTGACATTAACACAGTCTATAGCATTAGATATAGATGTAGGCGATAACTCTTGAACCCAGCAAGCGATACAATATTTCTAATTTATAGAGTAGTTAATAACCATCAGTGGGATAAATGTGTAAGTGACTGTGGCTGAAAGCATTAAGCGTGAGTAACAATTGAACAAGACTGGCACAGTAATGTTAATGTCAAGTCCTGAAAAAACACTTTTATTTTAAATACAAATTACCCGTTTGGACAAGTTCACTATATTTTTATCATTTACAAAAAAAAAACGGAAATGAAGTTTGAGCCTCCCACTGCCACCTCGCCCCGGCTTCCTAAACCCACTGCACACCTCTGCTGTTTGGTTTGGGCCTCCTCGAACGCTCGCAGACCAGGGCAGACCACGGCTGCACAAATCATGTACAACAGGCTCCAGACAGGTGACATCACAGCACTGCGTCCACTGTGAGGGCCCGGGAGCTTTGGGACGTGGACGTGGATCCCCGCTGTTTAATGGTCTGTGGGCAGGGTCTGTATAGTTCTGCTCATTCATGTTGTATTAGCCTCCGAGTGAGCAGACAGCCCAGAGTCAGCCCAGCCACAAAGAGCAGCACGCCGTACACCGGGCCTCTGCTCGCTGCACGCAGGGGGGCGGCCGCCAGCTCCGAGAAACTGCTGATCTGCACACACGCCAACATGGAGAAGGTCAACACACCGCCATTATGTCCCTGCTACACAGTCTGGACTGTCCTTCACAAAGCTACACCCAGTACACCAGAGTTCTTTTCAATAAGATGTTAGTGTTCAAACCGCTAACTTGACTAACTTCCCAAATTAAATACATTTTATTCTGTTAATGTAGGTATTAAATGTCATGATAAATCCATGTCCCATCCCTCTCCCTCAGAGCTGCTGAAGGTTGATGTGAATTTCCATTGACGCTCCCTTATTAGAATACAGCCCCTGATTGGCCGACTCTTACGTGCTCAGAGGCAGAGGACGGGTGGTAACGCCCCCTTCTGGTTCAAACAGATTGAAACAGTACTGCAGGCCCTCCAGGAATTATTCCTTAACTCACAACTTCCCCGCAGCTACAGCGAGTCACGTGATTGTATTTTCCGTGTTATATGAACACGTAGGGAGGGGTGTCCCGCTCCTCCGCCGATGCCTATTTAAAGACTTTCGGTAACGCTTTAGAATACAGCAGGCGTCCCAGGTGTAAGTACGGGATAACAAGAAAGTAACTACACATGTAAGTACAGGTACTCTTACATGTGTAACAAAGCAGTACAGCATGTAACAACGTGTAACTACGTGTCAAGGTATTCATTTTCTTATTTATTTCATTCAAAAGTGACATCATACAATCAGAACAAAACCGCCAAGCCAACACAGTGTGAATGAAACGGAACAATCAGAGGTGCTGAGCTGTCCGAGAGTTGTGGCAAAGGGAATGTGGTATTATGTGCATACATTTTAATGTTGCAGGACAGTATTACTGACAGTGTGTAATTACTTTCAATATAAAAAAAATAAAGAACAATCAATAAAAATGCCTGGAGTCATGTCTTCACTGTCACAACAGTAACACTGTTGTCCTGCAACATTAAAATGAACACTTATGCACGATTTATAAAAACACATTCCCTTTTGCCACAACTATGTGTTAACTCAGCACCATTCACTGCTCTTTGAACATCTTTACTACACCTCGACACGTAGTTACACTTTGTACTGCCTTGTTACATTCATCATCATCATCATCAACCTTTATTGCAGACTCGAGGTCCAGTTAAAAAAACAAAACAAACACACAACAAAATCTAGAGCAGACAACATACCAGTGTCTCCGCACTTCAGGCTGGCGTGTTTCACTGACTTTGATGTTTGTCAAGCTCATAATAATCATATTGAGCCGACAAATAAATATTTACATTAAATTTCTCAAAACAGCATGAAAAGGTCTGATGCAGAAACAAATAAGTGTCTGACAGGCACTCTCCCATCCAGGTCTTTTCAGCAGAATTCAGAGACAGTCATTATCATTATATGCCACCGCAAGTTGTCTTTGTTCCCCCTTGTTACACTTTGTACTACATTGTTACACTTTGTTCCCCCTTGTTACACTTTGTTCCCCCTTGTTTCACTTTGTTCCCCCTTGTTACACTTTGTTCCCCCTTGTTACACTTTGTTCCCCCTTGTTACACGTTGTACTACATTGTTACACTTTGTTCCCCCTTGTTACACTTTGTTCCCCCTTGTTACACGTTGTACTACATTGTTACACTTTGTTCCCCCTTGTTACACTTTGTTCCCCCTTGTTACACGTTGTACTACATTGTTACACTTTGTTCCCCTTGTTACACTTTGTTCCCCCTTGTTACACTTTGTACTGCCTTGTTACACTTTGTTCCCCCTTGTTACACTTTGTACTGCCTTGTTACACTTTGTTCCCCCTTGTTACACTTTGTACTGCCTTGTTACACTTTGTTCCCCTTGTTACACTTTGTTCCCCCTTGTTACACTTTGTACTGCCTTGTTACACTTTGTTCCCCTTGTTACACTTTGTTCCCCCTTGTTACACTTTGTACTGCCTTGTTACACTTTGTTCCCCTTGTTACACTTTGTACTGCCTTGTTACACTTTGTTCCCCTTGTTACACTTTGTACTGCCTTGTTACACTTTGTTCCCCTTGTTACACTTTGTTCCCCCTTGTTACACTTTGTACTGCCTTGTTACACTTTGTTCCCCCTTGTTACACTTTGTACTGCCTTGTTACACTTTGTTCCCCTTGTTACACTTTGTTCCCCCTTGTTACACTTTGTTCCCCTTGTTACACTTTGTTCCCCTTGTTACACTTTGTACTGCCTTGTTACACTTTGTTCCCCTTGTTACACTTTGTACTGCCTTGTTACACTTTGTTCCCCTTGTTACACTTTGTACTGCCTTGTTACACTTTGTACTACATTGTTACACATTGTCCCCCCGCCTGTACTTACATGTGTAATTACTTTCTTGTTACCCCGTATTTACACCTGGTACGCGGGCTGTATTCTAAAGCGTTACCGACTTTTCTTTTTTTCCAGAGTCTCAAAGAAAAGTTTGATTTTGATCTATATATTGCTTTAATAGGAAAAGAAAGCGTGACCCGCCCATCACGACTGATTTGATCTTGATCGAGGCAAAGAGACACTCGGAAGGTGAACTATTTAGGGTGTGAAATGGTCAGAGCCACAATACAGTTCCTTGGATTTGAGTGATTTTCATTCTTCAGCAGTCAGGTCACACACTCACCCATCCCCCGTGGTCGCGGATCCAGCCCAGCAGGCGGCGTCTGAAGAAATCCATCACCCACTTCGCAAACTCCAAAACGGTCTGAGGGAGACGAGCCTCCACCAACTGCACACAACAATAAAACCACACAATAATCATAATAATGCCCAACATTGTGCTCCCATTATTGGCAGTGTATTCTCTATACTGTGACCTGCTGGATAACTTTAGTAGTTAGCTGTGTCCTGGGTCAGGAACTCTGAAATAACTTCACATATTAGATTACAAGAAAAACAATGCACAGTTGACTAGGTTTGAACCCTGGACCTTAAAGTCTGTGCTGTCTCCTGAGGCCTTCACTACGAAGCTGGTTGAACTGAACTGGATTAGTTCCTCTGACCCGGGTGGAGCTTCTGGATCAGTCCTACTGCAAAGTGCATTATCAGCCGGTTAAGTTAACCCTGAGTTTCTCTGAGGATTTGTGAGGTGTTCATGTGAAACAGGAGGAGTCACCACCAAACGACCAATAACAGAAGAGACACAGCTCATCTGAACATCGAAATCAATCTGTAAACTCATGACGAATATATTCTGCAGCACCATGAATGCCATGAGTCTGAAGTGAGCAGCTCGTGAGAAGAATGTTTGTTAAAGGGATATTTCAGGATGTTTGACATAGGGCCTCATTTATCCAGAGTGTTGCTGATTTCTGGAGATTTTTTTTTTTTTGTAATTCATGAAGTTGGAAGAGATTTGTGGCGCTAGGCTAATGCAAGGCTAGTGCATGTCTATGGTATCAGCTAGCCTGCATTAAAAACAGGGTGACCCGCTCCACAGAGCACCTGAGGCAAATCACTTATAACACCAGACTAACCATACATGTCTGTGTCGATGAATGATTTTTGATCTTGCATCACATGAATGATCGCATTTTGAGGGACTATTTTCTAGCAGATCACTCCGCCGCTGGGTAGCTTAAACAAACATGAAGCTGATGCTGCTCAAATATAAGTTAATGGGTAAAATGACTCTATGGACACAGACATGTATATGGTTAGTCTGGTGTTATAAGTGATTTGCCTCAGGTGCTCTGTGGAGCGGGTCACACGGTTTTTAAAGCAGGCTAGCTGATACCATAGACATACACTAGCCTTGCACTAGCCTAGCACCACTAAACTCTCCAAATATAAAAACTGCATGAATTACAAAAAAAAATATCTCCAGAAATCAGCAACACTCTGGATAACTAGGAAATGAGGCCCTATGTCAAAAATCCTGAAATATCCCTTTAACAATCTTCATTAACTCTTGTATTCAGACCCAACTGTTTGGTCCACTTTAAGCAGATCAGGGTTTGTTTTGAACGCTGGTGCTGATTTTTTAATGCAGGTGTGAAAACAACAAACAAATCCTGGTGCGGATCAAAGGACCGGACCGAGACCCACTTTTTCAGGTGATCTCGGTCCGGTTCCAAACGGACTCTGGTGCGGTTCACTTCAGGTGTGAATATATTCAGACCAGGAATGTCCTTGGGTCCCGGATCAAAAGCGGACTTTTTTTTTCTTCGCTTGGCGCAGTTCGCATTCAGACTGTACTTTTTGCAAGTGAACTATATTTTGTAAACACAGACTCGTGCGTGACAATCGAGGCTCCCATTGGATATACATGACCAAAGATGTAAGAGTCTAAACCACTTACCGCTCCAGGTCTGTCCACGGCTCACTGTTTGTAGCTTCCATCCAGTATTAGCGTTAGCAGCAGCGAAGGTCTTGCTACGGTGGCTCGTGAAGCCCAAAAAGGCGCATGTATCCCGCAGTTGTTTCGGATCAGCAGTGATTTGTATTCACACCTGGAGCAAACTGCAGCAGAGTCCGTTTGAAAGCGGAGCGAGACCACCTGAAAAAGTGGGTCTCGGTCCGGTTCTTTGATCCGCACCAGGATTCCTTTGTTGTATTCACATATGCATCAAAGGTCCGGACCAGCGTTCAAAACGAACTCTGGTCCGTTTAAAGTGGACCAAACAGTGCAGGTCTGAATACACCACTGTTGATCCGAAACAACTGCGGGATACATGAGCCGTTTTGGGCTAACGCTAATACTGGATGGATACGACAAACAATGAGCCGTGGACAGACCTGGAGGAGACACTGGGCCTCCTGGATATTTGGGCAGGTGCACTAACACAACTGCTAGAAAAGACACACAAACATGTGTCATGTTCAGCAGGTTTAGCGGGAAAATGAAGGAGAGCGGCTTCCAGCGGTTTCCTGAGCAGCTGCGGCGTCAAAACTTCGCCAAACTTCTTTGGTCCGAGACGCATTAAAGAAGAGGAGGATCAAGACCAACAGTTTGTCCCGTGGACATAATAGAAACAAACAGCTCAGCAGACGACCCTTCATCCGCACAAAACTCCTCTTCCTCCAGCTGCTCCGGTGAAGCTGAGGTTAAAGGTCAGTGGTTTAGCCTCTCACGTTTCTTTTATTATAGTAAGTGTCAAACATTGATTTTTATATCATTTGTTGTGGAAATAAAACAACACATGAGGTGCAATCCATGTTGAGGTGCAATCATTTTCCATCAGCTCCGTCCGGTTCTGCAGGTGGAGCTGACTGAAGTGAGGGGTGGGGAGATTGTTGCTTTAAAAATCCCAAACTTCTCTGACTCATGTAAAACCCAGAGTTTTGGATGTGAAAAACGACGCATCAGATCTGCTTCTGGGTTTCTGGTTACTTCAGTGATCTGATGTAAACATAGTTTGTACTTCTGTGTGTGACCCACCCTGACAGCCAGGCGCCCTGCTGCTAAAAACAGCACAGCGATCCTCTCCCACGTGATGAGGTCCTCAAACACCTTGTGTGTCACCTGCTTGAACTTGTCCCACTTGCAGCCTGGAATACGAGCCAAGTTGTCGATGGTGCTGTGACAGAACAAAAGGACAGGATCAGAACTCAGCCCCTCGGCCACAGAGCTTAGACCTCGTTACACTCACTCGTTAAACTGTTTGAATTCTACGTCGTCCCGGAGCTTATCTCCAATGGCTTTGATCAGTTTGGCACACTGTTCCACAATCATCTTCTCCTGGTCCGACTGATCCTGATGGACCAGTGGAGAGAGGGACGGGACATCTTCTGTGGCCACGTCTCTAAGCTCCTCCTCCATTACCCTGTTCATTAATATAACATTATTACACCATGGTCTCATAGTCATTCTTCTATTGCCACTTTTCTATAGGCCTGAGCTATTCAGGCTAGTGCTGGCTCAGACCAATCACGTCATGTGTATTGCAATGAGTGGGCGGGGTTTACATTTGCAGGCAACACTTTTATAAATAACTTGAAGATTGAGCAATCAGCCCCTGGAGACTCTGGGACAATTAATTCTCTGTGAAGGACAATGACAACTGTAGCCACCGGCGAACAGTCCAATGGCAATTTCCATTTAATCACAATTACAATCAAATCCTTAGTATTTGGGGCAAAAGGCTTGTGGATCAGTGTGAGCGTGGAGATAACTGCTACAGGTGGACTGGCCGTTCCTCCTCATTTTCATTTGGTTTATTTGGTTGGGACAGTGCATGTTAAGGAACATACATGGGACTCATGCATGTAAACACGCCACGCCAGATTTGGGCTAATTTGCATCTGTTGCCCCAAACTCGTACTCTCAAACACACTCTCATTCATCCTGACTTATTGTACATGTTTTTAGTGGTTATGGGAAACCGGAGGAACCTACGCAGACACGGGGAGAGAACATGCTCCACTCACTGCTCCACCGGCATGTTTTACTTCTGTCGACAACAGAACGGCCGACCCCGACATCACGCCTTAATACTTCTAAATGTTGAAAGTGCTGGGATGGATACCGGAGCCGGTATCATGACGGCCCCGGAGCCACATGTGTCCATCCACCTGGACCGATGAGCTTAATAATCACAGTAAAAAGGCTCTCTCCGCCCTCATGGGTGTATCGACTGTATCTGTACCCCCCCCCCCCCCCCACACACACACACACACACACACTTTTCTTCATTCCTAAAGATTCAGGAGTCTATTTGCCCACAAAACCAGCGTGAGCCGGGGTTGATGCACTGGACACAAGCTGAGAGCGACAAGGAGAAGAAAACAGACTTTTGCAGTAGGAACTTTTCATTTGGGCTCAGTCCCACAGCTTCAGTCTCATCTAACCTACAGACTGAGATCAACAAGTCACTTATGAGACTTAATCCTTCATTTAGATCATTTGAAAAGTATTTATTTCACATTTTGGCCTTTATTTGTATTTTACCTCCCATTTGTTACATGTATGAACAAAGAGGACATAAATTGGCTCCAAATGTGGTGCAATAAAAAATAAATATAGGCCAAGGCTATTCTAACTATTATAGTATAGCTATACTAGTACATAGACTATTGCCTACTGTATGGCCCACAGCACTCAGCCATATAACAGTTGTTTTACCTTTTAAAGTACAGTTAAAGTACCAGATCGATAAGGAGTCTTGATTAGAGTAGTATCGATAATGATTGGTAACGATATCCATCCCCAGACTCTTGTGGGATTTTCCATTGACGAGGAGTAAACTGTAGAGACAAAGTGTGACACACACAGGTCTCTCTTACAACAGGAAGTGAGCGTCACTTTCCACTTCTCCTAAATCACAGTGAAGAATTCCTGTGCACAACAGAGCGATCAAAGGTCACTCAGTCCTCTTCATATATATGAAGAGTATATATGAAGAGTATATATGAAGAGTGCCTGTATAAGTGACGCCATGACACCCCAGAGAACAGCGGAAAACAGACTGGAGTGGTGTGTTATTTCAGAATAAATGGCTCAAACAAACATAAAGTATGTGACGTGTTGTCTACAGTGTAAGCCAAGCACGTTTACTCATGTAAATGCAGAGGAGGGTAAAGTATCCAATATATTTACTTACAGTAAGTAAGAGTAAAAAAGTGAAAGGTGTAATATAGGTAACAAAACGTAAAAAACATCTATTTTACAACTAAAATGAAGATTTGTTACTGAAGGATTTACTCAGTGCATCACGAGTTACTATTCATTTATTTATTTTACTTATGAATATACAGTATGAAAAACACCCTGCAGTTACTTGTAAAAGCTACATGTATTTGAGTCAGTAGAACTTACTCTTTGAGCACAGCCTCTCCAATTCTCTCATCTGTGAAGGAGGAATAAACAAATATGAGAAAAGCTCCATCAATGTATGAACTTTAGCATAAACTCACATCTTACCAGACAAACTGTTCCCCCCACAGCCCATGGCTCCTCCGGCAGTGGCTAAACAAATAGAAAGGCCCTAAAGCTAAACAAAGACCGTACGCTCCGCTCGGTCCTTCCAGGTCTGAAACGGTCCGTGTGGAGGAGGACAGTCTTCAGTCAGAGCGAAAGTGAAAATGAAAACCAGCCACAGTTAATGACATCCTGTTTAGTGTGCTGCACTTACATCAGCAGCCCAGTAGGTGTCACTGTTGTCAAATCATTGTAGCACTGCCTTTTCTGCGTGTGTGTTATCTGTCTGTTATATTATAACAATTCAAATCAACAGATCTGTTACTTTCCACTGCATAAGGCGAGACGCTGCAGATGAACAGGGAAACTTTTTACATTTAGAGATATCAATTTGAAACTTTTGCTGTAGATTACTGACATAAATATGGGAAAAAAATTGTTGAAAGTTTTTGTAATTTTATACTTTCATATTGACACCCTCTTAAAATAATGGCCTAAGTCATTTTTCAAGTTTTTCAGAAAACACAAAAAACAAAATATTTAAAATATAACCTTTATTAATGCTCACTCATTACAACAGATAACGGTTGACATACTAATGTCAATACTAATATATGCTAATGTCAGAGAAATAAATGACTTTTGAACATGCCTTTGTGACTTCAGCAATACGAACCTTTGACTCCATCAACAATAAAGCTCAAAGAACAAAGTAACAGCATTATGCTGAGTTCACTCTTCCTCTCTAGTTCCACTTTGTAGGTTTCTTGTCTGATGCCTATGAATGTGTCAGATTGTCAAAGAAGTGATGACCCTCCACTGGCATCACGTGTGTCACTGACTGGAGGTCCTGGAACGCTCTCTCCTTGACTGGCTGAGCACATGGAAACATTCTTATCCATGATATGGATTCATTTGGCTCCTCGACACTCTGTGGCAGTGATTCCCACAGACTCATCTGAGAAGGACAGCTTGAAGTTAACCTTGCCTTCACTGCTAACCTGAAGCACACCTTCCTGTTTCTGTTTCTGTCCTCCCTGAGCTCGCCTTAGAGCCCCTGCATTACTGTTTGACAGAGCCTACACAGTCGTCTTACTGCCTTTTGGGAGAGACGCCCGTCTTTCGGCACGCAGACTTAAGAAGACCATCAGAAAACTAGCAGACATGAGAAACCACCTCAGGTTCACTCTTAGATGCAGACAGATTAGATTGATCCCTAAATGCTTGAACCTGAGAGCCACCACAGGCACACCGTCCCTGTCACATTCCCCACTTGCCACTGTTCTCGAAGCAGGTCTCAGGAAGAGGACTGAAGTTACAGATCTACCTTACCGACTTCTCAAAGGCCAGCCAGAGCTCACCTGGACGCTGCCTGGGCCCTTCTCATTCCGGGGCGCCCTGCCTTTCACAAACAAAAGGGTCTCCAGGGTCGTTTGCATTTCCGGACCGCACACCTCACGGCGCCTATCTCCGCCACTCCAGATGCGGAGATATGAAGCCTAGGCATTAATTCAACCTGGCAGACTAGTTTCAGCATCACATGCTTCCAGCCAATGATCGCTTCCGAGAGGGCCACACCGCACCTCCATAGCAGCCAATCATCGCCCTCGGTCCCGCTTTTAAGCCCCAGCAATCATGGTTCGTTCGCTTCCCAGCTGTGCTGTGACCCGCCTCCGCCCCATCTCTGCCTCTTCCATCCACGGCTTCTCCCTGCTGCATCTTTACGGGTCTTCCATACCACCACCAGTGTCCAGGCTCCGGGGGAGGACATCCTAACTACAAACTGTTCATCCACACTGACTTTCATACATCCATGTTACCGCCAAAACTAATAAACATGTCAACAAATCTCTCCAGCCCGACTGACCCATGTTCAACTGCTGCTCACATGGAGCCCTCACCACTTCAGCCTTCAAACTTATTGATCCAAAAAGACTTTCCACACTTCCACACTGACTTACTGTACATAAGAAATCAGCACAGAACACGATCTCCAACACTAAAGCCAGGATGGACCTGCTTTGCTCAGCACACCCATCACCTCTTAACCACCTGAACCGGGCACATTATCTCCAGTTTGGCTTTACCCAAATCTAAAAGCTTCTTGGAAAAAGTGTCAAACAGCGACGAAAACAAGGATGAAAATACAGCAAAAAGTTACTCAAAAAAAGAAACAAAAGAGCAACAAAAATACAATTATAAAGTGATGAAAAAGCAAAAACAAGAGCCACACAGACGTGTATGGAAAGACAACACAATTAGAAGGCAACAAAAACATGACTAAAAAGTGACAAACAAGCGAAAAAGAGCTGAGCTGGAGAAAATGTGCTTGGTTAAGGTAGAGATTAAGAGGTTAACACGTAGGCTAATGACTGTTACTTTTAAAATAAGCTGTTTTTTAAAGGAAAAAAACATTTACATTTACCCTAACCCTAACCCTCCTCACTCAATTGTTGAATTGTTTGAATTCTACGTCGTCCCGGAGCTTATCTCCAATGGCTTTGATCAGTTTGGCACACTGTTCCACGACCGTCTTCTCCTGGGCCGACTGATCCTGATGGAGCAGCGGAGAGAGGGGCGGGACATCTTCTGCGGCCACAGCTTTAAGCTCCTCCTCCATCACCCTGTGCAACAGTTCAGAAAAACAGTCCCGATCAAAAGTTTCAGACCAGTTGAAAAAAAGGCCGTCGTTTTTCCATACTGAGATATGTTCTTACCTGAGCTTAGACGAGTTGATGCGTACCTGTCTTCTCCCGACATATTCCTGTAGCTCTAAACGTGGGTGGGGTTGGAAGCGACCAAGCTCTTCCAAGGGCACAAAGACCAGCCAGGTACGGATCAACTCGTCTAAGCTCAGGTAAGAACATACCTCAGTATGGAAAAACGGTGGCCTGTTCCTTTAAGAATGTTCCAAGTAGAACCTTGAAGGGATATTTCAGGATTTTTGACATAGGGCCTCATTTCCTCGTTATCCAGAGTGTTGCTGATTTCTGGAGATATCATTTTTTAAATTCATGCAGTTCTTATATTTGAAGAGTTACGTGGCGCTAGGCTAATGCAAGGCTAGTGCATTTCTATGGTATCAGCTAGCCTGCATTAAAAACAGTCTGACACACTCCACAGTGCACCTGAAGCTAATCACTTATAACGCCTGGCAGATATACTGTCCTTAAAAATAAAAAAAAATAGTGCTGAGTAACTGTCTGAGCTTAACAATGTCATAAATGCTCAGATGAGCTAAACAAAACTTTAAAGGCCCAGTGGACTCCCTGCTGTTTAAACCCTTTACCCTTTATAAGAAAAGTGCAGGAAAGGGGGATTACTCAGCGTCATCATTTCCTCCCTACGATATATTACCTTCCTCACCTGTGAATGCCTATTACTGAAATAGCACAGTGACCTTTCACCCACTGGGAGATCCCCTTTCCACCTTCACCTGGGCCTGAGCACTCAACTAACAGGAGATATCAGTATGCAAAGCCGGGCACGAGAAGACGAGAGCGTATAGAGAAGATTTTCAATACAAGGGTCTTGACGACTGAATGTCCCATCTCTAGGCTCACATTATATAGCACGACCTCAAAGCATCGAGCATCATTTCCTTCATTAGGTTACACAATATTCAGTTTCTGCAATGCTTGTGTCCCGTCAGCAGTCTGTATGTCATGGTTTCCTGTTGTAGAAACTAGCCTGGATCAGAGTCAGGGGCCTCTGCACCTGGTCCAATGTGTACATCAACGCTGTACATGCCTTACATTTCATTTCATGTTTATGCTAATACAGTAATATATATTTGAATGCTTCAAAGTAATGCTAAATGGATTCCCTTTTGATGTTGCTATTCTGGGTCTCAAGCCTGTAATAGTAAGATGCTTGGGAACCTGTAATTACTGTCACTTAAAAGGTAGTTTCTCTGCAATGAGTTACGGGCAAGAGTAAATGTGTTTGTGGTGTTTTATTTGTTGTCTGTTGTAATCACGTGCAGTCCATTAGCATCAGGGCACAAATGTCAGCATGTCCCGAAGTCACTGCCACGGAACTGTGCTCTTATGCTGATGAATATCATTGTACTCCCAGTAACTAAACCAACAAAGAATTACAAATAAGTGTACAATACAACAAAGATGCGGGGTAGAAACTTTGAGTAAAGCCGCCCAAGTCGAGACATCTACTGGACGAGCACTCGGAGCATTCTTCACTGAGGGGTTTTCCACCTATTTCTCAGAAAACATATGCATACGTTTTATTCTGCAGGTTATATTGTACGGCAACGTATTGCATTCATGTGGGGAAAAAAAGTTTCTGTTTTCATGAGAATAGTGTCTGTTTTTACGTGAAAAGTTCTGTTTTTATGTGTAAAATAAATCATTTTTTTCTGAGTAAAGTTTCTGTTTTTATGACCAAAATGACTAAGCCCAGTAGGTGACATGAGTGACATGAGTGAGGGTCATAATGTCGGGTGTGCGTCTGTGTGAAGAAGTGAGATGGACATTCAGATATCCAACATTACGTTGGCTGAACTCGAGGAACACTGCTCACAGCTTTAGTTGATCAAAAACTCCCCTTTGAACAGAACTTTTCTCGTAAACAGAAAAGTTTCTTGTAAAAACTGGAATTATTCTCGTGAAAACAGAAACTTAATTTTTTCAAATGAATGCAATAAGTTGCCGTAATATTGAACCACAGGTAGCGTTTTCAAAAAAGTCCATCTATAGAGCTCCGGCTGCTCCAAACCACAAACCACATCCTCTTTGTGAAAGGTTTCATTACACTTACACACACAATGACTTCAAGAGCAAACTCTCAACATCAAGTATATCATAAAACATGATATCTTCAGGTAGCAAACTTCTTCTAAAGTACCTCTGAGTGGCTCTCATGATCTCTCATGTGGTTGTTAGAGCTATTGGGACCTTTGAGAACTAAAGTGAGGACCCAGTGGACTCCCTGCAGTTCAACCCTAAATACCTTTACCCTACAAAGCTGGGTGTAAGAAAAGTGCAAGAAAGAGAAGAACTTACCAAAGGTGAATGCCCTTGAGCAGGGTTTGTTTATGTGTTATTTATTTATTCTCACATGAGCAAAAAAATCATAAGATAGAGATTTCTCTCTTGTCTATCCTTCTGTTCTAACTGCCCTTGAAATAACCGGTGACCTTTCACCCCCGTGGGTGTTCCCCCTTCTCCTTTGGATAATGTCCTCTGGGTATAACTTTCAATGAAATAAGGTCAGGTACTGCGTGGAGAGTACCCCGGCTATGGGTCCGTTTGTCCGAATAAACCTGAGCTCTTGACGTATGCTTCCTTCCGGTAGCGTGCCGAAAGGAAGTACCACCGCCTACAGGTGATGGTGCCCACACCCCCCCTGGTGGTAGAAAGCACCAAGCAAAACAAAAGGTACATAAATTGAGACCCGATCTGGCTCTAACACCTTCCGTTAACATCCATGGTGAGAACATGGCGCAGGCGTGTTATACTTGGCCTGATGCCCACTACGGCACGCTTTATGTGTCAGACCACTTCAGATTTAGTGTTTTCTGTTGGCGCCTCCTGGCCTCCTAGATGTTTTTTTATGATTGGGCTATAGATATATAATTGATTGTCATACTTGATCATATAATATTGATCTCTTGAAAGTTAGTAAGATTATACTTTTACATGATAATTCCTTTATTGCCTAACCCCATTATTTCATACCAGATGTTTTCAACTGCATCAAATAATTGCTAATCAGGAAGTCAAATTATTCCACTACAATCCTCCCTTGGAACTGTATTCAGTTACATACTTTGAACCTAAACCCATCCCATAAACCTAATTTTCACCAATACTCAGCATAGTTGACATTAACCCAAATTATTGATCATTAACTTTATTCTCAAATTCAACATACGGCTCTCCTAAGTACTATGACCATCATATTGGCATTATATCAAATTATCAACAAATTACATTAGCATTTACCCTCTTATTTACTTTTTACTTGCGTCTCCCAAATGTTATAACCTATCTTAACATATAAGCAACATCGAAACCATCCTGTGACACCATTAACTTGTTAATAACACCTTGAGTATACAAACATAACTAAAATAATGGTGAATAATATTAGCCATATCTTCCTTGCAAATCCCATCTCCAACCCTTATTCTTAATAGTATTCAAACAATTTCCATTATTCTTTTAATGTCAAAATTAATTCTCTTTAGATCACAAATTTCCTTTTTGTTAATCCCCTTATCATTCCTCATAATTCAACCATATCCCTTATTTTAATTGGAGATGTAATATGCAAATAGACACAACCAATCCACCCAGTGGCACCACATTTCCCCAGTCAAAAATAACTGAGACTACCGGTCTCCACCAGATAGATGACATGAAATTAAATCACATGTGCCTTAGTATAATAGGCCAATATCCATTATATGACAGTTACTTTTCTAGCATCATTTTCCCTTTTTATAAGATGTCTTCTCAGACATTTTTAGAACTTCACAGTATTTCATGAAGGCACATACGGTGTACGAAAGTCAGTCCTACTCCATATATAAAATTAAACTAAGACATAAAAGATTATATAGCATTGTAAAAAAACACAATCCCCTAAGACGGTATTAGTGAATTTCTTAGAAACTTATATATATAGTAGTCAGTCAGTATGGCTCAACATGCTCAATTGCCCTACAACATGGCTCCAGACGTACCAACCACTTAACCACCATTTGTCCAGGTCCAATCCATTCACTTTCTTCCCCTGGACCCTAAACAATCGTCATCGTTTATTAGGTAACGTGACTTTCCCAACCCAAAGTGTTAAACCCCCCTCTAAACCATATCCCATGGCGTGACTCTCTGAGAACATAAACACAAACAACACCTAACTTCCTCCTCCTTCAGTGACATAGCGCCATAGACAAACACCATTCATAAAGGAAAGTCAAGAAAATGAGAAAAGTTAAGAAAATAAAGTTCTTTCAGGCTTATGTTGACATCAGACAAACTCTAGCATATCTTGAGTCTAAAAACAGTTAGAAAATCAGATCTGAAGCTGAGGCCTCTCCTCGCCTCTCTCCTCTACTCCCTATGAGAGTCCCATAAGCACCCTCTCATCTCTCTCCACCAACTCCTCCCTACGCTTACACGTCCCAGTTACAGTCTATAGCTGAACACACCACTCCCAACTGCCTGCTTGCAAATGTCTTAAATTGTAACTTGTCATGACGTAAACCACCCCCATCTGTAGTCTAGTATTACATATGCACCACCTGGAATGCTTATCCATATTTTCCTAACATAACCCTTTAACCCTTACATTTCTATAAACATTCTCCCTTAAATTTGCCCTCTAACCCTCTAGACATAAAAAATACCAGATTGTCCAGTTCCAGTACAGTGTAGTAAATTAAACACTCCACCGATGCTCCCCCTCTCCATGTTCACAGCTCAGCCCTTTTCCCAGAAACCCTCCTACCCCCTCCTTTTTTCTTCGTCTGCCAACTCCGAGTCTCCTGTGTCAGATTCACGCTCTGAGTCCTCTGATGAGGTTGAATCTACATCACTGGAAGAAGCAATACTAGATTCCTCTTCACACCCCCTCTTTTCTCTCCAACCAGAGATTTGAGTTGAAGATGAAACCCCCGTAACTCCCCCCATGCCTCCAGGCCTCTCCTGACCAGGAACCACATTACTTCTTCCTGGACCTCCAAACCCTGTCCTCGGGAACATACCAGTATTTTGCTCTCTCAGCAACACTCTAATGTCAGTAAGCTCGTACCACACTTTGTTAAGTTCCCACGGACAGCATTACTCAACATCAGTTGGAGAAAGCCTGATGCCTGTTGCTGAGCGAACCTTCTCTCACGCAAAATAACAGAACACAATTGATATATCACATTCATGTTTCTGCGACTTCTCTCCGCCTCCAACTCCATTCTTATTTGTCTCATTTCATATTGTCCCGAATGTACTGGAATACTATCATTTGGAGAATGTCCTGGAATTCCATCATTTCGTGATTGAGGCATGCTAAACCTCGGTGCGGCCCCAGAGGATGTCTCAGATCCTCTCTGTCCCTGCGTCCATTCTCCTGTGTCACCCCTGGGTCTACTGTTTCTTTGATTTCGAGCCATGTATCCTGCTGTGTTGTTCATATATATTGTCCATTCATTCGTTCTCTCATCAATACAGGTCGTGCAACAAAACCATTGCGTCTCCCTGTCATTTCAATGTTCCTATCCCATGGCTGAGTAGGTTCCCTAGCAGGTGTAGTATATCCAGGCAACAGTTCATTCGGGTTCACAGGACTTTCTGATAATAACAATGATAGCATCGAAGGCTCCCTTCTCTCCATAGTAGGTGTAGCCTGCATGTTTTGTAACCCCTGGGGTGCAGTCTGTGATCCTTGCTGACCCCCAGAAGACGTACTTCGTTCAGAGTCAAACCCTGTTTGGTCCATAAATCCTCCCGACACTCCCCTCACCGTTGTCAGAGTCGTATAGGTAGGAAATTCTTCAGGAAACACAGGTCTATTATTAGCCTGCGCACCAGACTGTGAGAGTGTGTTACTCCCCACTACAGGCCTCACAGCCCTTTTTCTGGTCCCTCCCGTTTATCTTTCACTGCTCCCCTTCTAAGCCAGACTGAATGCTCATATGGTCCAGCCTTTTCCTGGGCTTTTATTAATGAATCCAAAGAGGTCATTATGTCGTCATCTCCTACTATTGTCTCTAGTCCCTGACAGGCTCCCATAGTTATTCTTTTCACCGCTTCATCTGCCAAGTTATTTCCCTGTGCTATCAGTGAGCCTGTTTTTTGGTGGGCTGCACATTTAATTATAGCTAGAGCCTTAGGCAACATCACAGCCTCCAATAGAGCTCGGACTTCTGGACCATGTACCACTTTTGAACCGTCTGCTCTCATATACCCCCTTTGTTTCCAAACATTTGCATGAAAATGACAAACCAAATATGCATAATTAGAATCGGTATATACACTTAAAGTTTTATCCTTGGCTAGTGTACAGGCCGCAGTTAAAGCCTTTATCTCTGCCAGTTGAGCAGAGCACGGCTGAGGCACCTTCACCGCTTCCATTTCAGTGAAAGTGTCGTCCGCGTTCAGTCTAACAATAGCATGTCCCGCGTGTAGCCCGTCTGCATCCCTAAAACATGACCCATCAACAAATAATGTCAATTCAGCCTCAATTGGCAGATTATGCATATCCTCTCTGGGCTTCAAAAACGCATCCGTTGACTGTATACAATCATGAGCTTCGCCGTAGCTGGAGTCATCATCCGCATAGCGGGGTTTATAGAGTTACATCTTTTAATGATCAATTCAGGTGCTGATAAAATAACTTCGTAACCTGTTTTCCTAGCATGCGTCAAAACAAACTGTGGACTTGTCAAGAGCGCATGTATCTGGTGTGTTGTATACAACACAACGGTGTGTCCCATTGTCAACGTGGACGCTTTTTCAAACGCAAACGCTGCCGCTGCTAACCCCTGATAGCATGGTGGCAGTCCTGTTTCAATATTATCCAGCTTAGTACTATAATAACCTAAAGGTTTTTTACCCGTAGGACTGTCTTGTACCAACACTGCACAAGCAAACCCCCCTTTTACCGCAACATAGAGATAAAAGAGTTTTGAATAGTCAGGAATTCCTAACGCCGGCGCATTCGCTACATTTTCTTTTAAAGTTACAAATGATTTTTCAGCTTCTTCCGTCCACTGAAGCCTTGCCTTGCTATTAGTCTGTCCTGCTGCTTTTATCAATGCTCTTAAAGGGGCTGCCTTTACGGCATAATTGCAAATCCAGGCTCTACAGTATCCCGTCATCCCCAAAAAAGTCAACATGTGTCCCACTGTTTGTGGTCTAGGAGCCTTATTAATGGCCACTAGCTGAGAAGGTGCAATCATTTTCTTACCCCCACACAATAATCTTCCCAAGTATTCCACCTGCTCTTTACAAAACTGTAATTTATCCTTGCTTACTTTGTGACCTCCTTTTGCGAGTTCTGTCAATACTGTTATAGAATCCCTTTCACATTCTTCTTTGGTGTTGCTTACTAGCAGTAAACCATCTGCATACTGGATTAATTTGCTTTCTATGTTTATGTGTTGCAGATCATTAAATAATACTTGATTGAATATTGCAGGTGATTGTAAAAATCCCTGTGGTGTTCTGCAATATGTTAGTTGTGTACTTGGTCCCATCTGAGTGGGATCAGTAAATGCAAACAGATATTGAGATGAGGGATGAACCGGCACACTAAAGAACGCTGAGCACAAATCAATAACAGTGTACCAGCCCGCGTCTGGTGGAATGTCAGACAAAATGGTGTGCGGGTCCGGAACTACTGCTATATTTTATTCCACAATATTATTTATTGCTCGTAAATCATGTAACAGCCTATAATCATTACTACTGGGTTTTTTATAGGATATATAGGAGTATTACATACAGATTTAGTCCTATACAAAACTCCTGCCTTTATTAGACCCTCAATAATAGGTCTAATACCTTCCACCGCTTCTTTGCCGAGTGGATACTGTTTTTTAAAAGGCAGATTAACTCCCGGCCTTAAGGTTATTTTTACTGGGTTAGCAGATCGAACAAACCCCACGTCCGTCTTATGCCGTGCCCACAACTGCTCAGGCACTTGCCCTAGCAGGATAGCGTGCTCAGCTGAAACACTCATTTGTCTAGTTATCGCTACGTCTCTAAGTAGTATTTTTTCTGCTTTAACCTTATCACGTGCCCGTATTGCAATTTTGACATATAAACCATCATACGATTCCCACACATTTTCCCTCACATTGGAATTTGTTTGGCCGTCCTCACCATAGGTCCGAGTTCCCGGGCCTCATGTCCACACGCCACTAACAACGTGACATGCGGAGTGGACCCCGAGACCTGGAGCCATTCACGCAGGTCCGGCGGGAGATCCATGGCAGCCGCCGCCCACAAAAAAAAATACAGACTTTCTGCATGAAACAATTTAGAGTTAATCATTTCTTCCCAACATTCTCCATAGTCCAAGTCACTGCCAGCTTTATCATAATATAGTGTACAATGCTTGACTAAATCAGGCTCCTTAATATTTTTACATCTCTTATCTCTCCCCATCCCACTTCCTCTCCATTCTTTCTCTAACTCGGATCCACATGTCCAGCTCAACCAATATACAAGAGCCTGATTCAATTTATGCTGATCTCTATCTAAATCCATTATCATTATTTTATTTAATTCATCGGGGAAATTCACACACAATCCCTGCTGCGTGCATGCAATAGTGGCTTTTAAGGGACACAATATATCTCGCCCTAATAAATTTACAGGAGTGTGTTCTGAATATAATAGAGGCATCACAAGTGTTTTCCCAGCGACTGTTATACTCACAGGCTGAGTCAGGGGAATCATTTGCGTTTTCCCAGAGAAGCCGACAACGGTATTGTACATCCAGCATTACCAATACAAGAATATGTAGCTCCTGTATCGATCATAAATTGATACTTTTTGTCCAAATAGTCACTGTAATTGTAGGTTCATCCAACGGCTGGGATGAAAGGGTTGAAGAAACATATTCCCCTCGCTTCTCTGGGCCTCGTTAATTCCAATTTTGCATTTGGTCCTCCCACGGGTTTTGACTCTGCGTCTGTGCCCTACTTGATTGCATCCCCAGCATCTTTCTGGGTCTACGAACCTGCCGACCTGTTGTCCATTAAATCGAGGCCCTGATCGTAACGGCCTGTGCGCTCCTCTGCCTCTCCCTGCGAAAGGTCCTGATTGTTGTCTCAGGGGCGGCTGGTTTTGATCCGGGCCTCTATTTGGCCCTGGCTGAGGTATATGTACATGTATTCCATGCTCCAGGCTTTCAGGTCTTTGTTCAGAGCCAGTGTTATTCTGTGCAGCCACTGGACTTGAGAGTACAGGTGCCTGGATTTTCTCTTAATCTTTTTTACCTTTGGCATGCAGTTCATTTACTTGTAATTGGGTCAGTTTATTGGCCAGGTGTTTATTGGCTTCCTCCTCTCGCTCTTTCTCTTTTCCAACACAGTCCACGTGATGAACCACATGTTCTGAGAATAAAGCCCAATCCATTTTCATAAGTCCCACAACATCATCAAGCTGCTTTTGTACTTTAACAGGCTTTCGGTGGTGGCATTTGTATTCCAAGGTCCCCCCGTTTCCTCCCTCCATCGCTTCTGAAAGTCATGCAAAAACTTCGCCGGAGAATCAGTGTCTTTCAACGTCAAACCTTCCAGTTTAGCTGGATCCATTTTTTCTGGAAAGCGTTTTCTAAGTTCTTGCCACAATTTTCCTCTACAGTGCCTCTCGTAAGTATTCATATACCTTGAACTTTGGCACATTTTGTCATGTTTACAACCCTAAACATAAAGATTTTATTTTGATTTTTTTACTGAACGTTCACACACAAGTAACAGACAACTGTGAAGTGAAAGCAAAATGATACATGATTCTGTTATTTTTCAAAATATAGAAAAGTGAAAAGTGGGGCGTGCATAAGTATCATACAGCATTTTCTGAGTGCATTAAATTGCCTTTATAACATTCCTCATGACTCCAGAATGTTCACACCTCACCCTAATGGTTAAATAGAGGCACCTGTGTGTAATCTACTCTCAGTATAATTTAAGCTGTTCTTTAGGCCCTCAGAGCTGTGGTCGGAGTGTATTGGTCACTAAACAACATCATGAAGGTCAAGGAGCACCAGAGAGGTCAGGGATAAAGTTGTGGAGAAGTTTAAAGCAGCGTTAAGTTATACAAAGATTTCCCAAGTGCGTGAAGAAAACCCCGGCTATGGGTCCATTTGCCCGAATAAATCTGAGTTCCCGGCCCTTCGCCTAACTCGGATTACACTCACTACAACCTCAGGCCAGAAGTCCCTGCCGAGCCTCTTGTGGTTTCTGGGGTTACCTTATTTAACGTCTTGGCGGTCGAGTGGGGGACTTCTAGAGCTATAGTAAAGATTAATAGCTTAATCTAAAACTCCTGGTACATTCACTAACCCACACTCAAACATCCACAACACAACCATTCGGCATTGAGATATCAGGATAATACATTTGTTGTCATAATAAAAGAACACTTACCCAAGTTGTGGTTTTGTAGCCAGATCAAAAGATGTTTATTTTGCAGATTCAGATATTCCAAATTCCATACAATGTTACAGAAAGGCAAGGAACTTAACCTGTGATTACAGCACAAAACCGGTGGCCCAAAGTCGGCGGGTCTCTCCCCTGTGACACTGCCAGAAGTCTAGAGGCCGTTCGAATTCTTTTCTAGAAGCGTAGACCACTCTCATCGGACGCAGACAACCAAGGTCGTAGACGATCTCGCGGGCCTACTAAAAAGGCTAGACTGCAAGACGCAACCAAGGTAACGTCCACTAAGCGAGAGTAGCACTTCCAGTGAAAAACTCGAACTTATATCGCCGACAACAGCAGTGGGAACCACAAAGGAAAGTCCCTATAGCAAACCTTTAAACAAATCAGGCCCCGATCATGTGCTCTGGAACTCTTTTCAGGTCAAGCCACCACGCCAACATCCACTAAACAGAGTAGGAGAGTGATGGCCCCGAGGTCAGGTGAACACCCGTGAGTCGTCAACCAAGTAGACTTGTTTGAGACCGAATTGCAGCGGACGGGTCAGCTGTATTTATAAGGCTCCTACCGCCAGATAAGCTGCGTCAGAAGCGAGGGAAAGTGAGGGACTTTCCACTAAAAAACCCCCACGTCCCGTATTCCGAGAAGGCTGAGCGCTCGGGGTTTCCTGTTATTGTTCTCGCCTCGAACCCCAAGTTTATCATATCCAATCATAACATAGAGGGCCATTTCTCTCCCCAGTTACAGAGTTATTTTTACACACACAATTATGCACATTGTTACAAAGTACTGATTAGAAAACTTGATCAGATAAATGAGAAGAAATAAAACATATGAAATTAAAACAACATAACAAACTATATCCAATATAATCATTTTTATAGCATTTGTTTTTTTCTGTTTTATCATTTTTATAGCATCCCGGTCCTTAAAGGGAGCCTCGGCTAGGTATATTTTTTATCCTTTTTTATATTAGGGTTTTCTCCATTTTTTATATTGAAGAATTATAAAATATATTCAAGGTTTTTTACTGTTTTATACTGTTTTTTATTCTCATTATTGTTTAGCTTGACTTAACAAAATGTATGCGAAGTATTCTCAGTTCTTTGTTACAGAGGAAAAGTGTGTGAGCACAGAACCGCCGTGCCCCAAAAGTAAAATAAACAACTGCCTTTCTCCAGAGAATCTTATCAGTTGCCACATTCCATTGAAGAGATAAAATTGGGGGTCGCGGGGCGGAACTACGTGACGCAGCGGAAGCACTGGAGCCAATGGAACCAATGAGATTTAGTTTTAGGCTCATGAATATTCCAATGTTTAATGTGATTCAAATACTCTGCTTTCTTAGTTTTTGACCCAGTCTCTCCCGTGGCAATGGACAGCTGGTAGACTCGATGTTAGGGAACTAGGGAAGCAGAGCTCTGTTGGTTTGCCTTGATCATTACAGGGCATATCGTTCTTCCAGGGCATATTGCGTCACTGACTTCTTCTTCACCCTCTCCCTCATCAGGCTGAAGGCCAACAATAGTGCCATCGCGGAGGTGCATCCCATCCTGCTTCGCCCTCTGTCTTCTATTTCTCTCATCCTGGCAAAGTTCTAGTTTGGCCAGTTTTGTCCGCATCGTCCAGTAATTGTGTAAGCCGATCTCCTTCATTGATGAGCCCCTTAGTGTCAGCTTTTTGTTTAGCCCTCTGGAGATGTTGCTTTAAACCCTCTAGCTCATGGTGCCTTCTCCCTTCAGTGTCATGTCTCAGCATTCCGGTCTCCCCTGAAACCCCCGGCTGACTCTCACTCCTTTTTTCCCTACATCTATGGGGAGTCCCTATGGGCCGATATGGAGAATACATCTTTTGATATTCATGCATGCTTTTTCTTAAGTTTTCCTCAGTTACTTCTATGCACCTTAGTTTTACTTTTATGTTTTAACCTAGGTATTTCGTTTCTCTCTAACTCTCGGTATTCCCGCCTATCCCGTTCTGCTTGGGACTCGATTGATTTTCTGTAGGATGACAGACCCTGCTCATTTTCTCTCCTATGTTTACGGTCACCCCGTGTCGAAGAGTCCGACTTACGGGAGCGGGACGAGTCATCGTCAGACGACTCTCCCGACGGCTGTCTCCACATCACAATTAATTTACCGGCTGCCTCGGCCTCTATTTCAGACTTTTCTTTAACTTTAAGCGAGCACTGACTTTGGACATACAGAGGCGGGGACTCATCCAGCGGGGGAGCCGAGGCCTCCACAGTGGTGTCAACACCAGCCCGCGCCTGCTTAATCACGGCCATGTGTTTGGACTCCACTACGCTCAACGCTCTAGCTTCCCTCCGAAACCACACCAACACGTCTCTTTCTGCCATCCGTTTCCCTATACGCTTTGGGCTTATATCAGACCATTTATAATGCCTAATATTTGCGTCTGCTTCTCGGCACCTCGCCATATCAAAGCTACCAGTTAAAGGCCATTTATTTCGTCCCATAGTTCTCTTGTGCCACTTCCTCATACACCGCAGTATCTGCTTTTTCTGTTCAGGATGCTTGTCTTATTACTACCTCCACCGGGGTGAGCGCCTGCTCCATTATAGATGCCTGCGACCCCATTATTAACTGTACTTTTTAAGAATATACAGACTTCGAACTTCCTATAATTTAGGAAGGACTACTCAGGTTAATCTTACTATATACCAGCCTATGTTTTTATGTTAGATTGCACTGT
Source organism: Gobius niger (assembly GCF_951799975.1). NCBI lineage: Eukaryota > Metazoa > Chordata > Actinopteri > Gobiiformes > Gobiidae > Gobius > Gobius niger. The sequence continues at coordinate 597,432 of NC_136861.1, forward strand.
CTCAGTCACCCATCAATGTGTAATGTGCCACGGAGATACACAGCCACGGATCCACCGCCTCCTTCTATTTTCGTTTAATATGGGGCTATTATATGCCTGATATTGTTGTTCCTTTTTTATCTTTTATTTATATTTTACCCTTGTGTTTTATATTATTATTATTATTATCATATTTCTTAATATTCAAGTCTTGTAGACTTTACAACTATTATGTGTATTTTTATAAATCAATATTTATTATCTTATTTATTTATTTGTCCTAAATAACTCTTATTTTACCCTCATATTTATTCACTTCTATTGCCTTTGGTTATTATATCCTGGCACTGCCACTATGCAGGATATGTTTATTATTTTAAATCTCCCCTCTTACACCCATTCTGATTTACTTTTACCTCCCTAAACTAATCTATAATTATAGTTATTGTTTTTACTAATATTAGTTTTATAACAAGAACTTAATACTAACTTTTAGCCTACTTTGTTATTGGCTAGACTTGCCCTCGTTCTAACTCGAGCGCGCTCTCCTCAGTATGTTTCTTTTGATAAGTTTTAATTGTATTACTATATTTCCCACTTTCTCCCACTTTAACTCTCTCATAAGAGTTACTTAAATACACAACCGACGTCCCGAACTCGGGCCCCTTATCGAAGTGTCCACTGTCGACGTCCCGTCGTCGGGCCCCTTATGGACGTGGTCCGTAGTTTATCATAAACTACTCCTAGGCCTAGGTTCCCCTCCTCATTTGCTGTCCACAAGGGCCCTTCGCAAGTGTATAAAGCCCATATCCTTAAGGGCTACAACCCATAATTGTCTCACAATGTAGAAATTGTAGAGCCTCAGCCGACCGTCATCCACTGATCCCTACGCTAGCTTATAATAAAACAGATATCGACCCAATCACACAACTTTACAACGACAACTTATATTCTCAATTATTTGAAGTATCTGCTTTACACATTCACCGTCTCAACTGAGCCCCTTAGCGAATGATTAATCCACAAATTGTCCAACTCCTAAAATATAAAACAACCGAATCTGGTGTGAGATTATAGGTGGCGTTTGACCGAGCCGCTTACCGTCACACTTGTGCTAGCATTCCTCTCGATGTGCACATCAACGCCGGCTTCGTCAAGCCCCCAACGTGTCCAAAGTGTAATTTATAACGCGCGCAACCCCTTTATTTATATAACACCACCCGCAGCCGTTCAACCCTCTGTTTTAGCTGCCACGGCTAACCAGATTAGACCCCCATAAACGCCCCACATGTAAGAAGCCAACAGACAATACAAACATTTAACAAGCATTCATCCATATCATTCACACTAGTCGCACCATGGTCTCGCACTGGACAAATGTAGGTACTTTCCCCGTCGAGCGCAGGCCCTGGGCGTACAGCGCGCGCAACACCCGCATCAAATTAGCAGAAAATAAAAGGTCTGCTTACCTTGTCAATATAGTTTAGGGCCCCCGGGTGTCGCGACACGCCGACAATCCCAGATCCGTCACTCGAACGTCCGTCTGGCTCGCCAATTGTTGTGGATTTTAAAGTTTAACTAACAACGCTATCTGCAAAAATGATATCCCAATAGTTGAGATATTCAGAAGAAATAAGACCACAACTTTATAAAAAGCAATCCAATCTTAGATACAAAAAACTCCCAGTCAGGAATATCCAAGTGCGAGAAAGGATCCTTTATTTGCGATCTCCAGATAATTCCATTCACACCAACACAGACAGTGGCAAATCCAAAAACAGAAAAGCCCCGAGCCCAAAAGGCAGTGGCATATGTACCCCGTACGAAGACCAACAAGTGTGTAAATCTGTCACATAAATCTGCACAAGTTTAATCATTTTGACATTTACGACCCACGTGCAACACTCGAACCACACCAACTTATTATTAATGTTCTTTTTGCTGCAGGAGATTTACGCTTCTGTCTGCCCTTTTTGGGATCTCAGTGCCCTTTCCCCCTCCCCACCCATGTGCTGACAAATGAAATGTTATTCCCCTTCCGTTAACATCCATGGTGAGAACATGGCGCTGGCGTGTTATACTTGGCCTGATGTCCACTACGGCACGCTTTATGTGTCAGACCACTTCAGATTTAGGGCTTTCTGTTGGCGCCTCCTGCCCAGCTGCACTGGCTCTCGGCTCTCGGACCCACCCCTCTACTTTACCATTGGTCCAAGTAAGCACGCTATAGATATATAATTGATTATCATACTTGATCATGTAATATTGATCTCTTGAAAGTTAGTAAGATTATACTTTTACATGATAATTCCTTCATTGCCTAACCCCATTATTTCATACCAGATGTTTTCAACTGCATCAAATAATTGCTAATCAGGAAGCCAAATGATTCCACTACACATACAGTTCTTTCTGTTCTTGTGACTCAGAGTTGAAAATAAAGCTGTTATATGGGGTCAATAAACTAAAAGAAAACAGTGTACGTTTAAGTCTTTAGGACTTGTTTTTATCTGGTAGCTCTTGAGCAACTTAATGCTCTTGAAGTCGCCCTCGGCTGAACAAAGGTTGGTGACCCCTGGTTTACATCTTAGTTTTCATGTCAGAGTATAAAAAAAACAAAAATGACCCCTGTGAAAGCCGTCTTTCACACAGGTATTCATTCATAAATATTGACAGATTTTACATCCACGTGTGCTGTGCAGGGCCTCGTGATGAACAAGATCCAAAAGGCTCTCTGAAAAAAATATAGTTACAAACATATCAATAAAATAAAACCATACATTTGAATCAGGCTCAATCCATTATTTAGATTTCGTTGCCAAAAATATTGGCTATTTTGTCCATTTTCATGCACTGACGGAGCTTCCTTCCTCCTCAGGTGAACTGTTCTCCTATAGTTACATTGACCTAGTGATACTGTGAAGCAATCCAACACTCTCAACCTTTGACCCCCGAGTCTTACCACTTCCCCAGTGCCTGCAGTCATTTACCCTTCACAACTGTGTACAATCAAATGCAACAAAAGGTAGAACTCACCAAGTGAAGATGTTGCCTGGTTATATAGATAGATATCAGTGATGCAGAAAGGAAAACACGTACGAGTGACCGATCAGCGGGTGGACGGACAGAGTCTGTGTGTTGAAAGTGAGTGAGAATAAACCCTGTTCTCCAGCCAACTCGAGTGCCTCTGTTACCGTCCTCAAGGCCAAAAGGTCTAGGCAGTCTTCTTGCTCTGCCCCGATCAGTCGCTCCATGCTTCACGTTGGTTTCTGACCCTCGATCAGCCGCTCCATGCTTCACATTGGTTTCTGACCCTCGATCAGCCGCTCCATGCTTCACATTGGTTTCTGACCCTCGATCAGCCGCTCTGTGCTTCACATTGGTTTCTGACCCTCGATCAGCCGCTCCGTGCTTCACGGTGGTTTCTGACCCTCGATCAGCCGCTCCATGCTTCACGGTGGTTTCTGACCCTCGATCAGCCGCTCTGTGCTTCACATTGGTTTCTGACCCTCGATCAGCCGCTCCGTGCTTCACATTGGTTTCTGACCCTCGATCAGCTGCTCCGTGCTTCATGGTGGTTTCTGACCCTCGATCAGCTGCTCCGTGCTTCACGGTGGTTTCTGACCCTCGATCAGCCGCTCCGTGCTTCACATTGGTTTCTGACCCTCGATCAGCCGCTCCGTGCTTCATGGTGGTTTCTGACCCTCGATCAGCCGCTCCGTGCTTCATGGTGGTTTCTGACCCTCGATCAGTCGCTCTGTGCTTCACATTGGTTTCTGACCCTCGATCAGCCGCTCCGTGCTTCACGGTGGTTTCTGACCCTCGATCAGCCGCTCCGTGCTTCACATTGGTTTCTGACCCTCGATCAGCCGCTCCGTGCTTCATGGTGGTTTCTGACCCTCGATCAGCCGCTCCGTGCTTCACATTGGTTTCTGACCCTCGATCAGCCGCTCCGTGCTTCATATTGGTTTCTGACCCTCGATCAGCTGCTCTGTGCTTCACATTGGTTTCTGACCCTCGATCAGCCGCTCCGTGCTTCATGGTGGTTTCTGACCCTCGATCAGCCGCTCCGTGCTTCATGGTGGTTTCTGACCTTCGATCAGCCGCTCTGTGCTTCATGGTGGTTTCTGACCCTCGATCAGCCGCTCCGTGCTTCACGGTGGTTTCTGACCCTCGATCAGCCGCTCCGTGCTTCATGGTGGTTTCTGACCTTCGATCAGCCGCTCTGTGCTTCATGGTGGTTTCTGACCCTCGATCAGCCGCTCCGTGCTTCACATTGGTTTCTGACCCTCGATCAGCCGCTCCGTGCTTCATGGTGGTTTCTGACCCTCGATCAGCCGCTCCGTGCTTCACGGTGGTTTCTGACCCTCGATCAGCCGCTCCGTGCTTCATGGTGGTTTCTGACCCTCGATCAGCCGCTCCGTGCTTCATGGTGGTTTCTGACCCTCGATCAGCCGCTCTGTGCTTCATATTGGTTTCTGACCCTCGATCAGCTGCTCTGTGCTTCACGGTGGTTTCTGACCCTCGATCAGCTGCTCTGTGCTTCACATTGGTTTCTGACCCTCGATCAGCTGCTCTGTGCTTCACATTGGTTTCTGACCCTCGATCAGCCGCTCCGTGCTTCACATTGGTTTCTGACCCTCGATCAGCCGCTCCGTGCTTCACATTGGTTTCTGACCCTCGATCAGCTGCTCTGTGCTTCACATTGGTTTCTGACCCTCGATCAGCTGCTCTGTGCTTCACATTGGTTTCTGACCCTCGATCAGCCGCTCTGTGCTTCACATTGGTTTCTGACCCTCGATCAGCCGCTCCGTGTTTCACATTGGTTTCTGACCCTCGATCAGCCGCTCCGTGTTTCACATTGGTTTCTGACCCTCGATCAGTCGCTCCGTGCTTCACGGTGGTTTCTGACCCTCGATCAGCTGCTCTGTGCTTCACGGTGGTTTCTGACCCTCGATCAGCCGCTCTGTGCTTCACGGTGGTTTCTGACCCTCGATCAGCCGCTCCGTGCTTCACGGTGGTTTCTGACCCTCGATCAGCCGCTCTGTGCTTCACGGTGGTTTCTGACCCTCGATCAGCCGCTCTGTGCTTCACATTGGTTTCTGACCCTCGATCAGCCGCTCCATGCTTCACATTGGTTTCTGACCCTCGATCAGCCGCTCCGTGCTTCACGGTGGTTTCTGACCCTCGATCAGCCGCTCTGTGCTTCACATTGGTTTCTGACCCTCGATCAGCCGCTCCATGCTTCACATTGGTTTCTGACCCTCGATCAGCCGCTCTGTGCTTCACATTGGTTTCTGACCCTCGATCAGCCGCTCCGTGCTTCACATTGGTTTCTGACCCTCGATCAGCCGCTCTGTGCTTCACGGTGGTTTCTGACCCTCGATCAGCTGCTCTGTGCTTCACATTGGTTTCTGACCCTCGATCAGCCGCTCCATGCTTCACATTGGTTTCTGACCCTCGATCAGCCGCTCTGTGCTTCACATTGGTTTCTGACCCTCGATCAGCTGCTCTGTGCTTCATGGTGGTTTCTGACCCTCGATCAGCTGCTCTGTGCTTCACATTGGTTTCTGACCCTCGATCAGCTGCTCTGTGCTTCACGGTGGTTTCTGACCCTCGATCAGCCGCTCTGTGCTTCACGGTGGTTTCTGACCCTCGATCAGCTGCTCTGTGCTTCACATTGGTTTCTGACCCTCGATCAGCTGCTCTGTGCTTCACGGTGGTTTCTGACCCTCGATCAGCTGCTCTGTGCTTCATGGTGGTTTCTGACCCTCGATCAGCCGCTCCGTGCTTCACATTGGTTTCTGACCCTCGATCAGCCGCTCCGTGCTTCATGGTGGTTTCTGACCCTCGATCAGCCGCTCCGTGCTTCATGGTGGTTTCTGACCCTCGATCAGTCGCTCTGTGCTTCACATTGGTTTCTGACCCTCGATCAGCCGCTCCGTGCTTCACGGTGGTTTCTGACCCTCGATCAGCCGCTCCGTGCTTCATGGTGGTTTCTGACCCTCGATCAGCCGCTCCGTGCTTCATGGTGGTTTCTGACCCTCGATCAGTCGCTCTGTGCTTCACATTGGTTTCTGACACTCGATCAGCCGCTCTGTGCTTCACATTGGTTTCTGACCCTCGATCAGCCGCTCCGTGCTTCATGGTGGTTTCTGACCCTCGATCAGCCGCTCCGTGCTTCATGGTGGTTTCTGACCCTCGATCAGTCGCTCTGTGCTTCACATTGGTTTCTGACCCTCGATCAGTCGCTCTGTGCTTCACATTGGTTTCTGACCCTCGATCAGCCGCTCTGTGCTTCACATTGGTTTCTGACCCTCGATCAGCCGCTCCGTGCTTCATGGTGGTTTCTGACCCTCGATCAGCCGCTTCATGCTTCATGGTGGTTTCTGACCCTCGATCAGCCGCTCCGTGCTTCACGGTGGTTTCTGACCCTCGATCAGCCGCTCCGTGCTTCACATTGGTTTCTGACCCTCGATCAGCCGCTCCGTGCTTCATGGTGGTTTCTGACCCTCGATCAGCTGCTCTGTGCTTCACATTGGTTTCTGACCCTCGATCAGCCGCTCCGTGCTTCATGGTGGTTTCTGACCCTCGATCAGCCGCTCCGTGCTTCATGGTGGTTTCTGACCTTCGATCAGCCGCTCCGTGCTTCACGGTGGTTTCTGACCCTCGATCAGCCGCTCCGTGCTTCATATTGGTTTCTGACCCTCGATCAGCTGCTCTGTGCTTCACATTGGTTTCTGACCCTCGATCAGCCGCTCCGTTCTTCACATTGGTTTCTGACCCTCGATCAGCCGCTCCGTGCTTCACGGTGGTTTCTGACCCTCGATCAGCCGCTCTGTGCTTCACATTGGTTTCTGACCCTCGATCAGCCGCTCCGTGCTTCACGGTGGTTTCTGACCCTCGATCAGCCGCTCCGTGCTTCACATTGGTTTCTGACCCTCGATCAGCTGCTCTGTGCTTCACATTGGTTTCTGACCCTCGATCAGCCGCTCTGTGCTTCACGGTGGTTTCTGACCCTCGATCAGCCGCTCCGTGCTTCACGGTGGTTTCTGACCCTCGATCAGCCGCTCTGTGCTTCACATTGGTTTCTGACCCTCGATCAGCCGCTCTGTGCTTCACGGTGGTTTCTGACCCTCGATCAGCCGCTCCGTGCTTCACATTGGTTTCTGACCCTCGATCAGCCGCTCTGTGCTTCACATTGGTTTCTGACCCTCGATCAGCCGCTCTGTGCTTCATGGTGGTTTCTGACCCTCGATCAGCCGCTCCGTGCTTCATGGTGGTTTCTGACCCTCGATCAGCCGCTCCGTGCTTCATGGTGGTTTCTGACCCTCGATCAGCCGCTCCATGCTTCACATTGGTTTCTGACCCTCGATCAGCCGCTCCGTGCTTCACATTGGTTTCTGACCCTCGATCAGCCGCTCCGTGCTTCACGGTGGTTTCTGACCCTCGATCAGCCGCTCTGTGCTTCACATTGGTTTCTGACCCTCGATCAGCTGCTCTGTGCTTCACGGTGGTTTCTGACCCTCGATCAGCTGCTCTGTGCTTCACGGTGGTTTCTGACCCTCGATCAGCCGCTCCGTGCTTCACGGTGGTTTCTGACCCTCGATCAGCCGCTCTGTGCTTCACGGTGGTTTCTGACCCTCGATCAGCCGCTCCGTGCTTCACGGTGGTTTCTGACCCTCGATCAGCCGCTCTGTGCTTCACATTGGTTTCTGACCCTCGATCAGCTGCTCTGTGCTTCACGGTGGTTTCTGACCCTCGATCAGCTGCTCTGTGCTTCACGGTGGTTTCTGACCCTCGATCAGCTGCTCTGTGCTTCATGGTGGTTTCTGACCCTCGATCAGCCGCTCCGTGCTTCACGGTGGTTTCTGACCCTCGATCAGCCGCTCCGTGCTTCACGGTGGTTTCTGACCCTCGATCAGCTGCTCTGTGCTTCACATTGGTTTCTGACCCTCGATCAGCCGCTCCGTGCTTCACGGTGGTTTCTGACCCTCGATCAGCCGCTCTGTGCTTCACGGTGGTTTCTGACCCTCGATCAGCCGCTCCGTGCTTCACATTGGTTTCTGACCCTCGATCAGCCGCTCCGTGCTTCACATTGGTTTCTGACCCTCGATCAGCCGCTCTGTGCTTCACATTGGTTTCTGACCCTCGATCAGCCGCTCCGTGCTTCACATTGGTTTCTGACCCTCGATCAGCTGCTCTGTGCTTCACATTGGTTTCTGACCCTCGATCAGCCGCTCCGTGCTTCACATTGGTTTCTGACCCTCGATCAGCCGCTCCGTGCTTCATGGTGGTTTCTGACCCTCGATCAGCTGCTCTGTGCTTCATGGTGGTTTCTGACCCTCGATCAGCCACTTCATGCTTCACATTGGTTTCTGACCCTCGATCAGCCGCTCTGTGCTTCACGGTGGTTTCTGACCCTCGATCAGCCGCTCTGTGCTTCACGGTGGTTTCTGACCCTCGATCAGCCGCTCCGTGCTTCACGGTGGTTTCTGACCCTCGATCAGCTGCTCTGTGCTTCACATTGGTTTCTGACCCTCGATCAGTCGCTCCGTGCTTCACATTGGTTTCTGACCCTCGATCAGCCGCTCCGTGCTTCACATTGGTTTCTGACCCTCGATCAGCCGCTCTGTGCTTCACATTGGTTTCTGACCCTCGATCAGCCGCTCCGTGCTTCACATTGGTTTCTGACCCTCGATCAGCTGCTCTGTGCTTCACATTGGTTTCTGACCCTCGATCAGCCGCTCCGTGCTTCATGGTGGTTTCTGACCCTCGATCAGCCGCTCCGTGCTTCATGGTGGTTTCTGACCCTCGATCAGCTGCTCTGTGCTTCATGGTGGTTTCTGACCCTCGATCAGCTGCTCTGTGCTTCATGGTGGTTTCTGACCCTCGATCAGCCGCTCCGTGCTTCACATTGGTTTCTGACCCTCGATCAGCTGCTCTGTGCTTCACATTGGTTTCTGACCCTCGATCAGCCGCTCCGTGCTTCATGGTGGTTTCTGACCCTCGATCAGCCGCTCCGTGCTTCATGGTGGTTTCTGACCCTCGATCAGCCGCTCCGTGCTTCATGGTGGTTTCTGACCCTCGATCAGCCGCTCCGTGCTTCACGGTGGTTTCTGACCCTCGATCAGCCGCTCCGTGCTTCACATTGGTTTCTGACCCTCGATCAGCCGCTCTGTGCTTCATGGTGGTTTCTGACCCTCGATCAGCTGCTCTGTGCTTCACATTGGTTTCTGACCCTCGATCAGCTGCTCTGTGCTTCATGGTGGTTTCTGACCCTCGATCAGCCGCTCTGTGCTTCACATTGGTTTCTGACCCTCGATCAGCCGCTCTGTGCTTCACATTGGTTTCTGACCCTCGATCAGCCGCTCCGTGCTTCATGGTGGTTTCTGACCCTCGATCAGCCGCTCCGTGCTTCATGGTGGTTTCTGACCCTCGATCAGCCGCTCCGTGCTTCACGGTGGTTTCTGACCCTCGATCAGCCGCTCTGTGCTTCACATTGGTTTCTGACCCTCGATCAGCCGCTCCGTGCTTCACATTGGTTTCTGACCCTCGATCAGCCGCTCCGTGCTTCATGGTGGTTTCTGACCCTCGATCAGCTGCTCTGTGCTTCATGGTGGTTTCTGACCCTCGATCAGCCGCTCCGTGCTTCATGGTGGTTTCTGACCCTCGATCAGCCGCTCTGTGCTTCACGGTGGTTTCTGACCCTCGATCAGCTGCTCTGTGCTTCACGGTGGTTTCTGACCCTCGATCAGCCGCTCCGTGCTTCACGGTGGTTTCTGACCCTCGATCAGCCGCTCTGTGCTTCACATTAGTTTCTGACACTCGATCAGTCGCTCCGTGCTTCACATTGGTTTCTGACCCTCGATCAGCCGCTCCGTGCTTCACATTGGTTTCTGACCCTCGATCAGCCGCTCTGTGCTTCATGGTGGTTTCTGACCCTCGATCAGCTGCTCTGTGCTTCACGGTGGTTTCTGACCCTCGATCAGCCGCTCCGTGCTTCACGGTGGTTTCTGACCCTCGATCAGCCGCTCTGTGCTTCACATTAGTTTCTGACACTCGATCAGTCGCTCCGTGCTTCACATTGGTTTCTGACCCTCGATCAGCCGCTCCGTGCTTCACATTGGTTTCTGACCCTCGATCAGCCGCTCTGTGCTTCACATTGGTTTCTGACCCTCGATCAGCTGCTCTGTGCTTCATGGTGGTTTCTGACCCTCGATCAGCCGCTCCGTGCTTCACATTGGTTTCTGACCCTCGATCAGCTGCTCTGTGCTTCACATTGGTTTCTGACCCTCGATCAGCCGCTCCGTGCTTCATGGTGGTTTCTGACCCTCGATCAGCCGCTCCGTGCTTCATGGTGGTTTCTGACCCTCGATCAGCCGCTTCATGCTTCATGGTGGTTTCTGACCCTCGATCAGCCGCTCTGTGCTTCACATTGGTTTCTGACCCTCGATCAGTCGCTCTGTGCTTCATGGTGGTTTCTGACCCTCGATCAGCCGCTCCGTGCTTCATGGTGGTTTCTGACCCTCGATCAGTCGCTCTGTGCTTCACATTGGTTTCTGACCCTCGATCAGCCGCTCCGTGCTTCACATTGGTTTCTGACCCTCGATCAGCCGCTCCGTTCTTCACATTGGTTTCTGACCCTCGATCAGCCGCTCCGTGCTTCACATTGGTTTCTGACCCTCGATCAGCCGCTCCGTGCTTCACGGTGGTTTCTGACCCTCGATCAGCCGCTCCGTGCTTCACGGTGGTTTCTGACCCTCGATCAGCCGCTCTGTGCTTCACGGTGGTTTCTGACCCTCGATCAGCCGCTCTGTGCTTCACATTGGTTTCTGACCCTCAATCAGCCGCTCCGTGCTTCACATTGGTTTCTGACCCTCGATCAGCCGCTCCGTGCTTCACGGTGGTTTCTGACCCTCGATCAGTCGCTCCATGCTTCACATTGGTTTCTGACCCTCGATCAGCCGCTCCGTGCTTCACATTGGTTTCTGACCCTCGATCAGCCGCTCCGTGCTTCACATTGGTTTCTGACCCTCGATCAGCCGCTCCGTGCTTCACGGTGGTTTCTGACCCTCGATCAGTCGCTCCATGCTTCACATTGGTTTCTGACCCTCGATCAGCCGCTCTGTGCTTCATATTGGTTTCTGACCCTCGATCAGCCGCTCCGTGCTTCACATTGGTTTCTGACCCTCGATCAGCCGCTCCATGCTTCACATTGGTTTCTGACCCTCGATCAGCCGCTCCATGCTTCACGGTGGTTTCTGACCCTCGATCAGCCGCTCTGTGCTTCACATTGGTTTCTGACCCTCGATCAGCCGCTCCGTGCTTCACATTGGTTTCTGACCCTCGATCAGCCGCTCTGTGCTTCACATTGGTTTCTGACCCTCGATCAGCCGCTCCGTGCTTCACATTGGTTTCTGACCCTCGATCAGCCGCTCCATGCTTCACATTGGTTTCTGACCCTCGATCAGCCGCTCCATGCTTCACGGTGGTTTCTGACCCTCGATCAGCCGCTCTGTGCTTCACATTGGTTTCTGACCCTCGATCAGCTGCTCTGTGCTTCACGGTGGTTTCTGACCCTCGATCAGTCGCTCCGTGCTTCACGGTGGTTTCTGACCCTCGATCAGCCGCTCTGTGCTTCACATTGGTTTCTGACCCTCGATCAGCTGCTCTGTGCTTCACATTGGTTTCTGACCCTCGATCAGCTGCTCTGTGCTTCACATTGGTTTCTGACCCTCGATCAGTCGCTCTGTGCTTCACATTGGTTTCTGACCCTCGATCAGCCGCTCTGTGCTTCACGTTGGTTTCTGACCCTCGATCAGCCGCTCCGTGCTTCACATTGGTTTCTGACCCTCGATCAGCCGCTCTGTGCTTCACATTGGTTTCTGACCCTCGATCAGCCGCTCCATGCTTCACATTGGTTTCTGACCCTCGATCAGCCGCTCCATGCTTCACATTGGTTTCTGACCCTCGATCAGCCGCTCCGTGCTTCACATTGGTTTCTGACCCTCGATCAGCCGCTCTGTGCTTCACATTGGTTTCTGACCCTCGATCAGCCGCTCTGTGCTTCACGGTGGTTTCTGACCCTCGATCAGCCGCTCCGTGCTTCACGGTGGTTTCTGACCCTCGATCAGCCGCTCCGTGCTTCACATTGGTTTCTGACCCTCGATCAGCCGCTCCGTGCTTCACGGTGGTTTCTGACCCTCGATCAGCCGCTCCGTGCTTCATATTGGTTTCTGACCCTCGATCAGCTGCTCTGTGCTTCACATTGGTTTCTGACCCTCGATCAGCCGCTCCGTTCTTCACATTGGTTTCTGACCCTCGATCAGCCGCTCCGTTCTTCACATTGGTTTCTGACCCTCGATCAGCCGCTCCGTGCTTCACATTGGTTTCTGACCCTCGATCAGCTGCTCTGTGCTTCACGGTGGTTTCTGACCCTCGATCAGCCGCTCCGTGCTTCACGGTGGTTTCTGACCCTCGATCAGCCGCTCCGTGCTTCACGGTGGTTTCTGACCCTCGATCAGCCGCTCCGTGCTTCACATTGGTTTCTGACCCTCGATCAGCCGCTCCGTGCTTCACGGTGGTTTCTGACCCTCGATCAGCCGCTCCGTGCTTCACGGTGGTTTCTGACCCTCGATCAGCCGCTCTGTGCTTCACATTGGTTTCTGACCCTCGATCAGCCGCTCTGTGCTTCACATTGGTTTCTGACCCTCGATCAGCCGCTCTGTGCTTCACATTGGTTTCTGACCCTCGATCAGCCGCTCCGTGCTTCACGGTGGTTTCTGACCCTCGATCAGCCGCTCCGTGCTTCATGGTGGTTTCTGACCCTCGATCAGCCGCTCCGTGCTTCACGGTGGTTTCTGACCCTCGATCAGCTGCTCTGTGCTTCACATTGGTTTCTGACCCTCGATCAGCCGCTCCGTGCTTCACGGTGGTTTCTGACCCTCGATCAGCCGCTCCGTGCTTCACATTGGTTTCTGACCCTCGATCAGCTGCTCTGTGCTTCACATTGGTTTCTGACTCTCGATCAGCCGCTCCGTGCTTCACGGTGGTTTCTGACCCTCGATCAGCCGCTCCGTGCTTCACGGTGGTTTCTGACCCTCGATCAGCCGCTCTGTGCTTCACATTGGTTTCTGACCCTCGATCAGCCGCTCCGTGCTTCACATTGGTTTCTGACCCTCGATCAGCTGCTCTGTGCTTCACATTGGTTTCTGACCCTCGATCAGCCGCTCCGTGCTTCACATTGGTTTCTGACCCTCGATCAGCCGCTCCGTGCTTCATGGTGGTTTCTGACCCTCGATCAGCTGCTCTGTGCTTCATGGTGGTTTCTGACCCTCGATCAGCCGCTCCGTGCTTCATGGTGGTTTCTGACCCTCGATCAGCCGCTCTGTGCTTCACGGTGGTTTCTGACCCTCGATCAGCCGCTCTGTGCTTCACATTGGTTTCTGACCCTCGATCAGCCGCTCTGTGCTTCACATTGGTTTCTGACCCTCGATCAGCCGCTCTGTGCTTCACATTGGTTTCTGACCCTCGATCAGCCGCTCCGTGCTTCACGGTGGTTTCTGACCCTCGATCAGCCGCTCCGTGCTTCATGGTGGTTTCTGACCCTCGATCAGCCGCTCCGTGCTTCACGGTGGTTTCTGACCCTCGATCAGCTGCTCTGTGCTTCACATTGGTTTCTGACCCTCGATCAGCCGCTCCGTGCTTCACGGTGGTTTCTGACCCTCGATCAGCCGCTCCGTGCTTCACATTGGTTTCTGACCCTCGATCAGCTGCTCTGTGCTTCACATTGGTTTCTGACTCTCGATCAGCCGCTCCGTGCTTCACGGTGGTTTCTGACCCTCGATCAGCCGCTCCGTGCTTCACGGTGGTTTCTGACCCTCGATCAGCCGCTCTGTGCTTCACATTGGTTTCTGACCCTCGATCAGCCGCTCCGTGCTTCACATTGGTTTCTGACCCTCGATCAGCTGCTCTGTGCTTCACATTGGTTTCTGACCCTCGATCAGCCGCTCCGTGCTTCACATTGGTTTCTGACCCTCGATCAGCCGCTCCGTGCTTCATGGTGGTTTCTGACCCTCGATCAGCTGCTCTGTGCTTCATGGTGGTTTCTGACCCTCGATCAGCCGCTCCGTGCTTCATGGTGGTTTCTGACCCTCGATCAGCCGCTCTGTGCTTCACGGTGGTTTCTGACCCTCGATCAGCTGCTCTGTGCTTCACGGTGGTTTCTGACCCTCGATCAGCCGCTCTGTGCTTCACATTAGTTTCTGACACTCGATCAGTCGCTCCGTGCTTCACATTGGTTTCTGACCCTCGATCAGCCGCTCCGTGCTTCACATTGGTTTCTGACCCTCGATCAGCCGCTCTGTGCTTCATGGTGGTTTCTGACCCTCGATCAGCTGCTCTGTGCTTCACGGTGGTTTCTGACCCTCGATCAGCCGCTCCGTGCTTCACGGTGGTTTCTGACCCTCGATCAGCCGCTCTGTGCTTCACATTAGTTTCTGACACTCGATCAGTCGCTCCGTGCTTCACATTGGTTTCTGACCCTCGATCAGCCGCTCCGTGCTTCACATTGGTTTCTGACCCTCGATCAGCCGCTCTGTGCTTCACATTGGTTTCTGACCCTCGATCAGCTGCTCTGTGCTTCATGGTGGTTTCTGACCCTCGATCAGCCGCTCCGTGCTTCACATTGGTTTCTGACCCTCGATCAGCCGCTCTGTGCTTCACATTGGTTTCTGACCCTCGATCAGCTGCTCTGTGCTTCACATTGGTTTCTGACCCTCGATCAGCCGCTCCGTGCTTCACATTGGTTTCTGACCCTCGATCAGCTGCTCTGTGCTTCACATTGGTTTCTGACCCTCGATCAGCCGCTCCGTGCTTCATGGTGGTTTCTGACCCTCGATCAGCCGCTCCGTGCTTCATGGTGGTTTCTGACCCTCGATCAGTCGCTCTGTGCTTCATGGTGGTTTCTGACCCTCGATCAGCCGCTCCGTGCTTCATGGTGGTTTCTGACCCTCGATCAGCCGCTCCGTGCTTCATGGTGGTTTCTGACCCTCGATCAGCCGCTTCATGCTTCATGGTGGTTTCTGACCCTCGATCAGCCGCTCTGTGCTTCACATTGGTTTCTGACCCTCGATCAGCCGCTCCGTGCTTCATGGTGGTTTCTGACCCTCGATCAGTCGCTCTGTGCTTCACATTGGTTTCTGACCCTCGATCAGCCGCTCCGTGCTTCACATTGGTTTCTGACCCTCGATCAGCCGCTCTGTGCTTCATGGTGGTTTCTGACCCTCGATCAGCTGCTCTGTGCTTCACATTGGTTTCTGACCCTCGATCAGCTGCTCTGTGCTTCACGGTGGTTTCTGACCCTCGATCAGCTGCTCCGTGCTTCACATTGGTTTCTGACCCTCGATCAGCCGCTCTGTGCTTCACATTGGTTTCTGACCCTCGATCAGCCGCTCTGTGCTTCACATTGGTTTCTGACCCTCGATCAGCCGCTCCGTGCTTCATGGTGGTTTCTGACCCTCGATCAGCCGCTCCGTGCTTCACGGTGGTTTCTGACCCTCGATCAGCCGCTCCGTGCTTCACATTGGTTTCTGACCCTCGATCAGCTGCTCTGTGCTTCACGGTGGTTTCTGACCCTCGATCAGCCGCTCCGTGCTTCACGGTGGTTTCTGACCCTCGATCAGCCGCTCCGTGCTTCACATTGGTTTCTGACCCTCGATCAGCCGCTCTGTGCTTCACGGTGGTTTCTGACCCTCAATCAGCCGCTCCGTGCTTCACATTGGTTTCTGACCCTCGATCAGCCGCTCCGTGCTTCACATTGGTTTCTGACCCTCGATCAGCTGCTCTGTGCTTCACATTGGTTTCTGACCCTCGATCAGCTGCTCTGTGCTTCACATTGGTTTCTGACCCTCGATCAGCCGCTCTGTGCTTCACATTGGTTTCTGACCCTCGATCAGCCGCTCCGTGTTTCACATTGGTTTCTGACCCTCGATCAGCCGCTCCGTGTTTCACATTGGTTTCTGACCCTCGATCAGTCGCTCCGTGCTTCACGGTGGTTTCTGACCCTCGATCAGCTGCTCTGTGCTTCACGGTGGTTTCTGACCCTCGATCAGCCGCTCTGTGCTTCACGGTGGTTTCTGACCCTCGATCAGCCGCTCCGTGCTTCACGGTGGTTTCTGACCCTCGATCAGCCGCTCTGTGCTTCACGGTGGTTTCTGACCCTCGATCAGCCGCTCTGTGCTTCACATTGGTTTCTGACCCTCGATCAGCCGCTCCATGCTTCACATTGGTTTCTGACCCTCGATCAGCCGCTCCGTGCTTCACGGTGGTTTCTGACCCTCGATCAGCCGCTCTGTGCTTCACATTGGTTTCTGACCCTCGATCAGCCGCTCCATGCTTCACATTGGTTTCTGACCCTCGATCAGCCGCTCTGTGCTTCACATTGGTTTCTGACCCTCGATCAGCCGCTCCATGCTTCACATTGGTTTCTGACCCTCGATCAGCCGCTCCGTGCTTCACGGTGGTTTCTGACCCTCGATCAGCCGCTCTGTGCTTCACATTGGTTTCTGACCCTCGATCAGCCGCTCCATGCTTCACATTGGTTTCTGACCCTCGATCAGCCGCTCCGTGCTTCACGGTGGTTTCTGACCCTCGATCAGCCGCTCTGTGCTTCACATTGGTTTCTGACCCTCGATCAGCCGCTCCATGCTTCACATTGGTTTCTGACCCTCGATCAGCCGCTCTGTGCTTCACATTGGTTTCTGACCCTCGATCAGCTGCTCTGTGCTTCATGGTGGTTTCTGACCCTCGATCAGCTGCTCTGTGCTTCACATTGGTTTCTGACCCTCGATCAGCTGCTCTGTGCTTCACATTGGTTTCTGACCCTCGATCAGCTGCTCTGTGCTTCACGGTGGTTTCTGACCCTCGATCAGCCGCTCTGTGCTTCACGGTGGTTTCTGACCCTCGATCAGCTGCTCTGTGCTTCACATTGGTTTCTGACCCTCGATCAGCTGCTCTGTGCTTCACGGTGGTTTCTGACCCTCGATCAGCTGCTCTGTGCTTCATGGTGGTTTCTGACCCTCGATCAGCCGCTCCGTGCTTCACATTGGTTTCTGACCCTCGATCAGCCGCTCCGTGCTTCATGGTGGTTTCTGACCCTCGATCAGCCGCTCCGTGCTTCATGGTGGTTTCTGACCCTCGATCAGTCGCTCTGTGCTTCACATTGGTTTCTGACCCTCGATCAGCCGCTCCGTGCTTCACATTGGTTTCTGACACTCGATCAGCCGCTCTGTGCTTCACATTGGTTTCTGACCCTCGATCAGCCGCTCCGTGCTTCATGGTGGTTTCTGACCCTCGATCAGCCGCTCCGTGCTTCATGGTGGTTTCTGACCCTCGATCAGCCGCTCCGTGCTTCATGGTGGTTTCTGACCCTCGATCAGTCGCTCTGTGCTTCACATTGGTTTCTGACCCTCGATCAGTCGCTCTGTGCTTCACATTGGTTTCTGACCCTCGATCAGCCGCTCCGTGCTTCACGGTGGTTTCTGACCCTCGATCAGCCGCTCCGTGCTTCACATTGGTTTCTGACCCTCGATCAGCCGCTCCGTGCTTCATGGTGGTTTCTGACCCTCGATCAGCTGCTCTGTGCTTCACATTGGTTTCTGACCCTCGATCAGCCGCTCCGTGCTTCATGGTGGTTTCTGACCCTCGATCAGCCGCTCCGTGCTTCATGGTGGTTTCTGACCTTCGATCAGCCGCTCCGTGCTTCACGGTGGTTTCTGACCCTCGATCAGCCGCTCTGTGCTTCATATTGGTTTCTGACCCTCGATCAGCTGCTCTGTGCTTCACATTGGTTTCTGACCCTCGATCAGCCGCTCCGTGCTTCACGGTGGTTTCTGACCCTCGATCAGCCGCTCTGTGCTTCACGGTGGTTTCTGACCCTCGATCAGCCGCTCTGTGCTTCACGGTGGTTTCTGACCCTCGATCAGCCGCTCTGTGCTTCACGGTGGTTTCTGACCCTCGATCAGCCGCTCCGTCCTTCACATTGGTTTCTGACCCTCGATCAGCCGCTCTGTGCTTCACGGTGGTTTCTGACCCTCGATCAGCTGCTCTGTGCTTCACATTGGTTTCTGACCCTCGATCAGCCGCTCCGTGCTTCACATTGGTTTCTGACCCTCGATCAGCTGCTCTGTGCTTCACATTGGTTTCTGACCCTCGATCAGCCGCTCCGTGCTTCACATTGGTTTCTGACCCTCGATCAGCCGCTTCATGCTTCACGGTGGTTTCTGACCCTCGATCAGCCGCTCCGTGCTTCATGGTGGTTTCTGACCCTCGATCAGCTGCTCTGTGCTTCATGGTGGTTTCTGACCCTCGATCAGCCACTTCATGCTTCACATTGGTTTCTGACCCTCGATCAGCCGCTCTGTGCTTCACGGTGGTTTCTGACCCTCGATCAGCCGCTCTGTGCTTCACGGTGGTTTCTGACCCTCGATCAGCCGCTCCGTGCTTCACGGTGGTTTCTGACCCTCGATCAGCTGCTCTGTGCTTCACATTGGTTTCTGACCCTCGATCAGTCGCTCCGTGCTTCACATTGGTTTCTGACCCTCGATCAGCCGCTCCGTGCTTCACATTGGTTTCTGACCCTCGATCAGCCGCTCTGTGCTTCACATTGGTTTCTGACCCTCGATCAGCCGCTCCGTGCTTCACATTGGTTTCTGACCCTCGATCAGCTGCTCTGTGCTTCACATTGGTTTCTGACCCTCGATCAGCCGCTCCGTGCTTCATGGTGGTTTCTGACCCTCGATCAGCCGCTCCGTGCTTCACGGTGGTTTCTGACCCTCGATCAGCTGCTCTGTGCTTCATGGTGGTTTCTGACCCTCGATCAGCTGCTCTGTGCTTCATGGTGGTTTCTGACCCTCGATCAGCCGCTCTGTGCTTCACATTGGTTTCTGACCCTCGATCAGCCGCTCCGTGCTTCACATTGGTTTCTGACCCTCGATCAGCTGCTCTGTGCTTCACATTGGTTTCTGACCCTCGATCAGCCGCTCCGTGCTTCATGGTGGTTTCTGACCCTCGATCAGCCGCTCCGTGCTTCACGGTGGTTTCTGACCCTCGATCAGCTGCTCTGTGCTTCATGGTGGTTTCTGACCCTCGATCAGCTGCTCTGTGCTTCACATTGGTTTCTGACCCTCGATCAGCCGCTCCGTGCTTCATGGTGGTTTCTGACCCTCGATCAGTCGCTCCGTGCTTCACATTGGTTTCTGACCCTCGATCAGCCGCTCCGTGCTTCATGGTGGTTTCTGACCCTCGATCAGCCGCTCCATGCTTCACATTGGTTTCTGACCCTCGATCAGCCGCTCTGTGCTTCACATTGGTTTCTGACCCTCGATCAGCCGCTCTGTGCTTCACATTGGTTTCTGACCCTCGATCAGCCGCTCCGTGCTTCATGGTGGTTTCTGACCCTCGATCAGCCGCTCCGTGCTTCATGGTGGTTTCTGACCCTCGATCAGCCGCTCCGTGCTTCACGGTGGTTTCTGACCCTCGATCAGCCGCTCCGTGCTTCACATTGGTTTCTGACCCTCGATCAGCCGCTCTGTGCTTCATGGTGGTTTCTGACCCTCGATCAGCTGCTCTGTGCTTCACATTGGTTTCTGACCCTCGATCAGCTGCTCTGTGCTTCATGGTGGTTTCTGACCCTCGATCAGCCGCTCTGTGCTTCACATTGGTTTCTGACCCTCGATCAGCCGCTCTGTGCTTCACATTGGTTTCTGACCCTCGATCAGCCGCTCCGTGCTTCATGGTGGTTTCTGACCCTCGATCAGCCGCTCCGTGCTTCATGGTGGTTTCTGACCCTCGATCAGCCGCTCCGTGCTTCACGGTGGTTTCTGACCCTCGATCAGCCGCTCTGTGCTTCACATTGGTTTCTGACCCTCGATCAGCCGCTCCGTGCTTCACATTGGTTTCTGACCCTCGATCAGCCGCTCCGTGCTTCATGGTGGTTTCTGACCCTCGATCAGCTGCTCTGTGCTTCATGGTGGTTTCTGACCCTCGATCAGCCGCTCCGTGCTTCATGGTGGTTTCTGACCCTCGATCAGCCGCTCTGTGCTTCACATTGGTTTCTGACCCTCGATCAGCCGCTCTGTGCTTCACGGTGGTTTCTGACCCTTGATCAGCCGCTCTGTGCTTCACGGTGGTTTCTGACCCTTGATCAGCCGCTCTGTGCTTCACATTGGTTTCTGACCCTCGATCAGCCGCTCTGTGCTTCATGGTGGTTTCTGACCCTCGATTAGCCGCTCTGTGCTTCACATTAGTTTCTGACCCTCGATCAGCCACTCCGTCCTTCACATTGGTTTCTGACCCTCGATTAGCCGCTCCGTGCTTCACATTAGTTTCTGACCCTCGATCAGCCACTCCGTCCTTCACATTAGTTTCTGACCCTCGATCAGCCACTCCGTCCTTCACATTGGTTTCTGACCCTCGATCAGCCGCTCCGTGCTTCACGGTGGTTTCTGACCCTCGATCAGCCGCTCTGTGCTTCACATTAGTTTCTGACCCTCGATCAGCCGCTCTGTGCTTCACATTGGTTTCTGACCCTCGATTAGCCGCTCCGTGCTTCAAGGTGGTTTCTGACCCTCGATTAGCCGCTCCGTGCTTCAAGGTGGTTTCTGACCCTCGATCAGCCGCTCTGTGCTTCACGGTGGTTTCTGACCCTCGATCAGCCGCTCTGTGCTTCACGGTGGTTTCTGACCCTCGATCAGCCGCTCCGTGCTTCATGGTGGTTTCTGACCCTCGATCAGCCGCTCCGTGCTTCACACTGGTTTCTGACCCTCGATCAGCCGCTCCGTGCTTCACGGTGGTTTCTGACCCTCGATTAGCCGCTCCGTCCTTCACATTAGTTTCTGACCCTCGATCAGCCACTCCGTCCTTCACATTGGTTTCTGACCCTCGATTAGCCGCTCCGTGCTTCAAGGTGGTTTCTGACCCTCGATTAGCCGCTCCGTGCTTCAAGGTGGTTTCTGACCCTCGATCAGCCGCTCCGTGCTTCATGGTGGTTTCTGACCCTCGATCAGTCGCTCCGTCCTTCACATTGGTTTCTGACCCTCGATCAGCCGCTCCGTGCTTCACATTGGTTTCTGACCCTCGATTAGCCGCTCCGTGCTTCATGGTGGTTTCTGACCCTCGATCAGTCGCTCCGTCCTTCACATTGGTTTCTGACCCTCGATTAGCCGCTCCGTGCTTCATGGTGGTTTCTGACCCTCGATCAGTCGCTCCGTCCTTCACATTGGTTTCTGACCCTCGATCAGCCGCTCCGTGCTTCACATTGGTTTCTGACCCTCGATCAGCCGCTCTGTGCTTCAAGATGGTTTCTGACCCTCGATTAGCCGCTCCGTGCTTCATGGTGGTTTCTGACCCTCGATTAGCCGCTCCGTGCTTCATGGTGGTTTCTGACCCTCGATTAGCCGCTCCGTGCTTCATGGTGGTTTCTGACCCTCGATTAGCCGCTCCGTGCTTCATGGTGGTTTCTGACCCTCGATTAGCCGCTCCGTGCTTCATGGTGGTTTCTGACCCTCGATTAGCCGCTCCGTGCTTCACATTGGTTTCTGACCCTCGATCAGCCGCTCCGTGCTTCACGGTGGTTTCTGACCCTCGATCAGCCGCTCTGTGCTTCACGGTGGTTTCTGACCTTCGATCAGCCGCTCTGTGCTTCACATTGGTTTCTGACCCTCGATCAGCCGCTCTGTGCTTCATGGTGGTTTCTGACCCTCGATTAGCCGCTCCGTGCTTCACGGTGGTTTCTGACCCTCGATCAGCCGCTCCGTGCTTCATGGTGGTTTCTGACCCTCGATCAGCCGCTCCGTGCTTCACACTGGTTTCTGACCCTCGATCAGCTGCTCTGTGCTTCACGGTGGTTTCTGACCCTCGATTAGCCGCTCCGTCCTTCACATTAGTTTCTGACCCTCGATCAGCCGCTCTGTGCTTCACGGTGGTTTCTGACCCTCGATTAGCCGCTCCGTCCTTCACATTAGTTTCTGACCCTCGATCAGCCGCTCCGTGCTTCACGGTGGTTTCTGACCCTCGATTAGCCGCTCCGTCCTTCACATTGGTTTCTGACCCTCGATTAGCCGCTCCGTGCTTCACGGTGGTTTCTGACCCTCGATTAGCCGCTCTGTGCTTCAAGGTGGTTTCTGACCCTCGATTAGCCGCTCCGTGCTTCAAGGTGGTTTCTGACCCTCGATCAGCCGCTCCGTCCTTCACATTGGTTTCTGACCCTCGATTAGCCGCTCTGTGCTTCAAGGTGGTTTCTGACCCTCGATTAGCCGCTCCGTGCTTCAAGGTGGTTTCTGACCCTCGATTAGCCGCTCCGTCCTTCACATTGGTTTCTGACCCTCGAATAGCCGCTCCGTGCTTCACGGTGGTTTCTGACCCTCGATTAGCCGCTCCGTCCTTCACATTGGTTTCTGACCCTCGATTAGCCGCTCCGTGCTTCACGGTGGTTTCTGACCCTCGATTAGCCGCTCTGTGCTTCAAGGTGGTTTCTGACCCTCGATTAGCCGCTCCGTGCTTCAAGGTGGTTTCTGACCCTCGATCAGCCGCTCCGTGCTTCATGGTGGTTTCTGACCCTCGATCAGTCGCTCCGTCCTTCACATTGGTTTCTGACCCTCGATCAGCCGCTCCGTGCTTCACATTGGTTTCTGACCCTCGATTAGCCGCTCCGTGCTTCATGGTGGTTTCTGACCCTCGATCAGTCGCTCCGTCCTTCACATTGGTTTCTGACCCTCGATTAGCCGCTCCGTGCTTCATGGTGGTT
This sequence comes from Gobius niger, assembly GCF_951799975.1. Classification (NCBI taxonomy): domain Eukaryota; kingdom Metazoa; phylum Chordata; class Actinopteri; order Gobiiformes; family Gobiidae; genus Gobius; species Gobius niger. The sequence continues at coordinate 620,218 of NC_136861.1, forward strand.
TCTGACCCTCGATCAGTCGCTCCGTCCTTCACATTGGTTTCTGACCCTCGATCAGCCGCTCCGTGCTTCACATTGGTTTCTGACCCTCGATTAGCCGCTCCGTGCTTCAAGATGGTTTCTGACCCTCGATTAGCCGCTCCGTGCTTCATGGTGGTTTCTGACCTTCGATCAGCCGCTCTGTGCTTCACATTGGTTTCTGACCCTCGATCAGCCGCTCCGTGCTTCACGGTGGTTTCTGACCCTCGATTAGCCGCTCCGTGCTTCATGGTGGTTTCTGACCCTCGATTAGCCGCTCCGTGCTTCACGGTGGTTTCTGACCCTCGATCAGCCGCTTCATGCTTCATGGTGGTTTCTGACCCTCGATCAGCCGCTTCATGCTTCACGGTGGTTTCTGACCCTCGATCAGCCGCTTCATGCTTCATGGTGGTTTCTGACCCTCGATCAGCCGCTTCATGCTTCATGGTGGTTTCTGACCCTCGATCAGCCGCTTCATGCTTCACATTGGTTTCTGACCCTCGATCAGCCGCTTCATGCTTCACATTGGTTTCTGACCCTCGATCAGCCGCTTCATGCTTCATGGTGGTTTCTGACCCTCGATCAGCCGCTTCCTGCTTCACATTGGTTTCTGACCCTCGATCAGCCGCTTCGTGCTTCACATTGGTTTCTGACCCTCGATCAGCCGCTCTGTGCTTCACATTGGTTTCTGACCCTCGATCAGCCGCTCCGTGCTTCACGGTGGTTTCTGACCCTCGATCAGCCGCTTCATGCTTCACGGTGGTTTCCGTGGTCGCTTAATCTGCACGGCAATTTCCCGTTACAGCTATCTCTCTGTACATCTGTTAACCTCAGCCTTTCTATAACCTCAGCATTTCTAGTATGATAACTTGCAAGTAGAACATAAGCAACATAAGCACGTTTGGTGAATCTGGTTGGGCATTCAGATCTCCACACACCTGCCTCCAGTAATGTTTTTCAGATGTAACCTACAGTCAAAAACAAATAAATGCAAAGTATACATTTATAAACCATGAGTATGCAGTTGCAGCAGTGTTTCTGTGATCCGACTTTCTGTGCAAAAGTGTTTTTTGTAATCGCTCACTGTCTTGTTTCATCCCTGACTAAAGAAACCAGGATCACAAACAAGTTACGGAGAGAATCTATATATTATGTATGTGTATCGTCTATATTTGTCTATATTTTAAATGATGATAACATGATATTCTATTTCTGTGCTTTACGTTATAGCCTATAACCCGATGGGTAGTTTCCCTTCTGGATCCAGAACATCCATCAGCAATAAAATGAGAGAATATTTTTCTGCTTTTCTTTTCACTGGTAAAATAGTGCCTATGAAAGTGTTGCTAAGTTTGTATTTTAAACGATTCAACTACTTGCATGGCAAGAGAGAGGAGGCTCCTGTTCTTCTTATCCGCACACTCAGTGTTGATGCTTATGGTGGACAGAAAAATACACACACAGAATTAGTGATTAACAATCTGGACAATTATAAACAAAAGCTGGGTCAAGAATCTGAAACAAGTAATCCTGATGTCACTGGTTTGCTTTTCTCTCAACTCTCAAACCCTGTGTTCTTCTGCACCACCAAGCAGTGAAAATAACGGCATTTTTATCACCATGACTGTGAAGAACTTAGATCATTATTTGTTTTCGTGGTTATTAAAAAAAAAAGCCCCACAAACTTACCTACGAACACGACACATGGGACACTAACTAACTGATCACGGACACCTTCAGCAGCTAGCTAACGTAACTTTTTTATTTTTGACTTCACTAAAAGTAAATACAAACGCACAAAACCAACAAACAGTAACAATAAGTTGAGTAATACCGACCTTTTGCGAGCCCGCCGGTGTGGTCCGGTGAAGCTGGTTTGTTTTCGGATATATAAATCGGATATCTCAAACTGCAGTTATTACTAGTGAGAATGAAGTCTCGAAACACAGAACAGGAGCTGGCTGTGGTGTGGAGACTCTTAAACAACTAAAAAGGTAAGAGCAAAAAGCATTCATTATTTATTACTTTCTATGAAGGCAACTTTGATTGATTGGTTGATATATTTGTGATAATTTAAGCAAAAAGTGTAATTTTTTTTATGGAGAATAAAATTAGACTATGGGGAGGGGCAACCTTGTAGTCCTGCACTAATGGGAAACACTGGTGTAATGTTTTATTGTGACTCCTGTTCTTATAGAACACCTGTCGGACAGGTTACTAAACCAATGCTTTTTGTGTGTCCCATTCAAGGATAAAGCCTGGTTTATAGTCGTTGTGGCCGTCCCAGCCCACCGTGATGCCAAACACCTGACGGGGAGTTGAACCGTTCAGACTTATACGTTGCTCCTCTACGCTCACGTTGAGATAAATGTTCTTTTTCAATTTGACAATCACAACAGCACAATAACAGAGGTGCAAAGTGTCGCTCCAAAGTAAATTGGACAATGCAGATCGAAGGACGACCATAAACCAGCCCTAACTTCCTGCCCCTCTGACATTTAAATCTGCAAAACTCTTACAATTGTACATGTCAGATGGTATTTGTAATGTTTTTGACAGCAGACATGCATTAATTATTTAATTAATAAATGCAGCTTACACTTTGGGACTGCAGACTCCGGCGGTTCTTTAGTTCCAGCAATTGTTTTGAACTGTTCCCCCAGTTCACAAGTGTTCCTGAAAATCTGGATTTACAAATTAAGCACTGGTTTTAACACATAAAACTTTAAAGCATACTTTACTTCTTTGCACAAAACATCCCACATTTCAAACATTACATAGACTTCTCATGACCAAAGTCTTACTAAATTAAATACTTGTGACCTCTGTACGATCAATAGTTAAAAAAAAATACAAATATACAATAGTAGCAGAGCAGCAGATAATAATAATCATCATCATAATCATCAAAAATAATAATCATAATAATCATAATAATAATCATAATAATCATAATCATAATAACAGCTTACACTTGTTACACTTAACAAGCCTGTGTTACAAAGTTTCTCAAAGTACATCTACTATGCGCTTTGCTGTCGGCCTGCTCCTGTCCTGCTCGTTTAATAATCCCCTTAATGTTAGAGGAGCGCCCTCTTGTGTTCAAACATAAAACTACATGAAGCTTGCACATATTATGTACATCACATCCCATTCCTAATGTTGCATCACTCTGACAGCAGCTGGTGGAGTCTTGGGGTGCAGAGGAATCTCTCTTTACAGAGTCATGAACACGTCCCACACGTCCCGCAGAGGAGCAGGACTTTAGGATCCAGAGTAACCCGTGTTTATGTCACAACAGAACACGCTGAACCGATCATCTATACACGCTGCTTTGGAGCTGTGTGTATTTTCTTCAGTATGATTATCATTTTACATTGTGTCTTTTCCAGCTGTGCATGAAGCTATTTTGCATTAGGACATTATGTTTCTAACAATGAGAGCACTTTGTTTAAAGAATATGTGCAGTCCTAACACCGCAGCAACAATAACATGAAATTACAAATGACTCTTCACAAACCAAGGCCCTGGCCCATCATAACCCGGCAGAGGAGTCCGAAGTCCGTCTGTCCGTCTGGTCAGGAGCCAGCCTCGGTCCGCCCTGAGCACGTCCACAGTCTCCATGTTACATAAACGCTTATCAATGACATGGCCTCCAAGCTCATCAACAAACAGACGGATGAAAAGAACCAGATTTCCTCGAGAGGTCAACCAAGAGCGACGTAGCAATCTATAGTCTCACCTGAAAAGCCCCGCTGTGTGGCTTTAAATCATACCAAATACATGTAATATATAATGAGAACCAGATGTTTACATACACTTGACAAAAAGACACATTCTCACTGTCTGACTTGAAACCAGAATAAACTTACTTTTTTAGGTCAATCAGAAATTATCAAAAATATTTCTGTTTCTGGCTAAATGCCACAAGAATGACAGATGGAATGTTCTACACAGTTTTATGTTGCTTTGTATACATCCAAAGGTTTACATACATTTCATTCATATTTGATAGCGTTGCCTTTAACACTGTTTAACTTGGGTCAAAAGTTTTGGATTTCCTTCCACAAGCTTCTCACAATACAGTGGGAAGAAAAAGTAAGTGCACCGTCTGGAATTTCTCACATTTCTGTCTAAATTGATCTCTGAATGTGGTCTGATCTTCATCCAAATCACAGGAATGAGTAAACAGTGTCTGCTTAAACTAATACCAAACATTTGCATTTGATCTTATTTTTATTGGCCATAACATGTAAACATTCACAGGACAGTGTGGAATAAGTAAGTGCACCCCCTGTTTTGTAAAGAGGAATGATCCAAGAGTCATCCTGAGCGTCTCATCTGCAACTACAGAAAAGCAGTTATTTCGAGAGAAAAGAAGAGTCAGCAGATATTTAATACAAGGGTTCACTTACTTATTCACCCGCTGTTGTGAATGTCTCAGGTTTTTCTGCAAAATAAACTTGTGAATTCATTTTTCTATTGGTGATGTCACGTTGTCCAGGCCCTGAGGAAACAAAACAGCCCCACACCAGGATTGTCCTGCTCCAGACTCCACAGTGAGGAGAGGGTTTATGTTGATGTGCTGTTCCATTTGTCCTCCACACATGACATTGTGTGTTCCTCCCAAACTATTCAGTCTTGCCCGAGGACACAACGACAGTGTGCACTTTCAGGAGGTGGGATTCAAACCCCCGACCTTCCGATCATGAGACGACCTGCTCTACCATCTGCGCCACTGTCGCCCCATAATGACATAACGATGATAGAAACTGGCATTGTAATCACAGTTATTAATCACAATTATGCAACAATTCATTCAGAGATTACCGGTGCATTAGTTATGCTGTCAGTTTGCTATAGATCTGTGGATGCTGTAGAAAGGGGCACCATATAAGGAAAATTCCTAGTTGTGAACTTGTTCATGACAATGATTCTGATTCTGAAAGACTGTTGTGGAGCGGAGGGAGCTGTGCAGGAGGAAGAGGAAGGAGGAGCTGACCAGTGCAGGACACCACGCTCTGAAACAGGGACAGACCCAGGAGGCGCCGCACCGTTAAGAGGATCAGAGGAGACTGAAGGCAGACAGCCAGGGCTACATGCGGGTCAGGCTGGCCCACAGCGACTCAGGACTAACGCCTGGTGTACGCTTGTTCAAATAAAGCACTTACTTTCCTACTTTTAATATGAAAGACTAATGCATGGTAGCTGTGCTGCCGCGGCGCACCGAGAGCAGGTGTTTCACACGCCGAGGAAAAACCCGAGAAGAGGAGGGAGAGAGAGACACTCCACAAACCAAACCCAGGGAGAACCTCAAACACACACGGCCCAAACAAAGCACGCTCAGCCCTAAAGCAAAGGAGCACTAGTTCTCTCCAGATACATTACTCTTTAAGTCCCGTGTAACAGAAACAGGAGTGAGTCGGACAGGTACAACTAAAGGACGGGGCTTTGTCCGAGGCCCAGCGTGAGTCATTATTACATTCACTAAATGTGATCAATGAGCTGAAGTTAGACCCTGAAATCAGAGGTTATTATTGTGCACTGTTCATACAGCGACGTGAGCGTGTCCGTCTGATCCTCAGCTCTACTTGAACATGACCTGTAAAAGCACTGGAGATGCAGAGTGTGAGGGGAGACGACCACAGGAAACAGGCTTGTGTTGTTCACATAATACTAGGAGTGTTGCATTTCTTTGTAATAAAGATTGTTAACAAATATGAACATTCTCCTTATGAGCTGCTTAGCTGAAAACGGAACTAAACACGTCACACTGAGGAAGACTACGGGAAATTAGGCGAGAAAACAAAATGAGAATTAACAGTGCCTTTGTAGCTATATCTACTCCATTGATTATCTGTTTAGTGTATTTAGTTGTTAAATGTGTTTCACAGTTACATTTATGAAGTGGAAAGCCCAAATTAGTTCATGGGATGTTTTGAATACTTCTAAACATTGAAATGTTGTTTAAAAGAACTGTTGTGTGCTTTTCAAGTAACCAAGCTACCGTTGTTCATTTTCCAATTAAAAAACCTGATAAACCTATAGTAAAACATGAACATAGAGACTTTGGTTTTGGTGCAGAGCATGTGGTTATCAGAGTTGTACAACATTATCTGTGGGACAGTGGAGATTAGGGATGGGCGGATCGATACCAAAGTATCGATACCAAACAGCTACTTTTTAAGTATCGATATTGGGCAAAAAGTATTGATACTAATTTGCATATGTAAAAGGAAGGCGTGGCAGCAATTATCAACCCAAAAGGATGATTTATTCCTTTGTTCTGAGCCAAAACAGTCACAACAGCAAAGGATTGAACTGAGCCGGGCTGATCATTCTGGTTTAGGTTCTATTTGTCATTTAAGTATTCATTTTAAATGTTGTTTATGTGTTTAATTTCACATTAACATTGTTTACTTAACCAGTTAAAGTAATATAATTTTAATTGACCAATTAATTATATAAAACAACCAGTTTTAGAAATGTATATTGATTGAAATACATTCACCCATATGAAATGACCAGTATCTGTATCGGTATCGACAAAAAAGACCCCAAAAGTATCGGTATCATATCGATTCCAAAAAATGTGGTATCGCCCATCTCTAGTGGAGATTGCTGAAAAAGTCCCGGCAGAAAAGGACTGACAGGCAAAGAGTTAAGTAACAGTTATTTTATTAGAAAAATACAAATCCAAGTGCAGATTTTGAACAACTCATTGAAAAGACACAGTCGTGGTCACACAGTAAGTGCACGGTCACTGGAAAACCTTTGCAGGTCAACAGCAGCCCAGTGTTCCTGGGCACTGTCCTGCCTGGGCACTGTCCCGCCCGGGCACTGTCCCGCCCGGGCACCATCAGTGACCTGCTCGGGGTTTGTTCCAAGTCGGAAGAGAAAAAAGTAATCAAAACACACAATTACAGAAATCCCATTTTAAACATAAATAATGGAGACAAATCCCAGACGACATGCAGAGGCACTTCAGGTTCAGGAAGACAAACTCCATTTACATTTACAACAACGTGAAGCTCGGACTCTTTCATCAAACATGGCTTTCATCTCCTTCAGCTACATTCATTATTTTCCACCAGTTTCTCTTTCTCAGAACAGTTCTGTCTCCCACACTTGGACAATATATTTTTGTCCATCGCTAAAACATCTTTTTTTCCCTCTTCTGTCGACAGAGAGGTAGTAATGGAAGTATAAATACAAATCTCTCTGTGTTTTCAAAGCAGTAACTGTTAGTTTGTCCATCAGAAACATCCTTTCTGTAAAACACGCTGAGAGAAAATCATTCTGGGATGTTGTGGAAATCAGGCATTAAAGGTACACTGCGTAACATTTTGGACTATACTGCTAATACCCAGCTCAACACAGAAAATACTGTTACTGCAGTGTGTAGTAAAATAATGGATTTGAATGAGAAAGTAACCTGTTTAAATGTAAAGTTTACAGTCATATCTTAGGAGGGGTGAGGTTCATAAATGTTTGTTTGTACATTTATGAGGCATTTTTCAATGATGAAAATATCTGTCATCAAATAAATGCTTGTATTTCAATTTTATTGATTGGGTAAAATGCTACGCGGTGTGGCTTTAAATGTGTATAAAAGCAGAAGTGGATTTTAAAACAGTCGGATTAATGTGGTGTCTGTGTGTGTGTGTTACAGTTCATTTGGGCCAAAAACAAAAAAAAGAGTATCAGTATAACTTCATACTTGCTTGGACAAACAGAGAATAAACCATAGCAGGCTCACATGACGCCTTAATGTGGCTAGTTTCAAAGCCTTGTCTCGCTTCGCAGCAGCACCGTTGCTGGTCCCGGGTTCAATTCCGCAGCTACCTTTCTTTGAGGGAGCTTGTGTTTTGCTTGGACCTCCGTGCGGAGTTCGGAGGTTCTCCCCATGTCCCGAGTGGGTTCCCTCAGGCTGATCCGCCAGCTATCCAAACCAATCGCTCGGGATCAAGTACTTTTAAATAAAGCTTGGTCAGACAGAGCTAAGTGATGCCCTGTGGGGGGGTTGGTCATGGTACAGTCCCAGCCAGTGGTGGGTCTAAAGCAGCAGTCCCCTCTCCACGGGTCACTTGGTGGCGCGGTACACTGCCAGGTTGAGCGGCTCTCTGGAGGGGGAGCACCAGTCGTCGGCCTCCAGGCTGAGCTTGTAGTTGCGCAGGGCAGACTTGTTGAAGACGGGCAGCCGCTCCACGGAGTCTGTGGACAAGGCCTGGGCAAACGAGAGGCACACGGTTCATACAGGCAAACGAGGCCTGGGCACACGAGAGGCACACGGTTCATACAGGCAAACAAGGCCTGGGCACACGAGAGGCACACGGTTCATACAGGCAAACAAGGCCTGGGCACACGAGAGGCACACGGTTCATACAGGCAAACAAGGCCTGGGCACACGAGAGGCACACGGTTCATACAGGCAAACAAGGCCTGGGCACACGAGAGGCACACGGTTCATACAGGCAAACAAGGCCTGGGCACACGAGAGGCACACGGTTCATACAGGCAAACAAGGCCTGGGCACACGAGAGGCACACGGTCATACAGGCAAACAAGGCCTGGGCACACGAGAGGCACACGGTTCATACAGGCAAACAAGGCCTGGGCACACGAGAGGCACACGGTTTATACAGGCAAACAAATCTATGTTTCATATAAAAAAGGCCAGTATCACACTGGAAGTCTAGAGATCGATCTTCATAAAGTGAACCTTTTTTTCACTCAAACTTTGAAGTTTAGAAGTTAATAACATAACATTCCATCTCCTGTGGCCTTCCTCAGGGCTCAGTTTTTGCTCCACTGTTGTTTTCCCTCTACATGCTGCTTCTTTTAAATGGATATAAAGTCTAACACCACTTGTAAGCAGATGATACGCAGCTGTTCTGTCTCTCCCCTCAGGACTTCCACTCTGTCCAGTTTTTAAATGTTCTAATGTAAAAAAAAATCGAATGTTCTTAAGTCTATAAGTTTCAATGATTTTATATTGAATAATTATATCTGTTCTAAAGTCAATCCTAATCAGAATTCCCGGGCTATCACTTTGACCAATGAGACGAGCTTCCAGTGAACCGGCCTGTCAGGTCCAATCAGGAGGGAGGGGGAGGAGCTTGCTCGCTTCCTTTTGAAAAAGTTTCTCGTTCTCCTCATTTTGCAATCTTATAGACTATCACTTTAAAGACTGGATTGCTGATCATTCCCTGAATCTGAACTCAAAATTCCACAAAATTGCCCCATCGCTTCATTTGTGTGGGAACCTGCTCGTCGTGAATGTAAAAGATATAGGGGAGAGGACGGACAGCGCTGATGTTACTGTCCAGGAGGAAATCACATGCGGTCACTGTGCATAAAGCCCATATAAACTGGTCAGCAGTAAATTAATACTAAGTGTCTTTTTTAAATTGTAGATTTAATGGGCGGTTTTGTGGATTTGAAAGCTATACCTATGTTTTCTCCAGGGAAAGACCTACAATAAAGCCATCACACATCGACAGTGTTACCTTCAGGTGAATGACAGCGTCCGTCCCGTGGCCCTCCATGGAGTAGAGTTGGAGGTCGCCCTGGAAGTAGCGTGCGTAGAGCCGGGACAGAGGCAGGCCGTACCCAAACCCAGCCTGCGGAGCAGAGAACAGATGCACCTCAGTCGCTGCGCTGGTTTTTCCCGTTTATACCATACGTGAATGTGGACTGACCAGTGGGGCTCTGTGCTTGTCTCCGATGTCGGGTCGAGGGGCTGTGGAGTACATGTAGCTGAAAAGGCGCTCCGTTTTCCTGAAGGGCACTCCCCCACCGCGGTCACTCATCTGCAAAGAGCGCCCGAGTTAGCACATCACATGAGCTCATCCCCTGTGTCCTGGCTAAATCGCCCTGTGCTATGAGCCATACCATTTATTAAATCGTAACACACAAGGAACCCTTACAATGGACCAATAGATGTGGTCAAAAATCACGTCGCCTCTGCACCTTCCTACACTGTCCTGTCTCTATAACAGGTGCAGGAGGCACACATACATAGGACAGTCAACATGGCTCCTACACCCTGACAAGAAGCAGAATGTTAGGAATGTGTTTGGAAAGTTTGGATTTCATTTTAAAATGAGCTGAAAAATGTATGTACATTCACTGCTTATGAAACACTAACATCGGAGAGTTGTGGAAGCTCAGTGGTTGAATCTGCTATAATAAAAGTGTCTAAATAGTCCTGTCAGTGATAAAGGAGCTTCCTCTGCCCCTTCCCCTGTCGTTTCTGCCGCCGGGCGAGGACGGTCCGATTGTCCAAAATGCAGCTGAAGCTCTAGGTCCTAACACGCTAGCAGATACCAGGGCTATGTGCTGATAGCATGGCATGGATAAATGTACAAGACAGAAAACAAAAGCTTCGAAACAACGCAAAATGTTTCCCTCTTGTAAGCTTTCAGAATGTAATTATTTTAAAGAGATAAAAGTTTTATCGTTAGCATATAGCTACATAGCCTCCATTTTCCTTCAAGCTATTAATGAATATTAATCATTTTGTAAATTCACTTCTAAATCCAAAGGGCAAAAACGAATAGAAAATGTCCCTCCAGAACCCTTCGATGCATACATAAGATACATAAGAGTAAAAATAAGATCAGCTAGCATGTGTCATCATGTATGCTAGCTCTACCGGGGCAGTCAATTGCATGCGGCGACATCTCTGCTAGTTGTATAAATGGAAGCGTATTACTGAAGAAAATAGGGCTTTTGGAGGTTTACGTAAGCAAATCAGGAAGTGTTTAGCAACCTGATCAAACGGCCGAATGTGTGAATGCGGCTAAAAGCTAAGCTGCTTCCACGCGCTGGTGGTGCTGTACCTTTTTACAGAGGATTAAGGGAAGAAGGGAAAGGGTCACTGGTGTAGTGCAGTGGAAAAAGATTTGAGACTATTTTCGGAAACAGCTTTTGCAGCATACATACAGTAGTGGCCAAGTACTTGTGACTGAAACTTGCTGTTACTTGTTTCTGTTCAGTTTCCCCATAGACTTTACGGCGAGACACTACACTCATCACAACACTGGTCAATCAGCTATTTGGCTGTACAATGTTATGTATTTTTAATCGAAGAAATGTCCCAAAAACATCAAAATAATGCTTCCTCTTCATCTTAATGCGAGTGTAAATATCACTATCGTCCTTACCCGGATGGACAGGTCCTCCGCTCCCAGGCTGACCAGCACTCTGACGGGGGGCAGGGTGCGGCTGGCTTCGTGGCTCTCTATGGTGGCCCTCATGGCATTCTGCAAACAAGAAGTACATGTTTCACTTATTCCAGTGCAATTCAATGTGGGACTTCATTTTCACGTTTCACACCAAACATTCCATTGTCACGAAAACAGTGAAACCAGTCATTCATATAATCGACGAAGCCAAATGCCGTTCCTGTCACCACCAGCCACATCTTTAATGACTTTGCCACATACTGTACATAAACACAATGTTTTGTACTTGTGCTTGTGACATGTTGTTCTGTGCTTTTAGAACCGGCCGAACCACTTAAACCGACTTAAGTAGGAGTAAACAGCATAGGCCACGCAAACAAAGGAATGCTAGTAGTAACGCCTGCAGCGATCAGTCATAGCTTTTAATAATCCTATTTGTTGGTAGCGTTTGAGCCTGGACCCATCTTCTGACAACAGAATCACCCAGTTACAGCTAAAGCAATAGTCACCGACTGAAAGGCTCTGCAGGTGAACTGAGAGCTGCAGCGAGTTACCTTGAAGAGTTCGAAGAGCATGTGGTAGAGATGTGAGGGGATGTAGGAGATGTAGAGGCGCTGTCTGGGGATGTTGGCTGGAACGGAAGAAACAAACATACAGTCAACTGAGCATTCAGCATTAGACATTTACTGCTGACTCAGGTTAAGTTCTCTGACTCTGTGCTTTTAACAAACACAAAGACGAGAAAATAGTATTGCAAGTTATCTTTCAACTAACTTCGATTTCGGCATATTAATTGTAATATCGTTCAAATTGCCAATACCAGAATACTTTTTGATGTAACTGATTAAAAAAGAATCTGCATATAACAATATTTGGGAACGATTCGTAGCACAATTAGAAACATGAGCAATAGTAGAGGACCAAGAACCCAGCCCTGTGGAAGACCCATCTGAATTGTGTTTTAAACGATTTAACACTCACCATTGACTTCCCTGAGTTCGAGTTCCGGGGCGCCCAGGTAATACTGCTCACACAGCATCTTGGCACTGTCATAAGCATCTGCACAGAGCGTAAACACACACACACATGGAGACTTTGGACGGATCGCATGAATAAAGTCAACACTGAGATAAAGGCCGTCCGCTGATACCACTGAGTAAACCCAGTGACCGATAAGACTGTCTCTGTGTTGAACTCTCCACACCGCAAATTATTTTAACATCAAGTTTGAGAGCGTCCCACATGGGCTACAGGACATTGGAAAAGACATCCAATGGTAATATCACAGAAGTATGGCTATTGTGATTAGTTTTGATGCGCACAATTTAAACAAGTCCAGGAGCATTTGAAGGAACACTGTCTCACACTGAATCAGGAATAGCTTCATCTACAAGGCTCTCTGCATAATCTGCCCTTCCTGCCCTCTGTTTCCACCTATGTTGTACATATATATGTGTTTGATATCATTGACTTTAATTAAATTCAGTATAATAATGCCTTACAGATGGGATTATTGAGGCAGAAGCAAGTCACATTTAAGGCCTTGATTATTGAATGACTTTTAAAGGAATAGGCCACCGTTTTTATATACTAAGATATGTTCTTACCTCACTTTAGTCGAGTTAATATATCCCCGTCTGGTCTTTGTCCGCGCGCTCTGTCACGCAAACGGAGCACATACGCAGCCTCTCCCACATGTCACATAGCTCCGAAAAAGCTCACGATAGAAGCTATCAAGCTCTTCTACGTGTTCCCTATTTAAATAAAGTTACTTGAAGTGTTTTCATGCGAAGTATATTTACACAGAAATGTAACATGTCGATTTTATAAGCAGATAAAAAGGGGTACTATATTGTGAGGCGTAATGATACGAGGAGTAAAACGTCCGCGCAGTAACTCCTAAAGGTTATTGACGGAAGTGAGCGGGGGAAGTCTTTAGGAGTTACTACGCGGACGCTGTGCTCCTCGTATCATTACGCCTCACAATATAGTCCCCCTTTTTATTTGCTTATAAAATCGACATGTTACATTTCTGTGTAAATATACTTCGCATGAAAACACTTCACGTAACTTTATTTAAATAGGGAACACGTGGAAGAGCTTGGTAGCTTCTATCGTGAGCTTTTTCGGAGCTATGTGACATGTGGGAGAGGCTGTGTATGTGCTCCGTTTGCCTGGCAGAGCGCACGGACAAAGACCAGACGGGGATATATTAACACGTCTAAAGTGAGGTAAGAACATATCTTAGTATGTAAAAACGGTGGCCTATTCCTTTAAGGCCATATGGAAACCCTGTTTATTTAGTTCTTTCATCCATATTTAGTTTTTGAATTAGTGAATTATATGTGAAAGAATTCGTAAGACTTAAAATGTTGTCTTGCTTTTTCGGGGTAAAAAAAAACCCTCTCAATAAATAATGCTAGGGATTAATTATTGAAAAATGTAATTATTTGTCAAACTGAACCACTTTGATGTTTTCACCTGGCCCTTGGTTTTGATGCAACAACAAAGCTCCAGACTCCCTCTGCTTACCTCGCACAACCTCGGTGACGTCACACATGGAATCGATGCAGCCAATGGTGTCGGGGTGGGCGGGGTTGGTGGCGCCGTTGAACACGAGAGCTGTCAAACAGAAACCATTAGGCTCATTCCAAATGCAGGGCAGAGTAAGTTCCTCGGCAGGGCTTGACGTGAACTTGGCAATGGCTTGAATGGGAGTTTGTTTAAGGTGAGACGCTGCAGGTGAATAGGAAAAAAAACATTTTGATATATCAGGGTAAACTTTTCCTGAACATTACTGACATAAATGTAAGAGAAAATGTGTTGTAAGTTTTATTTTATTTTATGTTTTCATATTTATGCATACTAATGGCCCAAATTGCCTATATTTTCAGCAACAAAGTCTAAATAATGGATGGACCCAAGTTCAAGGGAGAAAACTTGATCATAAACTCTCCACATTGACGACAGTGTGAAAAGTCCATCACCTGCCGTGTCTCTCCTTAAACCGGACTGAGACCCATGTTTCTTTTGTTTCTTTGGTTCATATCAGAATCTCTCTAACACCTCGAATGAACCAAGTGCTACGTCAAGCCCTGTCGCTCGGCGGCGCAGAGGGGGCTCACTGTGCTGGTTGATGAGCATGCGGATGGAGATGCGGCTGGTGTAGAAGCGGTCCAGGAAGTACTGGATGTTGTGGTCCGTGACGGGGTCCTGTTGACCCAAGGCGTCCTTGAACTCGATCACGCCCTGAGCCATGGTCGGCACCACCTCGTTGTGTCTGTTCCTAATGGTCTCCAGCGCCTCCGCAAACCTGCGCACGGGACAGAGAAGGCCTCAGCGCCGGCGTTTCAGAAGAAAAAGAGCTAATCTACCGTGCTTACATCTCCAGAACCTCCTGGTTGGCTGGGCTCTTGTCCTGAAACTCCAGGATCTCCAGCAGACTTTGACAGTACCTGCACACAGCACAAGCAGGGGTTTTAGAAGAGGCCAATACAGAATGAAGCGGTTAGAACCAGGCTCAAAACAGCAGAGCAGAAGTAAGTAACTCATGCCCCTACAGGCCATAAGCGCCACTGCAGGTGTCGTTTACTTATTCCGTGAGAGTAAATCCTACAATGACAGAAAAGACAAAGGGAGAGAGGGACATTGTTCATCCAGTTACACAATGGAGATCATTTTTTTCACTCAAACTTGGCTGTAACTACTGCTAAAGTGGCGCTAGCCCACAGTTAGCTTTGCCCGTTAGCCTGTTAGCTTCTTCTTTGTAATTTTTGTAGTGTGTATTGAGCTTACGACCCGGTGCAGGGAAAGTTGCAACGGTGGTTTTCTGGCCAGAGACACCAGGCCAACTTGCAGTAAAAAGAACCATCTCCAGCGATGTGTGTCAAATCAAAAAGAAGCCCGAGGGCCACCATAAATTGGTTTGAGCATTGGCATTTGGCACCCGGGCCACACTTTGGACACCCCTGGTTCAGATGCTCTCGTGACAGTCCTGTTGAATATGGGTGAGCTGAGGCTTTCTTGGAATCCACAGTGTTTCACAGAGACTTGAGAGGAGGGGCCCGGTCAAAAACAGAGGAGGGGCCTGGCCAAAGGCAGAGGAGGGGCCCGGCCGGAGGGATGTAAACAGTCCCATCCATCAGGCCTGACAGCTAACGTGAGCAGAACTCTGTTTACAGAGGAACTGCAGTCATTTTGTTATTAATAGGCTGCAGAATGTGAGTGTGAAGACATTTCTGGAGCAGCAGCTGCACCGTCCCGTCCCGTCGTACATTTTTACAGTCTCAGCTCTGTGCTATACTGTGGTCAATCTCAGTCATTGTCATGGGTCTTTACAATCGACCAGTTTACAGGCGTTTGTTCTAAGTTCATGAATCAGCTGCATGATTTTAGTTTTAAATCATATTAAAAATAGAGATTGATCAATACGAGATCTTTCCTTTTGCCCCTCTCGTCCAGCCGCATGTAAACACTATCTGCAGAATTGTTGCTTTTGGGGGGAAGCAGCATCGTTGTTTCACATTTCATCATGTACATCAATGTGGAATGAATAAATATGGACACCTGCCTGAGTACAGGATAGGGCCCGACCGATATGGATTTTTAGGGTCCGATACCGATATATGAAAGGGGTTGGCCGATAGTTGATACACAGCCGATATTGTAAGTATATTTAATTTGATGTATAAAAAAAAAAGCACCCTCTGCTGGCAACAGAAGGAATTAACATGATACAAAGAAATAAAAGCCCATTTTAGCCTAAGGTCAGTAAATGAACCTCATGTTATATCAGCCTTTGTTATTTTTAATCTTTATCAACATATATGAATGAGCGCATATAATGATTTATTATTAATAAATTATTATTTATATAATTATTTATATTTATTTAGCTCAGGAAGGATTTTTAAAAACGTCTCCTGAAGTGACAGAAATGATCTCTTAAAGATCTCATAAAGAAAGAGACTGAAGCACCTTCGCGCTCCACACTGTAAACATGTTTTGACTCACCGCCCAACGGCACCACTGTAAACTTATGCAACCCTGTTGTGTGGAACTGTATGTGCTACACCAAGAGGAAGCCGGGGGGGGCGGAGTCTGCTGCTGAAAGTGGGGGAAAGTTCACCAGCTCACACTCCGGCTCCTCGGCCTGAGGAACAGCGGCTGCAGAGCAATGCCACAGGGCGGGGGGGGGGGGGCTTCTTGCCTTTGAAAGGAATTCACCGCTTCAATGGTCCAGTCCTTCTCACTGGGTTTGAGTTCCACACTCACAACAACAACTTTTGGTTTCTTTTCAGCCATGTTTTGGTCTTGACAGTTTAGTTTTTTTGTGCAGAAATGGGTCAGTCAGATATTGCAGTATTCATGTTGCTGCGATATGTGATATAGAAACAGATCATCTTTATCTCACATCATGCAGCCCCATAAGCATCTGTTGATACTTAATTTAAACCCAAAGTTTAAAGCTCAACAAATATAATCTGAAATGCAGAAGTTCACCCAAGCGTGGGAAAACCACATGTTGTTGAAGCGAGAAAACTAGCCACAAGTCTCCACATTGACCAGCGCCTGAAGGTCAGGCATGAAGTCTTTGGGGATTTGTTGTATTACTATTTCTGCCCTGCACAAAGACGAGCTGATTAAACGTGCTCGGAACACTGCGGCGGTGGGTCGTACCAGTTGTGCACCAGCTGCACCGAGGGCGTGGTCAGCAGGCGCTCGGGCAGCAGGTTGATCTCCTTCATGATGTTGGACAGCCGCACGGGCAGCTCCTGCCGCAGGAACATGAAGGAGGTGCGCTCGCAGGCGTTAGTGGAACCTGCGGAGAGAGAGAAAGAACTCCGTTATGATAAGTCATGTTATATCAGTCCATCTGAACCGTTTCCGAGCTACAGACCAAGCTTCCTGGACGAGAGGCAGAAACGTCCAATATCGAAATGAACAAGGACAGATTACGGCTCAGGAACTCTGGAAGTTATTGTTTGTAGCTTCTTTTAAACTGTTTGACTTCACATGTGCCCGCTGAGTCTCAGGGGTGAATGACTTTGAAGAATAAAATGGTAAAAGTATGAAAACAGCATCATCACCCGGCCCCAACCACGACTGAAGTAGCTCTAAAGAGGAAAAGTCTGGTCTTGAGCTTCGGCCAACGTCCCGGTCAGCAAAGTATCATTAAACTTCATCAAGGTCAAGTAACGAATACCATGAATGAATACCAGAATACCATGACCGAGAAAAAGTGAATCAAATTAGTTTTCATTTCTCGCAAACTAATCTAAAAATAAGTGACATTTTCTATATTTGACAATGATTGATGGGTAATAGGGCTGCAACTAACCAATCATCTGTGGCTTATTATTAAGGCTCATGAAAACTGTATTTTCCAAACTTTTTCCCACAGAAGGCTAAAGTGGCACCTCCTGAGGACATGCTGATGGAGTAAAGTTAAAGTGAATGTTTAAAACACACCTGAACTTGGTTTGCTCATGAACAGTTTATTAGCAAACTGGGTTAAACTACAGGATCTGGAGACAATAAGAGAGCGGCTCATTCTGCTCTCTGATTGGATCATTGATCAATCAGTCATATTTATGACATGTACAATGAACAAAACACTTTGCAGGTCCAAAATTTGAAGTTTGGGTAAACCAGAAAACAATCAATGACTAATCGATTATTTCAATCGATTTCATCGATTTGCTTTGCATTGGTGTAAACAAAAATACATACATCTTATTGCACCTAAAGGATCAATCTCTTACAGCACTTAAAATGAGATAACAGTGAGAAAATAAACCTTATTTCATTGGCAGATTTTATTCTCGGCAAGTCAAAAGGACTCAACTTAAAGTATCCTATTATTATTTCTAATCAGTTCTCCATCAAGATATCCCTCTCTGCAGTACAGCCCCATCAGGATTAAACCTGTGTTAATCTTACAGCAAACTCTCACCAACCCTAACGTTTCTGTTTACATTCAGCTCCTGAAAATCTCAGGCCGGTTCAAACCGGGACAGAGCACTGGGACAAATGAACAACAGCTTTGTACTGCAAACTCCGCATTAACAACAACAAACAGTCAGTCAGCAGCAGCACCGGGATTCATCGACCACTTACTCACCGAAGTCCAGGAACTGCTTCATGGACAGCGGGGACGGGGAGAACTTGGAGAAGTGCTCGATGTGTTTGGGGACGTTGGCCAGAGCCGCCGCCTTCAGTGCGGAGCGCACCAGCTTCATCCTGCTGCTCATGTCTGTGATCCAAACAAAACCGTCTGTTATCCTCTCTGTGTGTGTGTCTGGAGCAGGGAGCGCACGCCTGCTATTTCAAGGCGCGCCTTCAGCCAATGGGAGCCGCGCGTGCATGGGGCGGGGCTTAGCCAATGGGCTACTGAAGGTCTGACCTAAAGGCGATGGTAAACAACAGGTTACATAAAGCATGTGATCAATGAGTGACCGGGAGGTTAGAGCCAGTGTGTCACGTCTGCTTTGTCCGGGAAGGTTTGTTCTAGTTTTACAAACATACAAGAGGGTTTGGGATCCATTCTTTAAAAATATATTATTTTTGTTTAATTATTTAAAACTAAAGAAGAAAAAATCATAGTAAATAGATTTAAAACAGCTCTGCTTGTTACCAGTCTTTTCATGGTTTAGCACCAAAGTCCACCTCTGGCATGTTAGAGCGGGATGAACCATCTCAGGCCCTGAGGACTTCAGGGAAGGGTCTCCTGGTGGTTCCCAGAGTCAGGACTAAACACGCTGAGGCTAAAGCTAGGAGGATGTGACTCAGGCTGAAAACAGTTTTTTTTACCCGTAAATATGACGCTGAAAGTATTTTATCTGCACTTTTTACTGTCATTAATTCATTTATGAATTGATGTTGATGTGGATTGATTTGATCTGCTGTCTGTGAAGCAGTTTGAATTGTGACATCATCCCTTTGGATGTCTGGAGCTCCACTGATCGCGTCCATAGACCCTATTCACCTTATTCCGCCCTCTTTTTGCTTTGGATCAGCACTCCCATTATATACCGCATTCCAAATTATTATGCAAATGACATTTTTCTCTGATTTTCTAAACTGTCAACTCAAATGAGAGTCAGCATCATTTTCAAGTCTTTAACTGGTCGAGAATCATTTAAAAATCTCTCAGTGATAACACTATTTTTTCCAAAAATAAATATAGTAAAAACCTCAAAATCCACTGTTCCAAATTATTATGCAACTCATCGTTTCAATACATTTTAAAGCTTGTAATTAACTGAAAATGGTCATTTGTTGTATTTGTAGCATTAGGAGGTCATATTTACTGAAATCAAATCCTATTTCAATCAAAAACATCTAAACAGGTCAAGTTATATTTTAACATAGGAGCCCTTGTGTGAAGCAGCTTCAAAATTCTTAAATCCATTAAACTTGTGAGTTTTTGGACAGTTTCTGCTTGGATTTCTTTGCAGGATGTCAGAATAGCCTCAGAGCTGCCGTTTGGATGAAAACTGCCTCCCACCCTCATAGAAGTTTTTTTTGTTTATGCTCCAAACGTTCTCAAATGGGTTGAGGTCAGGGGAGGAGGGGGTCCACATCATGAGTTTCTCTCCTTTTATGCCCATAGCAGCCAGTGATGCAGAGGTTTTCTTTACAGCAGGACATGGTGCGTTGTCATGTATGAAGAGGATTTTGTTCGGGAAAGCTCGGCTCTTCTTTTTGTAGCATAGAAGAAAGTGGTCACTCAGAAAGAGGTCATTTTCACACCTTCAGGGAGCCTAAAGGGGCCTAATGGGGCCGACCAGCTCTCTCCCCATGATTCTGGCCTAAAACATGACTCCGCCCCCTCCTTACTGACGTCACAGCCTTGTTGGGACATTGTGGCCATTCACCAACCATTCACTACTCCATCCATCTGACCATCCAGGGTCACACGGCCTCATCAGTGAACAAGACTGTTTGAAAATGAGTCTCATGTATTTCTGAGCCACTGCAGCCGTTTCTGTTTCAGCTTCAATGAACAGTTTAGGGGAGGCCGGATAGAAGGTTTAAGCACAACTGCAGCCTCTGGAGGGTCCGACACCTTCATGTTCGGGAGACTCCAGAGGCACCAGCAGCTTCAAATACCTGTCTGCTGTTTTGTAGCATCTGTTCTCTTAATCTGATGTGTTTTTCTGGCAGAAACCGTCCTTATTGTGCCTTTATCTGCACAAACCTGTGTGCTCTGAATCATCCACAAATCTCTTATCAGTTCGATGATTACACTTCATCTTTCATGAAATATCGAAGGTTTTCATACCTAGACCAAGACATTCAACTATTTCACGCTTTTCATCAGCAGAGAGATCCTTTTTCTTTCCCATATTGCTTGAAAATGATGATCTGCTTAATAAAGTGGAACATCCTTTTTCAGTAGTTTTTCCCTTAACTGGGCTTAACCTGAAAACTAATCCTTCCAGGTCTCTGAGATTCATGTCAGTGATTCAAAGAGCCCCGAGACACAAAACCATCCATGAGTTTCATTGAGAAACTTTTTTTTTTTTTACACTGAAATACAATTTGTATAATAATGTGGAACGTGGTGTAATGACTCCTCCGGTCGAGCGTGAAGCCCGTGCATGAAGCGGAGAACAAGGGAAAATGTTCGCCGCTAAAATCTGATTGATTTGTGTAAAACATCCAATGTTCATTTGCACCAACAAGTCAACACTGCACCGTTGTATTTTTGTTTGTTAAAGTGATTCCTCAAAATCAGAGCAGTTATTTTTTCCACATAAAACGATCAAAAAGTGACACATTTGATTCTTACATTTTTGTCTGTAATCTGCGTCTAAACTGATTTCCCCAAGTCTGAAATGGATTTATTTGAATATGGACATAGTTGTTTTGACACTTTGACACATACTTATGCTTTGTTATTTTGTGTAACATGAGTTTGGGTAAACAGGGGGCGCCGCGGTGGAAAGTGTGAGCGGGTCAGTTGTCAGTCCACACTCAGAAGTGTCAGCGCCTGTGGCCTGTTTACCTCAGATACAGGACGGTCAGTGCCTCTGTTCTCACACTCAGCAGCACATTGTGTTTTTCTACCTCCACTCTAAATGTTTGTGGGTGATACAAAAGTCGCTGGGTTTTATGTCACACTGGAAAAGACACAAGTGAATTCTCCAGACCCGGGGCATAAAACCGGAGGCCGACGGCCACGCTTTGTAGAACAATCTTTTTCTTCTCCCCTGTTATGACAGGAACAGAGCTAGCAAACACTGGCTAAGGGGGCGGGGCTTATGTGAAAGGTCAGTTAATGTATATGGGGAGGAGTAAGCAATGACAGTCTATAAATAAATTCTATGGTGCAGACTTGCATCTTTGATCACAGATATTTCAAACCTCTGCCTCATTTGTTTCAAGATTTTTAGTATTTTGATGAGCACGTTCATAAACAAAACCTGACTAATACTCCACTTTGATTGGGTTGCTAGGCATTTTGAACGGCTGATGTCATTTTGTAATGGTTGTATTGTATTTTGCTGTTTGTACAAATTGACTTGAGAATTGCACTGAAACTTAAGACTCACACTTTCATTCGATAATAAATTCTTCAGACACTCAAATACACTGCTCACAACAACTTAGGGCACACTCAAAAAACACAATGTAACTCCAAGTCAGTCAAATTTCTGGGATATCAGACTGTCCAGTTAGGAAGCCACGCTTATTGTGAATCAGTTTCACTTGGTGTTGTGGAAATGAAACAGACACAGGTGGAAATGAGAGGCAATTAGCAAGATCAGTCCAAAAGAGGAATGGTTTTGCAGGTGGTGACCACAGACCATTTCCCTGTCTTCATCCTTTGGACCGTATTTTTGGAACACTTTTGCATTTGTCCAGTGTTCTCACCACTAGAGGCATCATGAGGAGCATCTACAACCCACAGAAGCTGCTCAGGGAGTGATGCTCATCCAAAATGGCACGTCCAGTCGTGCTGTGGCAAGAAGGTTTGCTGTGTCTCCCAGCGCAGTGTCCAGAGCATGGAGGAGATACCAGGAGACAGGCCAGTACACCAGGAGACCTGGGGGACCGACCGAGGTCAACAACCTTTAAATCTTATGTATCTGACAGGCAACAATTCGTTAATGTAAACCAACAGTCTTCACCGTGTTCCAAAGTGTGCTATGGGGTGCCACAAGGTTCAGTGCTCGGGCCAATTCTATTTATACTATACATTCTTCCATTAGGTAACATAATCCGAAATCACAATATAAATTTTCACTGTTATGCGGACGACACACAGCTGTATTTATCAATAAAACCAGGTCAGACAGATAAATTAGAAACACTTAACTCCTGCGTAAAAGCCATAAAGACATGGATGACAGCAAATTACCTCCTTCTTAACCCGGACAAAACCGAGGTTATTATATTAGGCCCTCAAAAACTGAGAGAGTCTTTATCTCAACAGATCATCTCCCTGGATAATATTAGCATATCAACGAGCACAACAGTAAAAAACCTCGGAGTTCTGTTTGACCAAGACCTCTCTTTTAAAACACATATAAACCAGGCTTGTAAAATAGCGTTCTTTCACCTGCGCAACATTACTAAAATACGAAATATCCTAACTAAGAGCGATGCAGAAAAACTTATTCACGCATTTGTCTCTTCAAGGCTGGATTACTGCAACAGCCTGCTGGCAGCGTGCCCTAAAAGCTCCCTGAAAAGTCTTCAATTAGTTCAAAATGCAGCTGCAAGATTGTTAACCCGGACAAAGAGAAGAGAACACATTACACCTGTGCTAAAGTCTCTCCATTGGCTTCCTGTTGAGTTTAGAATAAAATTTAAAATCCTGCTCCTCACATTTAAATCCATAAAGGGTTTAGCTCCGCTTTATCTCCAAGACGCTGTCATTCCATATCAGCCAACCAGAGCTCTCCGCTCTCAAAACTCAGGGCAACTAGTGATTCCTCGAGTCTCCAAAATTACTGTAGGAGGCAGAGCCTTTAGCTACCAAGCTCCGGTTTTGTGGAATAAACTCCCAGCCCACGTTAAAGAAGCAGACACAGTCCCTATATTTAAGACTAGGCTCAAAACGTACCTCTTCGAATTAGCTTATAATCAGGTCAGTTAGGTAAAGCACTAACCCACAGCCCGAAGTAAAGCTGCCTCAGGTGAAACACTGCTGTGGGAAGTACGGTCCACTGAGCGCTATCCTCTTCTTCTTACTGCAGACTTTGTTTTATCATGATACAATACTTAATTTATCTGTAGTCTGTTCATCACTATTCACATGGTGTCTCCTGTCCCACTCCCCCTCGGGAGTGCCCGTCTAGATCGAATGGAGGAACCTGGGTGAACGGAGGAACCTGCATTCTGGAATCTGAGGACTGGACAGTCTGTGATCTTGGCCCGTCTGCTGAGGGATCCTTCGGCCCTGGGTCTATAGCCTGTCCGTCCATGGGAGTGGATCTCTCCTTCTGTGGTTCTCCCCAAGGTTTTTCTTTTCTCCTGCCGGGTTTTTGAGTTTTTCCTTGCCGTGCTGGAGAGTCTAAGGACGGGGGACGCCCACGCCGCTCATCGCTACCTTTGGACATTATATTTGCCTGGATTCACCTGAACTTTTAATTGTCATATTTATTGCTGTGTTTTATTGCCTTGATGTTTGTTGCAGCCCTTTGAGGCGACTTCTGTTGTGATATTGGGCTATACAAAACCATTAAACTTGAAACTTGAAACAACCCAGCAGCAGGACCGCTATCTGCTCATTTGTGCACGGAGAAACAGGAGAAGCACTGCCCGAGCCCTACAAAATGACCTCCAGAGGGCCACAAATGTGCATGTTGGTCCTCAAACGGTCAGAAACCGACTCCATGAGGGGGGTATGAGGGGGGTATGAGGGCCCGACGTCCACAAGTTGGGCCGGTGCTTACCGGGATGAGATCCTCAGACCTATTGTAAGACCATATGCTGGTGCTGTGGGCCCTGGGTTCCTTCTGATGCCTGATAATGCCAGGCCACATGTGGCAAGAGTGTGTCAGCAGGTCCTGCATGATGAAGGTATTGATGTTCTGGACTGGCCTGCCCGTTCCCCAGACTTAAATCCAATAGAGCACATCTGGGACATCATGTCTCGGTCCATCCATCAACGCCACGTGGCACCACAGACTGTCCAGGAGCTGACTGATGCTCTAATCCAGGTCTGGGAGGAGATCCCTCAGGAGGACATCCGTGGTCTCATCAGGAGCTGCCCAGGCGTTGTAGGGAGTGCATTCAGGCACGTGGAGGCCACACACACCACTGAGGATGAGACAGACTCGTTTGGAGGAATTTCTACAGAATTTGGATCAACCAGTGACCTGATTTGTGACTTTGATTTTGACTATCATTTTGGATCCAGACCTCCAGGGGCTGAGAATTTGATTTCCATTTATCATTCTTATGTTATTTTGTTCTCAACACATTGCCCTACACTATGAATAAAGATTTTCATCTGAAAAATCGAATTGATTGACATCTAGGATGTGTTTTGTGAGTGTGCCCTTAGTTTTTGTGAGCAGTATATTTCAACTTGCAATATCTATAATCAGTTGCAATATGAACAACTCCACAAACCTTTATTGATGGTTTCCAGTGTTGGTTTGCTTGTTTCTCTTCTGGAAAAGTAGCTTAAGTTACTGGGCTACTTTATTATGAAGGTAAAGCGTTAGAGACTCATGTGTTACCAATATTAAATATACATTTATGATAGCCTTCACTTATCTATCACTTTTTTCCGATCCGGTATGGCATTTCTAAAATAATATAATAAGCCAAAATGAACCAAAATTGACAACGCCCCCAGAGAGAAGGCTCCGGACCTGAAGGGATGCAGGTTGGTTTATGATACACAGGTAGAGTCCGTACTTAAGTTATACTTTATTCATCTCTAGAGGAATGTGTTCTCCGCATTTGACCCTTCCTCAATGTCGCTGGGCGACCTGTAGTAGCAGTGAGCTGCCAGCAGGGGCTGGCGCTCAGGGACCCATCTCCACGATGTGGAGCCAGGCTGGTGGTCAGAAACACCCCGCTTGAGGATTCACCTATTGCACATGTTTTTACCTCTAACCTACACAGATACAGGGAGAACATGCAAACTCCACACAGAAAGGCCCCGTCCAGGTGGGACTTGAACCTGGGACCTTCGAGCTGTGAGGCACGAGCACTAACTGCTGCGCCACCGTGCTGCAATAGAGCACCAAACATATATTTGCTTTTGTTTTTACCAGTGAAACACCATCATAGTTCATCATCTGACTCAAACTCACGACCCTGTTTGTTAAGCGGACGCTCTCCTCTCTGAGCTACTTGAACAGTCCATACTTAGCAAAAATGTAGCTTTTATTACTTTTTAATTTAATTAATCATTTTCTGCTTTTCTGTAGTTATCAAAAGTTCAGTTGGTTAACAGTTCATTATTTCACCATTAACATTTGGTCCACAATCGTTTGTTCACATAATCATTTTCACATTGTAATTATGTTAAAACAAAGGAGTCCATGAACCAAGGGGAAAGACAAGGTTAAAAGACAAAGACAACAACAGTGAGACAGCGGCGCCATCGCCACCATCGCCGTCATCACATGAGTGCGGATGGAAATGTACTGAAACTCTGCCCCACACATACCATTGGACGCAGGGCATAACACGTGGGTGTGGGGCCCTGACAGCCAGAGCACACATCCCTGCACAAGGAGCATCTGGGGGCCACCGCTACAACAGCATGGAGCTAAATGACATGTTCCACTTTAGCTCCGCCTCCAGTGCTGAATCAAAATCATGTGAGTACTTCCATGATGTGAACTCGCTCGCTGACTTGATGTGACTTGATGTAAAGTGTTGGAGTCTGTGTGTGCACTCCAGCACTGACGTGACACACTGACAGTCGGAGTCGGAGCAGAAGAAGAAATGAGACGAGGCAGAGATCAGGACTAAACTAACCACGTTACTGATTTGAAAAAGAAACTAGTACTCCTGCAAATGCAAAACTAACTCTACTCTAAGTAGCTATAGTTTCCCCCAACACTGATCGTTTCACAATTGACAAACCTTTGCAGAACTCAAAAGGAGGAAATCATTGGTCAGAAATTAGACCTTTTATTATTGTAATTGTATTTTGAAACCGACAGCTGAATAAAGTCTATTTAAAAAGGCTTTGTTTCCAAAAGAAATGTATGAGCCACGATTACGCACATGTGAGCTTCCTCTACCCTGAGTCAGTATTTTCACTCCTTCTCCTGGAGGGACTTATTTAAAGCAGCATTACCTCACGTGAGTAACTCGCTCCTCTCCCTGTTGTTCTTAGACCCCGTGGTGCTGTGGTAGGGTTCGTCCTGTCCCGTCCTGTCCTGTCCTGTCCCGTCCTCACTGCCATAAACACCGGCCTACGCGCCACTCTTGTTTTGGTCAGTGGCTCCAAACATACCGCGACATGCATCTAATGTTACACATCAACACACTGGCCAATAACAAGGTCAGGCAGAGGAGAGCACTGTGCATACCTGACGAGGGGGGGGGGGTATGTGACTGTGTGAGAGCTGCGTGTGTGTGATACGTGTGTGATACGTGTGTGATACGTGTGTGATATACGTGTGTGATATGTGTGTGTGATACGTGTGTGATATGTGTGTGTTATACATGTGTGATATGTGTGTGTTATACATGTGTGATATGTGTGTGTTATACATGTGTTATACATGTGTGATACGTGTGTGATACGTGTGTGATACGTGTGTGATACGTGTGTGATACGTGTGTGATACGTGTGTGTTATACGTGGGCTGCGTGGGCTAAGCCTCTCCTCATTTTTTTAAATCAAAATGTTTCTAATCAAAAACTCCGGCCTGTGAGTAAAACCTGTATAAACACAGTGAGCCCCACCTACAGTTCACCAGCTGCCACTGCAGGGTGGTGTCCGAAAACAGGATACAGTGACGAGGGTTATTCCAGGTACGTCCCACTTGATTTTGTGTGATTTTCCACACATGATTCTTTAGACTACAAAGTATATTTTAGAAAATGAGAGATGCATTGAGTTCCCTGCTGTCATTGCCGTTCTATAGTCCTCTGCAAAGCTGGATCGAGGCTCTGACACAAAACAGTGGAGTCTTTGCACCTCCCTAGCCCTGCTTAAGAGCCTGCTTAAAGTGATGTGTAAATGTTCCACACATTTTATAAAATGTGCAAATTCGACCACCTGGTCTTGCATTTTAATGTAAAGTAAGTAATAATATATATATTAGTACATATTATCTTTAGTCGCTCCTTCCCGATTCTCAGCAGAGTCTAGTAACCTGGCGTGCTGCCCAATGAGACAAGCTTTTCCTGTGAACCAGCCAGTCTGGTCCAATCAGGAGGGAGGGGGAGGAGCTTGATCCCTTACTTTAGTCTGTTCCTGTTTTCCCTTATTAGGCAAACTAAGCAGGGCTTTCTGTTTAAAGAAGGGAGGAATTAGATTATTTACTTTCAAATGTCACAATCTCTCCTCACTTTGCAAACTTTAAAAGCCTGGCTTTGAATTCACACAGAAGTGCTCTGGTCCCTAATGTACATAACATCAGCATGGCTGAAGTCAACCATAAATGCTGCTCCAGCTCATGAACATTTCACTCCTTCTTTAATGGCCTCAGCTGTCTCCTCTTGTACGGCCACTATCCCAACATCGATGAAGGAAGACCCAGGGCAGAGTGTGTCTTTTGCTCTATATGTTGCATCAAAGAGCAGATTTCATTGCCATATACTTTCAGGCCGCAGAGGAGAAAAGTTGTCTCCTCTGTACATTTACGGGTTTATCATGTTGTTACAGTTACTCCTTAGGTCCACAGGCTGTTAGACTGAAGTGTCCCAGGTGATGGTGATGTTTGTAATAAGCGAAAGTTTGGTTAAAGCAGATCGACGCTCTGAATATGGGCTGTATCCGAATGCCCACACTATTCCCTATACACAGAGCCTCTCGAAAGTATTCATACACCCTGAACTTTTGCACATTTTGTCATATTTACAACCCTAAACATAAAGATTTTATTTTGATTTTTTTACGGAACGTTCACACACAAGTAACAGACAACTGTGAAGTGAAAGCAAAATGATACATGATTCTGTTATTTTTTAAATAGAAAAGTGGGGCGTGCATAAGTATCATACAGCATTATCTGAGTGCATTACGCTGGGTTTACACATAGGCACGATACGTTACGAATGACATTTTTTCGTCATTAATGACGTTCGTAACATGACTTAACGCGTCTTAATGGGATTCTTAACAGAGCGCATCAGTTCGTGACATTCGTGATGTTCGTGGACAAAGTTTTTGTCTGTCAAAAAATCTTCCACGAATGTCACGAATCACCCTCTGCTCGTGGAGTTCGCAGCGGAGCGCGTCATGTCGTGATGCGTCCTGGCGCTTCGTAATTCAGCGTGAGGGCATTCGTACAGCATTCGTAGAGCAGAATCACTGTTTTCACGCTCAAAATTGATGGAAACACAAGCTACGCAGAAAAGTACTTTTTCGTACCTGCAGCAGCAAAAGAAAAGTCACACAAACTCGGCCAGTCCGCGCTCCAGGCCCAGGACAGCAGCACCTGCCGCCGCCGCTCCTCAGGTGCTTTTCCTCCTCCTGCGGTCGTTCCTCCTGATGTTTAGGAGCCAGTTCCTGCCACCCCTATTGCCCCCCCGCTGGAGAACCCCACTGTTAAATATTTGTCCCGATTTTCCCCGCGTTTGTGGTGAAAAAAAGGGACAGTAAGAAGTGCGCCTTTCCCGCGGTCCCTGAATGCATCTCCCACGCTGCCTCCACAGACCAAAACAACAGCGCGTGGTTCCAGCAGCTACACCACAGATAAGTTAAGGCTTATTTACAACCTTAAACACGTAAAACAAGCGGCGGTGGGCGCGGGGCAGGTGAAGACAGGCCTTTGTTTGTGGATTATAAAGTTTTACAACTGGAGCTGAGACTGACCAGACGAGTGAGAGTCATGGATAAAGAGGTTTAAGAGCAGCAAGTTCTACGACGGATCCTCAGAAGATCGAGTGCACAGTGAGTGTAGTGTTTTTATGCTTATTCTGTGGAGTAAAGTCAGCCCTTAATGTGCGGCTGTTGCACTGACTTATCTGACATGAAGCGCGTGTGTTTGTTGATGCGTTTGCCCGTGTTACAAGTCGACAGGAGCGGGGTTGAACTGGTGTCACTGTCCCATAGACTGAAAAAACTATTGTTATTCTTCAGTATATGGACAGGCCTGAGCTGGTCTATTTGCTTTTTGTTTAACCCGATTTGGCGAGAGCCCAACGAGTCCGTGGAGCAAGGCGGAGCGAGACGTCCCTGCTCCGCCTCCAACCCGGTGTGCACGCGGCATTAATCGTAACACGCAGTAACAGGTCGCAACAGTTCGTGGCGGCGCGTGAAACCTCTACCCCGAATCACTCACATTCGTGATCCTCGGCCACAAATGCACTGACCTGACTGGGGCAACAGTTTATTCAAATTATCTAAAATAAACAGTGGCTCCTAAAAATAAAGAACCTCCAGTATAAATTCACACGTCTCCAAAAGAGAATGTGTTTTTACTGAGTTTAAACAAAGTGGAGCGGACACTTGGACACCACAGAGATACTGAGACACAGGTTACTGCTGTAACAAACTGGACTAAACAGTCTCCATGGACATGATTCTGGGTCAGGATTAACAGGAATCATTTTCTGATGGATTATTTGTCGCTACATCTGAGGTGAGCGTTGCAAAAGTTTCTCCGTCCTGACGCCAGATTTATAACTTTGTTTGTTAGCGCTAGCATAGCTGCTAACAGGCTAAAGACTACGACACATAAACATGACCTGTCTGTCATCATGTAGGTGTAACTACAGTGATGATCATGTAGGTGTAACTACAGTGATGATCATGTAGGTCTCACTACAGTGATGATCATGTAGGTCTCACTACAGTGATGATCATGTAGGTCTAACTACAGTGATGATCATGTAGGTCTCACTACAGTGACGATCATGTAGGTGTAACTACAGTGATGATCATGTAGGTCTCACTACAGTGATGATCATGTAGGTCTAACTACAGTGATGATCATGTAGGTCTCACTACAGTGATGATCATGTAGGTCTAACTACAGTGATGATCATGTAGGTCTCACTACAGTGATGATCATGTAGGTGTAACTACAGTGATGATCATGTAGGTGTAACTACAGTGATGATCATGTAGGTGTAACTACAGTGATGATCATGTAGGTCTAACTACAGTGATGATCATGTAGGTCTCACTACAGTGATAATCATGTAGGTCTAACTACAGTGATGATCATGTAGGTCTCACTACAGTGATGATCATGTAGGTGTAACTACAGTGATGATCATGTAGGTCTCACTACAGTGATGATCTTGTAGGTGTAACTACAGTGATGATCATGTAGGTGTAACTACAGTGATGATCATGTAGGTGTAACTACAGTGATGATCATGTAGGTCTAACTACAGTGATGATCATGTAGGTCTCACTACAGTGATAATCATGTAGGTCTAACTACAGTGATGATCATGTAGGTCTCACTACAGTGATGATCATGTAGGTGTAACTACAGTGATGATCATGTCAGTATTCATGTTTACTCTGCTCACTTATGTCATGTTAATGACCCGTGAAAACCAGGTGTTATGTCGCATTTTCGTGCATAAGTATCATACAGCATGAATGAATACTTTGTGGAACCCCCTTTTGCTGCAATAACAGCACAAGTCTTTTGCGGTCTGACTGTACAAGATTTGCACATGTAGAGACTGACATTTTAGCCCATTCCTCTTTACAAAACAACTCCAGCTCCAGGAGAGCGTTTGTGAACAGCAGTTTTCAGATCTTTCCACAGATTTTCAATAGGATTTAGGTCAGGACTTTGACTGGGCCATTCTAACACATTAATATGTTTTTATTGAACCATTCCATTGTAGATTTATCTTTGTGTTTAGGGTCATTGTCCTGCTGAAGGTGAATCTCCGCCCCAGCCTCAGTTCTCTTGTGACTCCAGCAGGTTTTCCTCCAAAATGTCTCTGTATTTGGCTCCATCCATCTTCCCAACTATTCTTACAATCTCCCCAGTCCCCGCTGAGGAAAAGCAGCCCCACAGCATGATGCTCCCCCCGTATATTTGACACTGGGGATGGTGCACTCAGGACGATGAGCAGTGTCAGGTTTGCTCCATACATAACGTTTTGCACTTGGGCCAAAAAGTTCAATTTTTGTCTCATCTGACCAAAGCTCCTTCTTCCACATGGAGCTGTGTCCTCCATATGACTTCTACAAACTTCAAGCGGGATTTTTTAGGGCCTCCTTTCAATAATGGCTTTCTTCTTCCACTCGTCCATGAAGGCCAGATTTGTGTAGATACGACTTATAGTTGTCCCATGTACAGATTCCCCCAGCTCAGCGGCAGGACTTCACAGCTCCTCCAGAGTTATCTTGGGGAACTTGGTTGTATTTCTGACCAGTGCTCTCTTTGTTTGATCTAATATTTTAGATGGGCGACCGTGTCTTGGTAAGTTGGCAGTGGTGCTTTACTCTTTCCATTTCTGAATGATGGATTGAACAGTTGCTCCGGGAGATGTTCAAATCTTGTGAAATCTTTTTATAACTTAAGGCTGCTTTAAACTTCTCCACAGCTTTATCCCTGACCTCTCTGGTGCTCCTTGACCTTCATGATGTTGTTTAGTGACCACAGCTCTGAGGGCCTAAAAGAACAGCTGAAATTAAACTGAGAGTAGATTACACACAGGTGCCTCTATTTAACCGTTAGGCCAAGGAGTGAACATTCTGGAGTCATTAGAAATCTTATAAAGGCAATTTAATGCACTCAGAAAATGCTGTATGATACTTATGCAAGCTCCACTTTTCACTTTTTTATTTTTTGAAAAATAACAGAATCATGTATCATTTTGCTTTCACTTCACAGTTGTCTGTTACTTGTGTGTGAACGTTCAGTAAAAAAATCTAAATAAAATCTTTATGTTTAGGGTTGTAAACATGACAAAATGTGCAAAAGTTCAAGGTGTATGAATACTTTCGAGAGGCACTGTATATATATATATAAGGTGGATACACAAAAACACTGCTTGATCAAGTGAGCAGATCAGGTCAGAGGGTTGCTCTGAGGTGATGGAGCAGAGTTTAAGCCCCATGGTCTAACCCCACCTCAAAAGGGTATTGAACTTATATAAGTAAAAAACGATTAATGAATAAATAAAATCAAATTATAAGCATTGTATAATTGGAAAGAAATGTCTTCTATTTGATTGATTTTACTATTCTTTATTCTAGTTAGTCTATTCTAGTTCTTTATGACTATTACTATTATTATTATTAGTATTTTTCTGCTCCTTTCTATGTTGCCAAACTCTCCTTCTCTTGTGTTTCCTCTATAAACATATCCAAGTCACACACACACACACACACACACACACACACACGCACACACACACACACGCACAGACACACGCACAGTCACACACACACACACACACGCACACACAGTCACACACACGCACAGACACACGCACACACACACGCACAGACACACGCACAGTCACACACACGCACACACACACACACACACACACACACACACACACACACACGCACAGACACACGCACAGTCACACACGCCCACACACACACGCACACACACACACGCACACACACACACACGTTATTGTGCCTTTATCTGCACAAACCCAAGTGTGCTCTGAATCATCCACAAATCTCTCTGAGATTAATGTCAGTGATTCATGGAGCCCCGAGACACAACACCATCCACAAGTTTCATTAATTAATTATTTGTTTTACCTTTTTGACACAAAAATCCAATTTGCATAATAATTTGGAACGCAGTGTATTTTCTGAAACATGCCACATTTGAGCCTGTCACGTTTCCGGTTTAAAGGACTTGAGTGAAGTAAATATAGTTCCACCCCCCCCCCGCTCGGCCCGTGGTGGAGATGGAGTTTCATCCTCAGCATGGTGGTGGTTAGTCACTTTTACTAAACCTGGCGTGTGGCCTCCTCTGATACTCAGGATGATCCGAGTCATCCTGTCTTATTAAAAAGTTGACTCATCCAGTGATGTCTGTGAAAACGCAGACGCTGTGGCATCTTCCTCCTCAACTTTCATTTTCCCTTTCAGACTTGAAACTTCCGAGAAAGGCTTGACGAGACTGCCCCCTAATGGCATACCAGTGAAAGTGTATGTTTGGACACAAATGCAGCAATAACATTCAAATGCCGTGTTGTGATTAAATGCCCAGATGAGATGTCCAGATCGTGACTCTTCACAAGCCTGGTCCGGCTGAAAACATGGCTCTCGGTCCAAACTCTCAATCGGATCATTTGATTTGTGAATGAGATTGAGCCCGAGAGAGGAACAAAAACAGAAGGTTGTGGGGTGTTGTGCATTTGCTACAACCAAAGAAAACAAGTAGCGTGATAACATATGACATGGCAATGTGAAAACAGGCAGCAACCTCCCTCTCTCTTGGTACAGCTGCATTTTTTGCCTTTTTCTGCAAACTGCATTTGTGGTTTCTGTTTTCCACATTGTTTTACTGGATACTTTTGTACGTCTTTGCCGTGGTTTGGTGGGGTTCCACATTAGACAACATTTCTACGTCCCCGTCCCCTCTCCACAGTGATGTCACGTGATCGCTTCAAAGCAAACACCAGCGACCCTGAGGACGATGTGCTCAGCGAGCAGCAGAGAGGCCAGGAGGACTTGGGCCTCCTTCACCGTGTGCGGCCGCTGATGGAGCTCATGCGCATTCGTTGCATGGCCGACGTGCACCCCCCCTCAGCAGCACCTCTAGTGGATGGAAGCCACCAAGGCGGGGCTGTCCTTCAAACAGTAGGTAAAGGATTTGTTTTTGTTTTTTTATTGTCTATTTTTATGTACCATGAGTTTGCAATACAATATATCTATTTATCTCCCTGCAGGCTGTGCACGGGGAGGTCAGAAGGCAGCTCTGGCCACTGGCTGACCTTTGATGTGGTCAAATTGCTGGTGAATAAGGAGTGGCTATATTACCTGCGCCCCAAGACACAGGAGAACAACAAATACAAGGGCGGTGTGGACACATCTGACCTGGTGTGCATGTCCACCAAGCGCTGGTGCATGACCGTCTACAGCCGGGCAGAAATGGTTTTAGTCTGTACTACAATGGCCGTGAAGCAGAAGTGCAGAGACCTTTTCTTCAGAAGCTTTTGTAAATATGCATATTTGTATATAGTTTGTTCATTTTCCAATCCTGCTTCACTGAACAAAAGAGTTTTTACTTGTGTAACCCGGGTGACAAAACCCTATTAAATATCCTTTTTATTTGTTGTCCGTCTACGTGCGTTTACGTTACGTGCGCCACATTGCGTCACATGGTCACGTGACCTAGCGCTGCTATCAGACTAGCATAATAGCCGGTAGTGGGTAGCTACCGGTAAGAGCGAGAGGGAGACGCTGTATGAGGTTGCTGCAGGAGCCGACTACCGGAGCCGTGGGTGGTCGCGCGGGAGTGTTTGTGCTTGTGTTTATCTGCGGAATTGGCCAGGTTGGATGGCGAGCTTAGAGCCCGAGCTAGAGCCTGTTGAAACGTTGAACCTGGATCCAAATGAACTGAATGAGCTGAACTGAATTCACCAACCGAACCCCGGGCTGGTAGGAGGCTCCTCAGCAGCCGCCCTCTCTATTTTTGTTTCTCTTGGTCGCCAACATCGCAACCCGTTCATCGCGTCCCTTTTACAAACTGTCCCCTCACCAAACCCCCTGGACTTTGCCACCCCAACGTGGAAGTTGTGGGGCCGTATGAACTTTTCCACCTGTTGCCTTAATACCATCGTTGGTAGAAAGAAGAATTTGGAGTGTAAATATTGTACATATCGAGAGTTGATGCACTGTGAAATGTGTGAATGGCCATTCGAATATTGTTTGTTACACATGTTTGTTTATTTTTCCTTTTTATCACAATATATGATTTGGTACCACTTAAACGTAATCTTGTGTTCAGTCTTCATTACTCCATTCCTAGAGCCGAATTTAGAACTTCTGATCTAGCCCAGTTTCTTTGTATTTGATACTCAGCTACTCAATAGAATAACTAATAGGTTACACTTGTTTTTATTCGAGTTCAACTGTTCACATTTATCCTATGCAGTATTGTAAAAAAACTGCTTGATATCCAAATGGAGTAGGCATGCAATGAGGATCAGAAGCACTGTATATGTGTCTGTTACAAGCAAGACAAGTTATGATTCAAGGTGAACTACTGTATGTCAACCTAAAAACGTCTGGAATGTTCTTCATATTGAAGACTGTACAAGCTAAACTAGAAGCCAAGTGAACATTCTATTTTGTATGAATGAACAATTTATTGTGTTATTATTATTCTTTTTAAATGTTCTTGTTTTACAGCAGAAATTACAAAGTAAATAATACTGTTATGTTACAGAAATGTTAAATATATAAAGAAGGGGTACTTTAGTAAATAACTGCCAAACCACACATTGATATCTCATGTTTTGTCCATATAAGACAATTACAAGAAAAGGCAAATGAGGCGAATTATTAAAATTACGGTCCCGGGAGGAATAATTAGAGCAAACATAGTTAATGCGAAATGTACATCAAAACATAGCCATGATTCATAAATATAAGGCAGAAACCGTGCAGAGGAAACGTTATATTAACCCTGAAGTGGCTGCAAATTTCATACAGGTTTTAGAACAACTTCCTCCTGTGATTTTACCCACTAACTGAGACTAAAGTCAGCCCTCGACATTCTCGCTAAAACAAAAAATACACAAACAAAACCTACCTCCATGGAGGCACAGGGAGCTCAAACAGGTATAAAGAAATTGCAGGAAGGCTGAGGAGATGGAGGAAAGATAAAATTACAATAAACCGTATCTACAACCGTAAAATCTACAATAATGCCACAATAATCAGAAACCATGAAAACAATAGAAAAGTGCTTTTCTCAACAATAGAACAAAACAAAACAAAATGTTTGAAATCCTGATTTTAAAAAAACAGTTCCGCTGTGCAGTAGAGCAGGGCAGAAGTGGAACATACAGACCTCAGGCCCTGCCCCCCCCACTAACCCACTGTCAGACTGGGATTTAAGTCTGTTTCCCCCACTTTCTAAAATGGTAAATAACAAATGGTCCAATTCTCTCACCTCTGGTCCCTGACCCACAGTTTGGGAACCACTGATTTAAAACTAACTGAAACCTGCTCCTGACTGTTAATTGTGTCTGACCACTGAGAATTATCCTGAGTATCCCAACTCATTTAACGTTCAGAGAACCAGGCTTTTTACTCTGGTCTGCTCGCCAAACTACTGTCCGGATGCTCCAGACTCACCAGACACAAAAAGAAGAGAGTTTAAATAAGAGTGAGGCCCAGAGCTGCAGCCCAGAGTCCGAGCAGAGAAAACCTGAGAGCAGCGCCCGGACACGGGGACGTGATGCAGCCGCGGAGGAGCCGCCCATGAGGCGAAGCATGAGGCGAAGCACCGGGAGGCAGACGGCCGAGTGGAGACACGAGCGGAGAAGCACTCGCACTTTGGAAGTGACCGGGGGAAGGCGGTCGGTCTCTCCTGCTCATTCTCTTCAGCAGACTGCTCTGTTTTGGTGATATATGTGGCAAAGCAGGCGGAGAGTGAGTGGAAGAGCCTGTCCCCGTTGATTAATCAGTGAAACAACACCGTAGTTTGACTGCGGGGCCCTTGCGGCTGCGGGGGCCCTACGCACCTTGCGTAGTTTGCGCATAAGAATAAACGGCTCTGGGTGTGCCCCAGGGTTCGATTTTAGGCCCAGTGCTTTTTAATCTGTACATGCTCCCTCTTGGTGATGTCATCAGGAGACATGGAGTCAGGCTGATGATTCACAGTTGTGCTGCGTCCACACCAAACACGGCCGGCACCTCCAAAGCGACAGCTTTACATTTAAAATACATGGAGGACGCGCCTCGAGGCGTTTTGAAGCTTTTCGCGCTTGGTGAGCTTCTGACGCGCCTCCAGGGCGTCGAGCGCGGCCGACGCTCGAGTTGGGAAATGTTGAACTTTTTAGAGAAATCCACGAGCATCGACCAATCAGGAGCTTTCCCCAACAGCTACGTTGTAGCTGAGCCACCGGGGCAGATCTTATACCGGCCCCACAGATGTCAACAAGTCACGGAGGTTTAGCTTCATTGTGAACCGGAGCTACAGCAGCTCTGGGACTTTAACAAAGACACATCAGTGTTTCTTTATCTAAACACCCAGGATTAAAAGCGGCGACAAGAAAACTTATTTCAGAGGCTGAATCTGTGCTGGGAATGTGTTTGGGCCTCGAGGAGCCTGTTGTAGCATTAGCACCGGAGAAAGCTAATGCTAAGCTAATTAAACCTCCGGTCCTCACGTGAACAGGAGAAATATGCACAAATAAAGTCAATAAAGAACAATGATCACACACTGAGCCGGGCTGATGTTGTAGTTTATTACTCACATCATCTACAATGAGCTCCGGGAGAAAACCACAGCTTGTTACAGCAGCGGTTATAGACGAAAGTGTGGTCTGGTCCGTGAATATTAAAGACCGGTCCGGACCATTACGGACCATGACCTCTAGAGGCACTGTGCACTGGTCCGAGTTGTCCCTGGTGGTCCCTGAGATGGTC
Organism: Gobius niger; assembly: GCF_951799975.1. Taxonomy (NCBI): domain Eukaryota; kingdom Metazoa; phylum Chordata; class Actinopteri; order Gobiiformes; family Gobiidae; genus Gobius; species Gobius niger. Next base: position 658,129 of record NC_136861.1, read on the forward strand.
TCTAGGTCCGTCGAATGGTCTTTGGGCTGAATGAATGGTCCTGTGTATTATGTGTGGCAGGAGTGGAGTCCTGACTGGTCCATATCAATATTTCTCATTCATTTCGAGGAAAAGCAACGATTTGTTTTGGGAAGCTTTTTTATTTGAATATCATATTATTTTTCCGGATGGTTTTTCGACATCATCTGTTTCAAACATTGCTCTATATTCATTCCAACCAAATGAAATACGCAAATTTGCGACATTAATTATCTTTTTTTTTATTGTACTCATTATTATTATAGAGAATATACACTGACATTCTGTCAGTCTTATCATTCATTACGTGGCCTAACAAGTTACGTGCATGACTGCAATGTCGAAGGTTCGTGGTTCGAGAACGACTTGAAGTATTATTTTTGGTTTCAAAACACAGAAGCATTTTACGGTTTATGATAATGATTCTTTGCATCATTGATAACCGTGCGGTTTTAAAAATGTCCAAATTTTCCCAGTGGGTTCCCAGTCAAAAAAAAAAAGGTGGGGACAGGATCGATCCACTGAGCCCGGCGCTCTACCTATGGAGCCCCACGAGCAGAAGCTGCCGCCTTTTGCGCAGTCCCACATGTATTAATGTTATGAACCGGAACGGAGCGGTGGCTTTACAAGTTTTTGAATCATTTTGTTATTACAGTTTCGCTGAGCAAAGCAGAACCCACGTGATCCACGAGGTCGGCAGCACCCGCTCTTCATGACTTTGCGAGATGATTCACACCAACAATTCCGGACATGCTACATTTTCATAACAATGTTTTATTAAGCGAGCTTAATGTGCAGGCAACAGTCTGCTGGATAAATACTTGAGCCATGATGTGGTAGGTTGGTGGATCGATCCTGTCCACATTGATGAATGTTCATATGTTTGTTTTTGGCAGCATATGGTAATCAATGAATAAAAGTGAACTTCATTTATTGAAATAATGTTACACTGCCCTTTTTATACACTTCCCCTTTCATCTTGCCTCACATTTCTGAAATGACATAGTGCAGGTGGTCGATGGTTTGATTTCCTGTGTAGCTCTATGAATTTATTTGTTTATTGTGACAATGTGATCTTTGGATGATTTTTGCAGTTTGGTAATCAGCCTAGACCCATATAAAGTTAATACACTGAATAGTATTTGCTCCCATTGTATAAGTCCCTACTAATAGATCAGTAGTTATCATTATACAGGTTAATTCACTGTTCTCTTGCCTCTGGACATTGGACTGGACTCTGCACTTTTCTTTCTTTCTTTATTTATTTTTTCAGTGCTCACGACCATACCCATGGTCTGGAGCACAAGTTCACAAAAACAAAACAGAACAAAGTAATAACAGATATCATTTTAACAGAAGAAGAACCTTTTTCAAAAAGGTACCAAATTTGATTTGAAGTGAAATTAATACATAAAATGTTGGCAAATATTTTTCTCTATTGATGACGACTTCCGCATTTGAACATTCAAACAGTAAATGAAACTCATCACCGACAACATTATCATTACAGAGATTACAAAAACGAAATTTTCTGTCAATGCCTTTATATCGGCCACTACTTTTGCCAGTCGATTATTTCCGGTTCTTAAATTACAAATGGCGCGTCTGTGGGAGACATTCTCACACAAAAGATACTTTTCTAATTCAAATACAGTTTTAATTCCACATAAACATCACAAGACGACATAGTGCCACATTCTCCTCTCCATTTCTGTATAAACTGCTCCTTTAGGGTTCGTTCCACTTTGAGTTTCAACCAGTTAACATTGGTGATTTTCTGGGATCTCCAGATACAGGAGAGACCGCAGTCATCGAGGATCTGTTTCACTTGCAGTAACCATGGAGACGTGTATTCACCTTTTCTAAACAAGTCCAACAACAGGTTGTACATTTTGTGGCTGTACTTGGTTTCCCCACAATCCATCAACTTTCCCCAAAATCCGATCATTCTCTTCTTAATCATTATTGACAAAGGGAATCGTCCCAGCTCCCGTACACCATGTTACTGCAAGTGCTCATTTTTACTTTTAAGATGTATTTTAAAAAACGAAGATGAAGTTTCTCAAATACTTCAGATTGTTCAAAGCCCCACACTTCACATGCAGACAGCATTATGGGGCAGACTAACTTATCAAATCATTCCAATGCAACATCAATTGACAAATCAAATTTCCTACATCTTGCTAGGACTGTAAACATAGCTCTTACTTGTGCCCAAATACTGTTACTTTAGTTTTGCCACTATTAATTTCTAATTTCCATTTTTTACAATATTCGCACATATAATTCAAGGCTCTCTGTAGCCCTTCTTTAGTTGTGGACATGATGATGGTGTCATCCACGTACAATAGCAATAGAAGTTTAAGGTAAACCTCTATTGTTGAATCACCAATGTTAACAGGCTCACATCCATTCTCCAACAAGTGTTCCAGATCATTCACATACAAAGCAAATAACAGTGGGGATAAATGTTCTCCCGCCTGACACCTCGTAGACTCACAAATGCCTCAGACTTTGCACCATGTAAATAAACACATGATTTTACATTGTCGTACATACTTTTCATTACTGTCATGAATTTACCTTTTATACCTGTTTTCAACAGTTTATGCCACAAATCTTCCCACCAAACCGTATCCAATGCTTTTCTATAGTCAATAAATGCACAGAACAACTTCTTCTTTTTAAAGCGAAACAGATCAATTACTTGTTTCAAAAGGAAAATGTGATCGATTGTAGAATAGTCCTTTCTGAATCCAGCTTGATTATCGCACAGGATTAAATTATCGTTGCAGAATTTACATAATCTTGCATTTAGTATATTGGTAAATAATTTACCCAAGCAACTTAAGAGTGTGATGCCTCTGTAATTATTACGGTCATGTACATCACCTTTCTTTTTATATATAGGCACGATCAAACCCAGAACCCAATCCTCAGGGATTATTCCACTGTCCATGATTTTATTAAACAAAATTATATACACTGGGACCAAAGTATCTGAAGTATACTTAATATATTCGTTAATTATTTGATCAACTCCAGCTGCTTTTCCACTTTTAAGTGTCTCGATAGCTTGTGTAACTTCTTGGTAACTAATACGTTCATTTAAGGCACTACAGTCGGGGGGCTGTATGTTCAAACCCATGTCGGGCATATTTATGCCATTGTGTATTTGTTCAATGTCCTTAAAATGATTATAAAACTCTTCAACAGAGATAGGACATTGTTCTTTTCTCTGTTCGGATTCTAGATACTAGATAATTACAGGAGGATGCTGTTCACTAGTCCGCCAGTGGTTTGTAACAGACCGTGGTCCTTGAAGTGGTCCTTGGGCCCACTTCAGACCAAAGTCTTTGGTCTTTGGTCTAAATCAATGGTACCATCTCAGGGTCCCTGAGATGGTACCATTGATTTAGACCAAAGACCCTGACTGGTCCGGACCACTCGGACCAGTGGTCCCTGATGCCTGTATGAGGCAGAAACCAGTCACAGGCCACAGGTACCATTGATTTAGACCAAAGACCAGTTACTTATGACTGGTTCTTGCCTCATCAGAGGCTTCTGAATCGCGTTGGAATGTTGTTGCCCTGTGACCTCTGCTGTAAATGCTTGATGACCAGTGTTAAGAAGGCCTTGCGTAGTTACACATTGCTGCATTACTTTCTGGCTTGTGCAGCTGCGGCTACTGTAGCAGCGAGAGAAGCCAGTTGCCGTTTAGTTCAGCCAACCTTTTCAGGCCACTCCGCTGATGATTGAAGTATTTTAGTCACTGATGATATGTGAGTGTTCTTTTATCACTGTTTGTTTCTGTTAGAAATGTTACCGTAGTTCAAATCCTAATACAGTGGCAGTTAACTTTGTGTTTTTTCACTGCTGCGATCCGCGGCCCTGTAGCTGCTGCCACAACAGCATTTTTTAAGGTGTCATTTCTATGTTAATGTTTGTGTACTGTGGACTTTGCCCTTATAATCCACATCTAAGTGAAAACGGCTGCTACAGGTAAACAACACATTCTTTATGTAGCTGTAGTTGCGGTTGGTGCTATTTATGTTCGCCACTAGATGGCGCCATTATTCTGCCTTGATTGTGAGTGTTTTTCTGTCATTGACAATTGTGTTTTTTATGCAGAATTTAGTGAATTATTATCCTTTCGGGGTATTAGCATTTTACAGTAGACAGATAATCACTTTTACGTATTTATTTATTGTTTACTTATGATTGTTCTGGTAACCTTGTTAGACCAAATTTCCACCAGCCATTTCAGCCAGAATAAACCCTGCTGGGTGAACCTGGAATCCTGTCTCGAACTGTCCCTCCTGCATTCTGACCGATGCACCATCTTGTGCCACCGTTAAACCCTAAGAGCTAACCCTACATACAGTCCACCCAACGGTAACAATGTTGTCCTTCGATAAGACAATTCCTCCATTTCAACCAACCAGACCTTTTTTTTACTAAAGAATTTTAATTATGAGATTTTCCCATGAAATATGTAGAACAGTTTTTTTCATAAAGTGAGAATATATAATCTTGAGAGAAATCTCAGCAGTGGAAAACTTAATAAAACCGTTTTACGCTTTTAACCAAACAATAACAAAAATTACAGTGTAATTGTGGACAAGCAAACTTTTTCCTGTCTTTCGTCAATCATGGTTCCCATGAAAGCTTCAGCGTAGAATCTGGTGAAGCCTTCAGAACGGATTAGAATGTCGACAGTCACCTACAGGAAGAAATATTTTACAGTACTAAGAAATTATACAGTTTTACAGTTGTATTTCTATGCAATCAAATTTGCAGTTTACAGTGTTAGAATCTTCAACAACATCAATTCCCATTGCTTTCGGAAACTAAAAGACATAAACCCTGAACACCTGCCCTACGACCTACAAAAGCTGACCCTATCTGCCCATCACTCTGCTCTTGACGCGCTGGCCAACCATTACAATACTGGACTGCAAGAGATACTTGACGCCCATGTACCCCTCAAGACACGGACTGTAACATTCACACGCTCTGCTCCGTGGAACACTGGTGCGCTGCGCAGACAGAAGGCGGCTGGGAGGGTCCTTGAGACAGTCCACAAAACTGTTTACAGAGAGCACCAATGTCATATGCCAAATCACTCAGTCACGCACGGTCACAATACTATTCCAACATCATTAACAAAAATCCAGGAAATTCAAAACAGCTCTTTAAAACATCAATCATCTTAGTCCACCAGCCTTGAGGCGAAATAACAGTACCGATGATCAGGGCAACACATTCCTCGAATAATTCACCACAAAAACTGCTGCCATCTGCTCCAACCTGACAACTGGCAATGTCATGCCATCCAGCACCCAAACCTCAGCACCAACATTCTCTCATTTCATCCTCCCCACACACAGACAAGTTGAGACTCTCATACGCAGCATGAGACCCTCAACATGCTCACTGGACCCCCTTCCCACTGCCCTGATCAAATCAAATATCACTTCCTCAAGCCCTCTCATCACCACCATCATAAACTCTGCTCTGCCATCTGGCCAGCTTCTCTTAAAACTGTACTTATTAAAGGAATACATACTACTGAGATATGTTCTTACCTTAGACGAGTTGATGCGTGTCTATGTGGTCTTTGTGCGTGCGCTCAGTCACGCACAAAGACCTAAGCTGTTGTGTTTGGAGCCATAGAGGTGAGGCCATGGCTCCAAACACATTGTAATTGCAATCTTCATTGGGATCACTGGCAGGAGCCTGCAGAGATGGCAGTACATTTCAGAACTGCACTGCCAGGGTCCTGATTAGGGTGACTAAATCAGAACACATCACACCCATCCTCCATAATCTTCATTGGCTCCCTGTTATGTGCTAGGCAAAGACTAGTGTCTTTGTCTCCCTCTGGTGTTTGTTCCCCTCTGTTTTTGTTTTTCAGGCTTGGCTCTTGGCTGGTGGGAGTGTCTCTGAGCAGGCCAAGCTGACATCCATCTTCAATCAAGCTCTGTACATAGACTCCTGGGCCGTTTCTCAATCCCCAGTATGCGTACTCAGTACTCGTGAACTCCGGGGAACGGACTTGCGGGAGCAGACTCGGAGAACGCACTTGAGAAGAATGTAGTCACAGACTTCCGCCTAACAACATTGGAACATGTGAACTTGAGGGGAGGGGGAGGCATCACCAGAGCGCAGCCGCCCGGTGCACTACCATCGACAGCGTCAATAAACGCAAATGTATTAAAATACCACATTGTGTGACATTTGTATCTTTGTATTGTAATTGCGGAAGGTTTTTGTCTGCATGTCAAGCGCTTTGTAACAGCTATTGTGTGAAAAGTCATAACATTAAAATAAAGTCATTTATGTATCCTAAATGATACACTTTTAGGCTATATGGTTCCGTCTCATTGGCGTGCAGCTTTAAGAGAGGAAATATGACAATCAAGGAATTTCAAAATGATGTTCATACAGCCTGTATGATATGTGTGCACAGCAATCAATGTATACATTGGCCTACAGTATGCTATTTCAATGTGTAGGCAACATAGGTGGGATTCCTCTTGTGATGTAGGCTAGATTAATCATCATTGCACCACTATTACTTAATATTTAAGTAAGAAATAATGCAAAATCTTAGTATTGTTGTATCTTTGTTTGTAATGAGCACAAACATGATAATTAAATACACCGTAATGCAAGGCTCAACAATGGCTCATTGCAGTAGGCTAATTGAAGCAGTGCGTAATTGTTGCCACTAATTACGCATCACCGCATACCCGCCCATAAAAGGCACATGTGCCAAGTGGTTTAATCTGTGAGAGGAAACACCTGAGACCATCGCCATGGACAATGCACTAGCTATTGCGGCCGTTTTTTTGTTCATGGAGGCCGAGGAGAAGGCAGCTAAACTGAGGAGAAGAATTGCGGCCTTGAGAACCATACGCAAAAAGCAAAGACGCAGGAGGTGGCTCGCTCTGGCAATTGCAGTAGGCTTGGTAAGTACCTGCCCACTACCCCAACTTCATTCACAAATGCTACTCACCATTACTGCTCAAAATCTGTTCACTGCAGTTCATAACAAAAATAATCAAACTTTTGGCACACAGCCTACTTTACTGTGCACCTATGCAAATAAATAAATAACTAAATGCAATGGAACAATTCCGATTTGTAAACACTGTAATTTAATTTTGCAGGAACAACAGGCTACTGCAAGATATGTGCAGCCAAACTACACTGTCCCCATGCTGGACGTGTACTTTAATAATGGAGACCCTAAACCTGCCATGCGCCTGACGAGAACAAGCATCACTCGAGTGCTCCAGCTGCATGGTGCTTCTCCCAGGGAGAAGCACCATGGATGGAGCCATGAGATGGAGGTGCTAGTGACCATTTACTGGCTGGCCTGTGGTGCCTCATACCGCCAAACAGGGGATGTCTGTGCTATTCCCCTCTCCACTGTGTGCAGGATTGTACACAGTACTGTGGAAAAAATGATGACCATCCTCCACAGTGTCGTCCATTTCCCCAAAGAGGATGCAATGGAGGCCCTCGGTGCGGGATTTGCACGCATGGCTGGCCATGATGACTTCAAATATGCAGCTGGGGCAATAGACGGGTGCCATATTCGAATAGTGCCCCCAGCTGAGCCACAGAGGGCATCCTACATCAATAGGAAACTTTTTCCTTCAATTATATTGCAGGCCATCTGTGACGCACAAGGGGCTTTCTTAGATGTCTTTGTGGGGAACCCAGGATCGGTCCATGACGCACTTGTGCTGAGGAGATGTCCAATGTATAAAGAGAGTCTGTACCCACCTGCTGGTTATTTTTTGTTGGGAGACGGAGGATACCCGTGCCTGCAGCGTCCTGTCTGCCTCATGACGCCCTACCGACAGCCTTTGGCCGGCCAAGTGTACAACAGGCATCACGCCACGACAGTAAAGAACAATGAGCCTACAATGATAATACAGCCCCATGTCAATGACCATGACAGTTGGTGTTTGGAGACCCACCTTGTATCGGTCTTTTAGATTATTCCACTTTTTCTTTGCCTGTTTGGCTGAAATGGACAGGCCAGAGGTGGACAAAAACTCCTGCAAAATAAGTGTGACAGGAACATGAATTCCATTGACAAGTAGCAATATAACCAAACAAACAATGCAACACAAATGAAAAAATGTATAGGCTATAGATTTTCTTACTCCCATCTGACAGTCGCCGAGTTGCGCTTGCCTGTAAATTTGTCCTCATTTGCCCCTCTCCACTCAATGAGGGCATTTGTTTCCTCTGTTGTCCCTTTAGTTGTAACATTGGAATTAAAATATTATACATATGGCCATTAGATTACATTTCAACATATGCAGGGTGCTTGTATTTTACTTGTGGAATGAAGGTGTGGAAGGTGTGAATTTGGGTACTTACAGGTGTGCGTCTTTTCATTCTCCATTGTTTTTTTTGAATGGGCGGTCGTTCGAAATGCATGCCGGGTTATATAGCTGGCGGAGAACGCACAAGTCTCCTCTGATGCATCCTCGGTGAAATGGGCGGAGCAAGTTCTCATCCGGGGATTTACAGCGAACTTGCTGAGAAGCGAACTTTGAATTGGAACAGGACTTGGGCCGCGCGCGATGACGTTTCACGAGTCCACGAGCACACAAGTCCGCACAAGTACACAGATTGAGAAACGGCCCTGGTTTTCCTGCACTCACTGCCAGATTGTTCTGTCTTCTCCACGATCCTCTACCTGCCTCAGAGACACCCTGCCAGACCCTGTAGAGCCAAGCCTGTCTAGATTTTTTGTTACACGGAGACGTCTTATTAAATAAAGACATTTTTTGTTCAACTTAGTTGCCTTTGTGTCTGCTTTGGGGTTCACATACCAACCCTAACACCTGTAAGGTTCAGGATTGAGTATAAAGATCTGCCTCTTGACCTATCACTGGCTGTTTCCCAATTGTCAGGATCCTCGGCGTCTCGACCACTTCGGACGTCATTCGCGTCATCACGGCGCCGACAAGTGGTTCCATTTCACCTGGACCACTCGCCCCCTCGCAGCTCGACTCCTCCGTTTGGCTCATTTACGAAGGATACAGCTGTGGATCCTCCGCTGCCTCGGAGAGCTGAAATTACCCATGATGCACTGCAGCATAGTTTCTTTTTTCTTTTCTCGCAAAACTTTATTAGTTTGAACTCACTTTAAAAAAGTTGTGTTCCACATAAACAGTTTCCTGGCCTCTGTTATTCATAAAACAGTTGTTTTAATGAGCATAGATTGACACGTGACCTGACGCAGCCGCTCGCTCCGGAGGCCGTTCCATTTGAGCTCAAAGGCGGCGAGGAGAGGACACTCCGCTCCGTTTTGGAGGAGCCGCCACCGAGGACGTCAACGAAGTGGCCAAACGGAGGCCGGATCCTCGCAATTGAGAAACAGCCACTGTGTCTACGATCTCATCAATAGCCATAATCCAACCAGATATCTCTGCTCCTCTGACAGCCACCAACACCAGGTCCCTAGGACAAAACTCCGTCCTATGGGAGACAGGGCCTTCCATGCAGCTGTGCCTCGACTGTGGAATGCCCCCCCCCCCCCCCCCCCTTATTTAAAGTAAACTTAAGACTGTACTGCATTCTCTTAATATGGATTTATTGCTGTATCTATTATTATTACTATTACTATTATCATTGTCATTGTTGTTATTATTATTATTACAGGACATGTTATGGCCGTAATGTAATGCAAATATTACCTCTGGCACCATTACATCGATGATGAAATCCGTATTCCTTAAATCTTTTGGATCCAGGTTCAAGGTGCCTTTGACGAGCTTTATCAGCTCCTCCATCTGTGGTATTAAAATTATAATTAGTCTATAAGAAAATCTGAAAATGATACAGGATTATCAGTGTGCATATGTTTGTTGCCTCCATTTGAGTCTCCAGATGTGCGAGACAATCGCTTCAATATTTGATTTCTGCAGCAGCTGCATGTGCCAGTTGTTGGATGTGTTTTAGCTGCTGGAATGTTCTGTAATGTGATGGACATAAACATAATTATAATCTGCAATTTTAATACTGCACTAAGCTTCTCAGCCTTTTCCTCCTCATAGAAACTTTGCAATTACATTGAAAAGAACACATTGCCTTGGACACATTTTTTCTTGGCTTTGAGCAAAATGCCTGTATGTTCCCATAGAAACATTCTTTGGAACTTTAATTTACCAGTGTCCAACAAATCTTTCACCTCCTTTTGAAAATTATATGACAACAAAATACGAGTTAATTACCTCAAGCACAGACGAGGGGCTGAAATAGAAAAACAAAGACAACCTGTATTGGGATAGGTGACGTAAGCCCACCAATGCCTTCGTTTTGTAGGATGTTCATTGTTCTGTTAGTGTGTTTCCTTACACATCACTGATTTCATACTAATTGTATGTTTAAAACCTTGTGAAGTGGTAGGGCTCAGGGAGGTCACATCCACACATAAATGGTTTCTTTATCACCCCGGCACATTCTCTGTGAAACCAGCAGGTCTCACATTTCACCCAGTCAATCAACTTGCGGATATAAACGCCTGCAGTGATGACATAAAGACAACACAGTTTCATCTTCATAATACCTATTCTATTTGATTATTCACATTCATAGGACATTATAAATCCTATGTGTATACACACACGTGCACACACACACGCACGCACACACATTAATTGCAGCTGTACCAACGATAACGGCTCCCAGTTTGACCACCACTGATATAGGGGATTCTTCTCATTCAGACTTGATGGTCGGGAATGACTGCTGAAAAACAGTATACCTTCCATGCCCTTTTGCCATGGCATCTGTGAAAATGCACGCATGGATTGCTTCTGCCATGCACGAGTCACAGAGTTTCTTCCACTTAAAAACAACATTAAACTTTACTTTGAGCAAGATATGCAGTTACAAAGGATGTCATCAATTTATTCAATTCCAATACCTGAGGTATTGCATCTTCCGCCAAACATGACGCATGGTACAGCCTCAGGTGACCAAACTGAATCCTATTCAAAGGATCATTATTCATTTGGAATCCTCTGATAATAAGTTTACATTTCACAAATGAAATGACCGGAACATACAGAGACGTTTTTTCCAATACAAAAACTACGCAAAGTGCATAGGGCCCCCGTAGCCACAACGACCCTGCATCCCAGTCAAACTATGGTGTGGTTTCACCAATTAATCAACATGTTGTTTTATGGGGACAGACTCTCGTACAGCGCTCACTCACTCTCCGTCTACTTTGCCACATATAACACCTTATCGGAGCATCTGCAAGTGAATGAGCAGGAGAGACCGACCGCCTTCGCCCGGTCACTTCCACAGCGCGAGTGCTTCTCTGCTCGTGTCCCCGCCTGGCGGTCTGTCTCCCGGTGCTCGCCTCCCCTCCTGCATGTCACCTCAATCAATCAATCAATCAAAACTTTATATATAAAGGGCTTTTCACACAAGGTTGTAACACAAAGTGCTTTACAGATTTAAAAGCAGTTCCCGCCCACCCAACCACCCACTCTTCCAAACAGACAACACTGCTCACCCCTCCCCCCTTCCCATAGCCACACACACACACAGCCACACACACACACGCACACACACACACACACACATACACGCACGCACTCACGCACGCACGCACTCCAAAAAAAAAATGCAGAACTGCAATATGCAAATAATAACATTAGAATAATAAAAACATATATATAAAACTAACTAAAAACTAGTATAATAAGATAATTATAAACATAAATAATAATAAAAATAACTGAATAAATAAGTAAGTAGAAATCAGCTAAAAGCTAAGCTAAAAAGGTGGGTCTTGAGCCTGCTCTTAAAAACATTCTCGTTCTCTACAGCCCTGAGCTCCTCCGGCAGGTCGTTCCAGAGGCGAGGGCCGTAATACTGGAAAGACGCCTCGCCATAAGTCTTTTTGTTGACTTTAGGAATAACAAGGAGACCCCTGCCGGAGGAGCGAAGGGGCCGTGAAGGTTCATAGGGTAAAAGCAGTTCTGAAAGATAAGAAGGACCAAGACCATTAAGACATTTAAAAACCATTAAAAGAACTTTAAAATCGATCCTGAAACACACGGGGCCAATGCTAAAACCGGTGTATTGTGGTCCCGCCTCCTGGTCTTCGTCAGGTGTAATGTGGTCCCGCCTCCTGGTCTTCGTCAGGACATGAGCTGCTGAGTTTTGTTAAAGTTGTAAAACCTGAGATCCTCTTTTTGGGAAGACCAGAAAGCAGGGCATTACAGTAGTCGATACGACTGGTGATAAAAGCATGCATGAGCGTCTCCGTGTTGGCCCGAGAGAGAATGGGGCGACTCTGGCTATGTTCTTTAGATGGTAAAAACCTATCTTTGTGATATTCTTAATGTGTGGAATAAAAGTCAGCTCAGAGTCAAAGATCACGCCCAGTTTCTTCACCTGTGAGGAAGGATTCATAGACAGTGACTGTAGTTTGGGTAAAAGTCTCTCTCTCAGGGCCGATGACTAAAACTTCAGTTTTGTCCTGGTTAAGCTGGAGAAAGTTTTCTGCCATCCAGGATTTGATTCTAAAATGCAGTTAAAAAGTGCATCCATTGGCCTGGTGTCATCAGGAGACATGGAGATGTATAACTGTGTATCATCAGCATAACTGTGAAAGTTGACCCTGTGTCTCCTGATGACATCACCAAGAGGGAGCATATACAGGTTAAAAAGCACTGGGCCTAAAATTGAACCCTGGGGCACACCACATGTGATTTTATGGACCTTAGAGGAGCAAGTATCCACACTTACCATGAACGTCCTGTCTGTGAGGGAGGAAGTAAACCATTTGTGTACAGCACCAGAGAGGCCGATGTGCTTTAAACGAGTTAAAAGAATAGTGTGGTCGACTGTATCAAAGGCAGCGCTCAGATCCAGAAGAACCAGCACGGTCAACTTTTTAGAATCATAATTTAATCTAAAATCATTTAAAATCTTTAAAAGGGCCGTCTCGGTGCTGTGGTTTACCCTAAAGCCAGACTGACATTTTTCAAGGACATTTTGTGCATTTATAAAATCACTAAGTTGATTAAAAACAAGTTTTTCTAAAATTTTGCTTAAAAATGGTAAGTTGGATACCGGCCTGAAATTGTTCAGGTCATTAAAATCCAAATTGCTCTTCTTCAACAGGGGCCTCACCACCGCCCCTTTAAAGGCAGCAGGGAAGACCCCCGTCTGAAGAGAGCAATTCATGATGGTTGAAAGCTCATTTCTAAAAGATCCATAAAATGTTTTAAAAAACGGCGTTGGGACCGGGTCTAAAAGACATGTGGTGGGCCTCACTGAGGAGAAAACTTTATCAAGCATCTCAGCATTAACCAGGACAAAACTGTCCAGTGTTTCCTCTGAAGGCAGACACCCAGATGCAATTAAAACCATGTTATTTTGGGAGGATAAAATATTACATCTGATAGTGTCCACCTTCCCCACGAAGTGGTCTGCAAACGCGTCGCAAAGGGAGTCAGACACTTTAAAATGGGTTTTGTTAAATTCCGGGTTGAATAAATGGTTGATGGTGGAAAATAAAATTTTGGGGTTATTTTTATGGATACTGATTAGGTTTGAAAAGTAGTTATTGCGTGCGTTTCTTATTGCGTTGTTATATATTTTTTGATGCTCAGAGAATATTTGATAATTTATAGTTATTTTGTCCTTCCTCCATCTCCTCTCCGCCACCCTGCATTTTCGTTTAAGTTCTTCATTTCTCCATGGAGAAATGTGTTTTATGTTAATGTTTTTTGTTTTAAGTGGAGCAACTGTGTCCAGGGCGAACTGTAATTTGCTGTTAAAATGTTCAACAATAAAATCAGGGGGAGCAGGTAAAACAAGAGGAGGACATTTCTCTAAAACATCAATAAAATTTGCAGCTACTTCAGGGGTGAGATAACGTTTCCTGACAGTTCTCACCGAGGTCTCCCGTTGAATAAAACCGGTGACATTAAAAAACACGCAGTAGTGGTCAGAGACAGCCAAGTCGACGACAGAGGACACAGCCGTGGACAGGCCATACGTGATGACCAGGTCCAGACTGTGTCCTCTGTCGTGAGTTGGCTGCGTGACGTGTTGGGTAAAATCCATATAGTTAAGAACATTTAAAAACTCTGTTGAAATGGGGTCTAAAAGGTTGTCTATGTGTAGGTTAAAATCACCTATTAAAATGATCATATTAAAAGAGCTGTGTAAAATTGATAAAAATTCAGAAAATTCACTGATAAAAAGCGAGCAATTTTTGGGCGGTCTATAAATAGTGACACATAAAATCGGGGGGTTACTAAAAATAATTGCGTGGTGCTCAAAAGTCATGTAATGATCAAATAAAATAGGTTTGGTGGCAAGAGTATTTGTACATATAGAGGCAGTGCCACCTCCCCTTTTACCATTTCTGGTAGAAAAAATACTGCTAAAATTAGGTGGGGAGGCCTCAGCGAGAACAAGTGTTGAATCTGCACCCAGCCAGGTTTCAGTTAAAAACAAACAATCAAGATTATTATCTAAAATCAAATCATTTACAATAAAAGACTTATTCAGCAGAGAGCGGACATTTAAAAGGGTGTTTACTGTTATAGGGGATTGGATATTAAGAGGCGGTGTGACCCCCTGGCTCACCACGAGTGCTCGGAGGAGCCGCGGTCTCCGCATTGTGTCTGCGCTTCACTCACGCGTGGTAGTGGGCAGCCCAGGTCCGGGAACTCGCTCTCATGGAATATGCCAAGAGGAGGTGGTGATCCGTTCTCATAGCCAGGAGCTGGGGTGTAGTGCAGACTACCGCGACGTGTGGCTGAGGCTGGGGGTCTGCTGCAAGCCGAGAGTCGTGGAGTTGGCGTCCCGGACTGAGTGAGCCCCTGGTTCAGGGCGGTGAATCTATTTCCCAGCAGTATTCCTTCACTGTGTTTGGGGGCAGACTTGCGGCGACTTTTGCAGGCTGGAACAGTAGTCCACTGGTCTGACTTCCGCGGGGTCGAGCTCATCAGTCCAGCACCAGGACCAGACAACACAGACTGCTCCGGACAGCTGACTGTAGCGTTGCTCCGCGGCGTTCCGGGAAAAGTGCGCCGTGTCCGCGAGCTGGGCACTGGTGGGACTGGATCGAGTTTTGCCCACAATTATTTTGGAGTCTCGTTCCTCTTGGATCTTAAACAAGATTGAAATCCGGTGTTCAAGATCCGCGACCTTTTGGCTGAGGCCGGAGCAGCTCTCGCAACTGGGCGTGGAGGTGAGTAGGGCCATGGCTCACCCCCAGCATACGTACTAGTCCAGTATGTGGTTAAAAGCGTTTTAAAAGTGTATAAAAATGTAAAATCCAAGTAAAACAATGTTAAAAATGGGCAAGCAATCGGGGATTTAAGCTATAGTGATGTTAAAAACAGTTAAAACTGGAGTTGTAAAAGAGCTCATCACTGCTAGCCACCCGGACGCCAACGCATGCGCACCAACCTACAATCTGTCACCTACAATCTGTAAATCCATAGTGAAGCGATGTTTTAGATGAGCACAGGATGGAAGGCCATAATACAGTGCATTAGCGACAGCTAATGCACTGTATTATGGCCAATGCCCCCACTCTGTGCGGAGAGTGGCCGCACAGAGTGGCCAATGCCCCCACTCTTAAATTTTAAATCAGCGTTTCCCAAACTGTGGGTCAGGGACCAGCGGTGAGAGAATGGAACCATTTGCCAGTTACCATTTTAAAAAGTTGGGGACACGGTAGCACAGCGGTTAGTGCTTGTGCTTCACAGCTAGAAGGTCCGGGTTCGATTCCCACCAAGGACGGGGCCTTTCTGTGTGGAGTTTGCATGTTCTCCCCGTGTCTGCGTAGGTTTCCTCCGGGTACTCCGGTTTCCCCTACCACTAAAAACATGTACAATAGGCCAGGATGTTTGAGAGTGCGCATGGGGGACGACGGATGAAAATTAGCCCAAGGCTACAATCCGGTGTGGCTTGTTCATTAACTTGCACTGTCCCTACCAAATAAACCATAAAATAAATAAATAGACTTGTGGTAGTCCTAAATCCCAGTTTCACAGTGGCTTAGGGTTAGTGGGCAGGGCCTGAATTGAGGTCATTGACTTCTGCCCTGCACCACTGCACAGTGGAACTGTTTTTGACCGAGGGCCGCAGAAGGGCCAGCACTGGCTCTGGAACATGCAATGTAATGAAAGTTCATCTGTATTAACTTTCTATCAATCACTATTATACTCAGCGTACAAACCATCACCCCACAGTTAACACCGTCCCTCTGTTTCCACTGATTAGGACACACCACTTTCCATTCCCGTAACTTCCATGTCTTTTGGAAGCCTTCACTTCAGATGACGTATAAAAAAATGAAAGAATTAGAATGGAATTTTGACATACATTGTTTTTTATTGAGGACAAGTTAACAAACCAAAAAATATCCATGTCCTCGTCAGAGATGTCTGCATACATCTCTACAGAGTCGTAGACATGGATTTCTTTTTTGGCCCCACAAAAAAACCTTTCAAGACAATACACTTTGTTAGGACATGGTTAAAAAGTCACAACAATTCAATTTCCAAATAAGCACAATAAAAAATAAATAAAAAAAAGTTTGATTTTATGCTTAATTGTCTATCTACGAACCCACAAAATGAAGTGGTTTCCCGTTTCTGTACTACTGTGTCCCACCACCCGTGGGAACAGGACAGTGGAGTCCTTCCTCAAATCCTGTTAAAAAATATATAAAAATAAGTAAAAGACTTACAGTAACCTGTACTGTAAGGGTTATCAAAACAAAGACACTTTCACCTTGATGGATGTCATGTCCCAGGGTTGGGATGCTGTGAAATTGTTTGTTTGTAAGGCCATCACCTTTAATACATACAGTGCCTCTCGAAAGTATTCATACACCTTGAACTTTTGCACATTTTGTCATGTTTACAACCCTAAACATAAAGATTTTATTTTTTTACTGAACGTTCACACACAAGTAACAGACAACTGTTAAGTGAAAGCAAAATGATACATGATTCTGTTATTTTTCAAAAAATAGAAAACCGAAAAGTGGGGCGTGCATAAGTATCATACAGCATGAATGAATACTTTGTGGGACCCCCTTTTACTGTAATAACAGCACAAGTCTTTTGGGGTTTGACTCTACAAGATTTGCACATGTAGAGACTGACATTTTAGCCCATTCCTCTTTACAAAACAACTCCAGCTCTGTCACATTAGAAGGAGAGCGTTTGTGAACAGCAGTTTTCAGATTATTCCACAGATTTTCAATAGGATTTAGGTCAGGACTTTGACTGGGCCATTCTAACACATTAATATGTTTTTATTGAACCATTCCATTGTAGATTTAGCTTTGTGTTTAGGGTCATTGTCCTGCTGAAGGTGAATATAAGATAAGATAAGATGATACTTTATTGATCTCACAGATGGAGAAATTGCATTCGATGAGAGAGCATCCGGCAGCAGCACCATTCAGTGCGCACCACTCTTTTTCCACTCTTTTTTTTTCTTTGGTGAAAGATGGTTGTGTCGCGGCCGCCATCTTCACTGTTTTGGTCACAGGAGGAGCACTGGTTGATGGGAAATCCGTAGACGATGACCACGGCGGTGGAGCTCTGCTTGGCCCTGATGTTCTTGGCCACACAGGTGTAGTTGGCCGTGTGGGACAGACGCGCCTGCTTGATGATCAGGTTGTGGTCCACGGTGATGTAGAAGTTCCTGTCCTCGGCCGGGTCGATGATCTCGTTGTCCTTCAGCCACTCCACCTGCATGACCTTGGAGGATGGAGAAACTGTAGCTGCCCTCTGTCTCCTCTGTCTCCTCTGAAACGGTGCTTGTCCCCGTCTCAGAGCGTGGTGTCCTGCACTGGTCAGCTCCACCTCGTCCTTCCTCTTCCTCCTGCACAGCTCCCTCCACAGTCTATCACCATCTCCTCGTTGGTCCCTTTTGTTGTTTCCTGTAGCTCCTCTTGTGACGCCTCCTCCGTGCTGCAGGTGTGGCGGCTCTTGGTGCCTCTTCACTGTTCAGTGTCTCAGAAGGAGATGTTTGTAGATCTCAAATGGGTTTAGCTGATAAGCTAGCAGTTTGTTTACCTTCAAAAAGCTGCTTTCTGCAGGACCATTTTGGACTCTCAAAGTAAACAAATCCACCAAACCTCCACAAAAACACGGTAAAGACGTAGAAAAAGTATCCAGAAAAACAACGTGGTTCGCTGAAAAGGGCAAACAATTCACTGAAAAAGGCAAACAGTTCAGCTGCACCAGGAGAGAGGGAGGTCACTTCCTGTTTTCACGTCGCCATGACGACATATATCCGCCCCAGCCTCAGTTCTCTTGTGACTCCAGCAGGTTTTCCTCCAAAATGTCTCTGTATTTGGCTCCATCCATCTTCCCAACTATTCTCACAATCTCCCCAGTCCCCGCTGAGGAAAAGCAGCCCCACATCATGATGCTGCCCCCCGTATATTTGACACTGGGGATGGTGCACTCAGGACGATGAGCAGTGTTAGGTTTGCTCCATACATAACGTTTTGCATTTGGGCCAAAAAGTTCAATTTTTGTCTCATCTGACCAAAGCTCCTTCTTCCACATGGAGCTGTGTCCTCCATATGACTTCAGCAAACTTCAAACAGGATTTCTTATGGCCTCCTTTCAATAATGGCTTTCTTCTTCCACTCGTCCATGAAGGCCAGATTTGTGTAGATACGACTTTTAGTTGTCCCATGTACAGGTTCCCCCAGCTCAGCAGCAGGACTTCACAGCTCCTCCAGAGTTATCTTGGGGCACTTGGTTGTATTTCTGACCAGTGTCTCCTTGTTCAGTTTGTTAGTTTACGTGAACAGCCGTGTCTTGGTAAGTCTGCAGTGGTGCTTTACTCTTTCCATTTCTGAATGATGGATTGAACAGTTGCTCCGGGAGATGTTTAAATCTTGGGAAATCTTTGTATAACTTAACGCTGCTTTAAACTTCTCCACAGCTTTATCCCTGACCTCTCTGGTGCTCCTGGACCTCCATGATGTTCAGTGACCAATACACTCCGACCACAGCTCTGAGGGCCTGAAAGAACAGCTGAAATTATACTGAGAGTAGATCACACACAGGTGCCTCTATTTAACCGTTAGGCCAAGGTGTGAACATTCTGGAGTCATTAGGAATGTTTTAAAGGCAATTTAATGCACTCAGAAAATGCTGTATGAATACTTATGCACGCCCCACTTTTCACTTTTCTATTTTTTGAAAAATAACAGAATCATGTATCATTTTGCTTTCACTTCACAGTTGTCTGTTACTTGTGTGTGAACGTTCAGTAAAACAATCTAAATAAAATCTTTATGTTTAGGGTTGTAAACATGACAAAATGTGCAAAAGCTCAAGGTGTATGAATATTTTCGAGAGGCTCTGTATTCAACCAATAAAGAGAGTTCACAAAATTGCTGTTTGTGCAATTTGCAAATATTAAAATATTACATTTTCTACATTGCGTGTTTGTTGGGCCACTCTTGCATTGATCACCTGTGAGCAAAGCAGTAGATATCTTTATATTTCACTTTAAGAATTTATATATGTTGATCAAAGCATGGCTATTGCTTCATACATCATCAGTGAGCCAGGGGTAGGTGGTGAATCTCTCTTCCTGAAGTAAGGTTTCCGGACAAATGCTCTCAAGGTCATTCACGTACACCAACGCTTGCTCCACTTTTATGATAGCATACTTCTTTGAGTGGCAGTTATAAAGCACAGCAAGTTTTTCCTATTGAGGTTGCAATAGGGGAACAAAGAAGCCAAGTTAATATGGATACATTGATTGACATTTCACATGAAATTTCACAGCATAATGCATTAAGAAGTGCAAACAAGACCAAACTAGAACATTTTGCAATTGCGATTGACTGCGGAATCGTAGGCCACTAATAAGGCATTGCAAAGATTGCAAAACATTGTGAAAAAATTCATAATTGCATAACAGTACTGTTATTGTGAAAATCCCCATTTAGTTGCATAATCCCTATTAAGTTGCATTATAGTGCTTTATATGGGAAAATCCCTATTAAGTTGCATTATAGTGCTTTATATGTGAAAATCACATCTCCAGTCTGTCCAGAGCCCTCCAATCACACTCCTCCCAGCCAGACCCCACCTGAAGAAGCTCCAGGACCATCTGAGAGCAGGTCCCCCAGACCATCGCCTACTAAAAAGGCCAAAAAACAGAAAAGCACAGGTCGAGAGAGAGAGTTCCTTGAGGAGGAGGCCGAAAAGGAACAGCAACGACATGAGACCAAAATGAAAAGTTCCTTTCATTGTTTGAGAAATGTGTTAATAAAATGTGTTTCAGTTAATCATCTTGTATTATTGGTATTGCACACCCCTAAGGCTATTCTGTCAATCCACAAGAGGTCCCTTTTACAGGTGTAGTAGGTTCAGGTCATCATGTGTAGGTGGTAGCCTACTCAGAGTATTTAATCAGGTAAAAAACTCCTTGAGATTTACATGATATATGAATTAATTCATGCCTAAGCCTAATAGGTGTTTAATTGGTGTGAACGTTTACACATCCACTTTTTACTTCAGTCAAGTTTCATCAGACCCAAACTCATACGATGCAGGTCCAGTGGTGCATTGGTAATACTTACGCTAAATACCACCTCAAATGTGACAACCACTGCTGTGTTCCCGGCTGGCAGCTATACATGCAGCAGAGGCTCAAAAAGACTGTTCAGCTGTTTCATCTACTCTTCGATGAATTCTTCTCAGCAGAGGAGTGTTCACATGCTGTTGCGTTTGGAAAGCATGGACAGGCTCCTGAAGGGAAAAGAGTCCTCCAGCAGTCCAAAGTTGATGCAATTATAAGTAAGTTCTTATTATTATTTTAGGCTGAAAATCTATTCACTTTGCTTAAAAGTATCTCTTTCTTTTGCTGCGTACATCATGCATTGCAGCACTTTGCCTGGATGGACATCGCGTGAGAAAGAAAAAATCAAATCAAGTGTTGTCAGAGAGCTTCAAGTCTGTGCAGTAAGTGAGTGATCAATAGACTGCTTTGTGGTTTGGCGCTTGTTCTTGACTGCAATACTGATATCAATAATTTGCCTGGAATATTTTCCTTGTAACTTGTCTTGTAGGGCCAAAAAAAGAGATATCAATGTGTGGCAGTTATTTACAAAAATACCACTTCTTCATATATTTAAAGTTTCAATAACATAGCATTATTACTTAATGTGTAATTGCTGTTGTAAAAGAAGAACATTTAAAAAAACGGAAATTCATTTTAGCCTTTTTTATTAGGCAATAATAGATAAAGCATCAGGAACAACTGTGTAACACAATAAATTAGATCCTAGAACCATGTTATGCATTCACACCAGTGTTGTTTTCGTCAACGAAGACGATAACGATATATTTTCGTTGACGCCCCTTTTTTTAATGACGATAACGCAACGATGACGAGCTAAAATGAGCTCTTTGGGGACTAGAACCTGACGAGACGTTTACGAGTTTACGTCAATGAGACGAGACGAGACAAAAATGGGAGAAAGTTTTTCGTCAGATCGTTCACAAACAGAGTTTGTGCGCGGAGTGAGAGAACACACGGTAAACGTGACCCGGAGCGGCGCCGTGCTGCTCATGATGCGCCTCTCTCTCTCTCTCTCTCTCTCTCTCTCTCTCTCTTTCTCTCTCTCTCTCTCTCCCCGCGGCGTGCGGTCACTGCTCGCCCACATCCTCCTCTGACGTCCAGGTCACAGGGACTTTGTTGTTTCTCAGGACAGTTTTCAATACCGTGGCGTATGAACGCAGAAAGCACGTTGAGGTGCTACGTATGTGCAGACAGAGCTATTGGTAAAAAAAAAAAAAAAAAAATTCGAAGCGATCAGAGGACGAGGAGAGCGGGCGCTTTTGGGAAAAGTGGTCGGCCGACCACTTCTGCCAGTGCCTATCGTGGTGTAATCTGTTTGTCAAAAGCTATAGAAGCTATTATTTATCCCAATTTCCAAGACTTATTGAAATGTATAACTTCTTATAATGAAACAGACGAAAACTTGACAAAAACCTTTTGAATTTTCGTCTGACTAAAACGTGACTAAAACGATCACATTTTGAAATGACTAAAATGTGACTAAACCTAAATGCATTTTCGGCCAAAGGACTAAGACTAAGACTAAAACTAAAAGGGCTGCCAAAAACAACACTGATTCACACAAAATAGGATGTTCACTAGGCTTCTAGTTTAGCTTTTGGCTTGGTGGACCTGCGCGCAGAGTTGGTTCCCAGGAGCTGGTCAGACCTATCCACCCCCCCCCATGTGCTTGTTGTAGTCTCCTACAACAGTTGGTCGGGGGATGGGCACCTGCGTCACGCTCCCGTCTTCCCTCCTCTTCCCCCACCGCAGCACCGTCTCCACGCCGTCCGCAGAGTGGACAATGGAGCAGAGAGAGACCTCCCTGGTGTCCATCCACTTCACTTCAAGGATTTTAGTGACTTTTTATCTTCAATAATAAAGTTGGAAAATGTTTTAATCCTTGGAGATTTTAATATCCATGTTGATGACAGCACATCCTCCCAAGCAGTAGAACTTTAACAATGACAGAAACTTTTAATTTTGAGCAACATGTCTCTGGCCCTACCCATCAAAAGGGTCACACGTTAGATCTTGTTTTTTCTTTGGGGCTAAATGTTGCCAACCTTTGTATAGAGGATGTCCACATGAGTGATCACTGCTGTCTTTTATTTGATCTAATCTCTGGCCCTGAGTCTGCGCCTTTAGGTCACAGAGGCGGATCGTCACAGAGAACACAGCAGTTAGTTTCTCCACTTCGTCTGATTTGAAATTGTCCTTGGAATGTAATGA
Organism: Gobius niger; assembly: GCF_951799975.1. NCBI lineage: Eukaryota > Metazoa > Chordata > Actinopteri > Gobiiformes > Gobiidae > Gobius > Gobius niger. Next base: position 681,010 of record NC_136861.1, read on the forward strand.
TGTGGACAGTCTCATCCATAGCTTTAATAGCCACTGTGAGCTCATTTTGGATCAGGTTGCACCTGTCAAATCGAATCTGGTGTCTCATAAAGCAGCGTGTCCCTGGATAAATGATGGCATTCGTAATATAAAGAGACTATGTCGGAAAACCGAGCGTCTGTGGAAGTCCACCAAACTTGAGGTCCATAGGTTGCACCTTAGAGAACTTATGTCTTCTTTAAATGAAACGATAAAAAATGCCAGATCTGACTACTTCCGTCAGCTGATCACCATGAATAAGAAAAAACCTCAAGTATTGTTTGATACAATTAACTCTATTGTATGTCCTGCTGCTCCTCTTACACCTGTGTTTTGTAAAGCTGACAGCAATGAATTTCAAAAGTTTTTTATTGATAAGATCCAGGATATCAAAGATCATCTTCCAATGCTCTCGTTTTGCACTCCTGGGGCCCGATCTTGTGACTGGCGCAAGGATGTCGCAGATCAAGGCGAGGCTCCGAACCTGCACGCACACCATGCATGCGCCAAGGTTTGCTCCCAATAGCTAGAGGGCGTCACTCTAAAAAACGGAGGTGGACTGAGGCGTGGCCTGTAAGCCCAACGAACCATATAAGGACTAGCTCAATAATAATAATAATAATAATGATAATAATAATCCCCAGGAGCCACCCAGCTTTAATAATAATTCCCTTGAGTTGTGCTCTACAAATAAGTTTTCCTTGTCTTGATCAATATTAAAAGGCTAATGACTACAAATTTAGAGCCAACAGCGAGCCAATGAGACACTTGCGTGTGGCTACAAATAGGCAAGGCCCACCAAACCAAAGCGCGGAAGTCAATTCACAGAAAGTGTAAGTTGAACGCCCTTATTCTCCTTAAGTATGCACATAATTATGACGTATTCTTGTTAATATTTCTCACAGAAATATGGAGTATGTATTGGCGCTGCGAAGGCAGAGGCGTGAACGCGTTCACCGGCCGCGAATCACGTTTTTAAACTATACAGAGAACGAAGCAAAAAAAAAATTGAGAATGAGCAGGGCAGCGGTGGCCGACTTGTGCCATTTGCTCTCAGAAGAGCTGGAGACCACCTCCGTAAATCCCTATGCCCTCCCCGTTGCTGTCAAAATCACCGCAGCGCTGCATTTTTATGCAACTGGGTCGTTCCAGCATGCTTTGGGATCAATGGGTGGCATTGTACAATCTGCCATAAGTTCAGCAATACATGCAGTAACGTCAGCCTTAGTCCGACATGCCCACGAATACATCAAGTTCCCCGTATCTCCTGACCACCAAGAGCGGGTGAAGGGTGAATTCGGGGCTAAGTTTGGGTTCCCTGGGGTCCTCGGTGCGATTGATTGCACACATGTACAGATACGTGCGCCGTCAGAGAACGCTCTGATCTACATCAATCGTAAAGGAACTCATTCAATCAACATCCAGGTAATTTGTGATGCAATGTGTAACATAACACATGTATTTGCGAATTACCCCGGATCCACCCATGACTCCTTCATCCTGGCCACCATTCCAGAGCTCTTCCAGGGGGATCCCCCTCTGGAAGGGTGGCTACTGGGGGACAACGGTTATGCTCTGAGGACCTGGCTGATGACACCATTCATCACGCCGGGAACTTGGAGTGAGTTGGCCTATAATCGAAAACACTCGCGTACGCGTAGTGTGATCGAGAGAACATTCGGGTTGCTAAAAATGCGCTTCAGGTGTTTGGATAAGTCTGGTGGGACATTGCTATATAGTCCTCAAAAAGTCGCAGCATTCTTTGTGGCGTGTTGTGTTCTGCATAACATGGCCATTCGCCATGGGTGTCTGCCCGACATAAACGAGGAGAGTGCAGGACTATGTGCGACATGATGCAGAACTGCATGTGCTGATGCCCATTGACCCAAATGCACCACAGGCAGCACGGGCGAGGAGGGAGGAGTTGGTCCAGGAATTCGGCCGCCGCTAGCCAGGTATGTTCTGTAATATTTAATTGTTCTTGTATTAATCAATTTATCATTTAACAATTATTTTGTTTTGTTTTCAGAGCTTGAGATCCAGGAGAATGTCCTCCATGGACATTTTATTTCTCGCTTGGCTCTCACTTGGCACTTCAGCTTATTGATCTGTATTTATTTTATTTCGTTTATAAGTTATGGACTTTATTTTTCAATAAATTATTTCAAACGAAATAAGCCTGTTTTACTTTGTCCAGATGATGATCTCCTTTTCAGATGCTTCTATAACAAAATGTCGAATGTTTATGGTCAAATTTGTTACACATGGCCTATACAAGTATGACAAAAATCATTTTGTACATTTGCTATATTATGCATTAACCAGAAGAGACACCTGTTGGAAATATGGTGCACTGTGCGCTCAAGTGTTTGTGATGCTGAGGCGGCACATGCGGTGTGGGCGTGTGCACGTGCAGAAGTGTATGCGTAAAGGCTTACACCCGTTCATTCATTCATGTTTGGTCCTCTGTTTTTGATTTTGTGGATTATTGCTAATAAAAACCTACCAAGCCTCATCATTGGATCGCGTATCCCTGTGGCTAAACGGTTGGAAACCGCAACCGCCTCCCATTAATTGTTACATTTTTCCACTGCACTGTGTCCTTGGATGATTTAAAACAACAAAAACGCTTTTACATAAGCTCATGGCATTAAACACATTTGACCACACACAAATAAAATGTAGGGGCATAGCACAGTATTGAGTTTGGAAACATTTCACTAGGAACCAGAAATGATTTCGTATTTAGGTATAGGCATAGTTTTGCAGTATTTTTTTTTTTTGCCTCAATAGGCTATAAATGATACCAGACTCAATTCCAATCGGTGGCTACTCATCACCACACGTAGGCAAATCAGTGAAGAATTTCTTTATTAGCCTACAATTTTCGCCCTCCTCGGGTCCGCAGGCGTGGGGTGCCACGGCGGCGCGGCTGGTCACGGGAGGCGCTGGAGGTAGCAGAGGCCAGCGAGCTCCGAGTCCGACTCGCAGGTGGTGACCACGATGGACTGGGGATGGGGGCAGCAGCGGGCAGTGTGGATGGAGTTGCTGGTGGTGGCGGGGAGCTCTGCTCGGCGAGGCGCTCCACTGCTGCGGCTAAACAATTTAAAGGCTCCAGGAGCCGGGCATTGGAGCGCCTGATTGCCCGCAGTTCCCGCTGCAGCATGTCGAAGCCCCTTTTCTGCTGCAGCAGGAACTGGTCCTCCCCACCTGCCGCCACCTGTCGCGGTGTTGGGCGACGCCGCTGCTGCCCATCACTGCTCGTTCGGGTCACTGGCCTCTGCGCGCTTGGTCCAGCCACAGGATCTTCCAGCGGAGCTGAAACAGTTTTGACATTTTAGAGAATTCGGCTAATTATCAATAGGCCTACTCGCATGAAACTTTGTTCCATACCTTCATGTCCAACCTCCAACCCTCCGAAACCCACCACGCTGTCTGGGCAGAGAGTGGAGGCGGCTATGTCCTCCGCTGGGGTCAGAGGATCCCGGGCTGGACTTGGTCCTCCTCCCGTGGCCCTGAGCTCTTTTCGGGAGGCAGCGACCTTTTGTTTTCCCCGTCTTCGGACATCATTATATCTTTTTCTGCATTGCAGCGGTGTTAGACTTCTGCCCGAAGACGAGGAAACAGCGGTCGCTACCTCCTCCCACGCCTGCTTTACCTACGAATACAAATTATTATTATTATTATTATTATTATTATTATTATTATTATTATTATTATTATTATTATCATCAGGCCAAATGGTCTCAATTTAAACCCAAGAGGTGGAATTTTCAGTGGCCTTAGAAACTTACATTGGAAGCTATGTGCACTTACCTCAGAGGGCTTTGGGCATTGTTTTGGCAGTCCATATATAGTGCATTTTCTTTTGGTCACCTCTCTGACCAGCACCATGGTCTCCTGCTCAGAGAAACGCGTGTTTCGGCTTTTTCCTGGTAACATCTTGCGTCATTTGAGTCAGAGGACTCCCTTTTTGTAGACACATGCCTTTCTCAGATTGGTTTATTACTTAGCCAATCGAGGCATTGCCACAACCCACGTACGGCCCACACCCAACCCACATTTTGCGCCATGTCTGTGCAGAAGATTTCACACAGCGCGACTCGTCTGCGCGTTCGCCTCGGGTACAGCCTGCGTTTGGATCCACAAGATCGGGCCCCTGGTGTTGTTGAGCTTGTTCCCCACGAGTGGTCGTCTTTTAGCCCTGTAACACAGGCCGATGTCTCAGCTCTGGTAACCAGAATGAAACCTTCTTTCTGTGTGTCTGATGTTCTGCCCTGTAAACTTTTTGTAAAAATATTTGATGTTATTGGCCCCTGGGTGACCAATCTGATCAACCTTTCACTGTCAACTGGTGTTTTCCCCAGTTCTTTAAAACACGCTATTGTTGAACCTCTTCTCAAAAAGCCTAATCTGGACAGATCTAAAAAAAAGATCTAAAAAATTTCAGGCCCATTTCTAAACTTCCATTTTTGTCCAAAGTGTTGGAGAAGGTGGTCTCTGACCAGCTGGTACCCTTTTTGGAGGAATACAACATTTTTGACACTTTTCAGTCCTGTTTCCGTAAGCAACACTCTACAGAAACTGCCCTGCTTAAAGTGTCTAGTGATATCATCATGTCTGCGGACTCTGGAAAATGCACCGTTCTTGTTTTGTTAGATCTGTCATCAGCATTTGATACTGTGAATCATCAAATCTTGTTGACAAGACTGCGTGACCTGGTCGGAATGTCAGGATCAGTCTTAGAGTGGTTCTCCTCTTACCTATCGGAGAGGAGTTTTAGTGTCTCTGCAAATCAGTTCCTGTCTGACTCTGCTGATCTGCTGAGTGGGGTCCCTCAAGGCTCTGTTTTGGGCCCGATTTTGTTTTTGCTCTATGTCCTTCCTTTAGGAAAAATTATCCAGAGTTTTGATGATGTTTCCTACCATTTGTTTGCTGATGATATTCAGCTTTACTGCTCTTTTAAGCCCTCTGAGTTCCAGAAATTAAGCTCTCTGCTGAAATGTCTTGCGCAAGTTAAACAATGGCTCGGCGCAAATTCCCTACAACTTAACTCAGACAAAACAGAGGTGCTGGTGATCGCCCCTGATGACGCTATTCCAGGCATTCACCAGTATTTGGGCGACCTGAGTCTGTCTGCTAAAACAAGCCTTAGAAATCTAGGCGTAAACTTTGACAAAGCAATGTCCTTAGAGCATCACTCTAAACTGCTGACAAGAAACTGTTTTTACCAATTGAGAAAAATCTCTAAACTGAGATCAATTGTGTCGAAATGATTATCCACGCCTTTGTGTCTTCCCGTTTAGACTATTGTAACAGTTTGTTCTCGTGTCTGAACAAAAAGGAGCTGTCTCGTCTTCAGCAGATACAAAACTCTGCCGCGAGGTTACTGACTCGCACAAACAGAAGGGCTAGTATTTCTCCCATTCTGAAAGCCCTTCATTGGCTTCCAGTCAGTTTTCGTTTCCATTTTAAAATCCTGGTGTTGACTTTCAGAGCCTTGCATGGCCAGGCCCCCTCCTACATCAGACACTTGTTGTGTCCGTATACCTCCTCTCGGAGGCTGAGGTCTCAGGATCAGAACCTCCTCATGGTCCCTCGTACTCGTTTTAAGACCAGAGGAGATCGCTCCTTCCAGGTGGTCGCGCCGACGCTCTGGAACGATCTTCCGCTTTCCTTGCGGTTACTTGATAGTGTCGATGTTTTTAAGAGTAACCTGAAAACCTACTTGTTTCAGAAAGCATTTTAAATTCCAGTGGAATAGGGGTTGTTTTATGACCACGTTTTCTGTGACTGTCAATGTAAATGTACTTTGTATTTATATTTTCTATTTTTGTGAAGCACTTTGTGACTTTTGTCTGTGAAAGGTGCTATATAAATAAACATTACTTACTTACTTACTACTTACTTCACAAAAAGAAGCTGTCCATCCCAAAGCCAACGGATGGATCCCCGTGGAGACTTGTTGGTGAGTGCGTTCTCCTGCGTCCTGGGGACCCCGATCCTCCCCTGGCGGTTGGTCCCACAGCCTCCAAACCCCTGCTGGATCAGGTGGTTGAACAGCAGGGGACTGGTATAATAATTGTCACAGTAGACAATATAGCCAGTCCCCAGCCACTCCTTCTTCACCAGCGTGTTGACCACATCGAAGGTCAGAGCTGACTTCTGCCCTCCCCGAGTACAGCCTGCAGGAAGATAAATTGATATGTTGTATTTTTATATACTCATGGTACAAAAAAATAGACAATAAATAAAAAACAAAAACAAACCTGAAGTCCACCGTGTAGCCATTGTTGTCCGCCAGCACGAAGTACTTCAGGCCCCACTTCGTAGGCTTGTCCTTCATATACTGCTTGATGGACAGCCTGGCCTTGGTGGCAACCATCCGCTCATCCACCGAGATGTGCTTCCGTGGGTGGTACACGGCCATGCAGCGAGTGCGCATGAGCTCCATCAGCGGCCGCGCACGGTGGGCAATGTCGTAGCCCGCCTGGCTTCTCCGCTGGTCATTGGGCACATCATCTTCAGGATCGCTCAGGTGGATGGACGCCAGGATCATTTTGAAACGATCCCGGGACATCGTTGTGGAGGGGAAGCCGACGTCGAAGATGGTGCCTTTCCTCCACAGGTCAGTTTGCTTGGGGGTTTTCAGCAGCGGCAAGTAGAGCAAGAGGGCAGTGAAAATCCTCATCTCTGCCTCAGTCACGTCCCTCCACTGATACTTCCTGCCCTTCGCCTGGAGTCTGGCTGCGTTCTTGTTCGTGTTACGACACAGCAGTCGCAACACCTCCGCATCCCAAAAACACTGGAAGAAATCCAGGGGTGTGGGTCGCCCAGAATTCAAGGGAGGCTGAACTCCAGGCCTCCTCCTAGGGCAGAATGGCGGCTGGGCTGGCGCCACATCAGGCTCCTCCACACTCTTCCACGCCACTGGAGCGGGCCTGATGGGCGACCTGCTCCTGGCGTCTCCACCCTCCACAGAGCCTGACCCTGCTCCGGTCACCGACCAAAGCATGGCCATTGGCTTCCCTCTCACAAGGCCTCCTATAAAGAAATAAATACACATTATTTACTGTGAAGTACATTCACATTAGTATAATATGAAATTACACTGCTCACAAAAAGATAAGATAAGATAATCCTTTATTGATCTCACAAAGGAGAAATTCACTTGTTACAGTCGGCGTTCAAGAAGAAGAGTTAATAAAGTGCAGCTGATGCAGATTATTGCACATGTTACTTTACAGTCTTATTGCACAGTCTGACAGCACTGGGGATGAAGGCTTTGCGGTAGCGCTCCGTCCTGCACTGAGGGTGTCTCAGTCTTCCACTGAGAGAGCTGCTCAGCTCTTCTACAGTGCCGTGCAGTGGGTGGGAGGTGTTGTCCATGATGGAGGTGAGCTTGGCTAACACCCTCCTGTCCCTCACCTCCTCCACAGAGTCCAGGGGGCAGCCCAGGACGGAGCTGGCCCTCCTGACCAGCTTGTTCAGTCTGTTCTTGTCCTGCTCTTATGAACTTGATGATTGAACTGATCTGTTTAAATAATAAGTTTGGCACTTCAATTTCCCATTTGTACATTCAGACTAGCAGATTTCATAGAGAAAAGCTACACAGGTTCAATTTAGCAATAAACTTGCAATACATTTTGAGATCTAGGTCTTTCTGACATATAAATCATAAGGAAAGAACGTAAACTTGTCATAGTCTGCGTAGCTCATGAAAATCCTGGTTTTGCGAATCTACATTTCCCGCGAAGATAACCGCGGCAAACTTTACGCGCGCCCGGTTTCAAACAGAGAAAAGTGGCGTTACGCGCCTCTATGATCGTTTTACACAGATATCATACATGCCAACTCATACTACCACCATACATGTTAGTTTTTCCACATTTACAAACTTACTCGAAGCTGGATGACAGCGGTGGACCAGCGCCTTCTTCCTCCCCCGCAGTGTCACCCTCTTCGATCAACCTCCGGGGGGGTTTGGGCACACGACAGCTCCTCCTCGACATCGCTGCACCTCTCTCCTACTCGCTCCAACTCTCCGAACACTCCAAATACTCTACAAACACTCGCTGACAACAAAACTCTCGCTCGAAATCTCCACTGCTCTGCACAGAATGCTAGTCGCGCAGCGTATATCAGTCTGATTTCTTGCCTGTGATTGGACGACGTGTGTCACATGAAGGAAGCTTCCTACCGTAATGGCAACAACACTGAGAAACAGCGCAAGGGGTTGGCTTTCCAACACAGTTAAAAATGTTTCGAGGGCGCGTTTACTTTTGCAGTTATGTCGGTGCCGACGCAGTGTTAAGGGCCTGTCACAATCGGCCATTTGTTCTGCGCCAAATTTGAAATTGCCATCAGCCGCAAAGATCGCAAAGTAGACTTTTAAGAAATCGCAGTCACGGTCACAATAGAGTACGGGCTGCGACTGGATGCGGTTGATTTTGGATAGTGTCCAAATGCGAGCGGTGCAAGGAAGAACGCGAATGGTGAGCGGCTGGGGAGAGGCTGATGAGAGGCTGGGGAGAGGCTGGTTCACGGGCCACAGACACTGATTGCGGACAGTGCTGCAGACTAGAGAGAACTTATTTTCGGACTCGTACGGATCAGCGCGTTTACAAATGAAACTGGTGTAAAACTAAAGTGGGCCTGTTTAGTTGAGCGACTTAGCGTTCGTTTTTGTGGAAAAATAAATAAATAAATAAACTGGGCCTGCGGTGCGCGATGTTGGCCGCCCCACACATGGCTGGAGGCATTAGCGCATCACGGCTTTTACGCACCAAGCTCAGCCAGACCCTGAGCTCAGGCCCTGCTCCAGGGAAGTGACCAGCTTCTGTCTGACTTATTCCTGACAGAGCGCCTGAACCTGATGGCACTGCGGAGATTCATCGCCCTAGCAGCGCTAGAATGCGATCAAGGACCCAACTTTATGGGTGGGAAACGTGAACTCCAAGAGGCCTTCACTGACATGACCTCAGCTCTCCAGCAGCAGCTTGCCCACCAGAAGATCAAGTTCCGGTTCAACCCACCAGCAGCTCCCCATTTCGGGGGGGAATGGGAGTGTGAGATCCATTCAGTGAAGACGGCGCTGTGCTCTTGTAAATTAACGTAATAGATTCAGATAGATTTGTACTATTTCAGCATAAAAATGTCAGCTTTTCAGCTACAAATGAAATCAGTTTTCAGTTTCGGAATATATACATTATCTTTGATTTTCATTTCGAATTTAATTTTGTTAACTTGAAATAAAATCATGATCATGAAAAAACAGGACTCAAATGTGATAAAAGCGATCAGCAAGCAACTGTAGACTCCGCCCTTGCGTGACGTGTAGCTCGCGCTGCTCCAATGCTAACAGTCCAACCCTCATTAAGTACAAGTTTCTAAAATTCTTCTCATGAAAACCAGCCTGGTTTCTTAAATTGTGACTAACCCAGCGTTACCTCAGGAGGAAGATCAGGCCTAGTCTAGTGTTGAAACCAGGCGCTTAAGTTAACCAGAGCATCTTTGGAGACGGGTGGAGTGATTGTGAGTACAGCTCTCTGTTATTTTGTTAAAACTTCGTACTTTGTACATGACATGTAGAGTATGACATGTGAAAGCCAAAATGTGATGTCTGTCATATATTTTCCGTAGTTTTGTGTCAAAATAAGGCTTAATTAGGTGTGCATGCCCTGCCTGCATGCTCAACCGTAGACATTTAAACAAAAAAACGTTTTGTGATCCCCAAAGTTTGTCATGTCATTGTTTTAGACATATCAGCACTGGGAGGCTATGATAAAGGTAATACAGCAGCTCACAGTCTCCTTATGAAGTGTTTTTAATACAAAAGTCCACAAAAACTTCGGCTTGTTAGCATCATTTCCATATGCAAGATGCTGCATGACTCCCGTGGCTTATTGTCATCGTGGAGCCTGACATGCACTGGGGCAGAGGTAGGGGGAGGATTTGGGGGCTATTTGGAGAATATATTTTTATTCTTGTGACAAGGTTAGTGCAGGGCTTTATTACTTTTAAATAGTATTGGTGGGGGTGGGGGTTAAGAGGTTAACCTCTTAACGTCCGCCCTAACCAATACTGTTTAAACCTCTTAACCCCCACTGTAACCAATACTGTTTAAAGAGAGTGATAAATGAAGAGTGGTGTTCATGAAAGGTTTTTCTTATTTCATACATTTGGATGGCTCACATGGCTAATTTGCGTGTTATGTATGTAATAATTGTTATATTGAATGTGTAGTTAGGGTTATGTGACCATAACATTTCATTTCTTTCCTCTGACAGAGATGACAAAGCCCAAAGCCATTGGACAATGTCCTATTTGTCGGAAACGGTTAAAGATAGTTTCCAGACATCTTAAACTGAAACAGCGTGATGTGCTGGTTCAGAAATGCACAATCCTCAACCAACTCTCCACATTCTCTATTAAACTAGAGAATGTGTGTTGCCCAGTGGCAGGGTGCAAGGCCCGCGTTAAAGAGGTGCAGAGGCACATTAAAAACAATCACAAAGGCCCCTCTTCAGCGGAGCAAGAAAAGCTCCTCAGACACGCCAAGAAGAGGGAGGCTTTGAAGAGGCTGGCGCGTCAGAGGGCCTCAAACCCGACACCGCCCATGGTGTCAACCCTGGACCTGGAGGATCCCATTATGAACCCCTGCCAGAAGGCGTCGTGCCTTCAATTGGTCAGCCGCCTGAGGAGGAAGGTGTCAGCACTCCAGGTAACATACGTCAATGTAGGAGATTTTGAGGGTGTAACAATTGTGTCAAATTATGCATATGCAGTGATATATATATATGAGTAAATAGTCTCTCTCTCCTGGTGCAGCTGAATTGTTTGCCTTTTTCAGCGAACCACGTTGTTTTTCTGGATACTTTTGTACGTCTTTACCATGTTTTTGTGGAGATTTGGTGGTTTTGTTTACTTTGAGAGTCCAAAATGGTCCTGAAGAAAGCAGCTTTTTGAAGGTAAACAAACTGCTAGCTTATCAGCTAAACCCATTTGAGATCTACAAACATCTTCTTCTGAGACACTGAACAGTGAAGAGGCACCAAGAGCCCCCACACCTGCAGCACGGAGGAGGCGTCACAAGAGGAGCTACAGGAAACAACAAAAGGGACCAACAAGGAGATGGTGATAGACTGTGGAGGGAGCTGTGCAGGAGGAAGAGGAAGGACGAGGTGGAGCTGACCAGTGCAGGACACCACGCTCTGAGACGGGGACAAGCCCAGGAGGCGGTGTACCGTTTCAGATGATCAGAGGAGACAGAGGGCAGCTACAGTTTCTCCATCCTCCAAGGTCATGCGGGTGGAGTGGCTGAAGGACAACGAGATCATGGACCCGGCCGAGGACAGGAACTTCTACATCACCGTGGACCACAGCCTGATCATCAAGCAGGCGCGTCTGTCCCACACGGCCAACTACACCTGTGTGGCCAAGAACATCGTGGCCAAGCAAGAGCTCCACCGCCGTGGTCATCGTCTACGGATTTCCCATCAACCAGTGCTCCTCCTGTGACCAAAACAGTGAAGATGGCGGCCGCGACACAACCATCTTTCACCAAAGAAAAAAAAAAGAGTGGAAAAAGAGTGGTGCCCCTGAATGGGTGCTGCTGCCGGATGCTCTCTCATCGAATGCAATTTCTCCATCTGTGAGATCAATAAAGTATCATCTCATACATGTGTAAGTCATTCTTAATATGTATGATAATATATAATATAATATAATAATATTATATGTTGTCTCACTACAGGCAGCGGCAGGGGAGGAAGCATCCTCCAGGTCCAGGGTGAGCCATGTGTCACCGGTGAGTTCAGTTTCTTTAAATGTTTAAACTTACTACTACTACTTTCACAACCATTAACATAATTCACTTGCACCCAACCCCACACAAAACTCACCAGCCTTTTCCTTACATGCAAAGTCATTCATTTGAACTGTGATATTTTTTATTAGTCTGACAAAAGTGAGGAGGAGGAGGAGGACCAAGACGAACGAGGCGGCGTGGTCCTGATTTCATCAGGGGAAGACAAGTCAGAGGAGGAGGATGATGATGAGAGAGCGGAAGAAGATATGGAAGAGGAGAGCGAGGCTTCGGTGGAGGGGGCGGAGGAGGAGAGAGACGAGGTGGAAGACACGGCAGTGAGGTGAGACACATCAGGGCGGGGCACAGGTGAGACACATCAGGGCGGGGCACAGGTGAGACACATCAGGGCGGGGCAGTAAAACGAGGGAAGTAAAGCAAAATCACAAGGACAGAACACATGTCAAAATAAAACACAGGACTAGACCACAAGAAAACATACAAAAACAGATGAACAAAAGACGAATCACGACACAATGTTTTTCTTTACATTTATTAAAGATCAAGAGGGGACCTGGAAGCTTTGTAAAGAATTTCAGTCCTCTCCGATGAGCGGGAGCACAGGCATAATAAAAACACGTCATTTGTCTGGCCTGGCATGACTGTCCAAATTGACAAATGGGTATGATTTAGGATATATTTCATAATGAAATGTATTTCTGTTTTTTAAAGGTATCTGAGTGTGACAAATGTCAGCGTGAGGGAAGCCTTTGGCAGCTATGGTGCCTCTGCAAAACATATTTTCTGTCTCGCTACTGCACGATTCACATCACAAATATATTGTTTCATTATTTAACCTTTCAGGTGTCAGTGGGCTGGGACTTGGTGGTAATAGATTTGACGGGGCCACTGCCCACTACCCCAGATGGCTACCAATACATTCTTACAGTGACAGATTATTTAAAAAAAGAAAATCTGATGCTGAAGTTGTGTTCAATCATCATCGGTCAGGGTGCCCAAGACGTATGCTCTCTATCAGGGACCTGAATTGAACAAGGTAAACTGTGTTTTTATTCATTATTTTCACATTTCATGGACTAAATCAATGTAATTGTTTTTAGCTGAACCCTGTGTGACCTCATGCATATTGAGAGGAGCGTAACAGCAGCTTATCGACAGATAAGACAAATCTCAGACAAATGGTCTGGATGAAAAAACAAAAGCAGAAAGTTATTGTTTCTTAAATATTCAATATTGTTTCAATGTCTATCCTCTTACAAAAAAGGCTTTAACATTATGATCTATTTTATTACTAATAATTTGTATTCACCAAATGATGACATCTCTCTCTCTCTCTCTCTCTCGCTCCGTTCAAACTGATGTATGGCAGGGAGGCTGTGTCCCCGCAGAGGCCCCTGTGGATGTCCCAGTGAGCTTGGTTCACACAACAGGTCATTAAACGTAGATCATCTATTTAAGTCATGTCTTTCTTTTCAGCTTTCCATTGTACTTCCTGAGGAGGAGGATGTGGAGGATTTTGTCACATGAACCATGACGGGTTGGCGACAAGTTTTAAAATGGCCAAGGACAACATTTCAAAAGCACAACTAAGGCAGAGTTTGGCCCATGGGAAAAGAAAATTAAAGAAATACAAAGGTTTCCAACACAGTTGGGGCGGCTCGGTAGTACAGCGGTTAGAGCTCGTGCTTCACAGCTAGAAGCTCCGGATTCGATTCCCACCAGGGACGGGGCCTTTCTGTGTGGAGTTTGCATGTTCTCCCCGTGTCTGCGTAGGTTTCCTCCGGGTACTCCGGTTTCCCCTACCACTAAAAACATTTACAATAGGCCAGGATGAATGTGAGCAGGGCTTAAAGTATTCCGGCCTGAGGCCTCTGGCGCAAGCAAAGTGTATCAGACTGCAAATTATTTGTCCGGTTTTTCCGCGCATTTGTGAAAAAGTCGCCTTTCCCGCACTTCTTACGGTCCATGAATGCATCTCACGCGCAGCCTCGCTGTTACGTGATTCCTCTGAAACCAAAACAACTGCCACACGGAGGCTGGAGCTACTTTTGTTATGGATTAAGTTTTGCCAAATGGACGCTATGACCGGACGAGTGAGAATCGGATAAAGAGGCGAAGAGCAGCAGGTTCTACGTCTGATCCACAGTGAGTTTATTTACTGTTTCTGTGAGAACAGTCGGGCTAACGGGGTCGCATCACCCGCGCTAAAATAAGCACTAAAAGCCCCGCACGAGAGCGCGGTGTCGGACCTGCCCCGCTCCTGCCTCCTCAGGATTTTTTTTCACTTCAAGCCCTGTGTGAGTGTGTTTGAGAGTGCACATGGGGGACGACGGATGGAAATTAGCCCAAGGCTACAATCTGGTGTGGCTTGTTTACATGCATGAGACCCATGTATGTTCATTAACATGCACTGTCCCGACCAAATAAACCAATAAATAAATGAACAGTGTGGGACAGGAGGTGCTCCTCTGTAATTCAAGGAAGCAGAGACACAAGAGCATTTTATTATCCTCTGTTTTACTAAGATTTGCTTTGTACAGTCTGATGTTAGTATTCTCTGTACATTTTCTTTTACTTAATGGACGACTTGAGCCAGACTTTACAGGGCCTTACACAATTCATGAAATACATGGAAAAACATGTTACTGGTCAATGCTTAGGGGGTTGTCCTGCCCTCCAAACAAACGGTACTTGGAGCAGATGTTGCATTCTACATTCTACGTTCTTGCCTTTCTCAAAATGCACAAAACAGTGGCGTGCCCTGTGCTTACATCCTGTCCTTACTAATATCGTGTGATCTCACAACTTCATAATCTGTCTTTAAAGGAACAGGCTACCGTTTTTACATACTGAGATATGTTCTTACCTGAGCTTTGACGAGTTCATTAGGACCTGTCTGATCTTCCCCCGTGCCTTCAGTCACGTAAACACAGCGCAGACGGCGTTAGCATTTAGCCTCTCCCTCTCTCCTCTATAGCTCCAAAACAGGTCAAGATAGAAGCTACCAAGCTCTTCCACGTTTTCCCTATTTAAATATGGTTACGTGAAGTGTTCCACTACAAAGTATAATTACACAAAATTAAACAATGTGGATTTTCTAAGCGGATAAAAGGGGGGACTATAATGTAAGGCGTAATAATACCAGGAGTAGTTTGGCATCCGCACAGTAAAGGGAAGATTACTGCGCGGATTTCGAACTACTCCTGGTATTGGATTATACCATGGTCTGGGTGAATACTGGACTCTGATTGGCTGGTGCATTATTTTGGTATAACCGCACACGTAGTCCGGTAGTTAAATCACTGGGATGTCACTCCGCTGTGGCGTCGCCATAGCAACGCATGACACAGCTGAATCAGATAAAGGCGTAATTAGTGACTGACAGGAACGTATGTGATGGATTTTGTTTAATTTCAACGTTTTTGGCCAAAACAAAATGTTTGCTAAATGTTTGTAGAGGAGAGTGAGCAGCTAGGTTAGCTACTGTTAATAACATATGAGCTTTACATTTCTATTGGAAACGGTTAAGGCTATTCATCATTTTCAGGCGTACATAAAATGATCCTGCATTGAAGCATATTTGTCTGGATTAGTAAAGTCAAACATAAAAGTTTGAGTTGGGGGGGCCCAGGTGTGAGCGACTCCACCGCAGCTGTTTCCATAAACAGGTGAGCTGGTTGAGCTAGCTAGCTTTAGCTTCAGGTTAAACCTTGTAAAAGGTAAATAACTCCTGCCCACGAGTGCCGCATATCGGTGTTTACTTCCAGGGAAAAGTGTTTCCGGGTTAGTCCTGTTGTGTTGTGATTCTGTGCTGATGTTGTGTCGTTGAGCCTGACTGAGATCCTCGTAATAGCTGCGGAGAATGACTCGCTCTGAGACCAGCCTTCAGTGACCGGCTAATAACCCACACAAAATAGTCCCGTAGTCTGGCAGATTTAGTGACTTTAGTCAATGAAAAACACATTTATTATAAATGTTACGTTTGTGGGACCCTGGTATAAGCGGATTAAACAACAAGGAGCCTTAGTGCATTAGACGTTATAATGCACTTCGCGGTGTAACACCACTCCGCTGCGCGTCGTTATGTTCTTGACTCCGCGTCGTGCGTTACCCCCAGATTCCACATTCTCCGTGCTCGCTCCGCTCCGTTCCACTCCGCCCCGACCTCCGTAGCAAATGCGTTGCTATGTTGAACGTTCAGAAACATTCCACATCGTCCACTCCGCTCCGAGGGGCCTACGCCGCCTCTCCGCCACTCCGCCTCACCACGATAAAAATACGGATCAACCCTATTTTCAGGTCCGTCTGCGCCGCGTCAGCTCCGGCCGGATCAAGCTCCACAGTTCAGACCGCACCGAACGGGAAAGAGAACGACAACGATATCCGTATTTTCAAAGTAAATACCCTCCGATACCCTCCGAGTTACCTCGATAATTCCCTCTGCGGAGTTTGCTATCACAAAAACAATCACACGACCCGATTAAGCTTCTGTTGCTTTCGTTCACGTAACTTTTTGTCCTGCCTCTCTCTCCCTCGCTCATGAGGGGGGCACATGAGGGGGGGGCACAGGCTTCATGCTTCAACGCGGAATAGCTCACATGCTCATAAATAGTTGTTTATTATTTTATTGGGAGGTTTATTTCTCCAAGTCGTTGATTTGTGCGCGTGCTCCTCGTGGAGCTGGAGCACTGACGGAGAGGACCGGGGCAGACTGAAGCGGAGACAGTGGGCGTTGATGTCGCAGCCGTTCGGAGTCGGGGGGGGGCGGAGCGGAGTGGAGCTGAGCGCACAGGCGGATGATGTGGAATCCCGGGGTTATAACCGTCTAATGCGGCTCCTCGTTGTTTAATCCTTACATATGACCTGTTGCTAGGTTACAAGGTAGATTCCACTTTCCCAGGTCAAAGGTCATGGTACATTACACCAACGTGGCTAAAACTGAAAATGGTAAATGGTCTCAACTTATAAAGCGCTTTTCCACCTACATTTGGCACTCAAAGCGCTTTACTGCAAGGATCATACTCTCATTCATACACTGATGTACGCAGACATTGGGGGCAATGTGTCTTGCCCAAGGACACAACGACAGTGTGCACTTTCAGGAGGTGGGATTCGAACCCCCGACCTTCCGATCATGAGACGACCCGCTCTACCAGCTGCACCTCTGTCGCCCCTATAATAATGATTTCTCTCAAAAGGTGCTCCATCTCAAAGCACTAAAACTAAATTAAAATGAACACTGCATGAGTGCATCTAGTAGTTGTGGTAGGCCGGGCTATAAATAACACATTTCTTGGGGGAGGACCCCCAAACCCCCCTTCAGAGTACCCTCCCACACTTTCAATAGGTTCTGATGGCCATGTGGGGTGGTGCCAAACCCCCTCTGATCCATACGCAGCTCCTGATGTGCTCAGTCATGTTGTAGACTTGCTTTTGGCTTAAAATTTAATACGATTACGAGACACTATCGCCATGAAAAGGCCCCCCAGCTCAGGACCGACCAATGTCTCACTCCAAAGTTTGGTGAAAAGTTGGCAGCCCTGGTTGTGTAGGAGATGCATTCAAGTTCTCAGATGCTATTACCTTATAGCCAGGAAGCTTACACAATCAAATTGATTGAAAAAACAACAACAAAACAAAAACTTAGAGGATAAAAGAATAAAAAAAATATATAAGCACTATACAGACTTTAGAATTAATTATGTCAAGATGTTAATCTTTGATATGTATGGTATATACACCATTTTCCATTCAGACACATAGTGATATTAGTTGTTTACAACTTGCAGCAAAGAAAATACATGTACCAATACTTAAAGGATCTATATCATGCTATTTTAGCCATTCCAAAGTAAGTATAGGCATTTATATGATATATTGTACCTCTACCACTATGGAGCACTGATTCTCAAGTGCCTTCTGGAGGTATTTTTCATACCCAAGACACAACCCTTCGATCCAGTTAACTCCGCCCCCTCTCTCCTCATACAACTTTGTAGTAATATAAAAAAAAATAATAAGTGAAGATACTTCATGATGCAGTTATAAGGAGTTGACATCTGCAACACAGCTTCATAAATGGCTAACACACACGCTAACACTCAAGCTAACACACAAGCTAACACACACGCTAACACACACGCTAACACACAAGCTAACACACACGCTAACAAACAAGCTAACACACACGCTAACACACACGCTAACACACAAGCTAACACACACAAGCTAATGCGCGTTTGATAAACTCACCGCTCTGGTCCATCACTGTTTACATTATGGCAGGGGTGTCCAAAGTGCGGCTCGGGGGCCAAATGCGGCCCTCAGACCAATTTTTGGTGGCCCTCTGCCTTTTTGCTGAATCGGGACACATCATCAGAGATAGTCCTTTTTATTTGAAATGTAATAATTCCATACAATTCTAACCTAACAACTAACCTTTTACTGTGAGACAGAGCTGGCATGAAGGTTTTGAGCATAAATAAAGGTGTGGGGCGCAATATAAACCTCTGCTAGTCAAAGGTTTTGCGGCACTAACCACCGATCTATGGCCCTTCACCCTGTGAACACCTCAGTATGCGGCCCCCCAGGAAAAAAGTTTGGACATGACCCTGCATTATGGGATTCGTGTTGGTTATAAAAGTTAATCCACTTTGATCCTGGTGAAGGTTCACAAACATCCATCAGAAACAGTCACAGAAAAACACTATTTTGGTGAAAGTGGCCTCTTCTTTAGAAAGGTTGAATACACTCCCGTCCTCGTAGCCAAACGCACTTCTTTTTCTCCGTGACATTATCGTTAGGTAAGAATAAAGAACAGGCGTGTCCAGAGTAAGTTACAACGAGCTCCATCTTCAGCTGCAGCACAAACATGACGTCTGTTCAGACGCTCAGGGGATGTGGTTTTTTTTTCTCTTTGTTTCTCTCTTATGACAGAAATAATGAAAAAGCTGGTTTACAAATTAAAATCAGGCCGTAAGCATAGAATTAAGGCACCAGCAGAGGGCGGAGCAGCTGCTCAGAGAGCAGGATTCAGGAGGATTGCGTGATTGAAGCCAAAAACCACTCTGGGTTTTTTTTAAATAAGGAAATAGCATAACAACATGGCTAAAAGCTCCAAAAAGTCGATTTTGCATGATATAGGACCTTTAAAGGAACAGGCCACCGTTTTTCCATACTGAGATATGTTCTTACCTGAGCTTTGACGAGTTCATTAGGACCTGTCTGATCTTCCCCCGTGCCTTCAGTCAAACACAGCGCAGACGGCGTTAGCATTTAGCCTCTCCCTCTCTCCTCTATAGCTCAAAAACAGGTCAAGATAGAAGCTACCAAGCTCTTCCACGTTTTCCCTATTTAAATATGGTTACGTGAAGTGTTCCACTACAAAGTATAATTACACACAATTAAACAATGTGGATTTTCTAAGCGGATAAAAGGGGGAACTATATTGTAAGGCGTAATAATACCAGGAGTAGTTTGGCATCCGCACAGTAAAGTGAAGATTACTGCGCAGATTTCGAACTCCTCCTGTTTTGGAGCTATAGAGGAGAGAGGGAGAGGCTAAATGCTAACGCCGTCTGCGCTGTGTTTACGTGACTGAAGGCACGGGTGAAGATCAGACAGGTCCTACAGAACTCGTCCAAGCTAAGGTAAGAACATATCTCAGTATGTAAAAACGGTGGCCTATTCCTTTAAATCACTTTGACATTTTAAATGTTTAAATGCTGTTTTTACATTACCATTTAAGGACTGGTTAATTTATTTGATCATGACAAATATTGTAATGTTCTTTTTTTGTAGATGCGAAATATCTTAATCTAATATATATTTTTAAACATTTTATTTCAGAGTTGAATGAACTCAAGAATATCCATGAAACCTGTGAACCTGCTGATCATGATTACCTTCAGACTTCACACTTGTAAATAGTTTCACACAGACGACATTGAAGATCTACTGGCAAAGGCATCAACACAGAAGGCCGAACCAACTGCCACACCAGGACAAGATTTTGTTGAGATGGTCACAGACACTGATGAAAGAGTTCATTTTTACACTGGTCTTGAATCATCTGACTTGTTGAATGGTAAGTATAATAATGAAAGAAAAAAACATTTATCTGCAAATATTGTGAAACATTTTTTTGAAGTACATATAAAAGTATGGAATACACTGAACATTGGTCCAAATATCTTTCATATCATGTTCTAATCTCCCCCCCCACAACAAAATGAGAGTAATACAATTTGTTAAAATCTAACAATAATGTGTTCTTGTGTTTTTATATGTCAAAGCACATTATTTCATAAAACTGACTTTTTTCCAAACAGGGGTATTCATTCAGTCAGTGAAGGTGCCAAGAATATAAAGTACTGGAGAAATACCAGCAGTAGTGCAGAAAGGAAATGGGAGGAACAAGGCCTGGCAGAAAAAGGAAGATGTCAACATTCTTTGAGTTCATCATGACTCTTGTTAGGCTCAGGTTGAACTTAACTCTTCTGTTACTGGCTGACTTGTTTCAGGTTAGCACTTCCTCTTCAAGGCGGCACGAGCGGGTGGCGGTGGGTGGAAGAAAGAATTCTCGGGTTGCAACCACGTGACTTTTAGGGGGCGGGGCTTCATCGTGGGGGTCCAGAAGTTTTGAACTGCCATTGAAAACTGCGGAGGATGGAAGACAGCGGATATTTTAAAGCTTTGAACGGACCGGCCCAGGCACGATATCGCCAAAATATATTGACCTACATTGGATATGATCCATATGACCTGGTGAAGAGTGATTTGTCCTATAATTTAAATGATTTACCCCCTGAGTCTGCAATGGACATAATGAGCTACCTAGTCCTTCATACTTGTTACTACACTGCTAGTCAGATGAAGGCCTATAAAGGTTTGGAGGCATACAACTACTTCGTCTGCGGTTGGGTGAGTGGTTTGGGATCAAAAGGAGCCTTGGATGGTTGTCGGCTCGTTTTTGGCAGGGTGAGTAGCCTAAAATGTTGTATGTTATGCTATGTGTGTGTTTGAAGCTAACGCTATGGCGCTGTTTGTGTTGACTCAAAACTGTTCGTTCTCCCCAGTTGGTTTTTGTTCATGTTATTTTTATAAAACACACCACTTTTACTTAAAGTAGTGATTTTGTTCATGTGTCATGCATGAGCATTTAATTGAGCTAACCGTTTAAGTTTGGTCGTAGCCTCTCGAAAGCTAAACGTTGATTTGTTGGTTTGTAAATGTTAGCGTACTACAGTTATCATAACTACCACAAGAAGTTGCTTTGAGGACGACAGCTCTCTGTAAACTCAAGAAAGCAGCAGTGTTACACCAAAAAGTTCACATTAGACGATTTACATCATCAGATCAGCTGATCTCCACAATCAGGTGCTGAACTCGGGAAGCTTGTTTTGATTCGAGCTCCCACTTATCCTAAGTTGAGCGAGAGTTCATATGTATTGTGACCATAGTATGGTGATGAATGCAATATACTGGCAAAAGGCCAGTATATATGTAAACATCTTTTAATGCTCATGTTTTGTTTTATTTTATAGTTTGTTCATTCATGACTAGGGCTGGGTACCGTTAAACGGTACCTACGTGGTACCGACCGAAACAGTCGGCGCCTAGTGGTACCGAAAAATAAACAATCTTTCGATACCAATTTTCGGTACTTTTGCTAAAAAACCCGCGTCAGACAGCTCATTAAAACGCCGCTGATGTCCTTTAGATGCGGCGTGAGTGGTCTGCTGTCTCTCTCTCTCTCCTTTGGTTTGACTCGTCCCTCGTGACCCGCACAGTGCTCCGGATAGCCCCCTCCCCTCATGTTGATTACTTTCTCCAAACTTCATCGCGTGCACGTCGACTTGAAAATGCCGAAGAAATCCAAGGTTTGTTGCATTTTATAAAAGTAAATGGCTCCAAGGCTCGATGCAACGTGTGTGACCAGGTTTGTTCGGCAAAGGACGGCAAAGGACGGCAACACCAGCAGCTTATTTAAGCATCTCGTGGTGCACGGTATTAATTTACGTGCCGAGTCATGCACCGGCTTTGATGCACGAAAACAACCTGAAAGGCCCAGGCCGCAGGCGCAGCCCACTGCTTCTACATCATCAACGATGGAGGATTTGTCTGGGGAAGACAGCGATGTCACTGAGAGTTCTCGTGGTACGTATTAAGCCCTTCAAAACTCCACTTGTAGAATATTTATTTGTTATACAAACATGATGCGAAACATTGCTGAAAAAGTGTAGCGTCATTTGCTCTATGCTCACAAGGTTTTTTTTTCTTCCCCTCCCCCAACATCAACTCCGATTACACCTCAAACCCCGACATTTGACAACCCATTTGTTAATGGGTTGCTTTTGCTTTGCTGAAAGAAAAATAAAAGCAAAGAAAAAGAAGAGGAGTGCCACAGGGCCATTACTACGTTTATTGTAAAAGGGCTGCTGCCATTCTCTTTAGTGGAGGCTCCTTGGTTCAGGTAAGATTAAGAATGAATGATTATTTTAGTTTTATTAGTAGTTGGTTATTTACTCCCTTCTCTACTAATGTATGATGGTTTTGATGTCTTTCACAGAAATGTGACAAGGACTCTCAATCCCAAATATCGCTGCCCCAGCAGGGACCTGTTGTCCAATACTCTAATCCCTGCCTGGTAGCCTCATTCAAGAGTTAATACATGTCCAAGATGTGGCACTAACATCAGATGGATGGACAAGTGTTGCACAGGACCACTACTACTGCATTTGTCACGTAAAACAGTGAGAAAAGGCAGAGCAGCGGCTGCCTCGCTCTCGTCTCCCCGGCCCCCTTAGCGCTTCGCTCCCGGGCGGCTCCCCGGACCCCCGGCCACATACCGCTCGTCTCCCCGACCGCTCACTCCCGACGCCCTGGCCGCTTCACGCTCGTCTCGGGCTGACTTTACGGGAGCGGCTGCGCTTCTCCCGCCCTGTGTCTGAGCTTCTCTGCTGCTGTACCTGGTTTGGCCGCAGGCTTTAGTGGGACAGATAAAACCTGCGGGTGCATTTATCGCTTGTGACTTTGGTGCACGTTCGTGTTAAGTGCTTTGTTGTAACGTAAAGCGTAGACTTCAGGAGTTCGCCAACATAAAGCTGTTTAACCAGTGGCTGAAGCAGCAATGACTGACATAAACTGAGCGTCAGATCTTCTGTTCTCGTAGCCTTTTTGAAGGCTGTATATGACTCCAAAGAAAGGCTCAGGGCGGCAGGTGCTGCTCCCCCCCCGCCTCAGCTGAGCGGGACAGAGGGACGCGCACTTCTCTATTTCTCTGCTTTATTAAAATCGACTATTATATTCACCATAGCCCTTTTTGTTAAACTGTAGTAAAATGCAAAGAAAAGTGGAGTGAGAGATTTGACAGGGGCTCATAGACATTATTTCACGCAGCTGTTTAGGTTTTTTTTTCTTCCGCATCATGTTGCGCTGCTGCTGCTCACGTGCACTTGGAAACAACTCCTCGTGTTCGGCCACGGCTCGGTTCGTTTGTGTAAGTGTGAGCACGGGCCGTTCGGGGCATCCAGGCCTTTCCTCAAACCAGCTGGAGAGTGGCACGGTTCGGATGTCAAGTGTGAGTGCGCCCAGTGTCAGAAAGATCAGGTGCTTTGCCCACACCCTTAATCTTTCTGCACACAAGATTTATAATATTCCCAGTATGTCGAAGTGGGCTGGGCGAATAAGGGCCATAGTTGTATGGCTGAAAAGATCAACCCTGGCAAAGCCAGTTTTGAAGGAAAAGCAGCAGCTTTTAGGTGAGCTGGTAATGAAATCACTGAAATTATTTTTCTAATGATCATATTTTATTATGACAATTATTTTGTCTCATATTTCACAGGCCTCCCTGAGCATTCCATTTTGCTTGATGTCAAAACTAGATGGAATAGTCTCTTTCTGATGGTGGAGCGCTTCGTAGAGCAGTTTCCTGCCATACAGGCTGCCTCCATGGACCCTCGCCTAAAAAAGTCCTTGGAGAGAGACAGGTATTATTATTATTAAAGCAGAAATGATATGTATATCATGTACATACAGATTTAAAACATGTTGAGGAATATGGTAATCTAAACTAACACATGATGTATTATTATATTGTTTTTCTTTTTAATATTATAGACTGGATGGTATCTCAGATGAGGATCTGAAAAAGGCAGAGGACTTCATTAAAGTGATGAAGATCCTTTATACGTCCACAATCTGCGTTTCTCCAGAAAGAAGCCCAACACTTGGACAGATTTTGCCCATATTAAAAAAACTGGAGCAGCATTTCACAGTTGACCCAGATGACTCAGTGTTTGTCCAACATATAAAGGGGAAGATTTGGGAGTACCTTTCCAAACATCGGGTTTGTGCATGTAGTTATTTTCAACATTTTATTTTGTCATTCCTTTTTTAAAGCATTTTTTTTCTTAAATAGGATCAGGGTATCAGATCTTTCCTGGAGGAGGCCATGGCTTTAGATCCCAGGTCTAAGAACAAAGCCCAAGAGCATGTGTGGTCAGCTGTAAAAGAGCTGATGACCAAAAGGCTTGAAGAGGCCACCAAAGTGGGTGGTATTGTCTTTTTTGCTGTAAAGTATTTTAACTATATAATGTTTGTATGTATGTACATTAAGTTTTGTTCTGTATCTAGAAAACAATGCCAATACCTCTGGAGTTGGAGCAGGAGGATTCAACAGAAGAAGATACAGTGCCACTGCCAAAGGTGTTTAATGCAGATGTTTATTTTAGAAGACAAATATGTATAATAAACGTTGTTATTTATTTTCTTCCTTTTGTCCCTCAGCGAGCAAGGCTTTCTGCCCTAGAGGAACTGTTTTTCGAAGAAGACCAACAAATTGAAGTTGTTCCTATAGCTTCTACTGAGAAGCTCCAGCAGGAACTGAAACTCTACAAGACTCTTCCGTCATCGCTGTCCTCCGTCAATCCTGTGGCATGGTGGTGAACATGAGGGACACTTTCCCTATGTTATATTGTTTGGCAAAGAGGTACCTGTGTGTACAAGCAACATCAACCCCCTCAGAGCGCACGTTTTCCACTGCAGGAGACACAAGTAGCCAAGAAAGGGCAGATATGCTGATCGTTTTGGAAAAGAACTGCTAATGTGCACAGTTGTTTTTCTTCCTTTTAGATTGTTTATTTAAAGTGTATTTAAGTTTGTTCATTTAAAGTTTATTTAAGTTTGTTCATTTAAAGTTTATTTAAGTTTGTTCATTTAAAGTTTATTTAAGTTTGTTCATTTAAAGTTTATATTTTTATGTTTTGCTATTTATTCAAAATCTGCCTATTATTGCTTGGTTTTAGAATTGTTATCGTTATTTTTTTACATTTCTGCCTTGCTGTCTTGTGCTATATAAATTAGAATTAAATAGAATGTGTATAATATCAACTTTGATGACAAATCTAGCACAAATTTCAACCAAATAAAATGACAGCAGAGGGCGCAATAACCGAGCTTTACCGGGACGAAACAGTGAAGAACTATGCTAACAGGAAAAACAACTTTTAGCTACCAGCACGGGCCGGCATCCAACGTGCCAAGCTGCGCAATTCCGAATGGATTATATTATTCACCTTTTGGGTTTTTGGACCAAAAAAAACACGGAGGAAAAGCTCTTGTTGTTCATGGATGATGATAACAACCTCCCGCAATAAAATGCAGACTGCAGAGGGAGACGTTCGGACTACACTGCGTTCCAAATTATTATGCAAATGACATTTTTCTCTGATTTTCTAAATTGTCAACTCAAATGAGAGTCAGCATCATTTTCAAGTCTTTAACTGGTAGAGGATCATTTAAATGTGGTGGAAAAAATCTCCCAGTGATAACAGTATTTTTTTCAAAAATAAATATAGTAAAAACCTCAAAATCCACTGTTCCAAATTATTATGCAACTCATCGTTTCAATACATTTTAAAGCTTGTAATTAACTGAAAATGGTCATTTGTTGTATTTGTAGCATTAGGAGGTCATATTTCAATCAAAAAAAAATATTAACAGGTCAAGTTATATTTTACCAAAGGAGCCCTTGTGTGAAGCAGCTTCAAAAATCTTAAATCCATTAAACTTGTGAGTTTTTGGACAGTTTCTGCTTGGATTTCTTTGCAGGATGTTAGAATAGCCTACCAGAGCTGCTGTTTGGATGAAAACTGCCTCCCACCCTCATAGAAGTGTTTTTTGTTGAGGCTCCAAAGGTTCTCAATAGCGTTGAGGTCAGGGGAGGAGGGGGTCCACATCATGAGTTTCTCTCCTTTTATGCCCATAGCAGCCAGTGATGTAGAGGTTTTCTTTACAGCAGGACATGGTGCGTTGTCATGCATGAAGAGGATTTTGTTAGGGAAAACACGGCTCTTCTTTTTGTAGCATAGAAGACAGTGGTCAGTCAGAAACATATATTTCAAAGGTCATTTTCACACCTTCAGGGAGCCTAAAAGGTCCTAATGGGGCCGACCAGCTCTCTCACCATGACTCTGGCCCAAAACATGACAACGCCCCCTCTTAACTGACGTCACAGCCTTGTTGGGACATTGTGGCCATTCACCAACCATTCACTACTCCATTGAGTTGACCATCCAGGGCTACACGGCCTCATCAGTGAAGAAGACTGTTTGAAAACGAGTCCTCATGTATTTCTGAGCCACTGCAGCCGTTTCTGTTCATTAGCTTCAGTTAACCGTTTAGGGGAGGCCGGATAGAAGGTTTATGCACAACTGCAGCCTCTGGAGGGTCCGACACCTTGATGTTCGGGAGACTCCAGAGGCACCAGCAGCTTCAAATACCTGTCTGCTGCTTTGTGGCATCTGTTCTCTTAATCTGATGTGTTTGTCTGGCAGAAACCGTCCATATTGTGCCGTTATCTGCACAAACCCGAGTGTGTCTGAATCATCCACAAATCTCAGTTCGATGATTACGCTTCATCTTTCATGAAATATCGAAGGTTTTCATACCTAGACCAAGGCATTCAACTATGTCACGCTTTCATCAGCAGAAAGACCCTTTTTCTTTCCCATATTGCTTGAAAATGATGATCTGCTTAATAAAGTGGAACATCCTTTTCAGCAGTTTTTCCCTTAACTGGGCTTAACCTGAACACTAATTATCCCAGGTCTCTGAGATTAATGTCAGTGATTCATAGAGCCCCAAGACACGACACCATCCATGAGTTTCATTATTATTATCTTTTTTACCTTTTTGACACAAAAATCCAATTTGCATAATAATTTGGAACGCAGTGTATGTGGGGCGTGAAATGAGTAGCAGGTATGTTTTTTCAAAATATAACTTTACTACATTCATTTAAAAAACTCCAAAAGGTAAAATGTGCAAAATAAGTTAAGGTGCCGGTATCGAAAACGAGGTATCGTTAAAGTAGTGGTATCGAAACAAACCTAACGGTACCCAGCCCTATTCATGACAAGTGAAATGTGTCATATTGGACAACACTGTGATTCTATTTCATCCCTTCTGACCGCCAGAGGCGGTGCTTCAAGCACTGAATGATCATTCTTGAGCATGCCCAGGTCGAGAAAATAACAACACAGTCACCTGTGACATCCGGTGACCTTACCGCCGCATTGGCCCGGAGACATGCCGGGTGATGCCGCTGTCGGTCCGTGAGGCTCGCCTGGCTGCAAGCGGGGGCGCGGAGACGTGGACGTAGGGGCTGGTCTCTTCTCTGCTTCCTGCTCAGCGGGCACCGGACGTGGAGCACTCCGCTGCTGGAGCTCCTACCTCCGCTGGCCGAAAACGCTCCGCTACAGGAGCCGAGGCCTCTGCCCGGAAAAAAAGCAAGGTTGGTCGTCCTTCTGGGTTGGCAATGAAGGTCGACGTCGTGTGAACTGGCCCAGATGAAGGCTCTCCTTCAGGCCCTTCACGGGGAGGGTCCGTGTCCAGAGGGGGGAGAGCTGCGGCCGGAGGACGTGGCGTCCCTTCACAACGATGACGCCCCATCGGTCGCAGCATCGGACTTCCAATTTCGTGATGTGGATCCACGTTCCCCTGACCCTGTGGACGGGCATACGGAGGCGTCTGAAGCGGGCAGCGGAACTTCTGACTCCTCCACCAGGGACGTTGACGGCGCTGCGATTTCTGCTACGCGCACCGCGCTTTCGCGTTTGCAGCTGGACGCTCCACCCGTGCAGTCGGCTGCCCCCAGTGCCTTTCGCGACGATCGACCTAGGACGCAGGCTTCTCAGTTTCAGCAACCCTCCCGGTCCGCTTGGGGCCGTAGGGTCGACAGTGAGACCCGCAGGCCGGCAGTCGGTCGTTTCACCTCGGAAACAACTCCGTTACTGGGCTGCTCACACCCGGGACGCCTGGGTGTTGTCCACATTATCCTGGGGTTACAGGCTACAGTTCTGCCGCCGGCCTCCGGTTTCTGGCCCGGGTCACTGGACAAGGGCGCAATTGTGCTTGTGGATCCCCTGCAGGATCCAGGGGGGTTTTATTCACGCTACTTTCTGGTCCCGAAAAAGACCGGGGATCTGCGTCCTGTGTTGGACCTGAGAGGTCTCAACATGTTTTCAAAGGTCTTACCATTCCACATGTTGCGCAACACGGAAGTGCTTTGCACTATAGCGAGGGGCAAATGGTTCACCAGCATCGATCTGAAGGATGCGTATTGTCATGTCCCAATCGCTCCTCCTCATTGGAGGTTTCTGCGCTTAACTTTTCAAGGCCGCCATTATCACTTCAGGGTTCTCCCGTTCGGTCTCTCGCTGTCCCCCAGTGTGTTCACAAGATTTGTGGCAGCGGCGTTGGCACCATTACAGGCGCAGGGTTTGAAGATACTTCCCTACATAGACGATTGGTTGGTTTGTGCACCGTCCCGTGCACAGGCTATTCGGGACATGGAGACTGTACTTGCGCACGTACGCCAGTTGGGGCTCAGGGTGAATCTCCCCAAGGGCAAATTGGTTCTGACCCGGGCCACGTTTTTTCTGGGGATTGCTCTCGACACGGTCTCAATGACTGCTCGACCCTTCCCTCTGAGAGTCGACGGCATCATGGAGGCCCTCTCTGCGTTTCGAGGGACAGGCAGGTTGCCTTTTATCAAATTCCTGCGGCTCTTAGGCAAGCTAGTGTTGGTTTCCAGTGTGGTTCCATTGGGACTGCTCCGTCTGCACCCCCTGCAAAAATTGCTGAACGACCGGCATCTGGATCCGTAGCAGCTTTCACACCGGCGTGTGCCATTGCTGGTGTCTCGTCAATGTCTGGCGGCTCTGGCTCCATGGAGGGACAGGCTTTGCCTCGAACAGGGAGTCCAACTAGGGGATTGTCTGTCTCGGCGGAAGTTTTGTGTACAGATGCGTCGTCCACAGGCTGGGGTGCGACGTGGCAGGGCCGGATAGCGCAGGGTGCGTGGTCCCCTCAGTTGAGGCGGGAACACATAAATGTATTGGAGCTGCTTGCGGTGCATTTAGCACTTCGTCATTTCCTGCCGCATCTGCGGTGCCGACATGTTTTAATATGGTCGGACAACACGTCGGTGGTCTACCACATCAACCACATGGGGGAAACAGATCAGTCAGGTTGACGCAGGTGACGGGTCAGCTAATCACGTGGGCTTGGCCTCGATTGGCGGGATTGCGTGCAACCCATATACCGGGACCGCAAAATCAAGTGGGCGATTTCCTGTCCTGCCATTCGATGCCGGCCAGGGAGTGGATGCTCCATCCGGGGGTGGTGAGCATGATATGGAGGTCCTTTGGCAGGGCGGAGGTGGATCTCTTCGCCTCGAGAGGCGAACCATTGCCCACTCTGGTTCTCTCTGGCGGAGGCCTCCTGTCCGATGGGCCAGGACGCGCTGGCACACGACTGGCCGAGAGTGCTGCTGTACGCCTTCCCACCGCTGCCGCTCGTTCTCCCGACGCTTCTCCGAGTCCGCTCCTCCTGGTGGCTCCATTCTGGCCGGGGAGGACATGGTGCTGCGCAGGCTTTGTTGTGCCTTGCCAATGCGTCTCCCTTGCAGGGCGGACTTGTTGTCACAAATGAGGGGCCGAGTCTTACACCCCGATCCCGCTCGCCTCCAGCTCTGGGTCTGGCCACTACTAGGACCGGAATAGACTTCTCCATCTTCGAGGGTGCAGTCACACTATATGCAACGCCCGCGCTTGTCGTCAACAACAGGTGGAAACTGTTTGACGAATGATGTTGTGACCATAGGCTGGACCCTGTACGCTGTCCTGTCCCGGACATCCTTTTATTCCTGAAGGCCCTGCTCGATAAGGGGCGGTCTCCTTCTACCCTGAAGGTATATGTGGCGGCTATTTCATGTTGGCACATTGACGTAGACGGTGTGACTGTCGGCGGTCATAAAACGATCTCCTTGTTTTTGAAGGGCGCCCGGAGACTGCATCCCCCCAGACGCCACGTGGTGCCTTCGTGGGACCTGGACGTGGTACTCAAGACACTGTGGTCTGCGCCGTTTGAACCGTTGTCCGAGGTGAGCCTTAAGTGGTTGTCCATGAAGACTGCATTCCTCTTGGCAATGGTCTCAGCAAAGCGGGTGGGTGAATTGCAGGCCTTCTCTATTGATGCTGCCAATGAAACCTGGATGGTTCGGGGGTCACTCTTTGGCCTAATCCTTTTTTTGTTCCCAAGGTGCCCTCTGCAACTCCTGTCGGGCCCTTGAAACTCGCCCATTTTGAGTCTGACTCCGAGCATCTGTGCTCTGTCCGCTCGCTGACCGCTTACGTGAGGGCGACCGCGGCAATACGTAAGTCTGATCAACTGTTTGTGTGCTTTGCGGAACCCAGAGTGGGTCATCCGCTGTCTAAACAACGTTTGTCACAATGGGTCGTCGGTGTTATTGCGGAGGCTTATGCAAAGTGTGGTCGGCCACTGCCTGCAGGAGTGAGGTGTCATTCCACCAGGGGCGTCTCCACTTCCTGGGCTGCGATGACGGGCGTTCCACTGGAAACGGTGTGTGCTGCGGCTTCATGGACATCTGCGAGCACCTTTGCCCGGTTCTACAGGGTAAATGTGGCTACTCCACATCCGTTAGAGGGCGTCCTCCGTCAACACCGCTCTTGAGGGAGGTGAGTGTTTTTTTGGGTCCGTGGATTCCTCGGGACCTTGTTGACATTAGTCATTCAGCGCTTGAAGCACCGCCTCAGAAGGGATGAAATATAACGCAAGTTACGTATGTAACTATGGTTCTATGAATCCCGAATGACCGCCAGAGCGTTCAGTCCCTCGGAATCCTCTCGTTGTGTGAGAAGATTGTGGGACTGTGTTTCCGGTGTCACGTGACTTTATAGACTCACGTAGGTCACCGGATGTCACAGGTGACTGTGTTGTTATTTTCTCGACCTGGGCATGCTCAAGAATGATCATTCAGTGCTTGAAGCACCGCCTCTGGCGCTCATTCGGGATTCATAGAACCATAGTTACATACGTAACTTGCGTTTTATGGGGTCACTTATTGTTTCTCACAGGTCAACCATTCTCAGAGGTCAACTGAAAAACCATTAAAAACATGGTTTGTGGCGAGAGAGAGTGGGGGGGTTGTCACTGCACATTGTGACTGTATGGCAGGGTAAGAAACCTATAGTAATGGCAAATGTTCTTTTAAATTATTTTCTATTATATATGTTAATATTTGATGTTAATATCTTCCTATGATGTCTTTCAGATTGGAATCCTGCTCACATGTTGGAGCACTTCTCTTTGCCACTGAGGCTGGGATTAAAATGAAAGAAAGTGCTTCATGCACCACGGAGAGGTGCCAGTGGTTGATGCCATCTCATATTAAAAAGGTATTTAGGATTGCCCAACATTTTTTTGATATGGTAGCTTTCAGGGGACATCACAAAATTGTGCTTGCTTAATGCTTGCCATAATTTCAGATACCTGCTGCACCTGTGGCAAAAATAGATTTTTCATCTGCAAGATCTAAAAAGCACGACAGCACGGTAGCGCAGCGGTTAGCGCCTCCACTTCACAGCTAGAAGGTCCCGGG
Source organism: Gobius niger (assembly GCF_951799975.1). Classification (NCBI taxonomy): domain Eukaryota; kingdom Metazoa; phylum Chordata; class Actinopteri; order Gobiiformes; family Gobiidae; genus Gobius; species Gobius niger. The sequence continues at coordinate 712,821 of NC_136861.1, forward strand.
TTCGATTCCCACCAGGACGGGGCCTTTCTGTGTGGAGTTTGCATGTTCTCCACGTGTCTGCGTAGGTTTCCTCCGGGTACTCCGGTTTCCCCTACCACTAAAAACATGTGCAATAGGTGAATCCTCCAGCCAGGTGATTCTGACCATCAGCCTGGCTCTACATCATGGAGATGGGTCCACGGGCGCGGCACGACCGTCGACCACTGCACGGCCGTCGCCCCAGCGGCATCGAAGGATGGGTTAAATGCAGAGGACAAATTTCCCTACGGGGAAAATAAATTAAACAAACAAACAAACAATAAACTAGATGAGGTTATAGTTAAGAGGGCAGGTGAGCCTGGGTTAAATATCAATAGATGTAAAGCGCTTTGTGACCATGTCTGTGAAAGGCGCTATATAAATAAAGATCTTCTTCTTCTTCTTCTTCTTCTAGATCACTTTATTTCCTGAATAGGCTAAAGAGGGAATTTCTAGTGATCACTCGTGCTCAAGATTTTGACTTTGTATAACATTTTTGTGTTTTTCTGGCCACCTCGGCAGGTGATCAAAAGACCTATTCAAGTACCACAGCACAACCATGTCCCAAGGTGCAGAAAGGTTCAGAAACGTACCAGCAGTTTTTTGAGGCATTAAAAAAAAAACGTTCCACAAAGTGCAGCCTTGAGGTCCAGGTCACCATATCACAGGGACTTTATTCCTAAGTCTGTGTCCCTGCCAGAGGTGGGAGACTCGAGTCACATGACTTGACTCGAGTCAGACTCGATTTTGGACTTGAGACTTACTTGACCAAAGCTGCAAAAAGACTTGACTTAACTTGGACTTGAGGCCAATGATTCTCAATGACTCGCTGTGACTTTATAGTTATTATTGATTTGAGTGAAACTGTCGAAAGATCAGGATTCATTGCGTAAAAGCGGCGCATCTTTGTTTACATTATGGTCATTAGCCACATGCGTGTTCGGTTTCCCAACACAGCACTTCTAATCAATACAGCACGTAAAGGCAGGAGGAAATACGACGTCAAAATACGTGCATTAAAAGTTTTCTAAAGAGAGTGAAGAGGTGGAGATTTACGGACAGGAAAATGTTTGAAACAATGGGCTGGACCTACAGCAATACAGGAATCTTGGGGCTTTTCGATGTTTTATGGCGTTCACACAAAGTTTACAGCATGGGGCGAATCCGAGTATACAGGGGCTGGGGCAGTGCAGGGGAACCACTGACAGAAAAAACGCCAGAGACTAACAAAAATAAAAATATTATTTTATATTTATCTTTTAGACTGCAGGGAAAAGCCGCTCATATTTAAAATTCTATATTTCATATTTTTTAAATTGGCCCCCCGGGCCCCCTTCCTTAAAATGCTGTCCCAGTAATTTTGTACATAGACTGTTTATTTATAATACATATATTTTGAATGTTGTGGCGTTTAAATATTAATTAGACTTTAAATCCAAATCCATGAGTTTTTAAAGGTTTGATTTTAGCCTACATTTTCAAAAGTGCAGTATCTTGAGAAAGCACTTATTATTTTCAAGATTAAACACATGAAAAGTCGACACGCTGGCGTTTGTGAGTTGAGGTGACTTGCCAGCTAAAGCAAGACTTGACTTGACTTGACCCCATGACCGATTGACTTGGACTTGCTTGAGACTTGGACCTTCACGACTTGGACTTGACTCGAGACTTGCATTTAGTGACTTACTCCCACCTCTGGTCCCTGCAGAGACAGTACAGCTATCTCCTGCAGACCTACAGACAGCATGCAGTAACTTCTGCTTTGAGGAACTTTGTCAATCACAGATTCAAGCTGTAGAGGAGGAGACCAGAACCCAAAGCTCATCCACCATCTGGTTCAGGCAAACTTCAAAACTTAAACAAGTTATACAGAGTAGCCTTTTGCAACCATCCAAGAGTTTAATCAAGTCCATTTGCTACCCACAAACACAAAAGCAGCAATAAGGTGTTTGTTACGGACAGGTTAGGAAGGCCCATTTGATAAGACAAAACAAAACAAACACAACAACCTATCACCACATAAGTGGATACATACAAAGCATAAAATACATAAAGAAAAAATAAAATAACATAATTAAATAAGGTACAGAAGAAAAAAGACAAAAAACAAAAAGAGAGTGAAGAAATGTGTTGTTTTCCACTCGTCACCTTAAAATGATAAACAAGTATAAACCTTGTGTACTATCTCATGTTGTCTTTACCTTCTGTCGTAGCAACACACTTCTCTGCATGTTCAAAACTGGAAGAGAAGTCAGGAAGTCAACGATACTGCACTATCAGCTAATAACACATACCAGATATAGATGACCATGATTCAGGAGGTTCAATCAAGAAGATTTATTTCCCTAACAAGTCATCTAATACAGAGCTCTGCTTCCCAGTCCCTGACAATCGAATCTCTTAGTCCCCATCCGCACCGGAGGAGACTGAGGTCATAGTGAAGTCAGAGTATTCATATATTCATGAGCCTAAGCTACGTGTAGTTGTTTCCATTGGTTGGTAATTTTGTAGCTCCTCCCTCATCACCATTTTATTATATGATATGGTGTGGCATTTTTGTACGTCGCTGGGTGTGCTTATCTGATATTTCCCACACTGTGGCCTTGGTTTTAGGACACTTCGTACACACTTTGGTACTTTCCACTGGACCTTGGCTGTAACAGAGAACTCAAAAACACTTTGCATACATTGTAATATAATACGCTAAAGAGCCATAGAAACGAAAAGCTCGCAAATAAATTTTATAATTCTTCAATCCCCCTTCTGATCTCCCTCAGAGATCATTTCACCTGTCAGTTGATAAACGTACAACCTGTACCGAGGAGGGACTCCTCGTCTCCATGTAGGTAGTGCCACCACCATAAGTCCACTCTCGCCATTGCATACTCAATCAACTGAACAGCGCTTTCAAAGTTGTTTCTCTCATCCCAAGAGTAGTCTCCCGACACAAACCTTTCCCACCGGAAAGTGAGTGGGCCGGAGAATGTGACTCTACATTCCATATCCTGGGTGCCAAAGGCACCGTCACTGATTTTCACATAAATGAACATCTGCAAAACAAAGCACAGCAAAGCAAAATTTCCAACATTGGTTACATCATACCACCGTCACTTGGAGAGTCAAGGATTTTTCTGGAGGGCCTTGCGGGCCCTCTGGGCATATTCTGAAGATTCGCCCCCTTCTGGCGTAGCCATAGGGGCTGTCTCCTCGGGAGTAACAAGGAACATGCCACTTGAGGAACCTAGAGCTCTGGTTATCATGCTGCGAATCAGAGGTACAACGCAACAAAACAAAACACAACAAAGTAATAACACCACACCTATTATAATACCCACCTTCTGAAGGATATGGATCCAGGAACCGGAATTCAACCAATTAAGGAAAGTCCACTGACCAGTTTGGTCTTCCTGGGAGGCCAGGAAGTCCTTCAGTCCTCTAACTTTATCCCTAATTGCGGTCCAATTACCAGTTTCGTCGGGGACATATGTGCAGCAGTGGTCAATGCCCACTGTGGCACACATTCCTCCTTGTTCCGCATAGAGAGCATCTAAGGCTACACGGTTTTGCATGGCCACTGCCGCTACGGCTTTTAGTTCTGGACTTCGCTCCGATTGTTCCAGCATTTCGTCAATTACTTCTGTCAGGTCCTCTAGAATCCACCACACCTTCTGTGGGAACAGACACGTTAGACATATCATACATCATTGGGTCAAGTACAGGTTTGGGGTTTCGGCTCATGACTTTAATCGCCCTCTGTGTACAAAGGGTGAGCCATTTACTTATTTGTGGTTTTGACACTGGTACTCGTAGCCTCACCATTAACAAGCCATCTGGATTACAATACATAACTAACGTATTTCGTGGATTTGCATCGTTTTCTTCGCACATTTTGATCATTGCTTTCTTTAGAGCCAGGATTGGGTGGTTGTTTACCACGTTTTTACAATCGTCGCGATCCTCTAAGTATAGGCTAGTGATGATAAGAGTTGCCGATATCATTGCCAAGACGCACCAAAAACCTCTATTGCATGACAAAGGTCCAGGTTTTTTTGAACCATTGTTGGAGGTGTTCACTGTCTTGGGGTACCCCCCCCTTCAATGGGGCCTTTGGACCCATTCCAGGCAATTTAATCGCCATTAAGATGGTTGCCGTCCACCGTGTTCATCCAGTGGTATCCGGTCTTATGTGAGCAGGGTTTAAGGTGAGTCCAATGGAACCAGCTGTCTTTCCCGCGCACCTTAACTGCTGTAGCAGTCCGTTGAGTCACTTCAAACGGTCCTAAGTAGCGGGGAGAGTTCCAGCGGGTTCTGTTGTGGTTTTTAATGTAAACCTTGTTGGGCAATCCTGCGGTGTGATCAAAGGCAGACAGTCCATTAGGGACAATGGGAGATAATTCAGAAAGGACTGACTGGAGAGCCTCAAAATACGGTCTAAACTGGAATAAATGTAACACCTCCGGTAGGGGTTTAGAGTTGGCCGTGGGCAGGCAGCCGGGCATGGCTCTGCCAAAGACCAACTCAAAGGGAGTGTAACCAGTTCTTTGGTTCACTGTGGAACGTATATGTAGCGTCGCAGCCGGCAGAAGAGACAGCCAAGTGCGAGCCAGTACACGTTCTTTCAAAATCGGGGGTTCTGCAAGCATTTTTGCCAAGACCCCCTTTAAGGTGCGATTCATGCGTTCAACCTTAGCATTGCCTTTGGGATAGTAAACACAAGAAAATGATTTATTTATGCCCAAATAGGCACAAATACCTTTCACGTCCAGAGCCGTGAAATGACGTCCAGAATCACTATGTATTTCACAGGGGACTCCAAACATTGGAATCCAGTCCTTGACCAACACTGTCACGACTTCCGCAGAAGTCTCTCTTTTGCAGGGGTAAAAAGAAGGCCACCCCGAAAATGTGTCGACAATACATAAAAGAAAGCGTTTGCCTTGATGGCTTTCAATCATGTCTGTGAAGTCAATTTGGATGACTTCTCCGGGGTATTGTCCCAGTTTGACCTTACCTGGAGTCTTTGAGTGGTGTGGATGGGGGTTGTACATAGAACAAACTCGACAGGCATTAACGAAGTCTCTACAGAGTGTAGTAGGAGAAGGATGGTAGTAGTATTGTTGAAGGAGATCTGACATAGCTTTAGGGCCCAAATGGTCAAGGCCATGGAGTTCCTCCAGCACTTCTTGTTGCATGGAAGGATGATGTAGGGTAGGCCAGTAGGGCCGCGGAACACCCCGTCTTCATACGGAGAGGCGGAAGGATTTTTTGACCAAAAGTCATCGTCACAATGTTCATGAGGGCGTCTACAGTCCCTGGTTGACATTAGGCCCTGAAAAGAGGGCCTGGGAGCCGGTTTCCAGAAGGACTCAAGGTGTAGTCTTAAATGATGAGCCCGTCCTGGGGGCAGAGAGGAGGCCAGAGCCTCAAGCCTGTCCCATACTTCCGCAGGCATCCACAAATATCCGGTGTCCGACACAAAGGTGTCATGTCCCGAGATGGTGGCCACATTGGCCCACACATCCACGCCATGTTCCATGAAGCTAAGAGGATCGGAACCCTGAATATGTTGGAGAAGCAACATCCCATCGGCTGGAAGATCAGAAAGAGTTTCAGGATGGTAGCCACCAGCCTGTTTAGCAGCAAGATCAGCAGACTGCAGCCTAACTCCACCATGGGTAAAGGCAAACTGATGCCTGCTTTCCGGGGCCAAGGGAATTGTGAAGAAGGCATGCTTCAGGTCAATGACAGTGAAATGAGTCATGTCCGGAGTTAAGACTGAAAGACATTTGTGTGGATCCGGCACAGGCAGGAGAGGGGTGGTAGTCACTTCATTAACTTTTCTAAGATCGTGTGCTGGTCTAAAAGAGCCATCTGGCTTAGGAACTGGGTTTAAAGGTGTATTCCAAGTTGAATCAGAGAGTTCTAAAACTCCTGCGTCCCACAGTTCTGTTAAAGCTTGCTCTATTCCCTGTCGTTGTTTTTCGTTGCGAAATGGTCTCTGTGGGACATAGACATGTGCTCCGGGGGACACTGTTAACACCACCGGATCAACTTTAGTGCAGTGCCCTATGTCGGATGGTCCCTCCGCCCAAAGTGTGTCAGACAGTTGTTTTATCATTTTGTCAGAACCTTCATGATCGGTCAATTCCCTACCATGGGAGCGAGAGAGAAAATCTTCCTCGGCCACGGTATAATCACTCGATAGGCCAATGTCAACTTTGTAGGCTTTTTCAGATGGGCTGTACATTACTCCCAACAAACCAGTCTGTTCCCAATCCAAGGTGTGGTTCAATTTATAAGTCAAGGGGCCCAGTTCTCGGGCCTCGTGACCTGGACCCAAAAACAATGAAGTGTGAGGGTCTGTCAGGGGATCTCTTTTAAAGAATGGTTTTACTTCATCCGGCAGGACCACTGGGGCAACAACACCTGTTTGATTTAAATAAAAATGTGTAGATGTGATGGTGTAAGAATTGCCTTTCAGTTCTTGTTCAAAAGCTAATTGATATTGCGTGTCTGCGTTTCTGTCGTAGAACAAGGTGCAATGTAGTGGGTCTTTGGGAGGAGAGTAGGGATGCAGCATTGAGAACCAGGGTTTCCATTCCAAGATCTTAGCATAGAGTCCATTCATTTCGGGAGTGTCCGGTTCAAGTAGGAGCCAGTAGATGGAGACACCAGGATATTCAGGATCTTCTCTGAAGACATACAGTCCATGTGTGGCGGTGGAGCTGCAGGTGATCCGTTGTCCATTCGGCCAGGTAATCAGCATAGCGTCCGGAGAGCATTGGATTGATGCCCCCGTAGCTTGGAGAATGTCTCTTCCCAACAGATTAACTGGAGTCATTGGTGAGTGAATCAATGACGTTTGCACGCTTTGTCCAGCGAGTTTGAGAGTCAATGTTTTTGTCATCCGTAGAGGGGTAGCTTTACCCGTGAGCCCTAAGAGGTTGATGTGTTTGTTACTCAGCATGTGGGGGGCCGCTCTTCTCATCGTAGAGTGGGTTGCCCCTGTATCCACCAACATCATCAACTTTTCCCCACCCACCTCTACTGGAACGAATGGCAGTAGTCGTCCCCATCGTAGGGAAGACATCCTTGCGAGTCGTGGGCGGGATATGCAGGGTAGTTGTTTCCACCACCTCCCCCTCTTCTCCAGGGGACCGCGCTTCGGTTTCCCCCTGGGTGTCTTTGTCGGGCTCCCCGTCCTCCTCGTTGTGCCTGCGTGGGAGGTTGGGGACAGTCCCTGGACCAATGGTCCGTTGCTCCACAGTTGAAACATCCAGGTGTTGATTGAGGGCAGTCACTGGCCCAGTGGTCAGTAGCTCCGCAGTTAAAACAGGATTGGTCTCGTCCCCCTGAGTTCTGCTGCTGACGTCCACTACTTCCCCGCCCGCCAAACCCTCTACCTCTAGGGGGTCCTCTTCCCCTACCTCTCCCACCCTGGTGTAGGTGTATGTGCATTTGATTGTTGGGATGGGGCCCTAGGAGCTGGGGTGGGGATGCGTATAAGGCGCTTGCTTGTGTCTGGGTTGGTGTGGGTGCAGTTGAGGTTGTTGCCACCATTTGTCCTTGTGCCTTATTTTTTGTGTCTTTTCTCACTGCCGTTGCTTGTTGGCGGGCTTGATTCAATTGACTCTTGAGCAATTCCTCCTGCATTCCTTTAAGGTTTGTCTCTCTTTCTCGTTGTTTTTTGTTGTATGTTTCAGCATGATGCCTCAAATGGGTGAGGAATTGAAGATGGTCAGTGGTCAATCCAGGAGTTCCGGACATGCTTGTTCTAATTGGTTCTGGTAACACGTCCAACACCCCTTGAAGGAACAGACAGGTTGTTTGGGGATGGATGGGCATGCATTGAAGCCATATAGACTTGAACACACTCCTCCATATATCTCGTAGGACACATTCCCGGAAGGAAGGCCGAGAATGTGGGAGGCATAGGGGTTGGTGCAGGATACATGTCCACCAACACATCCATCAGCCCCTTCATGTGGGGCTCCAGAGGCTCATGTACTGGCCGCCCCTGTAGCCCCGAATCTCTCATAATTTCTCCCACTGCGTGCGAGGAGGCACATGCCGCTATCAGGCCTTTAACGTCTCCCACCGCTAAGGTGGCATTGGCACATGACAGGCGAAGTTGGTCGAGCCATTTACGGCCGCCTTCTTGTAGAGGGGGCAGTGTGCTTTTCAGGTGTTGTAATTCTAGAACTGTCAGAGGTTTGTACACCACTGGTACTGGTTCCCCGTCTGCTGCTGCGAGGACACCCGTAGGGATCAAAGGATACGTGCCCCGCGCGGGCCGTCCCCCTGGGAGGCCATGCAGGGTCACTTTTTGTTTAGCTATTTGTTATTCTTTTGCCTTCACCAATAATTGTGCTTGCCTGAGCCGTTCCTTATAGGTCCCGTCTTCCTCCCCAGGTCCCTGTCTCAGTCCTGCCATTATTTGGTTGAGCCTATACTTTTCCTCGTATAATTTGTTGAGTTCTTTTCCGGCCTCATAGGTCTCGGCGTTTTCGGTTTCGTCCTCACTGTTTTCTGGATATCCCTTCTTCACTTTTGGCCTCTTTGTTTTCACAATTGGTTCTGGAGCCACTTTTAGGGAGAGGTCTTTCAGTTGGGCCTCTAGTGTTTGTAGTTGCCTCTCGTGTTTTAGGGCTTCTTCTTCTTGAACTTTGGCCAAAGCTTCTTGCAGATCCGTTCTTAATTGTTCATGAGTTTGTTGTTGGGCTTCCTTTGTTTCTTTCTGTAGTTTATGTTATGCCTTTGTGGTGGCTTTTGTGGCGTTGTCTGTCGCTTCCATAATCTGTGCTCCCCACAGTTCTCCTGTAGCTGTTTTTGACTTGGTTGCTACGGAGGAAGCTTGGCGTCCTAAGATTTTAGATAGCTGGTCTCTTTCGTCCTTTTCCAGTGGGTCTGAGGGGGAGATGTCAATATCTACCACCCCATGTACAGCCAGCTGTGGATACAAACCTGTTGCTTCATCATAAGGAGGAGGAGCCGAAGGGCTCAAGCTGGGACCGCCCTCTGGGCAGGGCTTCTTGGTCCCTCCCCCTGACTGGGGGGCAAAGATCTTCTGTTGTTTGGTCCATTTTGAGACAGCCGCCTCCAAGACTGGCTCAATTCTCTGCTTCACTTTTGTGTACCTTTCCTCCGTCAGCGCACACATTTGTTTGTCTTTTTTATTCATCTTACCTCGGTTCTTTTTTTTTAATTATTATTTTTCTCCACTTCCTGTAATGCTACGACGCAGAGTTCTACTCCCGCCGTCAGTGTTCCACAAAGTGTCCCTAGGTCGTGGGACTCCTTTGGCTTCTTGCCTTGTTCCTCGTACATTTGCGCACACGCCTCAATCGCTTTTCTTACCTCTTTTTTGGACTTCCCCTTCAGGAAATCCGTTTCTTGGCATAACCACGTAACCCATTTTTCACAATCACCGCTTCCCGCCATTTTCTTACCTTTTTATCACTTCCTCAATCCACCAATTATTTACTTACTTGTCCTTCTTCACGTCTAATAGTTCTTTAGGGGCCTCTAACCCCAGGGCCTCAAACCCTAACTTAATTTAGGGGCCTCTAACCCCTGGGCCTCAAACCCGTAACTCAATTTAGGGGCCTCTAACCCCTGGGCCTCAAACCCGTAACTCAATTTAGGGGCCTCTAACCCCTGGGCCTCAAACCCGTTGTTTCAGACGGTACCCGACACCGTCTACGACTATTTCAACGTTTTTATTTAAGTCACGCGTCCGCAACTACGGGAGGTCCTACCTACGCACCTTTCGGCTTTTAAAGGGTTAAACCCAGCGTGTAGGCCTATTCACTGTTATGGGGCCTCTAACCCCACTTCAAACACTTTAAATTATTTTTTTATTTCTTTTTTCCGTTTTAATAATTTTGTTTTTTATTCTAATTTTCACGATTTGTCCCTTCAATCTTCCACCATCAATATAGATTTTACCATCCAGCAGGCAACCTCAGGTCTTGAATTTGGAAAAATTGCCAATAGACGTACTTTGAGACTCAAAAGGTGAGTGAAAGTCGTCTTACCTTAGTCTAGATGGCCGGCCATGAGGTCGCTGTCGGGTGGATGTGGAAGAAAGTTCTGGTATGCCTCACGCGAAGATTTCACAGGACCGGACCTTCGCCGCGTCCCCGTCGACTCCTGAGCTCCCCCTTCAGTACGTCTTGGGGTCACCAACTGAAGGAATGTGTTGTTTTCCACTCGTCACCTTAAAATAATAGACAAGTATAAACCTTGTGTACTATCTCATGTTGTCTTTACCTTCTGTCGTAGCAACACACTTCTCTGCATGTTCAAAACTGGAAGAGAAGTCAGGAAGTCAACGATACTGCACTATCAGCTAATAACACATACCAGAGATATAGATGACCATGATTCAGGAGGTTCAATCAAGAAGATTTATTTCCCTAACAAGTCATCTAATACAGAGCTCTGCTTCCCAGTCCCTGACAATCGAATCTCTTAGCCCCCAGCCGCACCGGAGGAGACTGAGGTCATAGTGAAGTCAGAGTATTCATATATTCATGAGCCTAGGCTACGTGTAGTTGTTTCCATTGGTTGGTAATTTTGTAGCTCCTCCCTCATCACCATTTTATTATATGATATGGTGTGGCATTTTTGTACGTCGCTGGGTGTGCTTATCTGATATTTCCCACACTGTGGCCTTGGTTTTAGGACACTTCGTACACACTTTGGTACTTTCCACTGGACCTTGGCTGTAACAGAGAACTCAAAAACACTTTGCATACATTGTAATATAATACGCTAAAGAGCCATAGAAACGAAAAGCTCGCAAATAAATTTTATAATTCTTCAAGAGATAACAGTGCGTGTTAGAGTCAACTCAATTCCATTCAGAGATCTAAATCATATGTATGCAGGTAAATGGGGATTGAGATAAACGGATTATGAGAGAGTGTATTCAATTGTGTATTCAATTTTGTATAGTGTATTATAGTGTATAATAGTGTATTCAATTTTAGATGTAAAAACACAGTCTTTCACAGCAGCAGACTGAGTGGGGAGTACTGAACATTCAGCTTGCTGCCGTTGGTATGGTCGAGCTGTCACTGAACTGGCTCGGCTGGAACAAGGTAGTCTTCAAACACAGGTGGAATATCTCTATAGTAAAGTTATAATTTAAGACAGTCCAAGAATTTGGACCATTCGGATTGCACTTTTACATTTTGCAATGCAATTTTACATTTCTCTTAGCTAGCATTATTTCGTAAGATTTTTTTTTTTGTCAATGAGCCAAGCCATTCTTTAATGCTTGGCATCTCGGTGCTTTTCCAGTTCATTAAGATGAGTCTTAGAATTGATACAATACCTGTACACAGAATTTTGAATTCTTCCTTGTTCAGCCCATTTACCAAATGTTGGTCGCACAATAAAGTTAACCTGGGTGATCTTGGCAGAATAGTTTGGAGACCCTTCTCCAGGCAACGTAGAGCACCATCCCACAGGAGGTAGAGAACCAGACAAGTACCCCGAAAAGTCACACATCTCCAACACTTATCGTCTTTGTTTAGTCCCATGCGATGCCATTTTGATGGAGTGTAATGTATCCTGTTTAATACCTTGAATAGAATACCTCTGCCTTTAGCTTCGGTTATAATTTTGCGTTGTTATTTACTATTCTTTTCCACGTGTCGCGATTGATTCCACAGTCGAGGTCTCTCTGCCATATTAATCTCAAACCATCATTTAACCTCCCATCAGTTTGCACAGTAACTTATAACATAGAGAAGCATTTACAACATGTTGAGCTGAAAGAATTTCCTCGATAATATTTAATCCCTCTTTTTGCTTCCCAGCACAGGCTTTTGTTACACAGTTTTTTTACTTGCATATATCTCCAAGCGTCCTTGCCCGTTAGATTAAGTCGGGTACGCATTTCATTGAATGATAGATAAAGGTCATCCTTGTGAAGATCACCTAAAGTGTGGACACCTTCTTTCACCCAGTCTTTCCAAAATATATATTTTTTCCAATACAAATTTCTGGATTATTCGATATTGATGAATAGTTCTGTAAATAGGGAGACCATTTCATCCTTCTATGTGATGCATGCCATACTTCTTTAGAATGCCGGAGTATTGGGTCTTTGTCTTTTGTGAGAGCACCTGTAGTGGTGTAAATGGGGTTACCAGATTATTCTCTAACTCCATACATTTAGGCAGATCGCCTTCCATTTTCCTGAATTTGGCTAGTTTGGACAGTTCAAATGCTAAGTGATGCCTTTTTTCCTTCCCAGAGAAAGTCCTTTACCAGATCATTGTATTGTTTAAAGAATGCCTTGGGAAAGGTAGTCGGGAGCATCATTAATATACACTGCTCACAAAAACTTAGGGCACACTCAAAAAACACAATGTAACTCCAAGTCTATCACATTTCTGGGATATCAGACTGTCCAGTTAGGAAGCCACGCTTATTGTGAATCAGTTTCACTTGGTGTTGTGGAAATTAAACAGACACAGGTGGAAATGAGCGGCAATTAGCAAGATCACTCCAAAAGAGGAATGGTTTTACAGGTGGTGACCACAGACCATTTCCCCGTCTTCATCCTTTGTACCGTATTTTTGGAACACTTTTGCATTTGTCCAGTGTTCTCACCACTAGAGGCATCATGAGGAGCATCTACAACCCACAGAAGCTGCTCAGGAAGTGATGCTCATCCAAAATGGCACGCCCATTCGTGCTGTGGCAAGAAGGTTTGCTGTGTCTCCCAGTGCAGTGTCCAGAGCATGGAGGAGATACCAGGAGACAGGCCAGTACACCAGGAGACCTGGGGGGGCGACCGAGGTCAACAACCCAGCAGCAGGACCGCTATCTGCTCATTTGTGCACGGAGAAACAGGAGAAGCACTGCCCGAGCCCTACAAAATGACCTCCAGAGGGCCACAAATGTGCATGTTGGTCCTCAAACGGTCAGAAACCGACTCCATGAGGGGGGTATGAGGGGGGTATGAGGGGGGTATGAGGGGGGTATGAGGGCGTTGGGCCGGTGCTTACTGCCCAACACCGTGCAGCCCGATTGGCATTTGCCCGAGAACACAGCGATTGGCAGATTGGCCAATGGTGCCCTGTGCTCTTCACGGATGAGAGCAGGTTCACCCTGAGCACATGTGACAGACGTGACAGAGTCTGGAGACGCCCTGGAGAACGTTCTGCTGCTGCAACATCATCCAGCATGACCGGTTTGGTGGTGGGTCAGTGATGGTCTGGGGAGGCATTTCATTGGAGCCGCACAGCCCTCCATGTGCGAGCCAGAGGTTCCCTGACTGGCATTGGGTACCGGGATGAGATCCTTCTATTGTAAGACCATATGCTGGTGCTGTGGGCCCTGGGTTCCTTCTGATGCCTGATAATGCCAGGCCACATGTGGCAAGAGTGTGTCAGCAGGTCCTGCATGATGAAGGTATTGATGTTCTGGACTGGCCTGCCCGTTCCCCAGACTTAAATCCAATAGATACATCTGGGACATCATGTCTCGGTCCATCCATCAACGCCACGTCGCACCACAGACTGTCCAGGAGCTGACTGATGCTCTAATCCAGGTCTGGGAGGAGATCCCTCAGGAGGACATCCGTGGTGTCATCAGGAGCTGCCCAGGCGTTGTAGGGAGTGCATTCAGGCACGTGGAGGCCACACACACCACTGAGGATGATACAGACTCGTTTGGAGGAATTTCTACAGAATTTGGATCAACCAGTGACCTGATTTGTCACTTTGATTTTGACTATAATTTTGGATCCAGACCTCCAGGGGCTGAGAATTTGATTTCCATTTATCATTCTTATGTTATTTTGTTCTCAACGCATTGCCCTACACTATGAATAAAGATTTTCTTTCGAAAAATTGAATTGATTTACATTTCGGATGTGTTTTTTGAGTGTGCCCTAAGTTTTTGTGAGCAGTGTATAATTTATTTTAGGAATGATGCTCATTTTGACAGCATTTATTTTTCCCCATAAAGTCAATTTTAAGAGCTTCCATTTTTCAAACAGTTGTCTGATTTTTTGCAGGGCTGGTGTTGTGTTTATTGTTACTAATTCATCCAGATCTGCCACTGTGGAGATGCCAAGATACTTTATTCTGGTTTGTGTATATTTAAAGTTAAAGGAGGTAACCATTTCCGGTGTACAGCTTGGAGATATAGGCAGCGCCTCAGATTTTTGCCAGTTCACTTTATATCCCGAAATCTTCAAAAGTATGTTACTTTTGAAAGGCCCAAGCTCTTCAATTCCTCAACTCATGGAAACCGTACAAAAATTCTGTCAATTCTTATGTCATCCGCATATTAAAAAAGTTTATGCTCCTCATTACCTCCCTCAACTCCCTTTATATTGCTGTTCTGTCTTATAGCAATGGCTATGGGCTCGAGTGCCATAAGAGAGAGCAATGGTGACAAAGGACAGCCATGCTTTGTTGAGCGATGTACTTTAAAGAAACGTGAAATCAGCCCATTTGTCAATACTGAGGCCCTTGAATTGGTATACATAATATGCATCCAACTGCAAAAATTTGGACCAAAACCAAACCTTTTAGATAGACAGGTATTTCCACTCCACCCTGTCGAATGCTTTCTCCGCAGTGACAGGGTGGGGTGATGATCTGTTAAGCCATATAAGATGTAACAGCAGCCGGATACTGTCTGTAGAGCTCCTTTTCTTCATAAATCCAACCTGATCTTTATAAATAATGCTAGAGCTAGCTGCTCGAGTCTAGCAGCTAAAGTTTTTGATAATATCTTACCATCTGCAATGCATAGAGAAATTGGTCAATAATTGGCCGGACGAGTAGTATCTCTGTCTTTTTTGGGTATTAGTGTAATCAAGGCTTCCTTTAAAGTTTGTGGAAGCTGTTTAGTCTCAATTGTTAGTTCTGGTGCTAAAATATGAATCCATTTTTTGTAATATTCTGCAGGAAGACCGTCCAGACCAGGAGACTTTCCGTCTTTAAGTTGTAAAACTGCCCTCCTAATTTCTTGCTCCGTAATGGGAGCCTCCATAATGTCTCTCTGGTCTTTGGAGAGCTGTGGTAATTCCAAATCATCGAAGAAGATAGCAACATCCCCCTCTGTTGATCTGTCTTCTGATTGGTATAGGTTGTTGTAAAATGTATAAAATACTTGATTGATGGCTTTAGTTTCTGTGGTAAGTTTGTTTGGAGCCTCTTGAATAGCTGCTATCAAGCTGTTGTTTTCTTGTTTTTTAATTTGATAAGCTAGGAGTTTCCCAATGTTATCCCCCTCTTCATAAAAGGTTGTCCTTGTTTGTTGTAGAAGCCTAATTGCTTTAGCCTTGTAGAACTCATACACCTGGCTTTTCAATTCACATAGTTGTAACATTTTAGTTTCAGAGTATTCTTTCTCCACACATTTCTCTAATTCTAGTATCTGTTGTTCTAAAGTCTCTACCTTATTCGTATCTTCTTTTTTCTTTTTTGAGACTAGTCCTATCAACAGCTTTGGATGCCTCCCAGACCGTTCCCATTCTTGTGGTAGAACCTATATATTCTTTAAAAAATAACTTTAAATGATCTGCAATATCCTTCAGATTCTCTTCATCATCTAGAAGTGACACGTTTAACCGCCATCTGCTGCTTTTAGTTCTTTTGTGCTGAACATTCAGTTGTAGTTCCACCATTGCGTGATCTGTTAATGCAATTGGCCCAATACTGCAGCTGAGAACATTTTCTGTGAATGAATTTGAGATTAAAAAGTAATCTATTCTAGACCACTTCCTATGACGATGAGAAAAAAAGGAATATTGCTTATTGCCAGGGTTGAGCCTTCTCTATATGTCATTTAAACCTAAATCTTTCGTTAAAACAAAACAATAGGACTATCTGACATATTGGAGATCATATTGTTTAGCTTATGAAAAAAGACTGGGTCCTCCGTGTTCGGTGCATACATATTACATAGATTCATTTTAATGCCGTACAGAATTGCCTCAATACAAATTATTCTTCCTTGGTCGTCCTTATATTGATTCAATATATCAATCTTTAAATTCTTCTTGAATAATATAGCTACTCCATTTCTTTTACTTGAATAAGAACTATGCACCAACTTCCCTACCCAGTCTCTCTTCCATTTCATTATTTCACTTTCTAACAGATGTGTCTCTTGTATAAATGCTATATCCACGTTTTTTTGTTTTAAAAATGCCAAACATCTGCGTCGTTGTATTGGGCTGTGTGAACCGTTTATATTCCATGTTTTAATTTTCAATTTGTCATTTACCATCAACTCTGTCAACTAGTTGTTGTTTTGATGTATATGCCTGTGTAGCAGCATAGGGAACAAGTTGACAATTGTAAAAGAAGAAAAAGAGGGGGGAAAAACAAAACAAAAACACACAAAAAAAGAAAAGAAACGAGACAACAATAACAAGCAAACAAGCAAGGAGATCCCCAATGTCCTTTAGACCACCCTGATGTAGTAGGCACGTACGCTCTACCCGTTGACCCATCACCAAAAAAAAACATAACGCGAGAACTGACCACAAGGCCGTTCAAATCTCCATACCCCTCACACTCTCCTCATTGTATTCAAGTTCATAACTTTGAGTGAGTCAGTCCAGTTCATAGGGGCTGGGGTATTCTGGTAAAACAGTTTGCCTATTCAAGATTAAATTAAAGATGGAACAGATATGCCCAGTCCATATTTGTGAGGGTAGATCCACAATCGTTTATTATTATTATTAGACTGCATGCTCACCTCTCTTCTCCGCCATATTGACCCCAAGCAAGCCAGAAGTCTCCGAAAAAAATAAGGAAAAAAAACAATACACTAAAATAAAATGATCATTTTACCTTCAGAGTGGCTCCCAGTGGTCTGTGGCATGTGTGACGTCATCAGTGCACGCGGTGTTTACATAGTTTACTGTCCATGCAACTTGTTGCTGGTGTCGTCCCCTCCTGACAACCAGTGTGTTATCTGAGAATTCCGGTAGAATACTCCATCAATGAAGAGCTCGTCTGCAACTAATCGAGTTGTTTTGTCATCCTTCCTTGCGTCCGACATGATTGGATAAAGTAACCTTCGTCTCTTCAAGATCTCCGGCGGGAATTGATCCGTGGTGGAAAAAGTGGATCCTTTCAGCTCCCGACCTCTTGCCATAATAGTGGATTTATCCTTTGATGCCGCCAGCTTTGCCACGTTCCTCCGGAATATTGATGGTTTGCACCAAGGACTGCTCCATTTTTAGTTTTTCACCAGCTTCTCTGTGACCTGGTACGTCTCCTTAGTTGTTTCGGGTACGCCATGGATTATCATATTATCCCGCATACTCCGATTCTACAAGTCCAAAATGCTATCTGACATTTTGGTGTTGTTGTTTTGGAGTTCTGTAGTCAGCTGTTTGAGGGCGTCCACCTCTGATCTGAGTATTGCGGTTTCTTGTTGGAGATCATCAACCATAGCTGCATAAAACTCCAGAGATTTTTTCATGTCTTTAACGTCTTCTGAGAGCTGATTCAGCATATCCAGCTTTTGTAGCTTGCTGTTTACACCTTCCAACGTTTTGTTGATTCTTTCCATGTCTGTAGTTAGAGAAAGGTCCTCCTCTGTACTGCTCGAACCTAGCTCACTTCTACCACGCTTGCTCTCGGGTTGAGTTGTCATTTTGTCGTAGTAGGTGTCGATGTAAGACTCCAAGCTTTCGATTGTCTCTTCCTCAAACGATTCCAGTTTCTTGTTCAGGTGAAGATCACAGATTAGACTGGGTTAACAACTTTTAAAGAGGGTTTTTTGCCTAGTGGCGTCTCAGCGTTTCATCGCTCCCACCGGAAGCGCCTTCCCTCCAGTGCATTGTCTTTTTTTTTTAAATTAAAGACTTTAAAGACAGTGCATTGTCTTTAAAGTCTTTAATAAAAAAATAATTTCCCAAATCGGTGAAATGAACCCTCTCACGAATAAGTCAAACTTTATAGCAGGATGTTACATCATGCAACCACCAGTACTTTTAACCAATACCCTCATCACATTATTAATACACTTTTTTGGCCCAGTTGATCCTAACCTTGCCTGCAAGCTGAATTCTCGCGGTATTTGTGAGTTCACAAACACTCGAGAATACATCTTGCCCCGTTCCCGCCTACACTTTTCGAGTAGAACATCTAGGTGTTCAACCCAATCACAGGCCAGTCTGGGGGTTTAGGGCGGGATATCCGGGTGTGACGAAAGCAAGAAGTGCCGAGCCGAGGCAAAACAAACATGGCTACGCAGGAGTACGGACGCGTAGCTGAGGCTATCAAGTCAGTTTTAGCAGAATCTCCTATTTCTTTTTTGAAAGATGAACAGCGAGAGGCGCTTTGTGCATTTCTGGACGGCAAAGATGTTTGTGCCTTTTTACCTACGGGTTTCGGCAAGAGTCTAATATACCGACTTGCTCCGCTTGTCGTGAAAAAACTTGAAAGGCTGCAAAATCCTATTGTGATTGTCGTGTCTCCGTTGGTGGCTTTAATGGACGACCAAGTTAAAGAAGCTAAACATCTGGGCATTACTGCTGCAAAGCTTGGTGATGATGAAGGCGATGTTTTAAATGGTAAATGCCAGCTTGTTTTCGGTAGCCCAGAATCTTGGTTACTAAACACGAAATGGAGGAACATGCTTGCATCCAGAGTTTATCAAGAAAACTTGGTTGGGATCGTTGTGGATGAAGTACACGCCACATACAAATGGTAAGTAATAATGAAATATATGTACAACGTTGCAAAACAACTAGAAGGATATTCTTTATCGTTCTTCTCCTTCTCACGTATAATTTATGTTTATTAGGGGGGAAGGTGCGACAGGAAAGCCAGCCTTCAGAGAGTTTTTCCAGGCTTGGAGAACTACGATCTATTGTTCGTGAAGGTACGTTATTACTTTCCTACAGGAGAAAGAAAATTAAAAAACTGATTCGATTGATATGGAGCTTGATCCAGCATACACTGTCAGATAAGTTTATAGCAATTATATGGCATATGCTCATAAAAGAATAGAAATGTTTTAATGGATTATAGTTATTGTATTCATTTGACAATGGCCATTGTACTACTTTGTACTTTGTGTTTAACAAATTTGCACAAATTTGACAAAAAGAATCTGCTACTCGCTTTTTTTAATGTGAATTTACAGATCAATACCATTAGGTAATCAAAAGATTCCTTTCAGGAACACCAGTCTTGGCGCTGACTGCATCTGCTGAGACCAAGCACCGAGACCGCGTAACCAAGCTCTTGCACATGGAAGCTGCTACCTTAGTGACCGTGAGCCCCAACAGGAAGAACATCAGACTTGGACTGTGTCAGGTTCCATCTAACAACCTCAGCTGTATGGACTGGATTGTGACAATGATTCAAGAAAAAAAACAATCAATGTCTCCAATCATTATCTATTGCAAGTCACTAAAAACGATAGGGAGAGTGTTTTGCTACCTAAAAGCAGAACTTGGTGAAGGAGCATGGGTTGACGATGACCATCAGTGTAAAAATCTTCTCATTGGAGTTTTCCACAGCAAGACATTGCAACATCACAAGGACAGGCTGCTAAAATCTCTCAATGGAGAGGGACACTGCAGGGTAGTAGTTGCCACAACAGCATTGGGCATGGGCTTACATTTTCCAAATGTGTCTCATGTTGTTATGTATGGATCACCAAATGATGTTGAAGATATTGTTCAGCAGGTTGGCAGAGCTGGTAGGCATGGGTTGCAGTCACATGCCATTTTGTATATCATCAAACAGGCCACTAGGGATGACGTTACTGTTAAAGAGGTGATTGCAAATGGCTTAAAGGGTTGCTTTCGAAAAGCTCTCTACTCCCATTTTGAAGAGACTACAACTAGTGTTGTGCCTGGTCATTTGTGCTGCACATTTTGCCATTCACAATGTGCATGTGTAGGTGACAGTTGTACTGAACCCATACCATTATATGAACCATCTAAAAATGTTGTTACCCAGTCATTAAGGTGCAGGCCGGTGAACCCAACAGAAAGACAGTTGGTTCAGGACTGTTTAGAGGAGTACATGTCATCATTAGACTGTCAAACAAAGCAAGTTTTCACAAGCAAGTCTGTGTGTACAGGTTTTAGCACAGAACTTATTGAAGCTGTAGTGGAGCATTGTGCACACATTTTTGATCTCAACTACATAGTTAAGAATCTTCCGGTATTTAGATTAGAGCATGCCAAAGAAATTCTACTTATAATTGGTGAGGTCTTCGGAGACATCGTCTATGAGTATACAACATCACATGAGGTTTTGCCTGATTTAGATATTTATTTTGTTGGTTATTTTGAAGATGATGATGTGGAGGACGACTTTGATATCGCAACGCCACATAGCAGCCAAGACTCAGATACATGGTACCACTAATTAACGTGATGTAATCGTGTATACACTTTTTGTAAAGCAAAAAAAATACATGTTAATAAAGACAAAAGTTGAAATGAATTGCTTTTATTTATTATTGGGTTATCAAGAATAGAACTATTAAATATATATATATATACAAAAAGTTAAATCTCAAATGACAGGTACATGCAAAAAAAGGGGTAGTGTCACAGTCCACTAAATGGGAGTACTCCTCCATTCTAGTAGCTTGGTCCTCATCCATCCCCACAGCTCACTATGTTTCAACTTATAAAATAGGTCCCTGTTGAATTTAGGGAATGCATTGTACTCTCTACCAGTGATTGCTTGAAATACCCTTGCCTCTTTAAAAATATCCACTAAACATACAATGTTCTCTGTCAAGTTACTCGCATGGTGGACCCCACTGCTTTTTGAGACTTCAAGTTCTCTGTCTGTGGTGTCCATCATTTCCTTAAGGACATGTAGTGACTTGCTGACCCTGTCTGCGGCTTGCTCTGTCATGTTTGGCCCACTGCGCTTTAGGAAGGATTTTAGGAAGTTATTCAGGTGCTCAAGGTGCAAGTCCAGGGAAATGTTTTTACCCTTGCCACCCTTCCCGTTCCAAAATCGGTTCCATGTAACACTATGTGCAAGAGAGGGTGAAAGCGTGGCATTAACCTGCACTGTTAGTAGAAATGTGCTGTAGGCATATTGATGATGTCCATAAGCTTTATAGAATAACAGGGCAATTGTGTATAATCGCAGGATCCTCTCGCCATCACCTTCCCTCACTGCATCTTGCATGTCTGTAAGGAACAACCCAAAACTGAGCCTTGCTTCTGTGTGTTGTTTTACATGGTCCATCAACAGGGTCCTGGTTCTATCTGAAGCCGTCACGTGTGTGGAATCAAGACCATGCACAGTGCTCTCATGGTTCTGCCTGGCTTTTGGGTACTTGTAAATGATTTGACAACCTGGCTGACGGCAGGGGAACTCAGTCCCCTTCAGGGGGTGATTTCTCGAAGCTTCTGTCACACCAGCTGCAACGTCCTTAATGTCCTCAAACTTGACAAATCTGTCCACAACTTGTGCGACTGAATCATGTAGCCAGCTTCGTTTTATCTCCAAAGTGCCATTTAGGACATTGTCCGGTATGAAGTCCTCTGGGAAGTCTGTTGAAATATATGAAAAGCATTGATCAGAGGTACAGAGTACACTAAATATTTATTCAAATAAGAGTAGCATTACTACTAAGTAACAATTGTACTCTAGCAGACCACAAACTATGCTACCTGAGTTTACAAACATGCATGCATATGCAACATGTATGTTTTAGTAGAGACAAATTTAAAAGAAACAAAATATAAAATTTTGGCATTTTAAAATAAATAAGACATAAAAGAAATTATATTCTGAAAAATAAGATGCATTCAAAACAAAACTACTATCATTTCATGTCACGTGAATCTTTTTTCACACCAAAATTTACTCAGTGTAAAGATTAGCTATTTTGTTTCACTCCAACTAAGAGTAGGCCTATGGATACTTCAGTTTAATATAGCTCAAAAGCAGGTTTGGGTCATTTTGTGCCAAGACAAAATGAGTATGCACTTCAACGCATACTGCACTTACGTTAATGTAGACTGCCACCTGCCTCTGGTTTTAATGCAATGATAAATAATCATAACTGGACCTATAACATAACTAAAATCAATTCATTCAATCATTGTTCATACCGTCAACATCTTTCAGTCCAAAATGTTCCAGCGCAGCAGCCAAGAACAGAGCAGTGGTGTCTTTTTTAACAAAGTCCTTATAAGAATTGAATGCTGCATGTGGACCTTGTTTGGCATTGCTACATCTGCATTTAGTGAAAACACAAAATTTAGTTAATATATTTCTGCTGCATATATTGTGTAATGGATATGTCATATTCATGCTAATAGACATATCGTGATAAGTACTTTTCATGCAGTACTTGAGTGAAATTCATGAGGGCAGAGCCACACTTTACACCATAAAGCATGCTGTGATGATGAAGTTCCAAGTCAGAATTCATGTTGCCTGGACTTCACTTTTTTCTCTAAAAAACAGTAATAAAAGTCAACAATAATGTTCAATAAAACACAATTAAAACGTTATCATTCATCAACAAGGCCTTAACCTCGTTTTTTTTTTACCTCAACTTATTCATGTTTGATGCCAGTGTCCCACGATCTTTTGCAGCTTCCTCTTTGAAAAATATTTGATGATAAATCTGATACAGAAAAAATAAAAATGAAACATGTACTGAATATTACAGAGAAATATACTATTGTGTCCCACAATATTGATTCTAACTTCAAACAGGTTTCTTATTGCGTGCCAATCTTCAAACTTGAAAACTAGTCCCTCTAGATTGTCTTCAGTTGTGTCTCCTTGACCAAAGGTCCACTGGATGTTCCGGCTGTTTGCTTCAGTTAGCCTATCACCACCAACCAAAACACTTGACAGTCCTTTAGGGCCTTTTGGAACATACCTATAAAACAACCCACCAAAATACAAGGCAATGGTTTTGTGTATCACACCAAAAAGAATGAATAGATCACACTTACTCCTTCTGCAAATAATGTAAAACGTCCGTCAAGTCACCGGTCTTGTTTTCATCTTTGAACAACAGTCCAAGAGGGTACTAAAGGAAGACAAAACATATTAATGTTAGATGTTTTTGTAATGTGTTTTTAAAATAAAGTGTATTTTTGTCAAGACTTGCATGAACAGAGGCCTCTGACATTTCCGCTGAATAATGGTGAGGGATATGTTTTATCACAGCGGATGAAAATGTCTTGAATGCATTGAGATACTGGGTGAAAATCCGGCTGCCAAGAATGATGAAGTCAAGTCTCATGTGTGCTTGTATGTCTGGACCTGGAAGTGATTTCCCAATGTCATACTCCATGACTGACGGGACTGGCTTGTCCCTGCTGAGCTGGTAGATGGGGACTCTGTCCTCAACAGCCACATGGTGAATCCAGTGGAGTGATGTGTTTGCTCTTGTAAGTGACTGGTGATGGGTGCGAACGAAGAAGTCCAGATTGTCAATTATTATGGAGTATGTAGGTGGTGGAGATGATTGTGTGTTAGAAGTAGTTTGCAATGATGAGACGCCCAGATCTGCCATTTCTTCTTCTGTTATAGAGAAAAATGACAAGTCAAAACTCTCATCCAGTCTCTGATCAGTCTGCTGCTGTTCAGTGGCCCTTGTGGTGGTATCAGATGTGTCTTGTGTCACTGTTGTGTCACCTGACGAACCCTGGTTGTCTGTTTGAAAAAACAAATAGCAAATGAAAAACTAAATTTTACACTGTTAATGAACAATTTTGGCTATATTCTCACCTGAAAGTGAGAGAGCCTGAGCACTGTTGTTTATCCTTTCAATCACTGTCTCTGAATCACTGTCACATTTTGAGGTGGCACCAACTCCATTGTCCTCTGCAGAGTTCAAATGACTTTCATTTGCAACTTTAAGCAGATGCAGGCCTTCACCACAGGTTTTGGCAATCTCTTTCTGTTTGCCAACAGCATTTGAGTGTGTTGTTGTGATTCCTAGCTTTGACAATCTTTTGAAAACTGCTTTTTTTGCACCACCATACAGTAATACATTATTTATATAATAAGCAAAAGCTGATAGGCGTCGTTCTCTTCCCCTTAATGCAACAGCAGCAGCTACACAGGTCGAAAGTTGGGACTGATTTGTCTTCTGTAGATCTGCCGAAATATTTTCAAAGGAAAATGCTTTTAAGTCATCTGCTGATGACTTCCACAACACAAAACCCTTATATGGGTTACAAAGCAATTTCGCCTCGTCTTCTACAATACGAATAATGTGGTGTTTTACTTCTGAAAAAAGTTCATGGTGTCTAACCAGAATATTGGCAGCCATTCTCAGTTTTCCTTTTGCCATGTTTTCAATTATTCCAGCAACATCTGTGGGACACTTTACCCTGTCCTCTCTTTTAGATGGGTAACGAATGACAACCTGTAAAATGGGAGAGAAAAAGATTTGTTAGAATATTAGTTAGAAGTCAACATTATTCACGTTTACAACTACACACTGTTTGTCTCTATATCATGCTGTTTCAATACAACTCCTCCCATTGACCCATTCACCCAAAATGTCGAAACTACTGCCATGTCAATACCATAATCAGAAAACATTATCCACGCAGTTTTGTATAACACGTGTAAAATGTTTGACAATAATTTGGTCACAGACTGGACAGACATCTTATTATATCATATTTAAGAAGGCCAATTCAGACTAAACCCCCTCCCCAACCCATGCACAAACGTAAAATGCAAGTAAACTTACAAGATGCATTGTTAGACAATTACTGAAGAAAAATATAGTTCTGTTTTGTACTTACTTCTACCGTACTCTGTCGTTGTGGTATATCAGCGGATGGTCGCGGGTATTTCTTCACTTCGGCCTGAGTTGTTGGTGTTGTTGGTTTTGGACGCAGTTTTTTTGTTGACCTTGTTGGAGTTTTAGATGGTGTAAAATCTCTCTGGCGTTTAAGTGAGGCCGCGTCTTCTGGCAGTCCCGTCTCTTGCCATTTTTTCAAGGTGTCAAAATCCCCCTCCATTCGCTGTAGCAGGCGAAGACACGATCTACACATCCGCGATGATTTAGATTCATCATCTCTAGATAAGTCGCACCCAAGGTCCGCTAACCTGTTGCACACGCACTTGTCAGACAATCGGCTCTCAAAAATGAGCGTGGTGTTGGCGAGGTTTCCTTTAATCCGCAAATTCGAGTTACAAAAACGGCAAAAGTCATTCAACGACATGATGACAAGGCAGTCATAATCCAAATAAAACTAGTTTAGTCCAGCGCAACTTGTTGTGGTTTCTTAGGGCGCACGCCGATGACGACATATTCATTTGTCTAATTGGCTTTAGTCGAATCGTGGTAGGCGGGCACACAGCGTCACTTCGCCCAATCAACTTGAAGTATTCTGCTGCCTGCCCCTCCTTTCCCCGAAAGAATTCTCCTGCAGAAGTCCCAGATTGATATTGTGGAGAACTCTACACAATATCAATCTGGCTTTTGCCAGGTTAAGTTGATCCACCCTGGCCTGGCATTCCTCCACAGGCGTCGATCGGTCAAGAGAGAACACGATCTCCATCTCCGGATACTGCTCGTGGAGGTCCATCAGGTCCCGCTTCATCGCTGCGACAATGTCCACGCTCTTCGTGGTTCCCAGGTCATTGCTGCCGCAGCAGATGAGCAGGACTGCTGGTGTAACAGGCCAGAGTATACCCCCCATCTGGACTACACCCGGGGTTAAAGGGGCCTAGGCCACCTCAGACTCACAGCTGCGCAGCCACACGTACTGTGGTGGGTCCGTGAGGTAGTCGATGGTCAATGCAGTGAGATGTTCATCCGCTCCCGTGTCCTCCAGCTTCCCCCGCAGCAGCGCCGGTCTGATGGTGTTGAAAGCACTGGAGAAGTCAAAGAACATGACCCTCACAGCGTTCCTGCCGGGCTCCAGGTGAGTGAGCGCCCGCTCCCACAGGTAGATGACAGCGTCTTCTACTCCAATGTTGGCCCTGTAGGCAAACAGCAGCGGGTCCAGGGTGGAGCTCACCACAGAGCGGAGGCGGGTGAGGATGAGCTGCTCCATCGTCTTCATCAGGTGGGAGGTCAAGGTGACTGGTCTGTAGTGGGCTGGATCACTGGTGTGCGCTGTTTTAGAAACCGGGAACACACAGGAGGTCTTCCACAGGACGGGGACCATCTCCAGGCTGAAGCTCAGGTTGTAGATGCGGCAGAGGACCTCAGAGAGCTGGTCTGCACAGGTCCTCAGCAGCCTGGGACTGATGCCATCTGGTCCTGCAGCTTTCCTCTGCCTCAGTCGCCTCAGCTGTATCCTCAGCCCGTCCGTATGGACTCTCCTCTGCTCCTCTCTGTCCCCTGAGTTGAAAGCCCTTTTCTTCGGGTTCAGGAGGGCTTTAAGCTCATGGTGGCCGTTTAAGCTATTCTGTCAATGAAACAGAATAGGTCTCAACTGGTATTGAATTACATTTCCCTCAAAACACTAAGACTAGGACCAAGTTGGAATATGTCGTCAAAATTAACACTGGTAGCTATGCACATACAGTGCTACTCGAAAGTATTCATACACCTTGAACTTGCACATTTTGTCATGTTTACAACCCTAAACATAAAGATTTTATTTTGATTTTTTACTGAACACACAAGTAACAGACAACTGTGAGGTGAAAGCAAAATGATACATGATTGTTATTTTTCAAAAAATAGAAAATAGAAAAGTGGGGCGTGCATAAGTATCATACAGCATTTTCCTGAATGTGTCACGATTCTGCCTTTTTGTTTATCCTGGTTTGTGTTTATCTGTTCTTGGTGTTTTATTTTGACTATTTTGTCTTTTTGGTCTTGTGATTTTCTTTTTGACTTCCCTCGTTACCTGCCTGCCCCGCCCTGATGTGTTTCACCTGTGCCCCGTTTCCTCTTGTATTTATACCCCTGTGTTTCCCTTGTCCTTTGTCGCGTCATTGTCTACGTCAGCCCCGGTTTTAGTTATTTTTGTTTTCAGCGTCTATTAAACTTCACCAGTTTTGTTGCAGTCCTGAATTTTGGGTTTTATTTTCTTCACTCCACCACAAACCATGACAGAATGCATTAAATTGCCTCATGAGGCCACATGTGTGTAATCTGCTCTCAGTTTAATTACAGCTGTTCTTTTAGGCCCTCAGAGCTTTGGTCAGAGTGTATTGGTCACTAAACAACATCATGAAGGTCAAGGAGCACCAGAGAGGTCAGGGATGAAGCTGTGGGGAAGTTTAAAGCAGTGTTAAGTTATACAAAGATTTCCCAAGATTTAAACATCTCAATTCATCTTATGAATTTTTCTGGACGTCCCTAGGGGGTTGCAGATTTCAAAATCATCCATATATGAAGCTATGGAAATTACTGAGTAATGGCAGACCGAATCCTTGGGGAAAAAATTAGAAAAAAGTCCAAGTAGGATCAAATGCGCATGCGTGCGCAGGCGCAGTAACGGTATATTGGCTCAACTAATGTAAAATAACAGTTTCTTCATTTGACCAACAAAAAATGTGAACTGAGACTAACTTTTGACCCTTAACACAATTAATGTAGTTGATGCAAATAAGGTAATAGAGTTTACCAGGCAATTGGTGATTTGTTGTTGTAGTAAGTGAATAAAACAAGTTAGCTCGGCAACATCAAGTTGGATTTAGTAGAGTGTGGTCTTCTCTCTGTAGTGAACTTCTTCAGCAGCTGACTGGACATAGGAGCTCCTCTCGAACCTCATTACGGTCCATGTTGGTTTCCCCCCGTCGCTCCTCAAGGTCCTTTGTCTGGTCTCGTTCCTCGTCAGGGTCCTCGGTCTCCTCTCGTCCCTCATTCCGCCCAACACTGGTCTTGTCTCTGCTCGCTTGTTTTTGCTCTCGCTTGATGTTGAACACGTCCCATCTGTCCGGCAGCAGGCCCTTGCTGAAAACAACGGAGGTGATCCGCGAGACCCACAGGATGGCCGCCAAAGAGGTGAGCATGATGGTAGTGCGGAAGGGGAAGAAGTGCGTCATCTTCCCCTCCGCGTTGAGCCGGCAGCCTGGGAACCGGATGAGGGGCGGGAGGCCGATGAGGGGCTCCCCGCTCAGGACGCTCAGGACGATGCCCGTGACGAAGCCCACGGACGCGCCGTAGCCGTTGGAGGATTTGTAGAAGAGGACGCAGACCAGCTGGGGGAAGAGGATGGACCGTGTAGGACATGTCCACGCCCACGAGCCAGAAGACCAGGACGCTGCTCTCCAAGAAGGTGAGGGCCGTCCCCGCCACTCCGGTCACGACCACCAAGATCCGGATCATCCACTGCATCTCCCGGTCAGACGCCTGGAACAAGCACCAAGTATGAAACCAATAGTCACATCTTCATACGTTATCTTATATTATCAATGTGTAACTAGGGCTGGGCCAAAACACCTCTTACCGGCTTTACCCAAATCTTAAAGCTTCTAGACTGGAGAGCAACAGTGCACCACCTAATTTGAAAGCTAGCGCCTACAAAATAGTATTTTTCTAGTTTTTTTGTTGTATTATTGTTGCTTTTCTGACACATTTTGGCACTCTCTTATACAAGCCTTTCAGTCATGTGACTTTTGTTGCTATGGTGGCCATTTTGAATACAATTATGCAGTACCACAACATGTATATAATATCTCTACTCAGGATATAAATGAAAGACATTTTAATGTACCTGTAATCATTGCTGAAGAAGATAGCAGTAAAAACATGGCCCCAGATTTATGTGAAGAAACCAGTGAGTCAGTGTTTAAGATGTTAGCATGCTATCGGTTAGCATTTAGCTTCAACAGCTCAGCTCAGGTCAGAGCTGAGCTCTTACTGTAATATTTCCTTAGTGTTCATAGATGTGAGCCACACATGTGTTAATCCTGTTGAAGCCTGGTTGACAGTTGCTAACCAGTAGCATGCTAATGTCTTGAGCTGCTTAAACACTGACTCAGACAGAGACACTGTTCACATGACAAACTATAAAAATCAGAGAGAAAAGTTTTCTGTTTCCTCTTTGATGTGTTGATTTAGGGTAAATCTTCCAGCGCTCTCTGGTGGTAACTTTCGATAAAGCATGCTGGACATTAAAAACGCTTGGAACGGATCTATTTGGGAGTATAAATGAGCCTTTTGCCATTTTCCACATCATCTGTTTTTAAAAGCTCAAACTAATCGATATAATTCAATGCATTGCCCGGCCCTACCTGCTCTACCATCTGCGCCACTGTCGCCGCAATCTTCCCCATCTTCCCCTATTTATTTCTCAATTTTTGCCCAATTTTCCCATAAAAAAAAAAAAAAAACTCCCCACATTTTTTCCGATTTTTTCCTAAATGTTTGCCCAATTTTCCCAATTTTCTTTTACACATTCTTTCTTATTGTCCCTCCAAATGTTTCTTCATTTTTGTTACTAATATTTTCTGTATTTTCTTGACATTGGAGATAAAAATGATAAATATTTTGTATACGTCTCAGAAAAAGTATCCATCAGATATCAATATCGTAAACCAAGTATCATTAAGTCCCGGTATTGAACATTTTTTAAAAGGTGAGTGAATGCAGTGATATGTGAGCAGTGCTTTATCGTACAGAGGAAGAAGGTCAGGATGTAGGGCACAGGCATCAGCGCCCACACGGCTCCGAGCGTCGGGTTGTATGTTGCCTCGGCGATGCCCAGGATAAAGCCTCCGCCCACCCAGGTCGCTGCAGAGACGTGACCCTCAGAACAGGAAAGCTCCATATTGTTTTTTGAGCTTTTACCCGACAGCGTAAGTGGATGTTGCGCCCGGCCAGCAGCTGGATCTCCAGGTTACTCCCGCTGCACCGTTTCTCCTCTTTCTCGGTGCGAATCGAGGCCCAAACGCCCGTCCCCAGGATGACCAGGTAGAAGAGGACCGTGGTCACCAAACCCGGCACGTTCAGAGCCATCTCCACCATGCACCTGTTACTGACATGCACACGAAGAGAAAATTCCCTCCACGGTTTATTTTGACACACATATTTTAATATAGTTTTGCATGTAAATGTAGCTGCCTAAATTAAAGATTGACTTAGTTAACTTCACATGAATATTTAGATGAAACCATATTTAAAGAACAACTAAACACCCCTTCCTGAGCTTGCTCCACCCACTCCCAAAATTCAAAAAACTCGCGGCAGGAGGCTTGGGGGGACGCAGGGAGGGTGAGTGTGTGGGCGGTGTCTGCTCTGTTTACAGTCTCAGACCAAGCCCCCAAAGTAGACAGGACTGACAGACTCCTGTTACCGGGCGCCGTTACGCAATTTTTTTTCTGTAGGATAGTGGGTACACTCTCATGACTTGTGACTGGTTGATGTACCAACTATCCTACGAAAACGGAAAAAAAAAATAGCGGCCGCACTCGCTCGCTGTCAGGACTGCATCCAGAGAGAGCGCGCTAGCTCTGTAGCATCGCACCGTTTCTCTACGGAAATTATTCCTGCACCACCTCCTGTGGAAGTGTGAGCATCGCAGGGGCCTCTGCTCTACTGGTTTAACTCATGAGCTCAACAATATGAAACCTGAAGAATCTCCAAAACTGTAGTAGTTTAAGTGTTAGCATCGTAGCTAAAGGCTAAATTATACTACCATCCCAAACGAGCTGAATAAAATACCAGTTGAAATATATGTTATGTTTTTTTGTAATAAAATCGTCATAGGCTATTTGTCATAAAGCATGATATGAAGAGCACCTCACTGTCCCCTCAGAGATGATAGACACTGTTGTATATAATAATACACATTACTATTGCAAGATAGTTCATTTATTCATTTGAAGTACAGTCCAAAAAACATGTCACACAAGTGTTTGTCTCCAAAATAAAGAAAATGAAACAAGAACCAATTGGTAAATCAGTTTCAGCATGTCATTGAAGATAAATCACACCATCCTCCAGATTGCTTTCTTTTTACAATCAGAATAAGCTTTTATTGCCATTGCAAGTATAAAACTTCTAGGCATGTCAAAAGAACTTAAAAAAAAAGATAAACGAGATATAGCAATGTAAACAATATCAGCATCAATGTACTCAGTATTTAAAATACTGTATCGACGACACAAAGCAGCGCAATTTGGTGGATTAACAAATGCATTAACAGCATAATAAGTAGCAAGTGTAAGTATCTATATAAGCAGCTCGTGCAAACATAACAGGTGAAACATCAGGTAGCATGTTATTTACTGATCAGAAGTCTGGCAGCACCGTATACTCCTATGCAACAGGTTTACAGAATATTCTAGGCACAATAAACTGATAATTCATGTACAGACTTGCAGACGTTACCTACTTTTACCCCCTCGATACAACTGAAATGCTTGTTTGCACAGTTCTGAATGTAATGTTCATAACTAATTATTCATGTGTTCTGTTTGATTGTGACACTTGAACCCACAAAATGCATTTACTTTAAAAAGTGTGATCATGAGTGTGACACAATATGACTAACTCACCACCTAAAAAAAAAATCACATATAAGTGGAAAGTCTCTGGGCCACAGCGCACACTGAACTGCTGAACCTCTGCAGGGTCTTCTGTGGGTCTCACCAGATGGTTTCCAGGGAAGCTGATCTTCAGTCTTTACTGTAGTTATGTCGCCTCAACCTGAGGGGGAAAGTGCAATTATTTAAACTGACTAGCAGTTTATACTTCCATACATTAATCTTCTACCCATCGCCATATGCACACAAGTGAATTGTCAGGCGGCTCTGCTCATCCTGCCTCGTCATTTCATAAGTTTCATACGTTTGTATAAGTGTCTGGTCCAAATAAATAAATAGATCAGAAAAGGAGAGGCAGAGTGCTTACCGTAGTAGGATAGTAAATGCTAAAAGATAGCAAACAAACTAGGTGCTCTTAGAGCTAGAGATTTGCTGAGGCACTCTGAATTTGCAGATTTACTTTATTTACAGTGTGACCAATAGATCTGACTACATGGCAGACAGTGAGGTACTGATGGACAGTCACTGAATCATGTTTAAAAAATTGGGTCAGAGAAAAGACTTCACTGGAGGTGTTTTTGTTGTGAAGCTATAAACTAATACTAGCCTTTAGCTCTGAAATATAAAGTCCTCCTCAATAAACCCAGATGTTTCCTGCAGTCAAGAATTTACATCCAACGTTATGTTTTTAACACGAAGCGAGAGACTTCGATCCAGTATGTCACTGTCAGTGATGTTTTCTTCAACTATTTATTCTTTTAGACAAGACCTCATCGGGAAAATAACAGACAGGATATGCAAGCGCCGACTGAGGATCCACTCAGAAGTCGCGTGTCATTTGCGTAGAGCCTATAGATCGGTAACCGCTGCTCACCTCATGTCAAGTCATCCAGATGTAGTCAAAGAACTGGACGCACACCCTCCAAAGCTGAGGTCTTCCTCCTCAACGCAAACAGCAGCTGTTGAACAAAAGCATAAAAGATATAATGAAGTTATTATAAACATTTAATCACAGATAACTGTAAAAGTGTACAATGTGTTTACCTTCAGTTTGATTAGTCTTGAGCGAGCTCACTGGGAAAGCTCTGAGTTTATGCATTTCAATTCTTGTAGCTTCTCATTTAGACTTGGAGTGCAGTGAAGCCAGCTGTCGTCTGAAAGAGGCAAATATAAAACATAAAGTTAGTCATGAATATAGTAGATTTCTACAGCTCCACAAGTCGTCAGTATCTAAGTCAATTTACTATTCTGTACTTTATTTGAAATACATTTCCTCACAGGGACAGTGTAGCAGTGTTTTTGTTGAGAACGTATTACTTTGACTCCACTATATTTCTACAAAATCCATGAAGTCTGAAAGTAATACTTCATGTTAAATAGATTTTGCACTACATTACTTTGACTTGGAATTAATTTGATGTAATGTAATTTACTCAATTGTTTCACTAACTGTGCAGATAAAAATATGAGTCAGTCAAACTGATGAATAAGATTTCACTGCCTACAGCACCCGACTCCAATCACGTCTCCAAATCCTCAGAACTTCAGCAAATAGCCATGTCCAACTACGCTATAGATTTGACTCTGATCCCTTTCAAATTATTTTTCTTTACAGACCAGATCGTTTGCTGCAATAATAGTGTCTACACTGGCTAACAACATTAGCACTATTTTTACCAAAGCTACAACACGAGCTAACATAGCTTTATCTTTTGGCAAAAGCACTTTCCCAACACAAACTTACGCTCATGAAGGCACAGGACAGCTCACTGACCTTTGAAAAGCGCTGTACCGCTGCACCGGCCGGTGTTAGCTCCCAGCTAGCAGCATGCTAGCTCCATAGGCTTGAGTGAAAAATACATGACAAAATCGGCCCATTTGGAGGAAAAGTTCTGTGTACATTGTTGGTTACACCCTCCAGGAGAAATGACATGTCATTGACTGTCCAGTAAAATCCAACAACGACCAAAAAGCAGAAACTAGACGGCTAACAACAGACAAGAAGCTGCTCGGACAGACCAGGCGGCCAATGCGCATTTCCTTGTTGCTACGTGACGGGGTATGGCAAGCCAAAGCTATCATAAATCGCCTCTCTCGGCCGGCATTCAAAACGCCGTTTTTCAAAATTAAACGCCACTTTTTACGCCTATCGCCGCTCGGCGTATTCATATATTTTAATAGAAATGCTAATTATCTCCACCCTGAAGTTTGGACAGCCAGTAAAATGGATGGCTTTGCAGCCAATGGGAACAAGCCAAACCCTTCCCTGCTAAGGCAAGAGCAGCACCATCGATCGTCTCTGGGCTGAAACCAGGAGGACACTTCTGCCTCAGGTAAGTCGTTTTCTACTGACAAAGAGAAAAGCAGTGTCTCTTCCACTGTAACTAAGAACTAAATGTTTATTTTTTTGCAATGGGGAAGGTGTCAGTGTGGTGCGATAGGAATGCTAGTTAGCAATTAGCAATTAGCACTAGCTCCGACCTGTCAAAGGGCCTTTGTTTTGGTAGAATACAGGGCTACAACTTTTCACCAAACTCTGGAGTGAGACTTTGGTCGGTCCCGAGCTGGGGGGCCTTTTTCCCCCCAAAAAAACAAGTCTACGTTTTACCTGACTGAGCACATCAGGAGCTGCATAATGGATGATGGGGGTTTGGCTCCACCCCACATGACCATCAGAACCTATTGAAAGTGTGGGAGGGCACTCTGAAGGGGGGGTTTGGGGGTCCTCCCCCAAGAATTTTGTTATAATTCAGATATGATTTCCTGCAATCTGGTGCATTTTAGATCATAAATAATAATTGTAGCTGGTCTATTTACTTTTGTTAAAGAATTATTTTTCTGGGCCCCTTTCAAATTGGGGCCTCTCAGCAAATGCCCAGAGGCCCCTTCATCGTTACAGCCCTGCCAAAAGGTACAATGACACAATGTCTCTGTCTCCCTGTGTCAGTCATTCCAATTATTACCAACAAAAAGCACAAGCTTTAGAAAATATGAACATTTGATCCCTGTGTTTTTGCAGTATGTTAGAGCATGTTTGATGATTAAACTTTGAATATGATTATTCAACGTAATAACTACTTTTTCTCTGCCTCTCTCTCCCTCGCGCAAGAGCGGAAAAAAACTTAAGTAAAAGACGCGATCTCCGCTGTAACCGTTGTTTATTATTTCATTAGGACTTTTATTTCTCAGACTCGTTGCCTTATGCTGCTCACTTTGAGCTCCTCGTGGGGCAGCAGCGGAGGTGACCGGGGCAGAGGAGGAGGTGACCGGGGCAGAGGAGGAGGTGACCGGGGCGGAGGAGGAGGTGACCGGGGCGGAGGAGGAGGTGACCGGGGCGGAGGAGGAGGTGACCGGGGCGGAGGAGGAGGTGACCGGGGCGGAGGAGGAGGTGACCGGGGCGGAGGAGGAGGTGACCGGGGCGGAGGAGGAGGTGACCGGGGCAGAGGAGGAGGTGACCGGGGCAGAGGAGGAGGTGACCGGGGCGGAGGAGGAGGTGACCGGGGTGGAGGAGGAGGTGACCGGGGTGGAGGAGGAGGTGACCGGGGCAGAGGAGGAGGTGACCGGGGCAGAGGAGGAGGTGACCGGGGTGGAGGAGGAGGTGACCGGGGCGGAGGAGGCATAGGCGCGGTGATGTCGCTTCGGAGGCGGCCAGGAGAGCTGGCGCTGGGAGCGTTCGGGCACGCTCTCTCGCTGTTTCCCCGGAGTCGCGCTCAAAATGAGCGTCTGCAGCCGCTCACTGCAAAAAGTATGAGGAGTGTGGCGTGAGAGCGTGTGAAGGCACTGTAATCCGTGTGTCTCACAGTGAAAGCGTGAGAGTTGGCAGCCCTGAGAATAGCTTAAGGCTAGCAAACTTTTCTCACTTGGGTTTTTGACTACAAACATTGCATGGGAGAAAAATGCTTATGCCTGATGTTGACAGACAACTAATGTGTTTGTAGGGTCATACATGCACGAGTCTTCTGTGTAAACGGAGCTACAGTGTTATGGTTGTTTGGAAGTGTAATAATACTACTCTGTCAGCCCTCATTGACACGCAAAAAACATTGCACTTTCACAATAAAATATTGAAGATATTTGGGGTATAATGAAGGGGAAAACAATTACAGTACTTGGCAAAGAATAACCACAATATAACCGATTAATTATGTTCCATATTTCAGTTTAATGACTATAAGTTATTAATTTTTTGATTTTGTCTGCTACATAGCAAAATCTGCCATGGTAATCAACAAGCCCCAGCATGGATGATCCAGTAGGTGACCGCTGCATCCAGGAGCTCATCTTCAGATATCAAGGATCTTCATCAGGAGCAGCTGAAAGACTGGCCTGTTGCTCAAGACAATGCATGCACAAAAGATTCCAACACTGTGCTGCTTCTGTTGTTTGAAGCACGCATGAAAACCACCAACCGACTGAAACCATCCACCGTGCCATGAATAACTACTCTCCACCTGAAACAGAAGAATCACATTAACATTGAACATACTCAAACAAACTGAAACAAAAACAAACATAGAACAGATCTCAGCAGGTCACATGACTCACATGTGCATTATTTGCATGAACTATGACATAAGGCATTTTAAAGCTTATTGTTTATTTATTTATCTTTGCCCATTGGTCTGCATTTCCAGGCTACACTTGCACATTTCTTTTATATTTAACCAAAAAAATAAAACAAATACCTTATCAACTTGTGATTTCCATCGATGTGCCAAAGAGAATTTGGACCACTGACACTGTATGCCCTTCTTCTGGGTCTACGGTATAAGGACCGCATGGCTGCAGCTCTTGCATTAACGTTAATCATTGAAGCACGTACTCTACTTCGTTGCACTCGCATTCCTTGGGCAAAAAGGGCTGCTCTGACCGCTTCAGGGCCCACAAGGTCGTTGCGACGGGTTAGTGACAAATCAGGTGACTGGTTGATCCAAATTCTGTAGAAATTCCTCCAAACGAGTCTGTATCATCCTCAGTCGTGTGTGTGGCCTCCACGTGCCTGAATGCACTCCCTACAACGCCTGGGCAGCTCCTGATGAGACCACGGATGTCCTCCTGAGGGATCTCCTCCCAGACCTGGATTAGAGCATCAGTCAGCTCCTGGACAGTCTGTGGTGCCACGTGGCGTTGATGGATGGACCGAGACATGATGTCCCAGATGTATCTATTGGATTTAAGTCTGGGGAACGGGCCGGCCAGTCCAGAACATCAATACCTTCATCATGCAGGACCTGCTGACACACTCTTGCCACATGTGGCCTGGCATTATCAGGCATCAGAAGGAACCCAGGGCCCACAGCACCAGCATATGGTCTTACAATAGGTCTGAGGATCTCATCCCGGTCCCCAATGCCAGTCAGGGAACCTCTGGCTCGCACATGGAGGGCTGTGCGGCCTCCAATGAAATGCCTCCCCAGACCATCACTGACCCACCACCAAACCGGTCATGCTGGATGATGTTGCAGCAGCAGAACGTTCTCCAGGGCGTCTCCAGACTCTGTCACGTCTGTCACATGTGCTCAGGGTGAACCTGCTCTCATCCATGAAGAGCACAGGGCACCATTGGCCAATCTGCCAATCGCTGTGTTCTCGGGCAAATGCCAATCGGGCTGCACGGTGTTGGGCAGTAAGCACCGGCCCAACGCCCTCATACCCCCCTCATACCCCCCTCATACCCCCCTCATACCACCCTCATACCCCCCTCATACCACCCTCATACCCCCCTCATACCCCCCTCACACACCCCTCATACCACCCTCATACCCCCCTCATACCCCCCTCACACCCCCCTCATACCCCCCTCATACCACCCTCATACCACCCTCATACCACCCTCATACCCCCCTCATACCCCCCTCATGGAGTCGGTTTCTGACCGTTTGAGGACCAACATGCACATTTGTGGCCCTCTGGAGGTCATTTTGTAGGGCTCGGGCAGTGCTTCTCCTGTTTCTCCGTGCATAAATGAGCAGATAGCGGTCCTGCTGCTGGGTTGTTGACCTCGGTCGCCCCCACCAGGTCTCCTGGTGTACTGGCCTGTCTCCTGGTATCTCCTCCATGCTCTGGACACTGCGCTGGGAGACACAGCAAACCTTCTTGCCACAGCATGAATGGACGAGCCATTTTGGATGAGCATCACTCCCTGAGCAGCTTCTGTGGGTTGTAGATGCTCCTCATGATGCCTCTAGTGGTGAGAACACTGGACAAATGCAAAAGTGTTCCAAAAATACAGTACAAAGGATGAAGACAGGGAAATGGTCTGTGGTCACCACCTGCAAAACCATTCCTCTTTTGGAGTGATCTTGCTAATTGCCTCTCATTTCCACCTGTGTCTGTTTAATTTCCACAACACCAAGTGAAACTGATTCACAATAAGCGTGGCTTCCTCACTGGACAGTCTGATATCCCAGAAATTTGACTGACTTGGAGTTACATTGTGTTTTTTAAATGTGCCCTGAGTTTTTGTGAGCAGTGTATGTTGCACTGTGATTAACAGTGCTGATGGTCGAATGTTGTTGTATTGTTTTCAAGGTGTTGTGATGGATATGCGAGGAGTGGTGATGAGTTAATTTTTTTTATTTAAATATTTAGTTATAATTTAGTATAAGTAATGATTTTATTGAGTTATGTCTAATAATAAATGTCCAAGTGCTCGTGTGCACGACTAAATTAAATTACTGACAGGAAGGGGCTACATACATACATAAAAACTTTCAATGTTCAAAGTTTGGAAGGCCTCATATAAGTTATATTCACCGCCTAATAATCATATACATTATAAGTGTACTACAACAGAGGCTAAAGTATTTTTTAGATTTGGTTCACCGCAACTTAATTAACAATTGATACACTTTTTACTCAAAGGACGAAGACTGGAACCTTATTGAAACAAAATTGAGTGGTGATGTACATGGAAATCGTGCACACATGATTGTTCCAGCAGTTCCAGACTCACATGTGAACTGGCACTTTGTGGTTTGGCCGTCCTCCGTTCCGTGCTCTTTTCCGTGTGTTGTCGTTGTCATGTTGCTGTTTTTTTCGTGGGTTTGATTGCGGTGCATTGTGGGAGCTTTTTATGCTCCCGAGGCAGCGGAGGATCCACAGGTGCATCCTTCGTAAATGAGCCAAACGGAGGAGTCGAGCTGCGAGGGGGCGAGTGGTCCAGGTGAAATGGAACCACTTGGCGGCGCTGTGATGACGCGATTGACGTCCGAAGTAGTCGAGACGCCGAGGATCCTGGACATTGGGAAACAGCCTTTGTCTGCAGTAGTGCTGGCAAGATGAAGCCCCATGAAGCACTGAAGCATCACAGCCAACTGTGTCACACATGGTTCGAAGCATCACGGCGCTTTATTTGCTCCACTACGCCATCATGTGGACAAAATATATATAGCATGATGGGTGCTTACAATAAATAGTGGGGGTTGAAAGAGAAAAAAAAATCAGACTTCAGAGAGTTGTGATGTAAAATGTGCTTGTGTTACTTTGTTTATGTCTGTGATTACATTTTTTAAATACATTTATTCATTGTTATTTAGGAATAATATTTTTCCCACAGTATTTGGACTCAGGCGGTTTCTTTTTTTGCAAAGGATTTCACCTGCTTTTGAAAAAACTCTTTCACAGGGCACAGATGATGCAGGAGTGCATAAAAATGACAAGGCAAGTTTGTGCAAATTTGGATATGTAGACTTATGTCTTTCCCAACATTGAAGGGGGCTTTCGACTCTGGCAATATTTGGTTCCCCCACATAGGTTTGCACCTCAACTGTTGCATTGGCAGCAACGTTTGGGGTTCTTGTCTGCTGGCATGTGGGGTCACAATGCCGCCACAGTTTACTTCCTACAACAGACAAACAGGCTGTAAGTGACTAAATATTAGCACAATTAGAAGATATTAATTACCTCCTGCCACAGATTGAGAAGCTTCTGATGATGATGAAGCTTCTGATGATGATGAAGCAGATGATGATGATGAAGCAGATGATGACGATGTGAGCCTTATAACTGCAGCACATTCCACGATCAACCTTTTTTCTGCTTCCACTGCTCTATTGGGGCTAAAGAAGCCTATTTTTTTGAACCTTGAACACTTTTGATCCGGACACCTTCCTCTCCTCAGACAGCTCCATTGTAGCATCATTAAATGGTGCTAGCACTTTGAGACTGTCTGCTGTAATTCTAAATTGTTCTGCAGTGAGTGGAGCAATGTCTGTACGCAGACCGGCCAAAGCTGCTCCAGCAGGCTCTCTCAGATCATACAGACGTTTGAGCATGAGATACGTGCTGTTCCATCGTGCATCAACTTCCTGCAGAAGTTTAAGCACTGGGTGGCCCATTTGCACTTGCATCTGTGTTAGTCTCTCCTATAAAACAGTCAACAAACTTATGATTGCATGTGTCAATGCAGAGGCAGAAATTATATTTCACATATTACGTAAGTAAGGACCTTACCTTCGCAGTGGTGCTGCTCTTAAAAGAGCCAACAATCTTGTTAGTCCGGATATCGCACAATTCAGGACCTTGGTCAAGAGCTTTTTTTATCATCAGGTTCAGACTATGCGCCACACAAATAGTGTGACGCAAATGAAGCTCTCGAGCACAAGCACCCATATTGGCAGCACCTTTTCTGCTCTACCCCATTCAGACATGAGAGAGGTCTTTACTCTAGCCAGATTTGCTGCAGTGTGTGCCTCAGAGATATGCTGCACCCCAAGGACAACTGACTGCAGAGAGGTGTCTTCATCAATAGAATGACACGTCACAGTGAGAAAAGCATCCGTGTTGATAGAGGTTCACATGTCTGATGTTAAACTAACAGCAGACGCTTTAGCCACAATGGCTTTGGCTTTCTCCTTGGCTTCCTTGTACCTCTTCTCCACCAAGGCTTTCAAAGTCTAAAAAAAAAGTAAAATCTTGAAATGGCTTATCTGACAAAATAGTACAAAGAATTGCTTGACGTGTTCACATACATACCTGCCGTGTGGGTAGAACATAGGATGGAGCCAAAGCTTTTACAAGCTTTCTGAACCCACTTCCCTCCACAAAGGAAAAGGGTTGGGCATCCTCTATCACCATATCCACCAACACCTCAGTCAACCTTCTCAGCTGAATGAAAGTATGTGCCATAGTTAGACATTTTAA
This sequence comes from Gobius niger, assembly GCF_951799975.1. Taxonomy (NCBI): domain Eukaryota; kingdom Metazoa; phylum Chordata; class Actinopteri; order Gobiiformes; family Gobiidae; genus Gobius; species Gobius niger. The sequence continues at coordinate 753,401 of NC_136861.1, forward strand.
TACAAATATCAATTCATCTTGTTCGGTGCAAATAGTGTAATTAATTAGCAATTATGGTCATGAATAAAAATGGCCTACCTGAGACAGGTTCCCCCTGGTTAGCCTCCTCGCTGCCATGCAAGGCTCGATAGTGCCTCAGCATAGATGAGGTGTTGTTGTTATACCCCAGTTGCCTGGAACACACCAGACACTTCACCTTAAATAATCATTAAAAAGAACAGTCATTCAGATGCATTCAGAAAAGAGAAGTGTGAATAAAAAAAATGATGTGTTGTCATAGTTGTGAAATCTATTATTCCATAATTATTGCTATGCCTTACCTTATTAGGTGAGATCAGCTCAAAATGCTCCCAAACTGGGGAAAATCTCCTCTTTCTTGCTGGTTCCATCGCAGAAAATAGAAGCTCGAAAAGGATGACAAAAGAAGCGCAATAACCCAAAGACACAAAATGTGAGGGGGAATCCATTGCATTTCACTGTCGCTTTTATTTTGAATCGCGCTCCAAACCCACGAATCAGTTCCTGAATCAGTCACGTGGTACCGGCCACTTCCCGAGGCTTCGAACGTCACCACACACGTCATCAACACACGCGTCCATACACGCTTCAATAAACACCCCTCAAGATTACTCAGCACACGCTTCGAAGCCTCCACACGATCGGCACATCACTAGTCTGCAGCGCCTCAAAACAAGTAAACAATTCAACCCAAATGAACTAAGCCTCAAAATAAAGAAATTAATCAAGTTAACATAATGTGTTTTGTCATTTGTAACTAAGGTAAATTATGAAAACAAACAATACAAACACAAAATGGTGGTGGTGGTACATCCACCACACACAAAATATTAAAAAACACACATTCAGTCAAAAGCAGCTCGCTTTAAACAATGTCAGGCCCAAGCGCTGGAAGCCCCTTCTGCGCGGTTCGTTTGTGCAGTGTGAGTGCAATCAATCCGTGCCCGAGTCGGACTCGGTTCCGGACTGTGGCCGCTTGGAGGAGGTGAGCCAGAGCTCGGCCCGGATGCTCACGCATGCGCAAACGTATAGCTGTGACGTAGTGTACGTCATTCTACTCGGAGTCCTTTTAAAAATGTCTGCGGCAAAGGTGTCGAGATGGTCGGAGGAGGAGACAGCCGCGCTGTTAGATATTTGGGCTGACAAAAATATTCAAAGTGAATTGGACAAGGTTCACAAAAACGCAGTTATCTATGGGAAGATATCAGAGGAGCTCTCTGTGAGAGGGTTCAACCGGTCAGCTGCGCAATGTCGCGAAAAGGTAAAAAAGCTCCGTGCCTATTACTTGAAGATCCGCGACGCGCTGGCCAGGTCTGGGAGTTCTTCAGAGGAAAAGGACAAGTTTATTTGGTATGATGCCGTGGACAACATCATTGGCACAAAGCCATGCAGTGCCCCGACCCTACTTGAGTCGGCACCCTCTGAGGACACTACGACAGGTGAGTTTCTGTTCATTTCACCATTAACGTTAGCCTATATCATAACTGTTGAAATCAAGCTTTACCTTGGTAACAATAGGCAAGTTAACGTCTGATCACTCAGGAGCACTTGTCAAATTGTAAAAAATAAACTCCAGAAAACGATTGCTCCATAAAAATAAATGTAAAACAAGTCTGCATTCAACACGTAGTTCATTTTCTGTTTTGCTGTAGCCTGTAACCAGTATAAGAAAAATGTAATATGTCAATAGACTAACAGCTATAGATTGTGTTGGAGTGGGCTAGCAACTCAAATCAGACCAGGGGGCAATGGTCAGGACTTAAAGGCAGAAGGAAGAAGCAGCCTCCAATTGGCTATTGTAAACCTTACATTATGCAGTGGATATGATATGACTGAAGTAGAATAGGGTGTCATTAAATATGCTCTGTTTTGAAGACACATCAGGGAGTGTGGAGGAGGGGATGGCTGACGAACCTGAGCCTTCTGCAAGTGGCATACAATCCAGGCCATCAGTGGGAAAGAAGAGGAGAAGGAAGTCAGATGATGCTGGTGGAGTCGTCAAGGCCTTTATTGATGAACAGAGGCGACTACAGCAAGAGTTCCTGGAGTCTGAAGAGCATCGCCATCGTCAGGAGATGGAAATGCTCAATGGGTGGATGTCAGCTCAAAAGGAGACTGAGGAACGTCGCCAGAGGGAGTTTCATGCCATGTTCCAGCAGTTGCTGGCCTCAAATGTGTCTCCCACTCCTGTGAGCCCACCAACCCCACAGAGCACCTCAACCCCCAAATATTTCCCTTTCTCTGAGGACATGCTACATGTCTATGATTATCAAAATCTGTAATTCAATTAATTTATTTGTGTGTTGTTGTTTTGTATTGATCTGTCCATTTATTCGTATTTAATCAGTTTAGCCTATACAAATTAGCTTGCATTTATTTGTTGTTGTTGTTCTTTGTTACATGCTCCTTCAATTCCAAAATAAATATATTGTTGATTAAAATGGCGAAAGAATGTATTTCTAATTGAGACATGTGTTACAAAATAATAACATTTTGAAACAGTGAAATGACAATTCAAAAGCATGAGAAAGAAACGGAAAAATTAACCACTACTTAACCAGAATCACAATATTTAATTGTTATTAATTATTTTACACATATTTACACACATATTTACACACACACACACACACACACACACACACGTATATATATATATATATATATATATATTTTTTTTTTAAAGTCTTATTTGGCTACTCTAATCACATCTGTACACAACATGCTCAAAGGTTCTCAAAATAATCACAGAGGGCGTCCCTTATGTTTGAGGAAACGGAAAGTGCAGCATTTGTTTCACCTCTTTGTTCTTCCATCTGGATGTCTTCATACTCCTCCCAGTGGTCTTCACAAAAATTGTGAAGAACGCAGCAGGCAGCAACAATGGTATTTATTTTGCTGACATGGCAGTCATACCTTTTCATAAGACAGCGCCATCTTCCCTTGAGTCGACCAAAGGCCCTCTCGACAGACATTCGTGCCCGGCTGAGACGGTTGTTGAATATGGCCTGTGCTGGTGTGGTGTTGGTCGCAGAGTATGGCTTCATTACCCAGGAAAGCAGGGGGTATGCAGCATCTCCAAGAATCACAACTGGAACCTCGACCTCACCAAACCGCTCCGTTGTATTGGGAAATAGAGTGCCAGATTGCCCACACTCGAAAAGAGAGGAGTTGGCAAACACTCTTGCATCATGCACTCTTCAGGCCAGCCCACAGTGATGTCCCAAAACCGCAGTCGATGGTCCACTACTCCCTGCAGGATGATGGAGTAAAACCCCTTCCTGTTGTAATAGTCTCCAGGGCTTTCAGAAGGGGACAAAATGGCGATGTGAGTACCATCTATCGCTCCTGCACCCTGTGGAAAACCCCAGCGGTCACGGAATCCCTGGATGATGGCTCTGAGTTCAGGGTCAGAGGGGCGCTTGATGGTGAGGGGCATCATGTGCTTAACGATGATAGCAGCAACATGATTAACAACCATGACAGCGGTGGACTGACCAATGCCAAATAATTCAGAGATGGTGCGGAATTCAACATTGGTCGCAAGTCTCCAAATACAAACTGCCACACGCTGTTCCACAGTGAGAGCCTTGTGGAAGCGTGAGTCCTGTTTCTGCAGGTGTGGTCTGAGCTGGTCACACAGTGCCCTGAATGTGTGTTTTCTCATCCTGAAGTTCAGATGCCAGTCTCTATCTGTCCAGTGGTTGCTGACATGAGTCCACCATCCATGGGATCTGTTCCTCATCCAGATGGTCCCGCACAACAAAGAATAAATGAAAACTATTGTAATAATATTGCCTATTTTGACGATGTGTTGTAGCCTAATTGAACTACATTTTGTTAATTGCTAGACTCAATTAGATGAGGTATAGGATCATATTATCATATATCATAGGATATATTCTCCTTAAATTATACAAATTGCTTTAATTTATTATGTAATATGTAGACGTTTAGGCTACGTCTGGGCAAAAGTTGACCTACATTTTATTTGAACACTAGAGGGCGGGCAGGTCAAGTGAAATTTGTATGTGGCCATCCAGATATAGATACAAAGTAGTGTTCATTCTGGAAACTACTGTAGCGCTTGAATCCCATCCATTCAGAGGGCACAAATAAATGTGACTTTACAGTTGCAGTAGGCTAATACGTTATTTGTCTATATCACAATGTTATTAGACTAGATTGATGAACTATGCAATCCTCGTTAGTTGATAGAGATTAATGTTATTTAGGCCTCGTACATAATCTTTTAAAATCTATGCCAAGAAAACGGCTTACAATGCAGACATATATAATAATCAAAAAATATAATACACTCTGAAGTGCGTGGTTTATTTTCTTACCGTTTTGATGAGAACAAGACAGTCGTTGACTCCGCGAAAGTTTCTCTCATAAATTGCTGCCTTATAAAAAACCTCCTGATGCGTCTGTGTCGCATATCGGAGCATTGTTTCAGATATTTCAGCAGTGTCAGAGTCCGCTGCGTCTCACTGATGCGACTTAAGAGCAAGAAAGTTAAGGCAGTCTTCACCATCTTCGCCTCACTCAACGAGCAGCTGTTTCCGTTGTGTAGTTCTGAATGCCGACGTAATCGAGCCACAGGTAATCGACCTGTGGCTCGATTCATTTGTGCAAGTGTGAGCGCGGGCCGTTCGGGGCATCCAGGCCATTCCTCAAACGAGCCAGAGGGTGGCACGGTTCGGATGTCAAGTGTGAGTGCGCCCTAAACGTCATTAAAATGTTGAGTTCCAACTGAAAAGCTCTGGACGGGGCAGAATAAAAAAACAAAAAACATTTACAACTCCTCTATAAACTCCATTAGTAAAATGCTTCGAACATTATTTTCCTGCTTTGATGATTCGCTTAATTAATATTTCTCATTAAAAGCGCGTGAAACTGGGTCCCTTATGCACACGGAACTTTTTGCGGCGCTTGTTTCCACACGGCTGCTTCTGAAGAGCACAGCTCAGTCTATGGTTGTAAACCACAGAGTGGAGCTTATCCTTGTAGTCGGGCAGAGCCAGGCTGTTATCATCCAAACACACATCAAACAAGAAGAAACTCCGCAACGAGAGGCGAAAACAGGACGGAGGCTACCGAGGCGAAAGGACGCGATTTCCACCTACATTAGGCACTCAAAGCGCTTTACAGCAAGGATCCACTCACCCATTCATACTCTCATTCATACACCAATGTACGCAGACACTGGGGGCAATGTGGGTGAAGTGTCTTGCCCAAGGACACAACGACAATGTGCACTTTCAGGAGGTGGGATTCGAACCCCTGACCTTCCGATCATGAGACGACCCGCTCTACCATCTGCGCCACTGTCGCCCCACTAGTTGGATCGAATCGTGTACACGGTTCAGTATGCATAGTCACAAACTAACAAAAAGGTCAACGAGAAATACGCCTACCCAGGTTCCCTCTCTAGCCATTACCTGAGCGCCGGTGAGGTGCTCTATTTGAAAACCACGGCATTCACCGCCCAAGCGTTGCCCAGCAACCAGCCATGTGACACGACAGCTGTGGTACTGTGTGGCTCCTACAATAATGAAAAGGTGTGTGTGCCCAAAATTCCTGATCTTTAAAAAAATAAAAATAATAATTCCTCCGTACTTCAAAGATCTGCCAAATTGCCCCACTGGTCTGTTTAAACTATTTGAAGCAGCACTAAGTAACTCATGCCCCCTAGAGGCCATAAGCGCAACTGCAGGTGTCGTAGCAAGTTGCGATTTTTTTACTTATTGTCTTGGAGAGTAAACACTACGCTGACAGGAAAGGCAAAGGGACAGAGGGATATTGTACATCCAATTTTTTCACTCAAACTTGGCTGTAAATACTGTTTAAAGTGACGCTATCCCATAGTTAGCTTTGCCCGTTAGCATGTTAGCTTCTTCTTCATGATTCCATTAGTGTGTATTGGTGACTCCGGTCTGGGAGCAGTCAAGTTGCAAAACATGGTTTTCTGGCCAGAGACACCAGGGGGAGATGAAAGACCCTCCAGTCATCCCATAAACACTTGTATTACCCCCACAGGGACTACGAGAGGATTATTAAGGTAAACAAGTTACCTAGTACTGCTTTAAGGTGGTCACACTATTTCAAAAGCAAAATAAAACTCCAACACAGTCACACACCTGTACTTTAAAGTTTCTCATATCTATCCTTTCATGGCTCACAACAAATACATATCTATGAACCATGCAAAGTGGCACATTATTCCCTGCTCTATGGCAATACTATGACAAAGATAATAAAAATGTTTTCCCTCTTTTAGGAAACCCCTCTGGCTGAGATCCCGGGAAAGAAATCAATCACCTGAGCTTCAGCAGAACATTTCAAGATTCTGTCTCCCGTCAGGACCTACTTCACTTCAATAAGAGTAAAAGTACTGATAAAAGACATTATGAAGTTGCTCTCTCCTCATCATGGACATAAAGACAGGTTTCTGAGTCAAATGTTGTTGCTTTTGGGACAAACTGAAATGAAGAATAAATGATTTTAGCAGAAAAAATCCTTTGTTTAAAACAATGTTTTTTCTACTTTTATGATCTGCTTTAAAGTAATGGAATTTAGTTTTTCAATATAAATGAAATGCTTATCCGATTAATCTATGTAAATAATCGATAGATTAATCGATTGCTAAAATAATCGATAGTTGCAGCCCTAAAAGTAAGCTTACCATCAGTGCCTTTGTTCATGAGTCTCTTTCTCTGTCGTTTAATCTTGGACGCCTGGTCTAGGGTGCTTTCCTCTTCATGGTCCTCTAAGTCAGAGTGGTCAGACACTGAAGACAAATACATATTTGTGTTACTTATGTGGAGAGCCTACTTTAAACATTATCTTTAAGTTGTTACACTTAATAGAAGAAGTATATTAATCTGCTTTTATACCATGGTCTGGGTGATACTGGATCCTGATTGGCTGGTGCATTATTTTGGTATAACCGCACACGTAGTCCGGTAGTTAAATCACTGGGATGTCGCTCCGCTGTGGCGTCGCCATAGCAACGCATGACACAGCTGAATCAGATAAAGGCGTAATTAGTGACTGACAGGAACGTATGAGATGGATTTAGTGTTTGCTAAATGTTTGTAGAGGAGAGTGAGCAGCTAGGTTAGCTACTGTTAATAACATACGAGCTTTACATTTCTATTGGAAACGGTTAAGGCTATTCATCATTTTCAGGCGTACATAAAATGATCCTGCATTGAAGCATCTTTGTCTGGATTAGTAAAGTCAAACATAAAAGTTTGAGTTGGGGGGGCCCAGGTGTGAGCGACTCCACCGCAGCTGTTTCCATAAACAGTTGAGCTGGTTGAGCTAGCTAGCTAGCTTCAGGTTAAACCTTGTAAAAGGTAAATAACTCCTGCCCACGAGTGCCGCATATCGGTGTTTCCTTCCAGGGAAAAGTGTTTCCGGGTTAGTCCTGTCGTGTTGTGATTCTGTGCTGATGTTGTGTCGTTGAGCCTGACTGAGATCCTCGTAATAGCTGCGGAGAATGACTCGCTCTGAGACCAGCCTTCAGTGACCGGCTAATAACCCACACAAAATAGTCCCGTAGTCTGGCAGATTTAGTGACTTTAGTCAATGAAAAACACATTTATTATAAATGTTACGTTTGTGGGACCCTGGTATAAGCGGATTAAACAACGAGGAGCCGCGTTAGACGTTATAATGCACATGTGTTCTTGACTCCGCGTCGTGCATTATAACCGTCTAATGCGGCTCCGAGTTGTTTAATCCTTACATAGTTTATATAGTGCCTATGTCGAGTTATGTGTTACAGTTAACTTGTGTTGCAGACAATATTGCACAACATAGACACTGTTCCATACTGGAGTGGCGCTCCTCTTCGCTCCTTGATTGAATCTCTGGTTGGGCTGTAAAAAAAAACAGTAGTAGTTAGAAGTCATATGATGCTTATAGATTTTTACAGTACAGACCATAGACCGCTGAATCCAGGGTCTTGGAAGGTTTTATCAGTCTGCCTGTAGTAGTTACAATGTACTCTGATGTCATGTCCCATGAACTTTGCTACTTGCTCAAGCTCTTGGTGGGAGAGGTCCAGCAGCCGGCACAATGTTGCCACATGCTTTCGCAAGTTGGTGGATCTGAGCAGGTTTGGATTATCCACTTTACATTCAATTGAAAATGTTCTCAAACAGTCACAGCCACGAATATTTGTTTTGGTGTCAATGTTTGCAAACAAAAATGGATTGTTCTTAAGAACCCCAACTTTGTCCCTGAGCTCAATCATGAAATCGATGGAAGCTTTAGTGCGGTCAAGAAGCAGAACAGGTACTTTCCGACCTCTTTTTCCTCTTTTACCATCCTAGTTAGCCTGTTACTCAACATTTTCTCCACAGGAGACAGCGTCTCATAAATGTCCTTGTTGACTTGGCTAGAGTCAGCTTTCAGGTCCTTGATGCTTCTCCCTCACGTTTCTTGTTGAAAACTATGACTTGAGCTAGAAGACTTTCACTGAGTCTTTTGCAGCCACTGTTACAGTCTGTTTAAGATCAGCCTTTGCTTCATCTTCTACAGCCCTCAGATGATTCTGCAGCGCAAGAATGTCTTTAGTTAAAGGAACGCTTTCATCTTTGTTCCATGTGTTTTGTTCCATGGAACTGTGGGCATTTGTTGCAACATAGTTTGACCACATTTTGTCGAGAAGCTCCTTAAACTTCTTAGTCTTCTTTTCATCACCAACATCTGACACCATCATACAATGACCAATCCAGGTCTCAGCTGCTGCTTTCAGTGAAAAGCCTATTTTCACTGCAGTTGAAGGTTTTCCATACTCCGTCTTGTCTGAGTTGAAGTGTGACACTTTTCTAGCTGCTGCTATTGCCAGGTTAAATTTGGTTGGATCACATAAGTCTTTGAGTCCTCCTTTTGGGTTAATTTTCTTAGCTGCCAAGACAAAACGACCCAGTTCCCTCAATTTCTGTGCAATATAGCGATGTTGTGATTGTTCGCGTCCTTTTCGAGCAAACAGTGAATCTCCATATTTACAAATCATCTCATCCCCTCGAACGTGGGCAGTGATATTGTCTTGTAACATGTTATGGATTACATTATGGACTCCCTCTGATGATGTCTGTATTGGAAGAAGCTTGGAAGAAACACTTTGGATGCGCCTTCTTTTTGTTCCTACGTCGGAGTTTTCCTTTTTATCCCTACAAGTTTTGTCATGTCTCCATAGATCCACTTTTTTAAACATGGCAAATAGTCACTAACTGATTAATTTTGAGAGGGCTGTTTCCATGTAACGATCTCCCCTTTACCCTCCTGTTTTGAATATGTTTTCGATGGTTGACTGTTAGACTGTGTTGGCTTTGGTTTTGACTCACATGACATGCTGGAGCATATTGAGACTACGCTGCAGGATGAAGAGGAGGCTGGACTCCCTGGAGGAGGCTTGTACTCCTCACCATCACTATGACAACTTGACATTTCAGAAGCGTCTTCATCTTCTTGACGAGGTGAGCTCGCTGTAGAATCAGGTATATCCTTCTCCAGGGCCTTTACCTACAACATAACAATTTCAACATATTACCTGCCTGCATGAAGATTTGACCTAAACCAATGTCCAAAATGTTTCAAACTAAGTACAAATCACTTTCAGTCAAGTTTGGCAAAAGCGCATTCATACAGTATATTGTTCATTGAAATAAAGGTCTCATAAGCCACACCCTTCCCTGCTTGTGTTTTAGCTCATTTAAAAAAAAATTGCCATCATCTGAAAACTAAATAATAATAATTGTGCGATAGTGATATGTAAAAGGGCTTGTTGCTCTATCAACACTCTAGTTTTCTCAAAACTACACCTTCACCAAACTGAAAGCTCCTTTTTTAACTTAAGCAATATGGACTTTATTTAACATTCTAATCCTTATTACAGTTACATGAACTCTTTGTGATCATGCATAATTGTTAATTGTTATGCTTTAGACCAGGGGTGGCCAACACGCGGCTCTCGAGCCGCACGCGGCTCTTGGCCAATCGGAGTGCGGCTCTTTGCATGATTGGATATGTTTAATTACACTACTCAAGGACCGAGATGTCGCCCGGCATGGCGCAGCCGGGGCCCCACCCTGGAGCCAGACCTGGGGTTGGGGCCCGAACGCGAGCGTCTGGTGGCCGGGCCTCTGCCCACGGGGCCCGGCCGGGCACAGCCCGAAGGGATGACGTGGGCCGTGGGCCCGCCCTCCTGTGGACCCACCACCCGCAGAGGGATCCGTAGGGGTCGGGTGCAGAGAGGACTGGGGGCCGTCAGAGGCAGGTGCCTCGACGACCTGGTCCACATGCACAGCTTCTGGTGTTTGGGACATGGAACGTCACCTCGCTGGGGGGGAAGGAGCCTGAGCTTGTGCGGGAGGTTGAGAGATACCGACTAGATATAGTCGGGCTCACCTCCACGCACAGCTTGGGTTCCGGATCCCAACTCCTGGAGAGAGGCTGGACTCTCCATGTTTCTGGAGTTGCCCGCGGGGAGAGGCGGCGGGCTGGGGTGGGTTTGCTCATATCCCCCCAGCTCAGCCGTCACGTGTTGGAATTCACCCCGGTGGACGAGAGGGTCGCGTCCCTACGCCTCCGGGTTGGGGACAGGTCTCTCACTGTTGTCTCGGCCTACGGGCCCAACATCGGTGCAGAGTACCCGGCCTTCTTGGAGTCCCTGGGAGGGGTACTTGATGGTGCTCCGACTGGGGACTCCATTGTTCTGCTGGGGGACTTCAACACCCATGTGGGTAACGACAGTGAGACCTGGGAGGGAGTGATTGGGAAGAACGGCCTCCCCGATCTGAACCCGAGTGGTGTTCTGTTATTGGACTTCTGTGCTAGTCACGGTTTGTCCATAACAAACACCATGTTCGAGCACAAGGGTGTCCATATGTGCACGTGGCACCAGGACACCCTAGGCAGGAGGTCGATGATCGACTTTGTAGTTGTGTCGTCTGACCTCCGGCCGCGTGTCTCGGACACTCGGGTGAAGAGGGGGCTGAGCTGTCAACTGATCACCACCTGGTGGTGAGCTGGATCCGCTGGCAGGGGAGGAAGCCGGTCAGACCTGGCAGGCCCAAGCGTGTTGTGAGGGTCTGCTGGGAACGTCTGGTAGATCCCTCTGTCAGTGGGGTCTTCAACTCCCACCTCCGGAAGAGCTTCACCCAGATTCCGGGGGAGGCGGGGGACATGGAGTCCGAGTGGACCCTGTTCTCCTCCTCCATTGCGGCTGCTCGTAGTTGTGGCCGTAAGGTCTCTGGTGCCTGTCGCGGCGGCAATCCCCGAACCCGGTGGTGGCAGCCCGGAAGTAAGGGATGCCGTCAAGCTGAAGAAGGAGTCCTACCTGGCCTTGTTGGCTTGTGGGACTCCTGAGGCAGCTGAGAGGTACCGGCAGGCCAAGCGTGCTGCAGCTCTCTTAATGTGGACAGCTCCCTGCCAAGTTTTAAAGATGGAGAAGATGCTGTCAAGTGGTGGGCTTCAGTGTTCGATACAGAGAAATATCCTGGTCTGTTCAAAGTTGTAAAAGCTGCCATGTCAATTTTCCATGGTCCATTGGTAGAATCATCTTTTAATCTCATGGACAGTGTCATTGATGATAGATCCACAAGAATGAACAGTATGTTTGTTATTTTGCTTCGTTTGTTTTGTTTGCAATATCCACCAGCCAACAATAACCTCAGATTCATGTTTAAGTTAATAATTATCCATTTACAACTTTGTTTATTCATTTACTCAAACATTTACCTGTACCACCTGGTGAGAAAGGAAGGGGCGTGGTCTTTGTTGGCCATTTTAAAAACCTCAGGCTGAACCAAGTGGCAGCTTCCTCACAAAGTGTCATGGGGAGTTAACATGGATCAGTATAGTATTTCACCTCCTACTGACTGACGCCTCCAGGACCGCATCCCAGGTGTTGCATAAGGTGAATGCGCAGTCATCCCGGTTCATAGATGTTGCCGCACGTTTCCTGGTCTTGATGACTCCGTATCCCACACCTGGGATGCCGCCCTGGAGGCGTCAGTCAGGAGGGGGTGAAAGCTCTCCCTATACTGACTGGTAAATCCATGTTAGCTGCCTATGACACTTCACCTCCACCACCAGGTGACGTTTCTGAGGAAGATCACAGGAAGTGAAAAGCAGGTAAACAAATCTTCTGTCTAACTAAGTGCTATGTTGGGGTCACTACAGTAGTTGCCTAGTAGCCTTTTGGAGTGCTCAAAATTGTGTAACAATAATAATACAATATTTAGCTCTTTCATAGGTTGTGTTCATATAGAATTGTATTTCAGTTGGAGGGCAGGTTTACAGCTCTACGGGAGAGACAGTTTCTGATGGAAATTTACAAAAAGAAAATGTCCATATGTTGCCTGCCACATTATTGTTATTCTACTGACCAACATCACACATATGTTTTTGAGAAGTGTCCCCACTTTTGGACGCCTTTTATGAGGAAATGATTTGACCATAGTTGTTATGAGCTGGAGAGAGAGAGCTCTTAGGTCATTGGGACAGTTTTGGTTCATGTGAATTGGACCAGGAATTGGCAGAAGAAATTGGCAATATAGTAAGACTAGTAATTTGCATTTTGAGTGTTAATGTAATGGAATTTTTGTTGTGACGCCACGTGAACACAGCCTATTGGATTTTTTGTATGTGTTGGCATGAAAATGCCTCTGCTTGTGAACTGTTATTAGTCAGTGTAAAAACAAAGCTCAGATCATTTATCAGCTTTTATTTGACAGATGTCAAGATGTTCAATCGGCTTAGCCTCTACAGTGTTTCGGTTTGTGAAATGGCGCTTTCAGCATCTGAAAACATGAATATTTGGGTAAATAAAGTAAATGATAAAGATTGAAAGGGAGTCTCAAGCCATTGTCTTTATTTGGATTATTGTGATTTTGGCTACTCACTCTTCAGTACAAACTCCACCTATGGTCCAACACATTCATCCACTTTTCACCAAGTGAAAAACTTTCATGCATTTCCATTCATATAAAAATAAACGATGCATAAACTGTTTCAATTTGAAGTGTTTTGAAAAAACTGTATTCCTCTGTTTATAAGTGTTAATGCTGAATCAAATCAGTGCTTAACTATAATAAGTATCGTTTCACAAATTGCTCAGTAATGAATAAGGGATGTGCATCAACTTGTTAAAACAACAGTGTGAGTTATTTGTATGTCAACAGACCTTTCAATTCACAAAACAGTCCCAATCACCTTACAATCCCATGATACACCCTCTTTATTATTTTTGCTCAGAATTGACCCCAGTACTCTGGGGTACCTAGGATTACGATGTTAAATAAACTGGTATTTAGCAAAATGATGATTTATGATGTGATTTTCATAATTTGGAATGTCTGTGTAGGCTCAGTCATACAGGAGTCGTCCATCTTCAATGAAGATTCTCGAGTCAGTGAAATGATATGCCCAAGAAATGGTCCTTCTGCTTGACATAAGATAATGACTGGGTATGCCTGGTATTGGAGAATTTAATCTTAGATTTAGAACAATGACAGTGTGTAACTAGGGAATAAATAGCGCCAGATTTGGATTGACCTTGTTCTCTGGGGGCCCCAAAGCGGCTGTCTGACATGCTAATAAAGGTTTGCTCTCTTGTACAGTGCAGTTGAGATTTATAAGTATGCATTCTGTTATACCGGTACAAGAGAACATCTTAATAGACGTGACAGAATTTGAATAGCTTCTTTTTTTTTTTTTTTTACAAACCAGCAATAAATAATATTTTTGTGCTGAAAGAAAGCTGTATCTTTTACCTCATTTTTTCTATTCCGAGGGCACCAGATAGCTTTATTTATGTGTTAAAATACCAAAAATCCCCCAAACCCCTACATTTATTTTGTTTGTCACCTTTTTCATGCCTTCTGTGTTTGCATGTCTGTCTAAAGCATTTCTTCTGATGCCTTTGATTTCATATGGACAAAAGCAGAATGGTCATCCAAAAAAGATCACAACAAAATACTAAATACAAAAAAAAGCCATACAATGGAACTTGCCAAGTATTTTTTAACTGTGGATGTAGGCAGAGACCTAAGTTTAGATTGGGCTCATTAGATTAGATTCATCTCTATTGTTCTCAAACAACAACAACAACAACATATCACAGAGCAAACATTTCTCACATCCTCACAGTTCACCCACCAACAAACCAAGAGTATCATAGGAAACGGTGTTGCCCACATGACAACACAAAAATGTAAGAATTTGAATGCAGTTACGATCTCACCCTCTGTTTCAAAGATAATACTAAAGCTATACGGCCTTTAAAGATGCATTATGCAATTTTTTATGCAGAAAACAGTTGATATTTGTGCGGACTTGACCTTGTAGTGACCCAGCAGCTGTTTGATTCGTTGGCATGGCGCCTTCACTTTCAATCACGGTGATCTCTACAACGCTCCAGGATCAATTGTTTAAGGTTTTCTGGTGAGAGGGTCCATTAGCGGTGAAAACCTTCCGAACACTTGATCCTGGAGCGTCCAAGAGACCACTGTGATCAACTTTTTTTCAAAGTAAAAAGTTGCATAATGCACTTTACAGTGAACGATGTGAACGGGTAGAACGGCTCATTTTTTGTATTCTTATTTTATTCCTTTTCGGAGGAGGGGCGTCACTTAAGTTGTGCATGCTTATTTTGCAAAACAAAAGTCACTGCTGGAGTGGGGCGGACGGAGAGAGGAGTGGCAGAGGGACTGCGAATGCACAACCCGCGGGACGTGAGCGCGGCCTGCGGAGAAACAGCAAGAGAGAGAGAGCGCGCCCGAACGCTCCCAGCGCCAGCTGTCCCGGGCCATGGGAGAGAAAAAGGCACGTGGGTTCCGTGAGTGACGAGGCGGCTACAGGAGCCCCGACACTCACATCGTCCACCTGTTCACTCAGCTCACTCCACTCTCAGCCGCCTCCGAAGCGACATCACCGCCCACTGCCTCCTCCTCCGCCCGGTCACCTCCTCCTCCGCCCCGGTCACCTCCTCCTCCGCCCCGGTCACCTCCCCCTCCTCTCCGGTCACCTCCTCCTCCTCCCCGGTCACCTCCTCCTCCGCCCCGGTCACCTCCTCCTCCTCCCCGGTCACCTCCTCCTCCGCCCCGGTCACCTCCTCCTCCGCCCGGTCACCTCCCCCTCCTCCCCGGTCACCTCCTCCTCCTCCCCGGTCACCTCCTCCTCCGCCCTGGTCACCTCCTCCTCCGCCCCGGTCACCTCCCCCTCCTCCCCGGTCACCTCCTCCTCCTCCCCGGTCACCTCCTCCTCCGCCCCGGTCACCTCCTCCTCCTCCCCGGTCACCTCCTCCTCTGCCCCGGTCACCTCCTCCTCCGCCCGGTCACCTCCTCCTCCGCCCCGGTCACCTCCTCCTCCGCCCGGTCACCTCCTCCTCCGCCCCGGTCACCTCCTCCTCCTCTGCCCCGGTCACCTCCGCTGCTGCCCCACGAGGAGCTCAAAGTGAGCAGCATAAGGCAACGAGTCTGAGAAATAAAAGTCCTAATGAAATAATAAACAACGGTCACAGCGGAGATCACGTTGAAGCTCGACCTCTTTTACTTAAGTTTTTTTCCCCTCTTGCGCGAGGGAGAGAGAGGCAGAGAAAAAGTAGTTATTACATTGAATAATTATTCAAAGTTTAATCATCAAACATGCTTTAACATCCTGCAAAACACAGGGATCAAATGTTCATATTTTCTAAAGCTTGTGCTGCTTTTTGTTGGTAATAATTGGAATGACTGACGCAGAGAGACAGAGACATTGTGTCATTGTACCTTTTGGCAGGGCTGTAACGATGAAGGGGCCTCTGGGCATTTGCTGAGAGGCCCCAATTTGAAAGGGGCCCAGAAAAATAATTCTTTAACAGCAGTAAATGGACCATTTAAAATTATTATTTATGATCTAAAATGCATCAGATTGCAGGAAATCATATCTAAATTATAACAAAAATTCTTGGGGGAGGACCCCCCCCCCCTTCAGAGTGCCCTCCCACAATTCAATAGGTTCTGACGGTCATGTGGGGTGGAGACAAACCCCCATCATCCATTATGCAGCTCCTGATGTGCTCAGTCATGTAAAACGTAGACTTGTTTTTGGCTTAGAATTTAATACGATTATGACACAGTATCGCCATGAAAAAGGCCCCCCAGCTCGGGACCGACCAAAGTCTCACTCCAAAGTTTGGTGAAAAGTTGGCAGCCCTGATAAGGGGTAAACGCCCGAGCAGTTATGTCTTCACTAAAATATCAATGGCATGTGCTAGACACAGTGAGAAATTGTAACACTCCTAAGTTTGCATGTATTCTTCAAGTACAAATGGGCTCTAGGTTTACCTTTCTTTTTTTTTGAGCAAGGTGAGTCATGATTAATATTTGATTCACTGCATTAGCCCAATTAAAAAAAATGTTTATTCTGTGGAGGTGGAAAGACCTTTCATCATTAGTTCTCATCTCATTGTCGCCTTTACTTTCTATAAACTGTAGAGCGCTCCACTTTGCTGCAGCGCATGATCGGAGACCACATGGAGGCCACGCAGAAGGAGACCGAGTCCTAAAAACGAAATGTGAAACGCAACCGAAAATATACTGAGGAACCACCAAGTGAAAAGGTTAGTAGTGTGTGTGTGTGTGTGCGTGTGCGTGTGTGTGTGCGTGTATGTGTGTGTGTATGTGTGAGTGCGTGTGTGGTGGAAATTATAGTAGTATAAGTTTGTTGTATGATATTAATTTGATGTTAATGCGTTGATTAAATGAATGAGGGAAAAATAACAACCTTATAGGCCATCAGTTTTCTTTGTAGATGAGTAGTGTGCCATAATAAATTGATGTTTTTCATTAAAACACAGGGTGCATAAATATGTGAACCCAAATGTCAAATTCCCATAGGGGCTGTATTTGTTAAAGGCCACTTATTTCATGGATCCAGGATGCTATGCATCAAGTCACCCAGGTCTTTGGAAGTACAAACCACATCATCACAATCTCTTCACCATACCAATAGATTGGCATGGGTATTACCTACTGGGTCTTACCTGTGTCACCTGCAGCCCTCAAGTATATGCTATAGGTGCATCACGGAAAGAAGTAATAGACACAAGAATAGTTTTTTTTTCATGAGCCATTCCCACCCTGAACTCATTCATGCATTGACCTCATAACCATGGGTTAGACTTTCTTGATCCATGAGGGAAATTGCTTTGTCACAGTAGCTCAAATAGTAATCTTAAAATTAACAATTAAAACAAAATAATAAAAATGTGAATAAAGAATCAGAATATAGGTGCTCTTCATATACATATCTGGGAATTTGTACACATTGACATGTGAGGTTGAGGTATAAAATACAAGATAACTAAATACTAAATACTAAAAAAAGAATGATAAGATCTTGAATTTTCAATATACAACAAAGACGAAGCAGATAAACATGAAGTCAGTTTAAATGAACAATGCACCGTGAGCTGTGACATGGGGTTAAAGTTATCTATCACAGAGCGGTGAGTTATTGTACTGCAGTATAGAGTATGTTATGAACGTGCTCTTGTAACATTTACTTAGTCTGTTGGAGAAGGAGCTCCTTTGCCCTTCTACAGTCCAGCGCAGTGGATGTGCAGGATTGTCCACGAGGGAGAACAGTTTGTCCAGTTCTTCTGTGTCTCCAGCTCACAGCCAATCACCAACTATACGGATAGTTTGTCAGTCTGGGAGCCGTCCCTTTTGGTGGGACTGCTCCCCCAGCAGACCACAGAAAGTACAGGGCGCTGGCCACCACAGACTGGTAGAAGATCTCTAGCAGTTTACTGCACACATTGGTGGATCTGAGTCGGCTCATGCACTTCTTGTACACAGCGTTGCAGTTGTCCTTCCAGTCCAGTCTGCTATTCACATGGACTCCCATCTACTTGCAGCAGTCCACTATCTCCACCTCTGTGCTGTGAATGGTGATGGGCTCCATGGGTGTCCTATTCCTCCTGAACATTTATTACACTTATCTGTGTATTGTGTAATATTTCTTTTTCTATTCCGACATCATGTGTCCTTTGAATGTGCTATAACCTAATATTACTATTTACTCTTGATCTGATGATTTGATTTTCCTCCTCTTTTCCATTGGCGGGTCG
Organism: Gobius niger; assembly: GCF_951799975.1. NCBI lineage: Eukaryota > Metazoa > Chordata > Actinopteri > Gobiiformes > Gobiidae > Gobius > Gobius niger. The sequence continues at coordinate 771,552 of NC_136861.1, forward strand.
TGGGGGCAGCTGTTGGAGCTACTAGTGCTGGGTTCCTTTTTTTCCCGATACCTTACTTTAACGACACCTGCTTTTCGGTACCGGTGCCTTAACGGTACTTTTTCCAATTCCTATGTTATTTTAATTAAATTAAAATAACATAGGTATTGGCAGTAGGGATGTTTTTTATTAGCTGGATTTATTGGCATCGACAAGTCATTAGGTTAACTACCACCTATTTGGCTTACTTTAAAGAACTTAAATATTTGGCTGGTGCTAATTTCCATCTCTGGTGTGTCCATTTCACAGACTTCCTCTTCCTATCAGCGGCCTGATGCTGCATTGTGGGAGCTCAGGAAAATGGAGCAGCTCCAAAAAACGAACACTGAGCTCAGGCAGGAGATTGAGAAGCTCCGGAGGGAAAACGACAAACTTAAAGACAACGTCATAAACGGTGAGTATATTTTTATTGACAAATGCATCCCTTTTTGTTAACTTAAAGGAATGGGCCACTATCTTACATAAAGAGATATGTTCTTACCTGAGTTTAGACGAGTTGATGCATAAAAAGACTGAAAAGGGCCCAAACGGGGGTGAAGTTAGAAGTGACTGAGCTTTTCCACGTTTTCCCTATTTAAATGCGGCTACATAAGTAGCTACATGCAGAGGTGGGAGACTCGAGTCACATGACTTGACTCGAGTCAGACTCGAGTCGCAGTTTTTGGGACTTGAGACTTACTTGACCAAAGCTCCAAAAAGACTTGACTTGACTTGACTTGGGACTTGCTGTTTGTGACTCGAGACTTAACTTGGACTTGACGCCAGTGACTCTCAATGACTCGCTGTGACTTTATAGTTATTTTTTATTTGAGTGAAACTGTTGAAAGATCAGGATTCATTTCGTAAAAGCGGCGCATCTATGTTTACATTATGTCATTAGCCTTATGCGTGTTCGGTTTACGACGGAGCGTCTGATCATTCACAGACAGTGAAGAGGAGGAGATTTACGGACAGGAAAACGTTTGAAACAATGGGCTGAACCTACAGCGCAGACGGAGCCTCCAGAACCACCATGTAAGAGCTGATTCATCAACAGGAATCTTTTTTTTTTTTTTTTAGGTTTTAAGGTGTTCACACAAAGTTTACAGCATTTAGAGGTTATTTTACGCATCCGCCACAGCCCAGTGACAGCGGGACTGAAGGCCTCAGAGCAGGGGCGAATCCGAGTATACAGGGGCTGGGGCAGTACAGGGGAACCACTGACAGAAAAACTGCCAGAAACTAACAAAAATAATCATATTATTTTATATTTATATTTCACACTACAAGGAAAAGCAGCTCATGTTTAAAAGACTCTGTTTCATTTTTTTAAGTCGGCCCCCCCGGGCCCCCTTCCTTAAAATGCTGTCTCAGTAATTTTGTACATAGACTGTTTATTTAAAGAATATATAGTTTGAATTTTTTGGCAATTAAATATTAATTAAACTTTAAATCCAAATCCATGAGATTTTAAAACATTTGATTTTAGCCAAAATCTTTAAAATCAGTATCTTGATAAAGCACTTGTAATTTTCAAGATTAAACACTTTTTGAAAAGTAGACACGCTGGCGTTTGTGACTTGAGGTGACTTGCCGGCTTAAGCAAGACTTGACTTGACTTGATAAAAGCTATGACTTGACTTGACTTGAGCCCATGACCGATTGACTTGGACTTACTTGAGACTTGGACCTTCACGACTTGGACTTGACTCGAGACTTGCATTTTGTGACTTACTCCCACCTCTGGTTACATGATCCAAGTTACACTTAATTAAACATGTCAATTTTCTAAGCAGATAAAAAGTGGCACTATATTGTAAGTAAGGCACAGTAATACATCCACTAGGAGTGAAGATTTTATTGCACAGACAGTGATCCTAATGTGTTATTACGCCTTACTATATAGTACCCTTTATATCTGCTTTGAAAATTGACATGTTTAATTCAGTGTAACTATGCCTGAATCGTGTAACTACTAACAGAACCGTATTTAAATATGGAAAACGTGGAAGAGCTTGGTCACTTCTAACTTCACACCCATTTGGATCCATAGGAATGTTCTAAGAAGGCTAAATGCTAACAACATCTTCAGCCTATTTACGGCACGCACAAAGACCAGACAGGTACGTATCAACTCGTCTAAGCTCAGGTGAGAACATGTCTCGGTATGTACAATAGTGGTCTATTCCTTTAACCCATTTAGGCCGTGAATTTCTACTATTAAAGTCGGGGGCGCTGTTGCATAATTCTACCATTGAGGCCTGGAAAGCGCATACGTCAATTGTCGGGTGTATTTGCCTGTGGGCCAATGAAATGCGTCATAATAAAAGCGCTGGAGCGTCAGCATCACAACACTTTTAGTTTCGTGTTATTTGGTGAAATATTACCAGAAATTAGGGCTGGGTGATTTTGGAAAAAATAATAATTACATTTTATATACACTGCTCACAAAAACTTAGGGCACACTCAAAAAACACATCCTAGATGTCAATCAATTCGATTTTTCGGATGAAAATCTTTATTCATAGTGTAGGGCAATGTGTTGAGAACAAAATAACATAAGAATGATAAATGGAAATCAGCCCCTGGAGGTCTGGATCCAAAATTATAGTCAAAATCAAAGTGACAAATCAGGTCACTGGTTGATCCAAATTCTGTAGAAATTCCTCCAAACGAGTCTGTATCATCCTCAGTCGTGTATGTGGCCTCCACGTGCCTGAATGCACTCCCTACAACGCCTGGGCATGCTCCTGATGAGACCACGGATGTCCTCCTGAGGGATCTCCTCCCAGACCTGGATTAGAGCATCAGCAGCTCCTGGACAGTCTGTGGTGCCACGTGGCGTTGATGGATGGACCGAGACATGATGTCCCAGATGTTCTATTGGATTTAAGTCTGGGGAACGGGCAGGCCAGTCCAGAACATCAATACCTTCATCATGCAGGACCTGCTGACACACTCTTGCCACATGTGGCCTGGCATTATCAGGCATCAGAAGGAACCCAGGGCCCACAGCACCAGCATATGGTCTTACAATAGGTCTGAGGATCTCATCCCGGTCCCCAATGCCAGTCAGGGAACCTCTGGCTCTCACATGGAGGGTGTGCGGCCCTCCAATGAAATGCCTCCCCAGACCATCACTGACCCACCACCAAACCGGTCATGCTGGATGATGTTGCAGCAGCAGAACGTTCTCCAGGGCGTCTCCAGACTCTGTCACGTCTGTCACATGTGCTTAGGGTGAACCTGCTCTCATCCGTGAAGAGCACAGGGCACCATTGGCCAATCTGCCAATCGGGCTGCACGGTGTTGGGCAGTAAGCACCGGCCCAACGCCCTCATACCCCCCTCATACCCCCCTCATACCCCCCTCATACCCCCCTCATACCCCCCTCATACCACCCTCATACCCCCCTCATACCCCCCTCACACCACCCTCACACCACCCTCATACCACCCTCATACCACCCTCATACCCCCCTCATACCACCCTCATACCACCCTCATACCCCCCTCGTACCCCCCTCATACCACCCTCATACCCCCCTCATGGAGTCGGTTTCTGACCGTTTGAGGACCTACATGCACATTTGTGGCCCTCTGGAGGTCAAAATCAAAGTGACAAATCAGGTCACTGGTTGATCCAAATTCTGTAGAAATTCCTCCAAACGAGTCTGTATCATCCTCAGTCGTGTGTGTGGCCTCCACGTGCCTGAATGCACTCCCTACAACGCCTGGGCATGCTCCTGATGAGACCACGGATGTCCTCCTGAGGGATCTCCTCCCAGACCTGGATTAGAGCATCAGCAGCTCCTGGACAGTCTGTGGTGCCACGTGGCGTTGATGGATGGACCGAGACATGATGTCCCAGATGTTCTATTGGATTTAAGTCTGGGGAACGGGCAGGCCAGTCCAGAACATCAATACCTTCATCATGCAGGACCTGCTGACACACTCTTGCCACATGTGGCCTGGCATTATCAGGCATCAGAAGGAACCCAGGGCCCACAGCACCAGCATATGGTCTTACAATAGGTCTGAGGATCTCATCCCGGTCCCCAATGCCAGTCAGGGAACCTCTGGCTCGCACATGGAGGGTGTGCGGCTCAGAACAAGAGCATCTCTTGCTGGTGGGAGACTGTCATCCACAATGCCACATCCCAGGTCTACATATCCATCTCCCAGCGCTATATTCAATATGCTTTCGAATGGCAATTTCATCCAGCATCAAAGCACAAATGGTCTCCTTGCCTATCTTCTGTCTCTCCCGCACGTGGGCCTCAAGAGCAATGAAAGACGCCTTGGTGAAGCCTGGATCTGATGGGACTTCTCTGTACCAGTTCCTGATGGTGTCTGGATGTGGTAAGGCCAAGTCAAAACATTCTCGCACATACCCATAAGCCTTGGGAGAGTAGAAGTGTAGAGTTAAAGCAAAGGCCTGCAATTCCTCTGACACTTTTGACTTGTTTCCCTTTTCCATTCTGGTGAGAATTTCCTTAGTGACGCCGCTATAGGAGTTCTCCATCTTCTCAGCGCATCCTGTGGAAATAAGGCTTTTGTCTTTCAGCTCTGAGATGACCTCCACCAGGGAGGTGACTTGTTTCTTCAATCGCCGGGTCTTTAATTGTGCCGTTTTAAGCCTTTTGCGACAGTGGTCCAGCTTCTCTTCTACAGATATTAACTGTGTGTCCATCTGCCGCTTGATGGACTTCGGCGAGCTAGAGACTGTGTAGTTATGTTCCTTGCTTGCTGTAGGTTGTATGTCTGGGGGAGGTGGCTCATTGTCTGTTGTGTTATTGAGAATATCAGAGTCCGAGCAGGAGTCAAACATTCTCTCTGGCTCATGATCTCTGTGTGAACATGTGTTGTCCTTACCTGCTGTAATGGGAGTGGTGCTTGCATCATTTCCGGGTTTCTCCTGAGCTGTCATGCACTTACCTTTCAAGGAGTAGTGGAAAATGGTAGGAACAGCTGTCGGTGTTAGATGTTTTTTCCCACCTGTGATGACGAAGCACTCTTATTGGGAGTTCTTATTGGGAACCCAGTCTTTGCGTTTCACTTTGTGAACCCATTGCGCCAGTCTTGTTTTGTCTCCCAGAGGAAAACTGAAAAATATTACACAGAAAGTATTCTTGTTGTTCATTGTCCTAACTTTATGCTTTTAACTGCACATTTTGCAGAACTTCTTTTTCTTCATAAATAAAGATATATAGATTTATTTGTAGTCTTTTTTTATTTGAGAAATGGGTATATCATATTACCACTGAAAAAAGGCACCATTCAAGTTTTAAAAGCCTTTATCTGTACATGGCTATGTTTTTAACAACAACACAGAAATGTATGAATGTCAATCTTTTTACAAGTCACCTGCTAATTTTGAAAATGATTGAACATATTATTTTTATTTCCATATGCATGAATATGTAATGTACAAAGGCTGGATATCTTTCATTATCCTTTTCAGCTCCTCTTTTGTAATTGTGTGCTGCGCATGTTTAATAAAACTACTCAAAATTACTTTTTGCTATGAAATACTCCTTTACTAGCCTCAGGCAACTGCATTAATTCGCTATGTTTTAACCGTCCAGTTTGATTTGTAAAGTAAAAGTTAATGCTACGAGGCAACATAATCAATATAAATCAATGAAGCTGTAAAGTCTCAGTGTCCTTTTAAAAATGGCGGAATGGTATACGCAGCTTCTGAAGCTAAAACATTACACAATTCATGAACGAAAATAATGTTAAAATTCCTTTTTGTTACCAAAAAAGACGCATCTCTTTTCCGTCCGGACCACCGGTTCGATTGGCACAGTTAATTGCAGAACACGAAGGCATCTTTGCTTTGGTCACTCGGTCAGTGTGATGAATCAAATGGAGGAATCCAAGGAGAAAAATGAAGAGCGGGAAATTTTTGATACCTCTTATTACTGTCAGATAAGCCCATCCCCCACTCTGATGATTTGATTTCAAATATTCCTCCACCACCACCACCACATTGTTTTATAATGTCACAGGTATGTAAGATTTATAATATTGGAATAAGATTTGTTGAACAGTACATTGCATATTTGTATGTGACATTTAGCCTAAGTAATTTGCTATGTACTTTTCCAGAAGGTAAATAGCCGCTGATCACCCCTAAAAAGATATGATTCCAGTTTAATATATATGTTTATATATATGTGTGCCTGTAATTTATCAGAGCCCACTATCTGGATGTTGGGCGACAGCTACGTCTGGCGAGGAGAGAAGCGGGCAGCAGAGACCACGGGCCGCTCACTAGGGCTTGCTGCCCGCATACAGTGGTTCGGCCAGGGAGGTGTGCGATGGAGCGGTCTGGTGCCCGGCTTCTACCGCGTCCTTCGGGGGAGATCCACCCGGCTGTCCTGCTCATCTGCTGCGGCAGCAACGACCTCGGGAAGACCAAGAGCGTCGACCTGGTCGCAGAGATGAAGTGGGACCTGCAGTACCTCCACAGGCAGTTCCCGGCCATGAAAATCATCTTGTCTGACCTGTCAGACCGACGCCTGTGGAGGAACGCCAAGCCGGGGCGGATTCACAAAGCGAAGAAGTTTGTGAACAATGTGATGAGGGACTTTATGAATGGTTTAGGTGGTTGCATGGTCTGTCATCCTGCCATAAAGCATGATTGCCCTGGCCTATTCGTTAAGGATGGAGTTCATTTGTCTGATTTGGGAAATTATATTTTTTTAAATGATTTCGCCACAACGCTCAGAAACCACTGTCACCGGGTGTAAATTTGACATATTTGCATAATCTGGTGAATCCCGGTGATGTGTTTTTTTTTGTGTTAGTATTTGATTATGGCATATTACATATATGTCAGGGCCCATTCTTTGAGGTAGGATCACGTTTTTTTTTCTTTTTGTGATGTTTTTTTCTTGTTAAATGTTTTACGTGTGTGCGTGCGTGGGTGAGTGCGTGTCCCTCATCACTACACTGTTTTATCTGGTCCTCTCATGATGCTTTTCTTTTCTTTCATTTTATTACATCATCTAATATCTTGTGTCCATGTTTTGTCCAATTATCTTTCCTCTGTTTGATTAAATGTTTGCAAATCTTAAGAAAACATTTTCCCTGTGTTTTTTGCATTACAATATAGTCTATGGGAATTAAAAAGCATAAATATTTGTTTAATCTTATTTATTTTGACAAATATCTCTTTGGACCTCAGTGGGTGAATAAACAGCTGTAGTGAAGTTTTTCTGATCAGAAACATTACAATCAATGTCTAAAACAGCATTAAACGGCACATTTTTCAAGAGAATGAAGTTGAATAACTGTTAAAATACTTCAATATCTGGAATTATTTATTACCTAACACTAGAAATGGAATACTATTGGACTATTAAGTAAAATTCTTATCTGAAACCTGTACCTAGATTTAAAAAAAAACAACATTGCAGAAATAAATAAAAAAAATGCATAAGCAAAACATAAAAAGAATTATACCTTTAATAATACCATTTCAAGTTGTGCAGAAACGTTTATATTTTGGTCGTGTTATGATATGAGTCATAAACAATATAAGAGAATACAATAGGCAGAGGACAAAAGATTTAACCGAATATGAGAAAATCTTTGTAATGACCCAAAACCTGTGTATGATGAGCTCAAGGCATTCCTGCAGCACAAGAACAATGATTACAGTTATGAAAATAGGTCCAAATGACAAAATATTGAGCTATCTCTCATTTGCTAATCGTCAATGTGAAAGATCAAGGAGAGGAAGGACAGACAGAAATCACGTGGGTTCCCTGTGCATATAGACAAGTGTGTTTTTTTTTAATAGGCTGGACTTTTTCACTAAATAAATAATTTATATTAAGAGAATTTAATTATTAGAAAGTCTTAGCTAAACATGTGGAATTTGAAATTATTGTGCTGATCTTGTAATGACCCGAGGCCTGTCGGAAGTGCCTCAGAAGGAACCAGCATGAGGCTAAGACATCAGTCTCAGAGCTGTACACCAGCGTTTACACCCAGGGTGAGCTGCACTGTCTGTAGAATCATCAGCATCACAGAGACAACAGGACAACTCCGTTAGAGTAAGGGGAGCATGTAGCTGGGCAGCTCCTCCTGTGCAGGCACTGATGGTCAGGAACTGTAAATGATTTTGTGTTGATAAGGGGCAGACATTATAAGTTTTTACTTCTTTCTGCTCCTTTTCATTCATGCTAAGTGCTGTTGTTGCATTTTTAAATGAATGAAATAAATTTTTAAAAAATGAAAAAATGGTTGTGGTCAGGCCTCCTGCAGTGACACTGATGGTTGTATCTAAGTATTTAATTGAAGTGTGTTTTATTTGTGTCTGTTCTTTAATATTTTAGTTCTAAATTGGAAGATTATTGTGATCTTGACATGTTAGAATAAATATATTTTATTGTTTTTTGTCACTCAAAATAAACGTCATACTCGTGAAAGCCGGTACCCGCCAAAACGCCGGCTTTTCCTCCTCCTGCGGTCGTTCCTCCTGATGTTTGGGAGCCAGTCCCTGCCAGCCCTATTGCCCCCCCGCTGGAGAACCCCACTGTTATATATTTGTCATGATTTTCCCGCTGTCCTGAATGCATCTCCCACGCTGCCTCCACTGACCAAATCAACAGCGCGTGGTTCCAGCAGCTACATCATGGATAAGTTAAGGCTTATTTACAACCTTAGACACGTAAAACAAGCGGCGGTGGGCGCGGGGCAGGTGAAGACAGGTCTGTGTTTGTGGATTATAAAGTTTTTCCAACTGGAGCTGATGACTGACCAGACGAGTGAGAATCATTGCAATCACAGCAAGTTCTACGACGGATCCTCAGAAGATCGAGTGCACAGTGAGTATAGTGTTTTTTTTGTTTATTCTGTGAAGTAAAGTCAGCCCTTAATGTGCGGCTGTTGCACGGACTTATCTGACATGAAGCGCGTGCGTTTGTTGATGCGTTTGCCCGTGTTACACGTTGACAGGAGTGGGGTTGAACTGGTGTGACTGTCCCATAGACTGAAAAACTATTGTTATTCTTCAGTTTATGGACAGGCCTGAGCTGGTCTATTTGCTTTTTGTTTAACCCGATTTGGCGAGAGCCCAACGAGTCAGGGGCGCACGGCGGAGCGAGACGTCTCTGCTCCGCCTCCGACCCGGTGTGCGCGGCAGCGATCTTTCCACATTCAGCCAATTCTTGACAGATTTTTGACAGAACGGGACAATTCCCAATAACACGCAGCAGCGCGCAGCAGCTCGCAGCAGTGCGGGACGTATATTTGTGACCGTGCGTAATAATTCGTGCCATTAATCGTAACACGCAGTAACAGGTCGAAACAGTTCGCGGCGGCGCGTGAAACCTCTGCCCCGAATCACTCACATTCGTGATCCTCGGCCGCGAATGTGGATACGTGGCATTCGTGACTTGTCGTCGTTATTTGTAAACCCAGCATTAGATGTCAAAAAGTATTTGCGGCTCCCAGTGTTTTCTTTTCCGTGGAAACCGGATCAAATGGCTCTTTCGGTGTTAAAGGGACTATAAGGAGTTTAAAAATGTTAAAATTAAGTATTTTCCTCCCCCTACATGTTCCAGCCATGTCCTAATGTGTAGAATGAGCTCAGACATGTTCACCACAACTGCCTCTAAAATCCTGTACGGTCACTCAAAAATATGTCACTTCGGCCTGAATTGCCGTCATGCACGAGCTTAATATAGAAGGTGCAGTTACACATATGGCCTGAGGTGGCAGTAGTGAGTATAAAATGGCGAACTTGCTTCCAGCCCCTTTTAAGGTTGCCGACCCCTGGTCTAGTGCAATGTTACCTACTCCTGCAGCTGCAGAAAGGAGTGAGCCAGTTGTCCAGAGCGACTACATCTACAATATGTTCGCTAAAGTGAATAAATAGAATTCAAGAGACAGTGGAATATTTATTGATAAATATTAGGGGTTCAGCTCTCACGGTGCAGGACTCGCGCAAGTGCAATCTAAAAAATAATAAGTTGATTTCGAAATGAAATAGCCTAATGATCATTATTAGACAGTATTTAGAATCCTAGAATAAAATTGGTAATGCTTTCACAGCTGCTTTATAATAAAATGTACCTCTGGGCTCACAATACGTGAAAGCAAAATAGAAAACAAATGGTACACCAGCAAAGGAAAAAAAAAAAAAGCAGCGCAGTGCAGGCCATGCACTCGTTAAGCGGTGGTTTCATTTTCGCTTTTACTCACACGGAGGCTGAAGCACTCAGAGCAGCGCGTTTGATTTGAAGTAGAGCCCTGCACTCGCGGGACCCAACGCAAAACAGCGCGGCGCGGGACACATTTTTAAAGCTCATTGCGGGCGCGGGAGGGCAGAGTGCGGGAGCGGGCGGGTGGGACGATAAACTGCTGTCCCGCAAACTAAATGATTTTTCATTTTCATTTCAATTGTTCGTTCTATTTTGATAACGAGAGCATTAGTGCCGCAGAATCACTGTGTTCATGCTCAACATTGATACAGTTATAGGCTCCGGTCACTGCGTAACACGGACAAACACAGACTGGATCTGTCAAGTCAAACACATAACAACAAACGCACGTGCAATGAGTTAGTGCAACATGGCATTCAGCCAGACTTTACTCCACAGAATAAGCATAAAAACACTCACTGTGCACTCGATCTTCTGGGGATCCGTCGAAGAACTTGCTGCTCTTCGCCTCTTTAACCAATGATTCTCTCTCGTCGTGTCGTCATTAGCGCCATTTGGAAAAACTTCTTTTGCATAATCCACAACAACAGGCCTGTGTTCACCTGCCCCGCACCCATCACCGCTTGTTTTACATGTCAAAAGTTGTAAATAAGCCTTATTATCCATGGTGTGGCTACAGTAACCACGCGTTGTTGTTGTTGTTGTTGTTGTTGTTGTTGTGCGAGGCAGCGTGAGAGATGCATTCATGGACCGTAAGAAGTGCGCACTTCTGCCGCCGCTCCTCAGGTGCTGAAGTTGTTCCGCCGGCTTTTCCTCCTCCTGCGGTCGTTCCTCCTGATGTTTGGGAGTCAGTTCCTGACCCCTCTCTTGCCCCCCCGCTGGAGAACCCCACTGTTATATATTTGTCCCATGGATCTATCATAATAACTGGATAAGACACTCCCCCCTTGCCCGCGCGCCGGTCGGCGGACGGCCACTCGATGGTACTGCAGCAGCAAATTCACATTGGGCCCAGAAAGGATTTTTGCCATAGAGCGGCCATGCGAAAAAAAACTGTCCGTATTCGGCTGACAGGACGCCTACAACTTTCACAAAGGTCGGATTTAGTGTCGATTATCATGTACATTAACATCATGTACTTTTTTCCCCTTCGAAATTTACGTATCGTCTAAAAAATACATTTGTAAGGACTTAGCCGAGCTCCGCTCTAGCCACGCTCTAGCTTTCCGCCGCGTTGATTGGTCAGAACGTGCACGTGGTGCCGGCAGCGCAGCCGGGCACGTGCAGAGCGCGCCCTCGACGTCCGTGTACGAGCACATGTGGGCTCGGAGGAAAAACAACAACAGCAGCAGCATGAAGACCAGCATGGGGAACCGAGAGAAAAGAGGACGCAAAACTAACTTTGCAAGTAAGTTTGTATCACACAGAATGTATTCTGTGATTGTAAATGTTAGCATACACCACAGTTATTTATAGAATGTAGCTTTATGAAAATAGCAAACAGAAACTACTAAGACTACCATTTTTAAACAAACAGAACAATGCTATTCTAAAAGATGACAGTACCCCGATCCCATTTGCTCATTAAAATATACTGTATGTGCATCGAAGTACAATAGTGACAAGGCCTAATACATAGTGAGAAGTTTGTTATTTGGACAAACGTCTCGAGAGCAAAATAAGGTTAGTTTTCATAGTGTCTATGACGTCGGACGCTTCCCTGTTATTTTGCCGTCACATTTCGATCTGAACAATATCTGACTGGCTAATATTAGTTCCAGGAGTTGGAAATGGTTAGTTTTTGGTTTATTGAACAATATATAATGACGTGACATTTTTAATCAAGTTTGTCTAATAACTAATAATTGACTTTGTCTCTCAAACCAATGCTAAGTGCATTAAAATGAACAAAAAGCAACATGTTGAGCTGTTCAAGACGAAAATAAAAAGTGGTGTTAACCCTTGGTCACTGCATGTCTTTCTATGCATTGTTTTAGCAAAGCAAGACAAAAATGAGGTCAGAGAACAGAGACAACAGTAATGTTAAAATTACAAAACAAACGTATTCATGCTATCATACTTGTTCACTAATGTAACAAGACTGGTGATTATATTACACGTAATAGACATATAATTGCACAGTAGAGATCTGTATAATTCTCATTCTGGTCTTGTGATCCAGAAATGTGAACTCTAGTATAATAAGGATGACAATATGTTTTTTCTTTCTTCACTGAGGCTGTTCTGCTGCAGAGAGGAGTCTGCTGCAGGATCTGTGTCCACTACGGATATGGAAGGTGCGGCTTTGTATGAACTTCTTTACTAACTGGTGATTAGCTATTACTACTTCAGTTAGTTTGTTATGTGTTTCATAGCCACAAATAAAACTGTAATAAAGTTGCTGCTCAGTAATTCTTCCTATATTGACCAGATGCTGCTGATGGCTGTGTCCGGTCACCATCTCCTCCTCACGGGGCAGACCAGACTCTTACACCGTCTCCTGTTCTGCTGGCTGCACTGAGGTGCTCATGGCAGTGTTGGAAAGAACAGAGGCTACACTACACAGGCGTGTCGAGTGGTCTGTTCACAACAAAGCAAAGAAACTGTACTAGTATTGTGTGTCAATGTTATGATAGCCAATATGTTTGTCGTTGTGCTTTGTAATTAAATAATATTGGTAGAAAGTAAATCAAAATGACATTGCATCTAGGTCACATTCAAATCTACTACTGTTGACCAGACTTCACCAAAATAAACTATTTTATCATCCACAGCATATTCTGCTTATGTTAAACAGAAAATGGCCTGTCTCAGTTTAAAGCCCCATCTTGGCAACACAAGACCAGACAAAGACAAACCAACTGTGATGGGACAACAGGAAAGATGCAAAACACAAGGTAGACTTTTGTAATTGTGCTTCCTCATGCAAGCTCTAACTTCTTAAATCACTACAGTCTGCCAAATGTAAGGGAACGTATTCAAGTTAACAAAATAAAGGTGTATCGTGCTTCAGACAGTAAAGGCTGCTCAACTGCACATACGCAGTTATCAAAGTGGACCAACTTTGATGATCTGTGTCATGTCTAACCTATTCTCTGGTCATTTTTCTGTTTCTCTTTTAGCTTAATGGTGCAGTATTGAAGTTTCCATTTTCACCAACATGCAGCCCTAGGAACAAAGTCTTGTTGCTGTCAGAAAGAACTGCAGTAGCTGGAGACACCCGGCGTTCTTCGAAGATTAACAGATTTTGCTTTTAAACTCTCTGCCTCTTTACAACCTGCAGTTACTCCTTGGTTTCTTGTTGGAAGAGTCGTGCTCAGACTGTTAAAGCTTTATGTGAGAATGCATGTGTTATACCTGAGATGTTTGTATTGTCCAGAAGGAGACCTGTTCCAGTCTGGGATTGTCGTTGAATCTACTCTGTGCTCTGACAGCGGAGAAAAGAACTTAAGGTGGTCTGGGCTGAGTTTTTAGCTCAGTAGATAACAGCTTTGGGTATTATTCTTTTTCACTTTGTCATGGTAGATATTACGGGCACTTCTGGAAATGAAGCTAATACCACGTGTTTTTCAGAGTGCAGAGGATTACCGTTTATTTTTTTAACTGCTGCCATCGGGTGTAAATCAATAAAATGTACAATTTGGGCAAAACCCAGTGATTGTTTTTTTGTGTATAGTGTTCTAGGCCTATTCTGCAAATATACTGTGGCAGTTTTCTTTTTTGCAAGATCATTAATTTATTGCATGTTGTACAAAAAAAGCTTCATTGCATTTCAATTACATCTATTAGTTTCTGTGACAATGCCATAGACAATTGACATAAATGTTGATGGTGATTTATTTTACTAGACTGTTTTTTTTTTAAACTAATTTTGCAATTCTGCTACAGTAAAATTATTTAAAATAACACTACTCACAACTGTACAATGTTCTACTCTTTTCTACTGCTGATTTACTTGTGATATATTGCTAAACTGCAAATGTTGTGAAATGCAATGTAATGTATTATAATAGATCTTGCCAGCCTAATAATTAGAGGATGGTCTTAATCACTTTGCCATTGTTGATAATTATGAATATACAAATTGCAATGATTCTTGTTCTCATGTTCCATCAATAAAAGTCTCGTTCATTTCATGTTTATGTTCATGTCACAAGTTAAATGGATCAAATGCTGCGTTGTACAAAATTGCGGTTATTTAAAACTTACAAAGGTATAAACTGACATTGACTTTGTCATAATGGTGAATAATAAAAGTTGAATGTGTCTTTTAAAAATGGGGGAAAAGGTGCAGATCTTTAAATACGCGTTGGGCTGTGGCCACTTTGCGAGCTGGGTCTGCTGTTCAACTCAAGGCTGATTCTCCGCTCGCTCTAGTCGTGCTGAGAATATACAATTTACTTGACATGTGGTCAATTGTAGAAGTATAATTAACCTTTAATTAAACGTTGGAAAACAGTTCCAAAAGTGAAGAGCAGATATTATATTACATCAAAAACTAGGCTGACCGATTTTGACCTGCTCAGCCTACGGTGGAGCTGCGCTCTGCTGCCGAGCTGCGGCGCTCGCTCTCGTCGCGCTGAGAATCATGGGCATGGGCAATAAACATCCAGGTTTCTTTGTGTTTTTTATTTGAAATGATAAAAGACCACTAATATGGCCATAACAATTAATAGTATAAATTATACAAGCATATAATAGCCGTTAAAATTTTCGCTGGGCCCAATGAACACGGAACTAACGCGGAAGTAAGAATTTTTTCTGGCTCGTTGCGCCAATGAGCACAGGCCATTGAAATCAACAGGCGGCCATATTGGAAACCCGGGGCTTGATTTGTCCAGATTTTTTTTGTGGATAAAAGGGACAGTGAGAAGTGCGCCTTTCCCGCACTTCTCACGGTCCCTGAATGCATCTTCCACGCTGCCTCCACTGACCAAAACAACAGCGCGTGGTTCCAGCAGCTACACCATGGATAAGTTAAGGCTTATTTACAACTTTTGACATGTGAAACAAGCGGCGATGGGCGCGGGGCAGGTGAAGACAGGCCTGTTTTGTGGATTATAAAGTTTTTCCAACTGGAGCTGAGGACTGACCCAGAAGATCGAGTGCACAGTGAGTGTAGTGTTTTATGCTTATTCTGTGGAGTAAAGTCTGCCCTTAATGTGCGGCTGTTACACGGACTTATCTGACATGAAGCGCGTGCGTTTGTTGATGTGTCTTGATAGATTCAGTCTGTGTTTGATGCTACACAGTGACAGGAGCACAGCTTAGTTTGGGGTTGAACTGGTGTGACTGTCCCATACACCGTGAAAAACCTATGTCATACACAAGGCTATATGGACAGGCCTGAGCTGGTCTATTTGCTTTTTGTGTAACCCGATTTGGCAAGAGTTTGGAATAAAAATTACAATCCTTTGCGGGATGCGGGCGGGAGCGGTACTGCACCATGCGGGGGGGGCGGGCGCGGGACTGAAAAATCGGTACCGCGCAGACCTCTAATTTGAAGCTCGTGTTTGAGCAGTTGTTGGATAACTTTCTGCGTGTACTTTTTTTCGGAGACAAAGCTTTGGAGATGGAATATGGCCAGGATTGGATCTATAATGAACCACAGCTTCGGTCACTGCAGGACAGACTTAAACAAAGACACGCAGGTGTCATGTGTTTAGGAGGATGTCACTGTCCCGGTGCGGAGCGTCTGCAGCTGCAGTTTAGCGGTGAGTGACGATGACATCGCCCTGTTTGGATACGCACACGCACACGCATGACAGTCAGACCTCGTGCACTTGCGTTGTTGTGACGCCAGGTTGTCCTCGGCCGCAGCCGGTGGGACGGTCACATGGGGGCCGCCCACGGAGTTCTGGGAAATAAACATGGCGGCGCCCCTATGGAGCTTAAGCCTCGCTATTCTCACCTCAGGTCTAACAAATACAAATGCTTTCCTCCAGTTTCATGTAACACAAAAGTCTTCCATTGTCTCGTCCAAACTCTCAGACCAGGTATTGTTTGTGCAAAAGAAAACCTGTCGATTATTAAGTCCTATAACGATTATTGAGATTGACCAAAGTAGAGATTGTGATTTCGATTAAATTTCAATTCATTGCCCAGCCCTCGCGGAGATAGTCACTTTTTTGGGTTGCAACTGTTTATAGCGCTTCCACGTAAATGCGGCACAAACGCAGTGGCCAGGTTTTCCAGGCGTTTTAGGCCTAAATGGGTTAAGGCTGGTCAGTCAGACGCGCTTTTCTCCACGACCTTATCGTGAGGTAGGAGAAAAGAACAGGTGTCCAGAATAGTTTAAGGGCCTGTCACAATCGGCGCATTGACCGCAGCGAGTTTGTCCCCCATTTGGTCTGCGCCAAAATTTGAAATTGCAATCAGCTGCAAAGATCGCAAAGTAGACTTTTAAGAAATCGCAGTCAGAGGCTGATGAGGGGCTGATGAGGGGCTGGTGAGGGGCTGGTGAGAGGCTGGTGAGAGGCTGGTGAGAAGCTGGTGAGAGACTGGTGAGCGGCTGGTGAGAGGCTGGTGAGAGGCTGGTGAGAGGCTGGTGAGAGGCTGGGGAGAGGCTGGGGAAAGGCTGATGAGAGGCTGGTGAGAGGCTGGTGAGAGGCTGGGGAGAAGCTGGTGAGAGGCTGGTGAGAGGCTGATGAGAGGCTGGTGAGAGGCTGATGAGAGGCTGATGAGAGGCTGGTGAGAGGCTGGTGAGAGACTGGTGAGCGGCTGGTGAGAGGCTGGTGAGAGGCTGGTGAGAGGCTGGGGAGAGGCTGGGGAAAGGCTGATGAGAGGCTGGTGAGAGGCTGGTGAGAGGCTGGGGAGAGGCTGGGGAAAGGCTGATGAGAGGCTGGTGAGAGGCTGGTGAGAGAGGCTGGTGAGAGAGGCTGGTGAGAGGCTGGTGAGAGGCTGGTGAGAGAGGCTGGTGAGAGGCTGGTGAGAGGCTGGTGAGAGGCTGGTGAGAGGCTGGTGAGAGAGGCTGGTGTGAGACTGGTGAGCGGCTGGTGAGAGGCTGGTGAGAGGCTGGTGAGAGGCTGGTGAGCGGCTGGTGAGAGGCTGATGAGAGGCTGGTGAGAGGCTGGTGAGAGGCTGGGGAGAGGCTGGGGAGAGGCTGATGAGAGGCTGGTGAGAGGCTGGTGAGAGGCTGGTGAGAGGCTGGTGAGAGGCTGGTGAGAGAGGCTGGTGAGAAGCTGGTGAGAGACTGGTGAGCGGCTGGTGAGAGGCTGATGAGAGGCTGGGGAGAGGCTGGGGAGAGGCTGGTGAGAGGCTGATGAGAGAGGCTGGTGAGAGGCTGGTGAGAGAGGCTGGTGTGAGACTGGTGAGCGGCTGGTGAGAGGCTGATGAGAGGCTGGTGAGAGGCTGGTGAGCGGCTGGTGAGAGGCTGATGAGAGGCTGGTGAGAGGCTGGTGAGAGGCTGGGGAGAGGCTGGGGAGAGGCTGATGAGAGGCTGGTGAGAGGCTGGTGAGAGGCTGGTGAGAGGCTGGTGAGAGGCTGGTGAGAGAGGCTGGTGAGAAGCTGGTGAGAGACTGGTGAGCGGCTGGTGAGAGGCTGATGAGAGGCTGGGGAGAGGCTGGGGAGAGGCTGGTGAGAGGCTGATGAGAGAGGCTGGTGAGAGGCTGGTGAGAGGCTGGGGAGAGGCTGGTGAGAGGCTGATGAGAGAGGCTGGTGAGAGGCTGGTGAGAGGCTGGTGAGCGGCTGGTGAGAGGCTGGGGAGAGGCTGGTGAGAGGCTGGTGAGAGGCTGGTGAGAGGCTGGGGAGAGGCTGGGGAGAGGCTGGTGAGAGGCTGGGGAGAGGCTGGGGAGAGGCTGGTGAGAGGCTGGTGAGAGGCTGGTGAGAGGCTGGTGAGAGAGGCTGGTGAGAGAGGCTGGTGAGAGAGGCTGGTGAGAGGCTAGTGAGAGGCTGGTGAGAGGCTGGTGAGAGAGGCTGGTGAGAGAGGCTGGTGAGAGGCTGGTGAGAGGCTGGTGAGAGAGGCTGGTGAGAGAGGCTGGTGAGAGAGGCTGGTGAGAGGCTGGTGAGAGGCTGGTGAGCGGCTGGTGAGAGGCTGATGAGAGGCTGGTGAGAGGCTGGTGAGAGGCTGGTGAGAGGCTGGTGAGAGGCTGGTGAGAGGCTGGTGAGAGAGGCTGGTGAGAGAGGCTGGTGAGAGGCTGGTGAGAGGCTGGTGAGAGGCTGGTGAGAGAGGCTGGTGAGCGGCTGGTGAGAGGCTGGGGAGAGGCTGATGAGAGGCTGGTGAGAGGCTGGTGAGAGGCTGGTGAGAGGCTGGTGAGAGGCTGGTGAGCGGCTGGTGAGAGGCTGATGAGAGGCTGGTGAGAGGCTGGTGAGAGGCTGGTGAGAGGCTGGTGAGAGAGGCTGGTGAGAAGCTGGTGAGAGACTGGTGAGCGGCTGGTGAGAGGCTGGTGAGAGGCTGATGAGAGGCTGGTGAGAGGCTGGGGAGAGGCTGATGAGAGGCTGGTGAGAGGCTGGGGAGAGGCTGGGGAGAGGCTGGTGAGAGGCTGGTGAGAGGCTGGTGAGAGGCTGGTGAGAGGCTGGTGAGAGGCTGATGAGAGGCTGGTGAGAGGCTGGTGAGAGGCTGATGAGAGGCTGGTGAGAGGCTGGTGAGAGGCTGGTGAGAGGCTGGTGAGAGGCTGATGAGAGGCTGGTGAGAGGCTGGTGAGAGGCTGGGGAGAGGCTGGTGAGAGGCTGATGAGAGAGGCTGGTGAGAGGCTGGTGAGAGGCTGGTGAGAGGCTGGTGAGCGGCTGGTGAGAGGCTGGTGAGAGGCTGGTGAGAGGCTGGTGAGAGAGGCTGATGAGAGAGGCTGATGAGAGGCTGGTGAGAGGCTGGTGAGAGGCTGGTGAGAGGCTGATGAGAGAGGCTGGTGAGAGGCTGGTGAGAGGCTGGTGAGAGGCTGGTGAGAGGCTGGTGAGAGGCTGGTGAGAGGCTGGTGAGAGGCTGATGATAGGCTGGTGAGAGGCTGGTGAGAGGCTGGTGAGAGGCTGATGAGAGGCTGGTGAGAGGCTGGTGAGAGGCTGGTGAGAGGCTGATGAGAGGCTGGTGAGAGGCTGGGGAGAGGCTGGGGAGAGGCTGGTGAGAGGCTGATGAGAGAGGCTGGTGAGAGGCTGGTGAGAGGCTGGTGAGAGGCTGGTGAGAGGCTGGTGAGAGAGGCTGATGAGAGAGGCTGATGAGAGGCTGGTGAGAGGCTGGTGAGAGGCTGGTGAGAGGCTGGTGAGAGGCTGGTGAGAGGCTGGTGAGCGGCTGGTGAGAGGCTGGTGAGAGGCTGGTGAGAGGCTGGTGAGAGAGGCTGATGAGAGAGGCTGATGAGAGGCTGGTGAGAGGCTGGTGAGAGGCTGGTGAGAGAGGCTGATGAGAGGCTGGTGAGAGGCTGGTGAGAGGCTGGTGAGAGAGGCTGATGAGAGAGGCTGATGAGAGGCTGGTGAGAGGCTGGTGAGAGGCTGGTGAGAGGCTGGTGAGAGGCTGGTGAGCGGCTGGTGAGAGGCTGGTGAGAGGCTGGTGAGAGGCTGGTGAGAGAGGCTGATGAGAGAGGCTGATGAGAGGCTGGTGAGAGGCTGGTGAGAGGCTGGTGAGAGGCTGGTGAGAGGCTGGTGAGAGGCTGGTGAGAGGCTGGTGAGAGAGGCTGATGAGAGAGGCTGATGAGAGGCTGGTGAGAGACTGGTGAGAGGCTGGTGAGAGGCTGGTGAGAGGCTGGTGAGAGGCTGGTGAGAGGCTGGTGAGAGGCTGGTGAGAGGCTGGTGAGAGAGGCTGATGAGAGAGGCTGATGAGAGGCTGGTGAGAGGCTGGTGAGAGGGTGAGAGGCTGATGAGAGGCTGGTGAGAGGCTGGTGAGAGGCTGGTGAGAGGCTGGTGAGAGGCTGGTGAGAAACTGGGGAAGCCTTCGAGGGAACATTTACAAGTTATGACGAATAAAGGACAGACGTGCACAATCAATAATTATCACTTTTTATTAAAAAAAAAAACAATTATCATTATCGCAAATAAATACTCTTGGCTTTAAAGAAACAGCCTATCGATACTGCCTGTGATTTGTGTCTGTTTCCTTCAGCTATTTAATCGTGTACGTCAGGGCTCTTCAATTACTTTTTCTACTGGGCCAGATTTCTTAACCATGGGATACCACTGGGCTAATAATAATAATAATAATAATAATAATAATAATAAAGTGGTAATAATACACAACGCGCAATATCAGTACTACTACTTCAACAGCTGCATCTGATAATAATAACAATGACAAAAATAACAATAATAATGCACAATAAAGAATATTTTTTATGCTTTATTAATCTGCATGAATGAAACAATTGCAGAAATGTTATCAAGTGAGCATATTCATAAACCTGCATTAACTGCAGCACTGTCGTTTACCAAAGTGAACAATAATAACTGACCAACTTAAATACCTTTTTCACAGTCAACTTTAGTGTGAGAAGTGGCATTTTTTGTTTTGAACAAGAGCCGTAACATTTGGCTTGTAAGACGTGAGAGCTATGCGCAGGCAGTAGTGCAGAGTGGAGTCCTTGAGTGAACAGCGCAGGTTACTTTTTATTGCGTTCATATGGGAAAAGCTTGATTCACAAACATGGGTGGATCCAAACATGCTGAAAACAGTCACTGCTACTTTCTTGAGGTTTGGGAACTTGTGGGCATTGACTTGACACCAAAACTTGGCAGGGCCATATGTACGCAGCTCTTGCGGCATTGTAATTGACGACTGCATGTCCGTAAGCTCGAGCATGAACTGGCCCTCGTCCACAGAAGACATCGCTTCCTTCGCTCTTAAGGACAACGTTTCATCCACAACGACAGCAAATGGATCTTTGATGAGGAGCATCGCTTCCATGGGAAGAGTAAATCCATTCAGCCGGTTGCCAAAGTTGTCCTGCAGTTTCGCAACAAAGTCTGTCATCGCTGCTGTCACTTTTGGAGGCGGGGTGCATTCACGGAGCGTGGGGAAAAGCAGCATTCTCCCCACGGACAAGTCTGCGGCAAACAGGTTCAGTTTTGCTTGGAATGCTCTCGTTTGTTCGAGAAGATCAATGACAGTTTTGTCTCTTCCTTGTAGCTCCAGATTTAACTGATTCAGATGTTTAAATAAATCGGAGAGAAAATACACATCTGCCATAAAGTTACTGTCCAACACGCGGTTCAAATGGGCCTCGGCCTTCGTATGCTTGCTCTCCCGAAGAAATATTTTTATCTCCTGCTCAAGTGCACAGAAACGCTGCAGCGAGTTACCTTTAGAAAGCCACCGTACATCGTTGTGCAGGAGTAGGTCTTGATATTCTGCGGACATATCAGAAAGCAGCTGGCGAAATAGACGGTGTTGGAGACTTGACGTTGCATGAATAAAGTTTATTGTGGCCATAACATTGTCCATTACGGTTTTGAAGTGTGTGAGTTTCGCGCACAACACCGTCTGGTGCACAATGCAGTGCAAGGTTGAGATCCCCGGTGCAACAGCTGACCAACGCGCTGCCAATCCACTAATTCTCCCTGCCATGCACGGAGCCCCGTCGGTAACAAGCATGCACACACGCGTCATGTCCAGATCGTTGTTTTGGAAAAATGCTGAAATTTGATGAAAGAATATTTCACCCGTTGTGTGTCCTTTTAGTGGAAGCAGGCAGAGCAGCTCCTCTCGAAAACATGCACAATCAGAGTCAAAGAAGCGCACATACACACATAACTGTGCAGTGTCACGTCTGTCTGTGGACTCATCTACTGCAAGAGACATAACAGGGGCTTTTTTAAGATCTTTGAGCATCGAGTCAAACACTTCTGTTGCTAATATTTCAACTCGGCGCATGTTTGAGCTGTCTGACAGAGGCACGCTTTTCACAGCAGAGGTCACACTTGCTTTAATTGTCTCATCACTGATCACCTCCTCAAGTACAGCAAGCATACAGTCTTTCATTGTTTCAGAGTCAGTGAATGGACGTTTTTTCTTTGCCAAAATCCATGACACACGAAGGGAGGCTGAAGTTGCTTTTTCCTGTGACGTGCATGCCCTTACGATAGTAGAGCTGCTTCGCTTGTATGATGCTAGCAGGCTCTTCACCTTGCTAGCCCTCTCCGGTGTACCTTCGGGAAACTGAGCCCCAAAAGTCTGATGTTTGTCTGTGTGGTGTCTCCGAATATTATATTCTTTTAATACAGCCAGGGTTTCGTGGCATAATAAACATAGTGGTTTAGCATTAAGGCGAGACACGGCAGGTGAAAGTATTGATTTTTCACGTAGTGGTCGAAGTGGAGATTTTGATCTATTTTCCTCCCTTTACATCTTAGTTTTCATGTCAGAGTATAAAAATAACAAAACTCACCCCGCATGATGTTTATTTTATGATGTTTTGTCCGCCTGTGAGGTGGGGGCAACCCGGAAGTAGCTGCTGCGCTGCGTAGAAAGTCCGTCTTTCAAGCGGGTTTTTATTCATAAATATTGACAAATTTTACATCCACGTGTCCTGCTAAGGGTCCCCGTGATGACGCTTTCACCCAAATATGGTATTATTCCTCCTACGAAAGGCCCGGTGCGGAAAAGTCGGAGAACGGGCCATGCATGCGCAGTCGTTACAAAACTTCAGAGCTGGTGTTCACAGAATGAAAAAAAGCCACACTCGGGCAACGAGGAAACCCTTATAGCAGCTCCAACAGACTCCAAACTTTACAGTCTGAGGCCTAACAATATTTTGAAGGTTTTTTCAGACAGTTTTTTTAATATCTAATTCCTAGCCTGATTTATTCAACTTTGAAACCAAAAAAACAGGCGGAATTTGAGTTTTTACAGATTTTTTCACTTATGATTAGTTTATTGAAAAACTAAACAAAATATCCCAAATCCCCTCTGAAAAAATCTTAGTTACTAATATGTCAATAAAATAAAACCATAAATTTTAATCTGGCTCAATTCATTATTTTGATTTCGTTGCCCAAAATATAGACAATTTTGGCCATTTTAATGCTCAAAATGCCTTATTTTTATGTGAAAACATAAAATGACAGAAAAAGTGCAATACATTTTTTTCTCATATTTATATCTGTGATGTTCAGCAAAAGTTTCAAATTGACATCTCTACATTTATTTTTTTCCCCTATTCACCTGCAGTGTCTCGCCTTAAGTCTCTCAGGCAAAATAAAAACATATTTGTCGGTCCAAACAGGATTAAATCGCCTATTTTCAGTGTCAATTTTACGTTTCCAACCTGTTCCTGGCATCTTTGCGCGGGTGAGTGACAGACTATTCTGGGATGGCCGTTGCTAGGATACGCTGAGTGTTGCGTTCATGTGCAGTAAGAGTGTGGGAATTTTTGAATATCAAACGCAAAAAACATCAAATTTTTTTTCGTGCTGGTGGCAGGGGACAGGGTCAGTGGAGGTGGGCCAGTCTGGAGCGGTCCGCGGGCCAGGCCGCCTATTGAGTAGGCCTGGTGTACATGCACGTGAAGGGGAAAAAAATAATTAACAACTCGGTGCCCTCCACGCGCTCATCCAGCGTCTCCACACGCTGGTCCAAGGAGCGTCACCTGCTGCAGGACGCAGCGCACAGGCCACGGTCAAATCGGGGATGGAAACTAGCAGGAAACATCTCAGCTGCTGGATGTTAGTCCGAGGACTGTGAGGTTTTTATCATGGACTCTTCAAAAGCAGAGGATATTGATCCAGTAGGAAAACACGCGCGCACTTTGGAGACGCGCGGGACGAGCGGCAGGTGAACAGCGAACATACGGCTCGTGTCTCCTCATGTAACCATCATCAACACGCCGTCCCCGCGGATTTCGTAAGGATTAAGGACTTTAAGAGGACGTGGGACAGACTCGTGGAGCCTTTTTAATTTGTGGAGCCTTTTGTTTGGACTGTTCCGAGCCAAGGAAACAAGGTCGCAGGTAACGTGCACTTTCTTTATAACACATAATTAAAACAGCCCAATTATTATTTTATCTTTGTAAATGAGCCAGATAAAAACTTTTGTAAACGTTTAGAACACCACATTGGTTCACAAACTGTATTATATTGTTCTGCGTGAAGGTTTGCACCTGCTTCTCCCACGTATTAATTTCTTACGCCGCTTTACTTCACACAGTCAAAAATAAATACTCCATTTCCCTGCCTCAGATTTTTGCGCACTGTGGCAAAATTACCTTCGTTTGCATATTCATGAGGACCCGTGCGCGAAGTTTGCTCCGAGCTCTAGACCAAACGGGGGAAGAGGAAACAGTGTCTAGTCATATATCTACAGCAGAAATCGAAGATAGTGGCGCTCTCCATTGTCTCACCAGTGTCTCACCATCTGCGCGGCTGAGACGATTTATCTCTCACCATTCTCACGACGGTAGCGGCCTGCTGCAGCTTTATTCAGTAGTGCCCGTACGCCAATTGTGACAGGCTCTTTAGAAAGAGTTCCTTATTCACAGCTTTTTTTTGAAAGAAGCTGTTTTATAAATTAAAATCAGTCCGTAAGCCATTACATTACATACCTTGTGCTCTTCCTGTTTGACACTACGATGTAAAAAATTTCAGATTGTCACAAGTCAAGTCATTTTCCAGGAGAGGGCGGAGCAGCTGCTCAGAGAGCAGGGTTCAGGAGGATTGCTGAGAACTGCGTGAATGATATAGGACCTTTAAACGGTTGCTTTATGTAGATGGGGCTCTATGCATGCATATTTCTCGTTTTCACATCGATTGGAGCTAAAGCTTGTACTGTTAGCTTTGGGATTTACTCCGGGCATCAAGGCCCAAACACATTAGCCACTCAAATAAGTTTTTTTGTTGGTGTTTAGGTAAAAGAAACACTGATGTGTGTCTTTGTAAAGGTCCCAGTCGCTAGCCTGACCTTAGCCTTCTGTAATAAACTCCAGTCAATTATCATTTCCTACATATGCTTGATGTCACCTACAACACCCCTGCTCGCTAAATGGTAGGATATAATTCAACCAATGTATCACAGCGACTGAGATCAGACCCAAACGCAACATGTAGGGAAATGATAATTGACTGGTGTTTACGATATAAGGCCAGGCCAAGGTTGTCAAAGTATTTTTTTATTTTACCCCACCAGCATGTCTTAATCGACAGTAACCTTACCCTATACATCCTGTGTCCACAGAATTCCAGTATATTTCTTATATCAAGCTTGACTGAAGTCACAAGAGGACGTTTCTGTGCATAATATGAGTCAATCTGTTGTCCCGGTTTTGCTCATGTATCTCTGTTCTTTTAGATCAAAATAATAAAAGGGTCAAAAGTCTACTGCTCCAAAGTGGCGTGGAGGACAGCTGTTCATGCGCCCTCTCCAACATCCATGGTGAGAGTGCTACTCATGGGAGTCTTCCCCCTAGAGGTGCTCCTGAGGAGCAATCTCAAAGGTATTGCCTCATTTTTAAATGATTATTATTTAATGAAACTCTACCCTTGACTTGTCATTACCGAAGGCCCGTGTCAATGTTTGGTCCAACCATGACAGAGGTTGATTGGCGCAGACTTTGGCGCATTTCCCTATATTTGTCCACTGCCCTGAATGAGACTGAGCTGCTCCATGCTCAATCGTTATAAAGGGCTCGAAATTGTGATCATTTTAGTCGCATATGCTCCAAAATTTAAGCCTATGCGTTTCTAAAAATTAGCCATTGCTCAAATGCTGCTCCAATATTTGTCTAGTTTTAGTTTTCCAGTGCCCCTAATTACTTTTTTTTTTTTCTTCGTATAGAATTGGTTGAGGCTCATTCTACAACTTGATACATTGCTGTAGCATGTAGGGGGTGGGAAATCTATACTTTTAACTTGTGTAGTGCCCCTTTAATCATACTAACCCTGAGCTCACACTTTAGTGACTTACACGCACTCCTCCGCACTAACAAACACATCCCAACACACTGCGCAATGCATGACATTTCAGCATTTTTCACATGGACCTTTTTTTATTCTCTCCATCACCTGTAATCAATAAGACTTTGATTGCCCTGATTATTTTTTGCTGTTGGGGGAAATCAAAAAGGGACAGCTTTGCAGAACAATAAGATCCTCTGGACCCAGAGTCCCTCAATGCAATATTTGGTAAGTTGCTTGAACATTTCAGATCAGATCGCTTGTCAAATGCATAATAATTTAAACATTATGTAATGTCAAACTATAATCGCACACACAGAGAAAATGTTTGTGTGCATGTTCTTGACTTAGACCACTAACATCTGGAAACACTGCAAATTATTTATTTAGTATTTACATTTAAACAAGGTCTCCATCCTCAGAGGCAACAAGAGAAGATTTCCGCAGGCTTCCCGGGGCAGCCGGGCTCAGCTGTAAACAGCAAAATTGCGGAACTTCGGTTCAAAATTAAATAATTTTGTGTGTGTTTTTTTTAACTAAATGTTCTGTTTCAATTTACATTGATTTATACATTTATTTGAATGATTATCAATTGTCTTGAAGTGCTTTAATTATATTGATGCCTTACATGTGTTTAATACATATATATTTGAAATATATTTTGTTTATTTTAATGTCTAGATATATTCCCCCATGCATTCCCACAAGTCAAAATATATTTGCACATGGATACATGATACATTTCTTTATGTATTTCTCTATATGCTAAAATACATTTCATGTTATATTTTCCATATATATCAAATGTATTTATATATGTCAAAATACATTTCTCCTTATATACCATAATACATTTAGAAATGCATTCCCATATAAGGCAAAATACATTTCTCCTTATATGTCAAAATATATGTCCCAATATATTTTGACATATAATTCAATATACTTTTTAACATATATGTTTAATATATTTTCTTGGCGTATGGGATGTTATCAAGTTGCCAAAAATCACAAACCCTGCAGTGCTAATGGGAATAATTCAACTATTCCAAATTAAAAACTACAATCAACATAATAATTCAACAATGAGTAAACATTCATATTGAAATTAAACAAAGCAAATATATAAATACTGAGATGTCAGTTTCATGTCATAGATCAGTTGAATACAGTACACAAATATTTATGTTTTCAGGTTATATCCCAGGTCACAGTCTATTTGTTATAAAGTTTTGTGTTTTTATAGGGAATTGTGTAATAGAGGAGGTGGTGGGCCGGTCAAGGAGGTTTCAGTTTGACCCCCGTTCCCTAAAAGACCGGCAACCAAAGACTGTAACACAGCTCGACCTGGGGGGCTTGCGTGCAGCAAGTGGTGGTTGTGCTGGAATTCTGGCATATCTACCTGGATTGCCAAATCCTGAAAAACAGACACAGAGGAAGTAGAAGCACAGACTACTACACCATCTCTCCTGCCTACCCTCCCTGAGATATCAAAATGTGTAGCAGACAATGAGGAGCCTTTCTCTGAAGTATCGAAAGCAATCACAGAAAATGCTGTGTTGCTTGCAGTTACTTGCAGAGTAACTGCAGTTACTTGCAGAGTAACTGCAGTTACTTGCAGAGTAACTGCAAGCAAAATGCACAAGGTCAGTAGCATGGTAGATACTGAAGGAAACATTCCAGGAAAAACTAGATCTGTGTTGAAGGATATTATGAATTATTCTCCTCCTGCATATTTGCCAGCAATCCACTGGGGTCAATGTGATGAGAAACATTACATGTGTTCTTCAACAAAAAGCGCAAGCAACACAAGGGTTGAAAAGTCAAAGACTGTGGTTTGTACATCTGCGACAAGTTCCCAATGCTTGCTGCATCTCCTGATGCTGGTCAGGTAAAGCTAAATGCAAATCACAGTTATTACACTCAAGTACAAGCTCAGTTGTTCGAACTGGAGCAGATGTTGGATATTTTGCATTGAAAACAGCTGCTCCATACAATAATGTTCACTGTGAGGAAGTGATGTTTGATCCTATGTTCATGGAAGAAGTTGTGAGGAAATGTGTAACATTTTTTAAGAAAATAGTGGTGCCTGAGCTGCTCTCTGGCCAGCTCCTCAAGGAGCTGCAGGATCAAAAAGTGTCTTCAGTTATTCTGACAATAGTACCCAGGCCCTCAGCATCCTCAGCCGAGAATAGTTGTAGCACTTGCACCAAAGAGTGTGTTGATGAGCCCACTGTATTCAAGGAAATGAGTATCTTCTGTGATTACTGCAAAGGCTGGTTTCACTGGGTTTGTGTTCAGGTGAAAGGAAGTGAGACGTTCTTGAAGAGAAAGACTGTGAAATGGAAATGCCCTCAGTGCAAGCTCAACCAAAACAGTGATATGGCCTAAATTAATACATTCAATTGACAGTTCCTTTAAATTACCTTGAAATATACAACTTTTTTATTTTAAATGTGCGGGGCCCACTTTCTAAACATAATTTCAAAGCTGTCAATGGCTAATGCCCTGTCATCATTGTGTGTGTTGTATTGTTGTACAATAATTGTCAAGTAGACATTGATTACCTAGAAAAATGGTATCAATACATAATTGTGTTTTGTTTGTTAAGGCCTGCCTAAAAAGTAAACTTCACCATTCGTTACCCACTTTTAATGATCAATTTCAAATATTGTAGATGGGTGGCGCTTTGGATGTAAGATTTGTGTATAACCACAGAGAGGGTAACCAACAGCAAAGTTCTCTTAAAGGTAGCCATTGCAAATTTTTGATTCAAAGACATTCATTATATTTCCAAAGACACACTTGCCTCACTCTCAAGTTCACGACTTGGACCTAGTCTTGCTAGATCAAAGCAGAAAAGCTTATAAGGGCCAATCTTTGAGAGTAGGAGGTTTACATCTTCAAATTTGCCTGACCACAAATTGGTGATATCTAAAATAACAGAGTGGAGATTGGTTACTACATCATCAAACACACAAAAAGGCCCAGTATTTCATGTTATTGGTGCCATTGGGTCACTTAGCATCCATGCATACATTTTGCTATTTTTGTTTCGGTGTCAGGAGCAGGTGGGCCCTGACGGTGGGGCTGCTGGCAGTGGAGGTGAGATGGACCTAGGCCTTGACAGTGGAGATGAGATGGAGGCGGGCTGTGACAGTGGAGGTGATGAGGAAGCAGGGCAGTGTGGCTGATGGCAGCTGAGGTGATGAGGAGACGGGCTGTGGCTTTGTGGCCAATGGCAGCCGAGGTGATTTATGAGGGATGCGTGGAGTTTGATATTTAAAATGCCGTAGATAATCAATGCTGACCTTTTTTTATTAATCTTTTAACGACACTTTGGTTATCCTCAACCAGGTCCGCACTCTTGCCTTCTAAGGCAACAATAA
This sequence comes from Gobius niger, assembly GCF_951799975.1. Lineage (NCBI taxonomy): Eukaryota > Metazoa > Chordata > Actinopteri > Gobiiformes > Gobiidae > Gobius > Gobius niger. The sequence goes on from NC_136861.1 coordinate 800,940, forward strand.
TGAAGGGGCCCAAAAAGCTAGCGTCAAGCTGGCTTCTGACATTTTGGCGCAAAACTTTATCTCCAACTTGGAATGTTTTTATGTTTGTTTTTGATTCCAATCTTTCTCTGACCTTCTTTTGCGATCTCCTTACATTACTGTCTTTGATGCCCTTCAATTCTTCAAGCCTGGCTATCCCTTGGGAGACCACCTCCTCCTCCACTGACTCCTCCAGTCTACTGTCTACCTGTGAAAAAATAAATATCTTTTCATAATATTGTCTCTTTTTCACCAAATGACAATAATTCTCTATTTTGGTTTGTGCTTTGCCCACCTAGCTTTGCTACTGGTGTTATTAGTAAGTGCACCGAAACCGATCAAATCGTCCATCCATACTTACCAAGGCAAAAGGTAACTGCCTATACAAGGGTCTGCAACCTGCGGCTCTTCAGCCACCTTGTAGTGGCTACCTTTTCTAATCAGATTCAATACACAATGTTGTACACTTACCAGACTGCTTACCATTTGCAACTTTTGTGTACAAAGCAGTTAATAATTGTACTAAAAATAATAATAATAAAAAAACACACAACATTATACCTCATAGTGTTGTGGTTTATCATCTGGATACCGTGCCTCTCTTCCAAACATAAAAAATATGGACTATGTTTTGTTGTGGCTTGCTGTTTGGTCCGTAAACAAAACATGACGGTGTCCAAATATTGATCCCACTCGTGGGGCGTCGTCCCACCAATGTGCAGAGAGCCCTGGAACAATCATACTACATTAATAATAATTAATAATACTTGTAAGAATGATTGATATGGCATTATAATATGAAAATACTTGTGAATAGTGCCATTCATGCGAAGCGCATAGGCTTCTTTCTATATTGAGTTTTGAGCACACTCCTTTGTTGAGCTATGAATAAAAAATATGAACACATATATTAACATTACTTTATGTGTGTAGTCCCTTTGTGTGTATTTGTGTTTTTCAAAGTTCACTGTATACAAGCATACCAAATTTACAAACTCCCGACCTTGGTCTGTCAAAATGTGACAGCACCTCCTCTGCAGTTTTGTTTTCAGTGGATATGCTTGTGCCCACCGAGTGTAGTCGTCAATTAAGACTAAAATAAAACAGTATCCACTGTGTCTCTGTCAGTTTCCCAATCAGGTCCATGCCAAGAAGCTCAAATGGCTCTCCGACCTGTAATGAACCATGACATAAAGAGAAGTCTGAGGTCATACTGTCTTATTTATAAAAGCATAACAAATACAGTACCTTGATTGGGGTGTATTTAACTTGCTCTTTAATGCACCTTTGTGCTGTTTGACATGCAGCACATTCTGAGACCTGTAACAAAAAAATAAGTTAAAAAATAAGTTAAAAAGGCACATCAATAACATATTATTCTTGACAAAATCATGTGTTCCCGATCTACTCTCAACTGTTACGCTATTTGATTATTTGTGTTACTAAATTAGAGAATGTTTTTTTTCTTATCTGAGAGTATGGCTACACATGTGTAACTTGCACATGGCTGGCATATTTCTGAACTAATATGGATTTCTCTTTCTCAGTTCACCACCTTTTCTTTTTGATGTCTTTGGTGATCAGAGCATAATGCAAACTGAACTTAGTGTATCTGTGTTTTTATAGTTTTGGCTCCAAAGTGACAATTTCATTTTTTAATTTTTGATAATGTTCACAATTTATTTGTATTTATTTATTTATTTTATGAGCAGTTTACATTTCACATTATTTACAACATTCACATTCACATTATTCTTTTACAGGAGCTCAAAAAAAAGGAGTCGGCTGAAGCTAGAAGCTTATATACGCCGACCCCGTAATCAATGTATATAATAAATAATATACATACATACATAATATATATAATAAACATTTACATTTCCCGGTGATCCTGCACAATCCGTCTGTATCCAAAATAATAATTCAGAAAAACTCGATTAGTACTCAATTAGTACTCAATTTCATTTACTCAAGTACATGAACTTGAGTATTTTGAAGTAATTGTACTCTGTAATTGTACTTAGCGTATTTCATCCATACAGCACTTTTAACTTTTAACTGTACTTTTGTGTGAATAAAAATAAGTTACATTTTCCATCTGAGGAAAAGCTTCAAAACGGCCTCAAGAAACAACATTTACCAAAAGATCACAACACTGAATCTGGGTTTATCATTCAAGCAACATCATAATGTCCATAAACAGGCAGATAGACAGAAAAACAGCACAACTATATCAATCGTCTTGTTTCTACAATGTGCTACAGGAAGACAATCCCCAATGCCCCGCCAGACTGTAGTCACGAGTCACAATCCTGCAAGTTAACTGGTATTCTGTGGTCCTGCTACTTCACCTTTGTCACAACCATGTATGGTGTTTACATTTAAATTTTGAATTCAAAATGTTTATTTTATACTGATATATATATACACATACATACACACATACGTATAGGTTTTTATGTTATAAATGTTTGCCCTATTTAGTGTAGTGCATTAAAAAGCCAGGGTGAAAGGTGGTCCATTGAGAGTGGTACATGCCCCCAATCAAAAGCCCCCCCGGCCGCCCTGTCTGCTGGAGTTTGTGGAAATGCAGCAGACGACGAGGTCAGCCATGACAACCGTAACAAGTAGCACCGCCATATACCTCAGTGATTGAATCCTTTCCAAATCATTATAAGAATTTAAAGCCCTTCATCGGCACTATATTGTAGTAAAAAGTTTTCTTTATACTTTTTCTTGAATTTGTAAAGAGTTGGGCACTGCTTAAGATCTTCCTCCAACCCATTCCAGAGCCAGAGCCCTTTCACAGAAACACACATACTTTTTTTGGTTGAATGAACCATCTGTACTTTAAAGATCATACATCCTCTGAGATCATACTCCCCTTCTCTTCATTCAAATAGTTCTTGAATTTTAGCTGGTAACAATGATTTTGCAGCTTTGTATAATAGTTGTGCTGTATAAAAGTTAACCAAATCATACAATTTTAATAGATTAGATTGCAGAAATAATTTCTTGGAGTGCTCATTATATCCAGCCTTGTTAAAGGAATAGGCCACCGTTTTTACATACTGAGATATGTTCTTACCTAACCTTAGCCGAGTTAATATATCCCCGTCTGGTCTTTGTCCGTGCGCTCACACATACGCAGCCTCTCCCACATGTCACATAGCTCCAAAAAAGCTCACGATAGAAGCTACCAAGCTCTTCCACGTGTTCCCTATTTAAATAAAGTTACGTGAAGTGTTTTCATGCGAAGTATATTTACATTTACATAAGCAGATAAAAAGGGGAACTATATTGTGAGGCGTAATGATACAGGAGCACAGCGTCCGCGCAGTAACTCCTAGACTTCCCCGCTCACTTCCATCAATAGAAGCTGCGTGACTACTGTGAATACTGTACATTCGATTCACAAATTCATCAGTTACTGCATGTTTATTAGGATTCATCAAATCTATATTAAAATCACCACAAATGAATAGTGTTTTATTTAGACATGTGGGAGAGGCTGCGTATGTGCTTATTGGTGACAGAGCGCACGGACAAAGACCAGACGGGGATATATTAACTCGGCTAAGGTTAGGTAAGAACATATCTCAGTATGTAAAAACGGTGGCCTGTTCCTTTAAATGACCAAAAGTACAAAGTCTAGAATAGTAAAATAAATAAATAAAATAAAGCCTTTAGTATAATGTTCGTTAGCATAGTGCACTTTAGCTAGCTAATTGTCATATATATATGTGTAAAGACAGTTTTAGTCCAAAATAGTTCGAGAAAGCTGTCCTTCCTGGTGTATTACCTCAGCTCCTATCAGCTGTGCTCACTCATGATGAGGGGGCGGTCATGCTGTTTTGGGCATAACACCGGCGTGTCATCCCCTCACACACTTCTCTCTCTGTCCCTCCACAGACGCTGTGCAGGAGAGGGCGGAGGTAAGGCGGAATCACACACTCGCACATACTGTTGAAAATAGGAGACAAAAAAGCTAAAGTGTTCTCTGGATCACAAGCTGCAAAACGTTACTTGTTTTATGAAAATCCGCCGTATATTGACGTGACTAAAGTCAATTCATTAAATGAATGCTCGTACGGAAGCATCGCACCGGCATTTTTTGACCCGCCCCAACCCGCCCCGCGATCAAAGGAGAATTTCATGACCCGACCCGAACCATGGGCAGCCCGCGGGGTCTGCGGTGGAGCCACAACCCACACATCACTACCAGACGCTGATTTATGTTCTCCCCAGTGGGCGGGAGTTAGGATTGATCTCACAAATTCATTGTTATTTACAAAAACACATGTCAGTAAAAATTCGATTGCGCTCTTATAGTTTTTGAGATATTAATGAACATATTCAGGGCGTGGGCATCATTGTGCATAGGCCCTTTTCACGCAACGTCACGAATCCGCCTTCCGGTTTCCGGGCAGTGTAAAACGTCTTCCTGTCCGCGTTACTCTAATGGAATGAGATGATGTGTTTCAATCTGAAGTGTCATATCTTCAGGAAAATCACCGTGGACGTCAAGTGGAAGGTATGTAATCATTGACAACATGTCGTACATTGTGTAGGGAGTAGAAATATCACCCAAGAATAGCCGTGTGATGATAGAGAAGTGCGTTTGTCCAGAAGCTCGTAGCCAGTTGTAATGCTAACACATGCTAACATGCGTTAGCATGGGGGCAGGTTTCTTCTGGGTATTTGCTCACATTATTAATCACTGATAACAAGTTGTCCATTGTGTAGGGAGTAGAAATATCAGCCAATGATCACTGTGTGATTATAGAGAAGTGACTTTTTCCAGAAGCTTGTAGCCAGTTGTAATGCTAACACATGCTAACCCATGCTGATGTGGGAAGATTTCTTCTGGCATATTTGCTCACATTAATTAATCTGTGTAAACTATTGTTTGGTTTCCTAGTTATAGATCTGTAGATGGTGCTGTAATCTCTTAACTTCAGCTCTCGGTGGACGTGCACGTGCACAGCTCTGTGGACGGAGCACGTGCACAGCTCGGTGGACGTGCACGTGCACAGCTCTGTGGACGGAGCACGTGCACAGCTCGGTGGACGTGCACGTGCACAGCTCGGTGGACGGAGCACTGCGCACGCGGACCCCGTCCCGGTTTTCAGGCTGGGAAATGTGGTCACCCTTTATCTACTTATTAAAGAGACTGTAATCAGGTTAACATGGCACACAGACAGTTTTTTACATCGCAGTGCATAAAAAATGTACTGCCCAAGTTTTGTTTTCATTGCCAATCAACAAACACATTTAATAACAAATGGGATTTGAGATCAGCCTCTCTGTGTAAAACTATATTACACTGTAAAGAGTTATTCTCTATGTCCGAAAATATGAATGAAAACAAGAGGAATAATATAGTTTTTTTTCTTAATTTTTAAAATAATGTATTAGGTATCGGATCGGGACTCGGTATCGGACAATTCTCAAAATCAAATGACTCGGACTCGGATCAGGGGCAAAAAATCCTGATCGGGACATCCCTACTTTGTGGAACCCCCTTTTACTGCAATAACAGCAGAAAGTCTTTTGGGGTCTGACTCTACAAGATTTGCACATGTAGAGACTGACATTTTAGCCCATTCCTCTTTACAAAACAACTCCAGCTCTGTCACATTAGAAGGAGAGCGTTTGTGAACAGCAGTTTTCAGATTATTCCACAGATTTTCAATAGGATTTAGGTCAGGACTTTGACTGGGCCATTCTAACACAATAATATGTTTTTATTGAACCATTCCATTGTAGATTTATCTTTGTGTTTAGGGTCATTGTCCTGCTGAAGGTGAATCTCCGCCCCAGCCTCAGTTCTCTTGTGACTCCAGCAGGTTTTCCTCCAAAATGTCTCTGTATTTGGCTCCATCCATCTTCCCAACTATTCTTACAGTCTCCCCAGTCCCCGCTGAGGAAAAGCAGCCCCACAGCATGATGCTCCCCCCCGTATATCTGACACTGGGGATGGTGCACTCAGGACCATGAGCAGTGTTAGGTTTGCTCCATACATAACGTTTTGCATTTGGGCCAAAAAGTTCAATTTTTGCCTCATCTGACCAAAGCTCCTTCCTCCACATGGAGCTGTGTCCTCCATATGACTTCTACAAACTTCAAACAGGATTTCTTATGGCCTCCTTTCAATAATGGCTTTCTTCTTCCACTCGTCCATGAAGGCCAGATTTGTGTAGATACGACTTATAGTTGTCCTATGTCCAGGTTCCCCCAGCTCAGCGGCAGGACTTCACAGCTCCTCCAGAGTTATCTTGGGGCACTTGGTTGTATTTCTGACCAGTGTCTCCTTGTTCAGTTTGTTAGTTTAGGTGAACAGCCGTGTCTTGGTAAGTTGGCAGTGGTGCTTTACTCTTTCCATTTCTGAATGATGGATTGAACAGTTGCTCCGGGAGATGTTTAAATCTTGGGAAATCTTTGTATAAGTTAAAGCTGCTTTAAACTTCTCCACAGCTTTATCCCTGACCTCTCTGGTGCTCCTGGACCTTCATGATGTTGTTTAGTGACCAACACACTCTGACCACAGCTCTGAGGGCCTAAAAGAATAAGATCTTTATGTTTAGGGTTGTAAACATGACAAAATGTGCAAAAGCTCAAGGTGTATGAATACTTACGAGAGGCACTGTATTTTTGTTTTAAACTTACGCATGAGGGCAAAAATCTGCACATGTGCGTCTGTGACAATCTCTGTCATATTCACCTCCTTTGTCAGTGTATCAAATGTTTTTATAAAAGCTTCCTTCTCCATTGCCACACTTTTATGTCCAAAATATAAACATAAACATAATTCATAGTATATTAGGCATAGTAAGCAAGTAAACTACTTACCAAGGGCCACAACACTGTCTTTTGACTTCAACCTGTTGATAATAGCAGACGTCTTCTCCATTCAAAACTCCTTTATTGTTTTTAGGCAGTAGGTGCCCTGGACTGAATAGAATGAAGAGGCTGCCACCATTCTTATATTCATACATTTGAAGAGAAGTGCTATCTTGGTACAGTTATTCCCTGACAGTAGGATGTTTGTCGATAACATGAAGTCTCCTCCCTGCATCCCATGTTTGAGCGTCGGCTGGCTGTTCCAACTCCACAACCTATGTCCATACAGGCAAAACTATATCGACAAAGAAAAAAGTATTACAAAAACACTTATAATTTGCCCATTATTTGGGCAGTAATTGCCTTATATAAAACATGACATTAGAGACCAACTCACCCACTCCAATATCACTGCTGTACCCCGTGGACGTGACTTGACAGAAAAAGGTGAACGTCCGTCACACTCAACGCCTGTGATATTGTCACTGTAGTGGCGTTTGCTGAGCGGTAGTTGTAGAAAAGTGGCAATTTGTAGCAAGCATTTGGTGTAAGTTATGCATGCTTGCTGTTTTATGAGGTCACTTTCTACGACCACTCAGTCAGGTTTGGGGAAAATAGGAAATGCTACTGGAGACTCCTCATCCAAATCTTCAATGTGTGGGTCCTGAGCTGCCTCTTCACAATCTTCAATATCCAGGACTGCTTCTTCCAGCCCAATGCAAGGAAGTTTGTTTACTCTGCTCCGAGATGCACCACTGCATTACAAACAAAATGTACATATTATAAAAAGTGAAAGTACGAGAAGAGATAAATTACTATTTGAAAACATACCGTAAAGAGATAGGTGGAACATAATCTGAATCGTATGGGTCTGTGGCCAATTTGTCATCAAACTCTAGACAAAGCAGGAATAATTGACATACACACTGTTCTCCAGACTGTTGGCTTTCTCCTCGTCTAAAGCGCCTTCTTGCAGCTCCAAGGATTTGATGCTACACAAAAAGAAAGCACATCAATTTCAAATATATTGTATGTGTTGTATGTATAGTGTAAATGAAATTTAAAAAGTAATGACGGTTTACCTTTCCTCTAATAACTCTAAGTCTTGACCTTCAGCAAAGGGCATTTGTAACCCCTGACTCACGTTAAGCAGGTAAAGAGAAATTAAAGTATAGACCAGTTGCTAGGTTCAATAGGATTACAATAGGAACTAAAGTGAATGTGTGCAATGAAATGGCTGGAGACAAGGAGTGAATAAGAAAAAGTATTTTTTAGTACCAAAATAAAAACAGATTCAGAAATATTTTTACAATCAGCATAGCCGGCATATGCAACAAAACAATCCCCAGTCCTAATGAGCTCAGTGTATCTCAGTGTATCTTTTTTCAAGTCCACAACTCAGACCCACATAGCTACTATAAATTTCTCTAATAATTATAGCTAACAAACTAGCATAACAATGACTCTCAACAGATAAGATAAGAACATTCACTGAAGTTGCAAAAAACTTGCTTTGAAAACGTACTACTGGCTAAAGGCAAAGATACGCTGATAGCTTGTACATTTATTAGCATTAGATATTATTTTTCACGTAAACCTGTAATTGTGTCTTACCTTTCGAGTAAAAAGAAAGCTAACGGTGAGTCTTTTGTTTAAAGCTGCTGTCAACTGGGATGTTTTTTTTTTATGCTGTGGCGAGAAAGAAGAGGACACAAGCGAGCTGCAAGTGAGTCAACTTTATTCCTTCTGAGCCAACAACAGAATGGCGGAAACTCTGGACAAATACAACATGAGGGCTATGACACGCCCCCAAACCCCAAAACCTACTGGGTGAGAGACACCTCTCTAACATGTATGCCACAATGCTGTCTTTTTACGCATTTCCCTGGTATATTATACCACACCATAACAAAAAATGTTCTTGTAAAGGTTTGTTTCTCATAAGGTGCACCTCATCTGTGATTGTACACTGAACTGTCTTTTAAACTACTATAGGGTTTATGTAGTTTTGGTCAGCCTGGTCTACCATCACTGTATATGATCTTCTTTTTGGAATTGTCTTCATATCAATTATGTTTTTAACATGAAATGGTTGTCACATGATTAATTTGGTCACATGATCTACCTATTTAAGGTGATCTTGCACCTGGTGTATTCACGTGCCCTGATGAAAACTCTTTCTTTGAGTTGAAACGCGTTGGCGTAATAAACTCTCTACTGTGATTCCAGTGCCTCGGCCCCACTTTCTTTCATTTGATCAATTATACTATTTGAGAGTATTGGTGGATTTCACATGTAGATGCTGTATGGGGTAATTATATTGTAACTGTGCAATATTATGTGTGGTTTTATACAGAAGCAAAAACAGACTTTATCCTGGAGAAGATGAGAATATGGCGTCATCCAAAAAATCAAAAACTAGGTAAGTTCTTTTTAAGCATGTCAGTAAATTTGTCATGAATGTTTTAAAAACTATTTGTGCCATTGCCCCATGACCTGTAATACAGAATCACCATGCAAACATCTCAATTCCTTCTCCCTGGTCATCAGACCTTAAATGCCAAATGTCACCCCTGCTTTTCCATAGTGCAAACAACTCCCCTGTCCCTTGCTCCAGCTGCATGACCACTCCAGACCTATTCTTCACTTCACCCAGCCTCCTTCGGTCACCAATTGCCAACATTCATATAGCTACAAGCCCAACCTTCACCCCTCCGACCAGGGGAGACGACCACAGCCACCATCAGACAGCCAACACTGTCTCCTCCAACCAGGGGAGACAACCACAGCCAGTCCACCGTCAGACGCCCGGCCCGCATCCATCCCTTGCATCATACAACTGAGACTAGTAAGTAATCAGTCTGTGAATTTCCAATCTGCAAATTTTATCATTCTATATTTATTCAAATATATGTATTAATTTAATACTTCTTTCATTCCAGGCCTCCTTCAAAATGTTCTAATTGGGCTTGAAGTTATTTTAGAACAACTCCGCATCATCTACACAACAGTGCAGGGAATTGGAACTACGAATGAGATGGAGAGCAGTTTTAATCTGGAGATGTTTCCTCTGAACACTGGTGAGGATATTGGAAAGTTAGAGGAACAGCTGCAAAGTGCAGACCTCCAAACACATATCCACCATTTTCACTTAGTCTATCTGCATACATGTGTTGGAGAGTAACAGAATACTATGTATTTTAATAGTTATTTAGAGTATTTAGAATACAATTGTGGAATACATCACTGTACTCAATCATTGCATTTCTAGCTTCATATTGCACAGAATTATTAAGAAAGAACTTTTAATAATGGCGGCATGGTGGCCCACCGGTTAGAGCTCGTGCTTCACAGCTAGAACGTCCTGCCCCCGCCCCAGTGGGGGCCAGTCAGTGTGGTTTGCATGTTCTCCCTGTGTCTGGGTTTCCTCCTGGAACTTGGAAATTAGCTCGTGGCTACAACTCGGTGTTGCATGTTAATATGCATGCAACCTATGTGGTTTATTTTGTCAGTGCGTATTACACACATGTTGCATGGCCAGTGGGAATTCTAATGCAAATGTGCGTACGTTATTTCCCTGTAACCAGCATTAGTGCGGCTGCAGTTATTATATCATATTCACTACAGCGGTTATAGTACCAATAAGAAACTGAGCTATTGTTATAGGTTTCAGGTTGGGAAAAAAGTTGGTTTGAATCTTACTTACACCACGATATAAGGTAAGGTATACTTTATAAATCCCCATTGGGAAATTCATTCTGCGCATTTGACCCATCCTCAATGCCGCTGGGAAACATGTAGGAGCAATCAGCAGCCAGCGTAGGCCAGATGTGGAGCCAAGCTGATGGTCAGAAACACCTGGCTGTAGACCTATTGTACATGTTTTTAGTGGTAGGGGAAACGTAGGTTGAGGAAAGCTACACAGACACAGGGAGAACATGCAAACTCCTCAGAAAGGGCCTGCTGGGGGTTAAACCCGGGACCTTCTAGCTGTGAAGCACAAACGCTAACCACTGCGCCACCGTGCTGTCCATTTGTGCAAACAATGTACATGCGTATCATGTGATGTATGATCATGAGCTCCTGGTGCATTTGTGAAGAGCAATTTCATGTTATTGTTAACGGTAAATAAGTTCACAAAAGGTGTTCTACAAAGAGTAGCTATATGTTTTTAATCATACCTTATTCATACAAACATCAACGAATACGAATCAACATGAAGGAATTCTATGTCTTCAGAAAACAATATTTTACAAACTAAAGGAATGTGTTACAAAATACATTTTAAGGAAAGATATTCAGTATTCAATAACTAAATATGATTTCAAAGTATTCTCCCCAACAGTGTTTGCTTCATAGAAAACAGTATTTGTTTTAAATCTAAGTCAGTTCAGTGAGCTCTGTTTTTGTGATCTGTTTGTGGTGCCCCTTCAATGAATCGAATACAAACACACTAGCTCTTAAAGGTGGAACGGATGTTCGGGACAGTGTCTGGTGAATAATGCACACTCTGCTCTCTACGTCTCTGGCCAAACGAGTGAACATCAGGGGTATAAATGGAAAAATTGGTTTCCAAAGGCTGAAGTTAAGGGAGGTGGAAATTGGTAAGTTGACCTGGATGCATTTACAGTTAGAGGGGAATTAGCTTATGATATATATACTGTATATATATATATCTTTGTATTTTTGTAGCTGCGGTGAGGCGGAACAGATTAACCTCTGGAGCAACAGATCAGGAAATTGAAGGAACCATCAAAAGATGGCTCCATCTGGCCCCCCCTGGAGGACGAAAGGCCTGAATGAGGTCATCCATGAGTAGCTGTTAAGCTTAAGGATGCACAATAATTATCAGCGGCCGATATTATCGGCAAATATCTGCCATTATTACTTTACCACCAATAAGCCGATGATTGATTTTTCAGCTGATAATTAGGCTTGATAATTTTAAGCTCAAATTGTATTGCATCTGCGGTTCCAGCTCGCTGCCTTTCTCTTGGCGGTGCCACTTTGCTCCTGCTGCTGTCCGGAGCTGCAGATATGTTATTAGAGAACACCTCTGACAGGTGCCCTTAAGTCTCAGTGAAATATTCTGTCTAGAAGTTTTTAACATCAGGTGTTATCGTTTGGGTGTCATGAAATGATTGGTATCTGTCCAAATTCCTAGTGCATCCCTTCATAAATGTGACTCATTTTGAATTTCTAAATATATTCATTGCAATTTATATTGTTTACTTGTACCTTTACTTGTGTACTTGTACCTTCTACAAATATTTTTATATTTATTAATGTTGATTGTATTTGTTATTCTTTTGAATGTGTAGTCATATTGTGTATATGTTGTGTTACTTTTATCCAAAAAGATTATTTAATTTAGAAATATATTTATCTCAATACACACTTTGTTGTCTTTTATTCCAGCCTTATCTGTCAAATAAGGCCGACCTCTGGCTCAGCACTGGCATGTAAGGCTGAGTTCTCAACACCGGCACATCTGTCTGAGATCTGGCTCAGCACTGGCACATAAGGCTGAGTTCTGTCTGAGATCTGGTTTGACACTGGCTCGGCTCTGATGTGACTCTGGCTTCATCGCTTCATCGCGGTATCTGGGCCAGAAGAAAGGTGCCACACAATATTTGCTATGTGGGTAGCGTTTGGAAAGGGACAGTCTGTCATGGATGGAGAGGATGACAGCAGGGGGGCGAGTGCGACTCAGGAATGGCTTTTAGTTCACGGAGCACGGCTAAATGAGTTAGTCAGCGGGCTTGTTTGTCCTAAATGTGCAGGATTCTGGTTACAGGTTATCATTGATCCTCAGAACCAGGGCTTCTGTAGCATCTGTAGGGACTATGTTGCTTTTGATGTCAATATCAGAATGGTGCTCTTAGCACACGAGTTCGGGATGGGATATGCAGCTCTCAGAAAAATAAGCAAGGTGTTAGGAATTCCTGCTCTTCACCTGAAAACTTATCAGAGGCATGACAGGAAAGTGACAGGTAGGCCATGTTTGAGACAGCACAGGTGAAAATATGTTCAATGTAATGTACAAGATGTAATAAATAAATAAATAAATACAGTACACACGTGCACACCCAACTAAACAGTATTCCAAGCACGATAGTCACAGAGCAATTACTGCTTATATATGTATCAGCTGTATTGTATTTTATAAAATACATAATAAATATAAAGTCATATTGTGAGCATTTACATATTTACAGTTTTTTCTCTTTTTTTAGCTGCATAAATTGAGAGAGGCTTGGCTTCACTGCACAGATCCAGGGAGCAGAAATATCTCAGCAAGTAGTGGAGGATGAGGATGCAGTAATCAATATAAGTGTGTCATTCGATGGAATATGGCACAAAAGAGGGTTCACATCAAACTACGGTATCGGCGTATGCATTGACATTCTCACGGGGCTGGTCATCGATTTCAAAATATTGTCAAGCTACTGCCATGCTTGTGCCCTCAAGAAAAGTGCCACAAAAGAAGGAAAAAGGACAGTGGAGGAAAATGAAAGTTGGAGAAAGACACATACAGACTGTGGCAAACATGTTGAAGTAAAGCCATGGAGCAGGAAGCAGCTCAGAGGATGTGGGCCAGGTCAATCAGTCGTCACCAGATGTGGTACGCTGAGATGCTCTCAGATGGAGATAGTTCAGCGTTCAAGGAGGTGGTCACCCTAAATCCGTACCCTGGCCATGAAATAGTCAAATTAGAATGCATCAATCATGCCCACAAACGAATGGGTGCCGCTCAGGAAAATTAGCGCTGAAGCAAAATTAGGTGGCAAGGGTCTGCAGGGTCATTCTTTAAATGCGGTGCCTTTTGGATGTCATAAACTTAAAAAAATAAAAATCGTAGAAAAAAAAAAAGATTTCCTCCTAAAAACAAGACTGTATACCTACTGAAAAACATAATGGTCATGCTCAATATGCTAAATTTTATATTTTGTACAAGTTTAAAAACTCATAAACTTGTCACAGTGTCGCTAGGAAGATGTCCACTGTGTTAACCACAGAAGTATGTGGTTTTGTTATTTCTTAAAACATCCAGGACCAAGCAAAATACACACAAATTGTTGCATGTATTATCCAACACCTCTATACATTTATGTCAATAACCAAACATGTATGATACATGTAATTTTAATAAAATGATAACAAAAAATATCAACTCAACAAGGTGAACAAAGGTCAACACGGTGGACAGAGTGGACTTAACAGTAGGGCCAGTTACTGGTAAACAGAACATAAAAATCATTTAGGACAGGTATAGATAAAAGGTATTGTTCAGTTACCAATAATGTAAACCCAATTTTAGTGTGCTGAAGTCATGAACAGTGTACAACAGTGTCAATCTTTGTGAACTCCTATTTCTCTTTTAATATTAGTAGTGCTCCAAATACTTCCAGATAGAGGCTTCAAGTTGGAAAGAGCGCTTGCTGAGAGCTTTTGGCTCTGGTATGAGACAGTTGCTCATCAGCATACCAGTTAACATCTTCCCTTGGGCATGGCCATTTAAATGTATTTGTGCCATTGCTGTGCATGCATTTGACCTGAATGCTGCCCTCCTCAACATCAGTGATGATCCCCGGGTAGATGTCATAATCATATTGGACAACACACCACTGTCCAATAAAGCTGCTCTCTATTACATCAGGTCTCCACAATGCCTCTTTGGTCGCTGGTGGTGCTGGAGGGGTCAGCTCTTCAGATGGTGTAGCGCCATCATTTAGAGTTGCAACTTTTAAGTCAAAGCAGACACAGTCTAGTCGGCCACACAACCTTTGACAGAAGCAAGTAATGTCTCTATACTTGATCTGACCAGGTATGAGGCTCATTACTTGGTGCATCCTCATTGTTCCCTTAATTGGGGACAGAGAAGGGACCTGGGGAAAGAATAGATGAAAGGAAGTGTGTTGAAGCTTGTGAGTGGGGATAGATGCTACGAGTGAATGAAGGCATGACACTATGATTTTTTTTATTGATTTTTTTTTATTCAAGGTTTTTCACGGTCAACATCATCCTCGGTAATAAAGAATAGCTCAATGGATGAGTCCTGGGTCTTAAGTTTCTGGTAGAGGGTTAAGGCCAGGGGCGTCGGACTGGTGGGGTAAAGGGTACTGAGTACCCAGGGCCCAGAGCAGGGTAGGGGCCCTCAAAAATGCAGCAAAAAGCGTTCTGTTTTGTACTTTCTAAGTTTCCTCATAAATGATACTATAAGAACTGAAACCAGGCTAAAATAAAAATGGTTGCTACACAGAATTTTGCACAAACAACAATGATTGATAATATCTCAGGGCCGTGACACCCCTTCAAAAATGTGCCAAATGGTTCAGCCCCCACACCGGTGTTCAGCACCAGCTTCAGCAGTGACTCTGATGAGGTGGACTCTGTGATGTAATAACAGATATTAGTCTGGCCTCGCTCTAATGTGCTTTTATTTAACACTAGCCTGTTCTAGCGGAGCTTAGAGGAAACTTTCTGTCATAAATGACACTTAAACATGAGGTGAGGCGAGTCCTGCCTCTGCCTGCGCTGAGTCAGAGACAGAGCTCCTTCTCTCCTCATTTTAACCTCTAAAGTTTCTCTTTCCTCATATTTATTATAATTGAGCTCAGGCTAATACAGTGACAAAAGCCACAGGTCGCGCACGCCATTTTCGCCAAATTAATTATGCTAATTAGCCGCGCGCATTTGGATTCACGCATTATAAATACGCAGCTTTGGAGACGAGTCAACGTCGTTCCAGTGAAAGGTGGAGCTCGTGCCATTTAGCCTATTCCAACATAACTTTATACAACAACAATTTACTGACAATACACTTAAAGGTAAAGGCTTCAAATATGTGAGAGACTAAATCAGAATGAAGCCCTTGAGTTTTTTGTTCAGGCCTGTGGCCACAGAGACATCATAGTATCCTCATTTTTTGTAAAATAGCATTTTAAAGCCTATTTTAAAGTCTCAAATGTGTTATTCTCAGCACAAATATCCCATGTCCCTGGTTCAGCCCTCCTGTTTAATGTGTTCTGATAATAATCATTATGCTCAGCCTAAAACTAGCCATTTCAACTGGCCCAATGAAAGTAGAATATTCCACCCTAATATAAATATTTATGTCACTACAGGATTAAAGGTTATTCCATTTCTGTAACTGAAGCCAAATTAGATGCAATTTCAAGTCAAACATTGACTTGAAACAAACAAACAAACAAACAAACCATGAACTAAGTACCCATTGGATTGGATATGTGTTTGTATGTGAAGCAATTTTTGGCCAACCCATTTTTCACTTAGTTAAGGTATAATAAAGTTATAATAGAAAATAAATGAACTGCACTGTCAAACCACTGATATGTGGTCAAAGAACATAGAACATGATATGAAATGTGAATTTCATGGGGGGGGGGGGGGTCAACCAAGATAGTTTGTACCCAGGGCCCAGAATTTGGTGCTACGCCCCTGGTTAAGGCATCAGGGACATCTGCACCTAAACGGACAATACGTTTTAAACTCCCCCCAATTCCATCTGGAGCTCCCTTCCCATGGCTTGCCTCAAAAAAATTCCATGACACAGCTTTGAATCCATGGGCAAAAGGCTCGGTAGACAAAAAGTAAAAATTTCCCTTTTGCTTGTATTGGCCCTCATTTATCAAACTTGCGTACAGTGAAATCAGAGCGTATGTGGGGTGTACGAAAAATTACCACCTGTTTTGGCATTTATCAATCTAGACAGATTGATCAACCGTACGCCAGGTGTACGGAGCGCTCAAATCCTACACAAAGTCAGGAGGTTGTGTACATGATACACCAATTTTAACTAAACACTAAACAGCGCTGGGAAACAGTTTTCAACAGCATGAATTGCACTGCCACACCGCATATCATCCACACTGATGATTTAAACATGAAACAAGGCACAGCGTTAATGTTTATGGGCAGACTTGGTTAAGTGTTGCGCTGCATTGACTTGCTCCTCCACCGCACGAGCTCAGGCTCAGCCCGACCACAGAGACTAGAACCTGGACTGCAGCCATAGAGATACTCATGGTGTTTTTTACATTTTTTTCTTCTTTTTTTTTTCACCTAAAAGACCGCTGCTGCTGCACAAACTTTGTGTGGATGGCTGCCCTGCCTCACATGCCGCTGCCGTCGGGACACCGGGACTCACCTGGGTCTTCACGAGGCCCTGCTCCGTGTTCTGGCTGGTTTGAGCGTCAAGTCTGTGGACCGGATTAAATAAATCCCTCGACAGCACCACAGCTTTCATCGGTCCAGACGGGTTCGTAAGGTCCGGGAGTGGCGTGCTCAGGGTCTGCTGACCACGCGCTCTCCTCTCCTCAGGGGGAGGCTCGTCCCGTCGTCGGGCTGTCTTCGGTCCGGACGGGTTGGTTAGGTTCCGGTTGGCTGTGAGCTCTCCGCGCACCTGTTCCCTCCCGGAGGAAAGCTCTGCTCAGGTCAAAAGACGTGTAGTTCTGCCCCGGCTCCAGCGCTGAGTCCGCGGAGCTGACCGCGGCTTTTCGCTGGTTCAGATCATGGTCCAGAGTTTGCTCGGACAGATGTGCCAGTGCTGAGCCAGATCTCAGACGCTTTCTTCTTTTTACCACACATTATATTTTTGTATGTGGTTTAATTTTATACCCGTTTTATATAGGCAATTTAAGCCTACAGCATATTTTACACGTTTTTTTTTAATTAACCTATTTCTTTTTAGTGAATGTGATCTTGGATTGGCCATAAGGTTATTGTGGGTTTCTAATAGATTCTTTAATTTAAATCATGCACAAAAATATCACATTTGTTGTGTTAAAAACAATTCTTATCATTTCCTGGTTGGAGAAATGTTCCTTTTTTGCCGTGTTTCGTATGTGCTGTAAAACCCGTGGGTGAGGCCTCCTGATTATGAATGTTTTTGGGCGGTTCATTCAAATGACGCTGGGATTTCTCCGTGACATTTACCATCAGATGCTTCTGCGTACGGACAGATGTGAGCGTAAAGCTCGGGTTCATAAATGCCACGCGCACATATATCGCAAATACACCTACACGTACACCGTTTTTGTACGCAATGTTGATAAATGAGGGCCATTGTGTGGCAGGGCCATCACTGAAAAAATGAAGGGTCTCCACCTGAGGAATGTAGACTTTATTTTCTTCAGGACTGGGTCTAAATGGGCCCAGATTGCAGGGGGATCGTGGCGCCGTGAGGGAGAAATGGAGCAAAAAGGAACAGGTGTTTCATGGTCACAGGTGTATAGTACACCAGTATGCAGAGGGATATCTCCCTAAATGCACCGACTGTATTTCATCATGGTATTTGCAGGTGTCATTTTCACTGAAGTCAATGCGGATCATGCATTCACTGGGTTCAGGCTTTGACGAAGATGTCTGTAAGAATTGTATTGCCATTTGATGTTGAATATTTGCTTACGAAATTTGAAAAGACGAGTTTGGAAGTCATCAACCAGCTCAGATTCTGAGGACTGCACCACCTTTTTAATGGTTATGACCTTCTTTTCCTCTGTTTTTTCAGTACACCACTGTACACATTCTGCAGCTTCATTTGTGGTGGCTCTCTGTGTAGGGTAGATGGTGAGACGGCATTCATTGCAGTCACCATAAGCACAAGCTTTAACACCTGTCGAACATAACGTGTCATTGGCCATCTCTTCCAGGTTCTTCGAATTTATGATTCCTTGACCTTGCAAAGTGTCAGCAATGAACTGGAGGTTCTCGTGTGTTTTGCACTGGCATGTTGCACGATCAGCTTCAGTGGGGGTCACGACCCAAAATGGACGGCAGGCACAAAAAAAACTGTATGACACACTGTCACTTTCTGACACATATCTTCTATGAAGATTTTGAATGTGTCTGTGAGCAGTCGTCTCTGCATCTTCTTTTTCCTCACTGTGATTGTGTTCTTGCAGCCAGTTGTCATGCAACTCACATCGTCGCGAAGGAAAAATGTATGTAGGGAACCTCTGGCTACTTCTCTTCGAGTATTCCTCTTTCTTTGAATTTCTGAAACTTCTCCATTCCCAAAAATCTTGCTCTCTGTTTAGAGAATCCCAGGCTTGTGCAGGCAAAGGACTTCAATATGTATTTTTTTTTAGCAATCATTTGCTTTACTTTTTCTTTTTTCTAAGTTTTGCATAAGTTAGCCATATCTGCTACCAGAGCTGAATGGAAAGTTAAAGTCTTCCGTACCAGTGGAGTACATTTCTGACTTTTGAGCATTTTTTTTTGCAGCTGTTTGAGGTGATGACGAGGTAGCTTTACTTCTGCTGTATCTTTTTTTCCACTTTTCTTTCTTTTGTCTCTCTTTGGTTAACTGCCCCTTCAAATATTCTATCTCCCTTTTCAGCTTTCTTTTCATATTTCGTGATCTTTTCCTGCCTGCGCAACGCTGCCTAAAAAGACAAGGAAGATAGTATTAATTAGATGTTCATCTCTATGTCTCTGTGTGTGTGTGTGTGTGTGTGTGTGTGTGTGTGTGTGTGTGTGTGTGTGTGTTTGTGTGTGTTTGTTTGTGTGTGTTTGTGTGTGTGTTTTTGTGTGTGTGCGGGGGTGTTGGTGTGTGTGTGTGTGTGTGTGTGTGTGTGTGTGTCTGTGTTTGTCTATGTGTGTTTGTGTCTGTTTGTGTGTGTCTATGTCTGTCTCTCTGACCTTGAAGGCTCTGACACAGCATTGGGCATGTATGTTGAGGCTCCTCTAGGGCAGGGCTCTTCAATTACTTTTGTCACTGGGTCAGATTTGTGGGAGGTCATTGGCCACTGGGCCGGTCAGTCGGTGAGCCGACCACTGCCACAAACGTATTCATATTTTTGGGATAAATAAATGATAATTTCATCATCAATGCTTGAATAGAATAGAATTGGACCTAAACACAATAGTTGTATTATATTCCAGCATTTTAGGCTTTAGAAACATTGTAATAACATATTAATACAGAATAATAAAGAGCCTAATAATAAACGAGGACTACTCAGAACTAAACCAGGATTAAACCAGGGCAAAACATGATCTATCAGGGCTAAAGCAGGACTAAATCACATAAACCAGACCAAAGGCCTGATGCAGAATAAGAGAGTTACATGTGAGACCAGCTCATCTCAAACAACATGACTAACTCCTGGAGCGGGTTGTCTTGTGACCGGAGGGTTGGCGGTTACACACTGCCGTTGTGTCCTTGGGCAAGACACTTTACCCACTTTGCCCACAGTGTATGAATGAAAGTGTGAATGGGTGAGCTGTAGAAAAGAAAAGTGTCCAGCATCTGTTTCTACTGAAGAATTGGCTGTGGAGACCAGCGAGAGATCTACCACAGAGTTCCAAGAGGTCATTTCCATTTGTTTATTTGGATAAACTAACTGTAATACAATGAAGGGTCCACTCCTCCCTTTAACTTTGGTATTTGTCAGGACAATACTATACACACTAAGAGAACTTTTTTAATGTTATTTATTAAATGCCCATATTTTGTCACATAGAGCATACAAATACTACTAATTGCTTTTGATCTACCAAATGGACACTCGGTTGTTTCAGATTTCAGTATAGGTTATTATTTGTTCATTTTGTGTCACATACATTAAAAGGACCACTTGGAGTTAAAAGAATCTTCTTGTTGCAGTGTTTTCACTGAATAAAGATGTGAGACAGGCTTTGATGCTGACTATGTTCAAATCCAGGCTGAAAAGAATTCTATCTAGTTGTGCATATGGAAACTAAGGGAATTTAATCTGCAATCTTCAGTTTTTATTTAATTAGTTATTGTTGGCTGTTATATTTCTTTTACAAATTGATTTCATTTCTCTTCAGATTAATATATTATTTTGTCTCCCAGTGAAGAAATTTGTCAGTTGCAAACATAAATGCTAATACAAGGACATGAAGGATGAAAATCTTTATTCATAGTGTAGGGCAATGTGTTGAGAACAAAATAACATAAGAATGATGAATGGAAATCAAATTCTCAGCCCCTGGAGGTCTGGATCCAAAATTATAGTCAAAATCAAAGTGACAAATCAGGTCACTGGTTGATCCAAATTCTGTAGAAATGCCTCCAAACGAGTCTGTATCATCCTCAGTCGTGTGTGTGGCCTCCACGTGCCTGAATGCACTCCCTACAACGCCTGGGCATGCTCCTGATGAGACCACGGATGTCCTCCTGAGGGATCTCCTCCCAGACCTGGATTAGAGCATCAGTCAGCTCCTGGACAGTCTGTGGTGCCACATGGCGTTGATGGATGGACCGAGACATGATGTCCCAGATGTTCTATTGGATTTAAGTCTGGGGAACGGGCAGGCCAGTCCAGAACATCAATACCTTCATCATGCAGGACCTGCTGACACACTCTTGCCACATGTGGCCTGGCATTATCAGGCATCAGAAGGAACCCAGGGCCCACAGCACCAGCATATGGTCTTACAATAGGTCTGAGGATCTCATCCCGGTCCCCAATGCCTGTCAGGGAACCTCTGGCTCGCACATGGAGGGCTGTGCGGCCCTCCAATGAAATGCCTCCCCACAATAAGCGTGGCTTCCTAACATTGTGTTTTTTGAGTGTGCCCTAAGTTTTTGTGAGCAGTGTATATTCAGGTAGACCTAAACTTATACATCATACATGATGTCTTTAACCAACAATAAACAGAATTTACAGTTTAAGAATAAACGTTCTTATGTTTCATTTCTATGTGGGTGCAGTGCAAAAGGGTGTGTGAAAGTATAGTTAGATCAAGGCCTCAAGGCTGACGTGAAAAAAAAGTATAGTTTCTCATAACAGCATATGAAATGCATTTTTAGAAAGCTTATGATGAATGGATTATGATGATATAATTATTATGGTTGTGCCCCTCACCAGATTTAAAATATTTAGGCCGAAATACTGCATTTGGGTCATGTTTTGAGGCACATTTCTCAGGAACCGTAATAGCTAGGATCACAAACAAAATTGTGTTGGATCACTTTTTACATGATTGTTGACATACGAATACTTGACAGTAGGGGGCGCAATGATTTAATTGCATAAACAAAGTAAATATGCATAACACATATTAAATGTTATGATATTTGCATGACAATTATATATGTGTTTTATTGTATAATGAAAAACATCATCACAAGTAGAACAAAATAGAATTTTAATAACACATAGATAGTGGTTTCATTTTTTGATGAATTGATGGGCTGGCTCCCACGTGTCCTCCCACTGCTTTCCACTGCAAAGAATACAAAAGACACACAAATAAACACAAAAGTTGGACTTTTATTTAAAAAAACAAACCTCTAAATTTTGTGAATCAGAATACTTTTGATTGCCATTGTTTGAGAACAGGGTCACAAAAGAGGAATTTTTTGTGGTACAATCATGCAAAATAAAACATATTGCATCAAATTTAGATAAAAATGAACTGTAAAACTTTAAATTATAAGGCTATAGGGGCATGCATAAAGTTTTGTTTTTTAAATGCAAAATATGGTAAGACAACAAAAATTTGAAATAGAACAACTGCGGGATTTTACAGATGTGCAGGTGCTTAAAGAGATAGCAGCGGATCACAGTGTGGACAGACCGCATGTATGAGTGCATAGTTATTGTTTTCATTTATCAAGACTACGGAAGGAGCACTGGTGTTGCAAGTATACAGTGTGCGAGAGATTTTTCCTGTTCTACGTTTGGCCTCCATGCCTTCTCTTAGGCACCTGTTTAACACAAAGAGATGTGCTAAGTAAACCTTATTTAATTTATCAAGATTACTAATTTTGCCTGGGTTTGCTTCACACTTCATCTTAGGTAAATTGGGGGGTTGACATTAGGCTTGTTCGAGATGGGATTGTGCCTGGCCTGAATGATCAGCGAGAGTAGACAGTCACAATAAGGTTTAAGCAAACACTATTATTATTCAACATAAAATATAGCATGTAAAACATTCATTTGAACTACAAAAAAATGTTCAAAAACGATCAAGATGTCTACTTTAGGGGCCAATGGACAACTTTATAGTTACAGTCAGACATATTTTACAGTACGCTATTTGACCAGATGAAAAGCAGATGAATGGTGTGAAGAACGTTTCTGATCACAACAGATCCAATCACCTGTGCGTTTGTTTGTGACAGGTGGGCGTTATCCCAACACACTCTGGGTCATGTATCCACTGCAGTTGCTCTGTCTTGAGTGGGGTAACAGCTGACCCACTCGGCTGCTCTGGTTTGGGTCTCACAAGCTTTCTGCGCCCCACGTGCCCTTGATATCAGAGCAAGTCTGGCTTTTAAGTTCTCTGTGTCATCTGCATGGAATCAGCCTCAGGATGAGCTGCAGGTTCAGTGATCTTTTGTAGTACTGCCTCTCACTCTTGCAAGAGCATTTGGATATCAATTGCTTTTTATTCCGGTTACATGAATGACAGCATCCAATGGGCAGTATGCACAGTGTTCCACAGTGTCTCCGGCTGGACAATAATAGCAGAGCAGTACTTTCTCTAACCCGTACCAGGGTCCCACACAAATGAAGAGATAGTTCAAAATTTGGTAAAGGACAGTGAGTAAAAGTTAAAAACATTACATGACATGTATCGACTTCACTGGAGGAAACCTCTGTGTTCATGATGGTGAGGCTAACGGCTAACACAACATAATCATTAAAAATAGAGAAAACTTTTGAATGGGCCTGCACAGAAAGTAGTTTAAATTTGACTGGGTTGTTTCCATGTTATATTGTCATTATTTAACACTAGCCTTTAGCTCACAGACATGTCTGTGAGCTAAAGGCTAGTGTTTAATGTTTTAATGATGATTCACATCCAACATGATGTTTGTAACATGTCAAAGTGACGGTCCATCATTAACTCGCTGTCACTTTCTATATCATGAGCGGCCTCTTAATTTGTGTGGGTCCCTACAAAGTCTGAATGTAAAAGATACATTCTTTTACATTCAGGGTGGACAGAGGCTTCTGCCCAGGCGAAAATCACATGTGAAGCCTGCACGTATATGGCAACATGTAAGATTGATCAACTGCACCCTGCTGGTACAGTTGCAATTAATAATTATTATACCATGGTCTGGGTGAATACTCGATTCTGATTGGCTGGTGGGTGCTAACAAGCGTGCATTATTTTGGTATAACCGCACACGTAGTCCGGTAGTTAAATCACTGGGATGTCACTCCGCTGTGGGCATCGCCATAGCAACGCGTGACACAGCTGAATCAGATAAAGGTGTAATTAGTGACTGACAGGAACGTATGAGATGGATTTAGTGTTTGCTAAATGTTTGTAGAGGAGAGTGAGCAGCTAGGTTAGCTACTGTTAATAACATATGAGCTTTACATTTCTATTCTAACGGTTAAGGCTATTCATCATTTTCAGGCGTACATAAAATGATCCTGCATTGAAGCATATTTGTCTGGATTAGTAAAGTCAATCATAAAAGTTTCAGTTCGTGGGGCCCAGGTGTGAGCGACTCCACCGCAGCTGTTTCCATAAACAGTTGAGCTGGTTGAGCTAGCTAGCTTTAGCTTCAGGTTAAACAGCGTAAAAGTGAAATAACTCCTGCCCACGAGTGCCGCACTTCGGTGTTTACTTCCAGGGAAAAGTGCCGGGTTAGTCCAGTTGTGTTGTGATTCTGGCGAAGCAGCGTGTGCTTATGTTGTTTCATTGCGCCTGACTGAGATCCTCGTAATAGCTGCGGAGAATGACTCGCTCTGAGACGAGCCTTCAGCGACCGGCTAATAACCCAGATAAAATAGTCCCGGTGGTCTGGCATATTTAGTCCGTTTAGTAAATGAAACAAATACTTATTATAAATGTTACGTTTGTGGGACCCTGGTACCACAAACGTAACACCACGACGCGTGTTCTTGACTCCGCGTCGTGCATTATAACCGTCAAATGCACGGCTCCGAGTTGTTTAATCCTTACATATACTGTAAGAGAACTTACCACTTTGTGCATGAAGCCCACTTTATTTTAACTTCATGCTTTCCCTAAAAATGCATTAAGAAAGAAATACACTTATATTGAAGTTATTAATGACATATGTAGTCATGACACTAGAACTTTCGAGCAGCACTGTGTGTTATTTATGCACTCAAATTTAATAGATTTGTGTCTGGCCTCGACTCTTGTCCTGTCCGGTGCAATGTTATACTTACATTTAGTATTCTTTTGTCAATTACTTTTTCATAAATGAAGACTTTCTGTGCCTTATGTTGTCTGCATTCTATATTGTCAAAGGAAAAAATAGTAAGTTTGTGTGGCATACAAAATAGTGATGCGCGGGTCAGAGTTTTTTTCAGGACTATTTAAATTTACGCATTACAAATGTGATCCGTATGAACAGCATCACCGCGTCATCGCTCTCTCCCCGTCCCTCCAAAGAGCGCTGTGAAAGAGAGCAGAGGTAACGCTAAGTCACACACAGTCGCACATACTGTGGTAAACAGGACATGAGCTCCACAAAGGCGTTCTCTGGATCACAAGCTGCAAAACGCTGCTTGTTTTATGAAAATCCGCTGTATATTTACGCCAAAAACCTGCTGTAAAGACGACGGAAAAAGTTGTGACTGAATTCAATGAATGCTTGTACGGCGGCATAGAATGGCAGTGACCGGCATTTTTTGACCCGCACCAACCCAGCCCAACCAGCCCAACAACCCGAAACGCGAGGAACCCGTGATGGAACCTGCAACCCGCACATCACTAATACAAAAATACTACTAAACAACTAGAAGTTCAACCTTTCAGTCGTGGCCTCTTAGGAGGAGGAGCAAGGTGATCAAACAGAGGCTGCTGAGTGGACAGAGGCTGCTGAGTGGACAGAGGCTGCTGAGAGGACAGAGGCCGCTGAGTGGACAGAGGCTGCTGCTGAGTGGACAGAGGCTGCTGAGAGGACAGAGGCTGCTGAGTGGACAGAGGCTGCTGCTGAGTGGACAGAGGCTGCTGAGAGGACAGAGGCTGCTGAGTGGACAGAGGCTGCTCAGTGGACAGAGGCTGGTCAGTGGACAGAGGCTGGTCAGTGGACAGAGGCTGGTCAGTGGACAGAGGCTGCTGAGTGGACAGAGGCTGCTGAGTGGACAGAGGCTGCTCAGTGGACAGAGGCTGGTCAGTGGACAGAGGCTGGTCAGTGGACAGAGGCTGGTCAGTGGACAGAGGCTGGTCAGTGGACAGAGGCTGCTGAGTGGACAGAGGACAGAGGCTGCTGGGTGGACAGAGGCTGCTCGGTGGACAGAGGCTGCTGGGTGGACAGAGGCTGCTGAGTGGACAGAGGCTGCTGAGTGGACAGAGGCTGCTGGGTGGACAGAGGCTGCTGGGTGGACAGAGGCTGCTCAGTGGACAGAGGCTGCTGAGCGGACAGAGGCCGCTGAGTGGACAGAGGCTGCTCAGTGGACAGAGGCTGCTGAGTGGACAGAGGCTGCTGAGTGGACAGAGGCTGCTGGGTGGACAGAGGCTGCTCAGTGGACAGAGGCTGCTCAGTGGACAGAGGCTGCTCAGTGGACAGAGGCTGCTGAGTGGACAGAGGCTGCTCAGTGGACAGAGGCTGCTCAGTGGACAGAGGCTGCTCAGTGGACAGAGGCTGCTCGGTGGACAGAGGCTGCTGAGTGGACAGAGGCTGCTGAGCGGACAGAGGCCGCTGAGTGGACAGAGGCTGCTCAGTGGACAGAGGCTGCTGAGTGGACAGAGGCTGCTGAGTGGACAGAGGCTGCTGGGTGGACAGAGGCTGCTCAGTGGACAGAGGCTGCTGAGCGGACAGAGGCCGCTGAGTGGACAGAGGCCGCTGAGTGGACAGAGGCTGCTCAGTGGACAGAGGCTGCTGAGTGGACAGAGGCTGCTCAGTGGACAGAGGCTGGTCAGTGGACAGAGGCTGGTCAGTGGACAGAGGCTGGTCAGTGGACAGAGGCTGCTCAGTGGACAGAGGCTGCTGAGTGGACAGAGGCTGCTCAGTGGACAGAGGCTGGTCAGTGGACAGAGGCTGCTCAGTGGACAGAGGCTGCTCAGTGGACAGAGGCTGCTGAGTGGACAGAGGCTGCTCAGTGGACAGAGGCTGGTCAGTGGACAGAGGCTGGTCAGTGGACAGAGGCCGCTGAGTGGACAGAGGCTGCTGAGTGGACAGAGGCTGCTCAGTGGACAGAGGCTGCTCAGTGGACAGAGGCTGCTGAGTGGACAGAGGCTGCTCAGTGGACAGAGGCTGCTCAGTGGACAGAGGCTGCTCAACTGGCGTGAGGTGGAGAATAAATTGATCAGCTGCAGACGGGGAGCACACCTGTGGAAAATGTAACCCTGCAAATATAGCAAATAAAAATAAATCTACAGTGGTAATATATGTACAATAAGATGATTTGTTCATGTGATTTTCCTTTCACGATTTATTTTTTTATGCACTTTGTCACAATATTTTTGTTATTGTTTTAATCATAAAATATTGATCTTACTTTTTAGGAGGTGCTCATAGAGCTTCTTCATTTTTTAAATTATCTCCTGCCCCAAGGAGTCCAACTCCAGATGGTGCAGGAGATCACCTGCCAGAGTTGGTCCGTTTCTGGTTTTACAGCCCATAAACAGAATTGGGCTATAGCCCAGTTCATGTAACTTCGTGATCTGGGAAAAAAGGTAATCATTTGTAAGTGGTGTAAGGCTAGTGTGATAAAATAATAAAAAATGAAATAAACCCACAGAAAGCTGCGTGTTCTTCACTGTTCTCCCTTCATTCCTACATGTTTTAATGTTGGAAGCCCAACTTGTCTCCCTGAGACCCTGCTGTTTGAGCTGAAACCTCTCATTAACAGGCAGCCTGCAGGTGCACTGCCTCAATGGGTTTTCCCCACCACAGTGGGGGCACTTCTTCATTTTTGGCTTCGTCATTTCTGGTCAACAAACAAACAAACAAAATAGATTGAAAAAAACAAAACAGAAAATAGGCTACATATTGTGAATGGCGTTTGCCTCCACCAGTAACACCATATTAACATTATGGTAACATCTGTGATACCACCACTGTGTTTATCCAATCTTCTCCAATCTGAAACTTACCATGTTAAGTTAATTTAAATTTGCCTATGATGAGTGATCATATTACCATCCCAATACAATGCATAATACATAATACAACTTCTACTCATCTGGGCTCTTAATGGCCACGCAACTGATGGCAAACTGTCATGATGATAGTTTCCGGTGGCAGAAGATTGATTAATCTAATACATTTATTTAGAAATCAGTTCATGCTTTTCTGAGTAATTAATTATTTACAAATAATACAAATTATTTGTAAATATACAAATTATTTACAAATATAAAAATAAAAGTAAAATTGCGGACGGACGGACATAGCTAAGAATTCTGGGAAGTGTAGTGTCCGGCAAAATTCCGTTGTATTCATTGGTCAACAACGACACGTGACATGTAAGCGGTCTCCTCGTGACCCAAACAAACTTGTGTTGTTAGCTCGTTGTTTATACATTTCTAAAAAAAAAAATTTAAAAAGTTGTAAACGAGATAAAAATGTTCGGACACGTTTTCGATGGACTATTTTAAAAATAAACCACACCTCAGAGGGTACACCCAAGGAAAACTCCACAACAAGGGATTGGGAAGACTCGACTAATGGTAAGTGCTTTATTTCATACATAATGTGCGGTTTATATGTTTATATGTGATTGGAAGTGTTAATAGAATGGATAAGAATAGTGTCAATATGTCGGTGAATGGTGTGAAAACAGTTGATTTCAAATGCATTAAAAACCCAAAGCGTCAGAGAAGACGCAAACGGGCACCTTTTGCGTACTGTTACGCTAAAGGCGAGTGACCGTCAATTTATGACGCTTTCGGAGTGAGACTGTGTTGCAGTCTCATTTTAGGGTTGAAAGATGTCCGAGATTTTCACACAGCAAGCCCGATACTTTGCTTTCAAATCAGAAATGTTCTCAATAGCATGACCGATGGACTCCTTCTGCTGAGAAAGATGGATCAGACAGGGCACGACTGTTACAGCCGGAAGATCATCATCATCATCTGTGTTAATTCCATGATGTGCAAGGATGGCCTCTACATTTTGTTGCTGAAAAGGATTTTCTCCAAAGACATTGTTCACTGCAGCACAATCGACGGCCATATTGGACAGCATCCCCTGTGTCCAGATTTGGGTTGGAGTTTTGTTGTTTTCAGTGCGGAGCGCATGGTTGTTCCATGCTTCTCTGAAGCGTTCAAGGTTTTTTTGAATCTCAGGAAGAAAAACAAGTTGTAGTGATAGTTTGTGAATGTCATTACAGGGATCGAGTTGCTCAGTGTCTTCAAGGGAACAGAAAGTGTTGTAAAAAACACATCCCTCCAGAGGCGTTCAATCCTTTGATTGTGTGTTGATTCCCCCGTAATGACACTTCTCCTTCCAACACCCTGGAGAAGATTCATAACTAAAGCAACCAAAAAGTTCTCACCACCGTCTGACCTTACTCTAGATGGAAGACCATATCTGCAAGTGGCCTGAACAAAGTGGGACAACACAGGAGAGGCTCGGTTGTCACTGCTGCAATTTAGATTTAGAGGTTACAAGCCGTGAGTTTCCGTCAATGGCTCCATGAACTACAAATCCCCATCGGAAAAACAAACAACATTCAAAAGATTAACATCTTTTCTCCAGTTCAGTTTTACCCAAATCTAAAAGCTTCTCTAGAGTTTACAGTCTACAGGCCAACGTCTCATTTGAAAGCCAAGACCTACAAATCTCACTTAAACGTATATTTCTGTTCATGTTGTTGCTGAGTTTTTACAAAAAAGTTTTCTTATTGCGTTTGTCACATTTTCTGCCACATTTTAATTGCTTTTTGTCACTTTTCTGTTGCTCTTTTGCTGCTTCGTTTGTCACGAAGCAGTCATATTTGGGTAAAGCCAAAACTGGAGAAAACGTCCTCAGTTCAGGTGGGGGTTAAACCTGACTAAAGTGTGATCTACCTCGGGACTACAGATGTAAATGAGCAGTTTTGCTATAATCTGTTGTTGTTAATGATTGTTCATTAATGTGCATTATTCCGATCAAATGAATAAACAAACAGATAAATTACTATTCATAAGTTTGGATCATGCACCATCTCTACAGTATAGCCATATTATTGGCTTTTAGGATATTCTGAGAATTTAAAAATGTTTTGAATCCATATTCTCTCCAGATTGTAAAGCTGTACACAGCTGTACTCAGGAACCTTCACTGAAAACATGTGTTGTGTTTGTGATCATCTTTATATACTTACCTTATGAGGCGCATATTTCCGTCTATCTGCCAAAGGCCATTGGGGTGCGGTACATAATACACTCGTCTTGCCTCTGTGGAGCTCCACCTTCGGGCTGCAGCTGTTGGGTTTACCTGGGCCAAAATCTCTCGCACTCTCCGTCTCTGAACGTTGACACCATCAGCAAGCAACAAGGCTCTCATCATCTAAAATAAAGACTTTTTTAAAACATGGAATTAATGCTTTAGATATGTAAACTAATTATTAAATATTTACCACGTATCCAGAGTTTGGATATTGACTCTGGAGTCTTCTGATGATATTCCTAATGTCTTTGTTTTTTTGAACAAAAACGAGGAGGAACAACCAAGTATCTTGGCAATTTGTTTGACTGTGTGGCCTTGGTTTATAAGAAAAATTAATTGTTCTTTGGTCACGTTGACGGCTGGCTTTCCACATCGCCCTGAAAGAAAGAACCATAACCAAGATCACAGTTTAAAAGAGGGGGGGGATGAAATAGGTTAACTATAAAAAGTGATCTTTATTAAATAAGCTGTACTCCTAAATAGAGCTATATAAAAAAGGGTATAAAATTAGACCACACTAAAAAAACAGTGTGTGGTAAAAAGAAGAAAGTGTGGATATAAGTGTGCAGTCAGAGCAGACTCTGGACCATGATCTCAACCTGGGCACCCACTGAGAAAAACATAGGCCGAGCTAAATCTGCACCTATAAAAACTCAGCTGAATGAATTCGAGAAGCAGAATACCTTTCATTCCCAGACGTACACATTTGACCGTTAATTAGTGTTCCGAGGTCATTCAAGCATTGTTGGAGATCCTCAAAAGCCTGTTGAGACAACAAATGTTGAATCCGAGTCAGGTTTCTGTGGCAGCTGGCAAGTGAACGCGCCTCTCGTTCACCAGACACCCCATAATTGTGGGCGCGCTCTATTTCCTGGCATTTCCGTGTAATTGTATCAACAACAACTGCCATTTGTACGTACAAAATGTGTCTTTGGCGCCGTTGACAGTTGTCACAATGCTTAGAAATCAGCGGGATCCACTCACGCCATCAGTTCAAACGTCCAATAAGGATCTTTTGTGACGTCATTGTCTATGTTTGTCGTGTTGCATCATGGGAGTCGTGTGGCAGGAAACACCGCATTATACCTGTAGTTTGATTGTTTTGCACGTTTGGAGGAGGATTTAGAGAAGAGGATGATTCACTCTTGCTGTGTGGTCGATTGTACGGTCTCTACAGCCCGCCATATTGTTTGTTTTGTTGCCACACACCCACTCGCTCATGCGCACAAAGATGACAACAAAGATCCGCCTCTCAGCTGCCATCACATCAGGTGATTTACAAGTTGATCATTAATCTGTAGTGTTGCAAAAGTAATATGTTACAATAATGTGTTTTTTTTTAAGTAACTCAAGCTAAAAGTGCATTAAAAATGCCACAACTTTGCAACACATTACGTTGGTGCCATTGACAATACTTTCATTGGATGGCATTATTACTATTTTCAGTTTATATTTTACCAAAAGGAACTCCAAGCAGTGTAACCCTGCTACATTTCTGAAGCAGTAATATGTATTACAGACATACAAGACACTGTAGAACACAAAGGACATTGATAGCTTTTTAAAAAGAAAAGGAAAAATATGTCAAATCATAACTCTCTCTGTTCACTGCTGTATGGTGCTGCTATGCCTAGTGTGCTAAATCTGTCTCAGCAACTATTGGACAGTCGTGTGCACTTCCTTATGTGCTTTTATGGGTTCTGTATAGTAATTTGCTGTCTTCAACTGAAAGATATGACAAGGTTTATGCATGTCGCCGGTCCATAGGTCTTAATGCTATTTGCGCTGCATTGGCGACTTTTGCAATTTCTTTCCAAACTTTCGATACGTCGCTATTGCCATGACACACAGGTTCATGGCTGCTGCGCCCGCTGTCTCCCCGCTGTCTGTCTCCCGGCTGTCTGTCTGTCTCCCCGCTGTCTGTCTCCCGGCTGTCTGTCTGTCTCCCCGCTGTCTGTCTGCCCTCGCCGCTGTGCTCCGAGCCCGGGTCCGAGGCTGTCTGTCCCCGGTCTGAGCGCACCTCGGCAGCCTCCGCTCTGAGCCCCGGGGGAGGCTCCGCCCTGTGCGCACTGTGAGCGGGTCGACCTCTGCCGGCCCCGCTGACTGTGCTACATGAGCGGATCAGCTGATCTCTCGCAGCTCTGGCTGCAGCCACAGCGGCCCGCGGTAGAAGCAGCAACACACGGACGGGGGAAGGAGCATGTAGCGCCGGATGAAGCAGAAACAGATGAAAATCTGTTGGATTTAGGATGAGACGAGTCCTGTTGTTTAGGTGTTACAAAACAGTATCGGTCAAGTGATGAACTGGTTCAGTAGAAACGTGCTATAGAGACATGTAGGCTTGGGTTTTTTTTTTCCGTTTTTTTTTACATACTAACCTAGTGAATGCAGTCAAATGGAGGGCTGTCCCATTTCTTAGAGCGGTCTTTTCAACCCTCGCCCTTAGCCCTTGGTTTCAGGGTGTAGGGAAAGGGCCAGGGCTAGGGGAAGGGGTAGGGGTAGAAAAGAGAATTGAGATTGGGCCTTATACTCCCCAGAGAAAGTGTGCCATAAAACCCTGGCCTGTGGGGTCCTCCACAACATCGCAGAGAACCACGGTGTGCCATTTGACACACACGCAGAGCAGGCGATACCAAGAGAGCAGTGGCCTGCACCCCCTGCTCCCCGGGCCATACGGCTTTGACAGGCTCTCATTCAATTATTTTAATGTAAGTAAGAACAACATCATTGGAACACTTCTTTATTTTTTTGGAATTGTCGTTGATTTTGTTCAAGGTGTCATTCATTGACAGAAGAGCCTTATTTATCACAACGAGCTGGTTGCACATCACTTATTGTCTTGCCAGGACCTCCTTAATTGCGCACGGCTCCCGTGTTGTCTGGGCACAAAATAAAACATAGCTGATATGATAGAGGAGTATTAACGATCATCCTCCGCTCTGAGAGTCCACGATGTCGCCTCTTTATGCTCATTTCCCGTCCGGGCTCGTGAGAGGCAAAGGCAGTGACAGGTGCTCGTGTGTGTTTTACTACAAAGCGCTGAAGTCGAAAAGAGCCCGTGTTCCAAGTGTGCGTTTTACACTCAGACACTGGAGCTTTAGTGAAGCTGAGAGAGACTGAAAAGTGGACGCGACCGAGCCATATTCATGGTCCAAAAACGGTGGGGTGGAGGTGTGGGGGGGGAGTGTGGGGGTACAGGCGCTCGTCCTACAGCCCCAGAGTCCGGTCGTTTTCCACACTTTTCGTTGCATCGGCGCAGTATTCTGCACAGACAAGGCCCAGCTCATTCAGCTGCTTTTGAAAAGGGCCTCACTCTCATAAATTCAAGTTTGAGTTGAAGGATGTGTTGATGAGAAGGTTCAACTCGGAGAAACGCCGCCTGCAACTGTACTGACGTTTCCTCCACGAGGACTCATGTTGCAGCTGTAGTTGGTCTGGTCATATTTGCTGTTGATCATGTTTAATGTAATGATCAGTGTGAGCC
The DNA here is from genome assembly GCF_951799975.1 of Gobius niger. Classification (NCBI taxonomy): domain Eukaryota; kingdom Metazoa; phylum Chordata; class Actinopteri; order Gobiiformes; family Gobiidae; genus Gobius; species Gobius niger. Next base: position 834,596 of record NC_136861.1, read on the forward strand.
AGGGCTACGTGAACACCATATGAAAAATATGTATTTAATAGTAAATGTGGATTTCATATGCCCCCCTTAAGACTGACGTCTGGCGACGGGACTGATAACGCGTGTGTCCTCTCCTCCCGGCGCCTGCAGCTGCATTTCCCCGTGTTCGCGCTGCTTTCCGCCGGCTTCAGTGTCGCTGCCACAGGGCCAGGACCGCACGACTCGCAAACAACATCAAACATGTTTGAAAACCTTGTGACCGTGTGATTTTCACTCGTACGTTCGTCGTGAGCAGCTATTCGTGGCTCGTAGCCCCCTGTCCACTGCACGACAGAGACGCACAGTGTCTGCCCAGCTTTTTAAAGTTGTTTTCCAAGCAGAATCTCCTCACGGATATTTCTGAGCAACCCTTCCCTCCGTGGTAATATAAAGCATCTCTGATCTCTGCATGTGTTGCCCAATTTTTAAAAAGTATATGCATAAAACTTTCCAAACAAGTGTAGGAGCGGCTCTGAGCTGAGGTCTCTCCTCACTTCCGGTGTCGCAAACAATAATACAACGAAATAATAGTAACGTCATCATTTTGGGGGGAATTTAAAACAACTAGAACCAAAACAAACACATTTACATTGACGTATACAAGATTTCTTTTTCTAATTGAAGTTTAGAAAGGGAAAAAAAACAAAAAAACAAATGGAAATGTTGTTTTTCTGATTTTATTTTGAAACGGAATAACTAATGATCGAAAGGTACACGGATTATTCACTTGAAAAATTGCTGTTTTTTTTCATGTTTCGTTTTTTGATTTGCAAACCAAAATGGAAAAACAACTTGTTTTTCCATTTTTTGTTTTCATTCCAATGAAGAAAATCCAAATACCCAAAAGTTCACCGACCAAGATAGTACAGATGAGAATAAATCTGCTCTTAACTCAATTTTGACAAAATATGCACTTACTGCATTTTTCCTTTGTACAGCTGTATAGTTGCCTGATTTACATGAATTTGTATACTTTTTGCAACTAGATGGACGGAAGGAAATTGATAGGTCAGATGAGGAGATGGAGATGGAAGGGACATCAAGGAAAGAGAGAAAGTAGAAGACACTGAGCTACAGTCTGAAGAAATTGTGCAGAATGCTGAAAATCAGAATAAAGATTCCAACACTTGTCTATTCTCAAATCTACCAACACTTGAGCACCCAATTGACCATGCACTTAAGTTTAAAATAAAGTACTATGAGGCTTTGATACGGATGTCTCTACATAATGGACCATGCCAACCAGTCCTCACTTCATTGTCTTGTGGAGGACAGAGTAGTAGCCAATAAGGGCATCAGATAAATCAACACCGCCCATCGACTGGTTGTAATCCACCACAGCATCGGGACAGGGCACTTGTGCGGTCTTCCATTGGCCTTGCTCCTTGACCTTTTGCTTGACTGATTTCCCACTGTATGCACCATGAACAGAGGTGCACATCGTGACCTCCCGTTTGTCCATCCACTTCACAAATAGCAGTTGGCCCTCTCTAATCCATCTTTTTTCACCCCTTGCTGCTTTCTTTGGGAGGTCATTCAATGTAGTTTTGGGGAAACCAGACAAAACAACTGCCACGCGGAGGCTGTAGCTGCTTTTGTTATGGATTAAGTTTTGCCAAATGGACGCTATGACCAGACGAGTGAGAATCGGATAAAGAGGCGAAGAGCAGCAGGTTCTACGACTGATCCACAGTGAGTTTATTTACTGTTTCTGTGAGAACAGTCGGGCTAACGGGGTCGCATCACCCGCGCTAAAATAAGCACTAAAAGCCCCGCACGAGAGCGCGGTGTCGGACCTGCCCCGCTACGCGCCTCCTCAGGATTTTTTTTTCACTTTAAGCCCTGTGTGAGTGTGTTTGAGAGTGCACATGGGGGACGACGGATGGAAATTAGCCCAAGGCTACAATCTGGTGTGGCTTGTTTACATGCATGAGACCCATGTATGTTCATTAACATGCACTGTCCTGACCAAATAAACCAATAAATAAATGAACAGTGTGGGACAGGAGGTGCTCCTCTGTAATTCAAGGAAGCAGAGACACAAGAGCATTTTATTATCCTCTGTTTTACTAAGATTTGCTTTGTACAGTCTGATGTTAGTATTCTCTGTACATTTTCTTTTACTTAATGGACGACTTGAGCCAGACTTTACAGGGCCTTACACAATTCATGAAATACATGGAAAAACGTGGGGGTTGTCCTGTCCTCCAAACAAACGGTACTTGGAGCAGATTTGTTGCATTCTACTTGTAATGCAGACTTTATGAGAAGCTCCTACTCGTTCTTGCCTTTCTCAAAATGCACAAAACAGTGGCGTGCCCTGTGCTTACATCCTGCCCTTACTAATATTGTGTTATCCTCACAACTTCATCTGTCTTTAATGTCGGTGAATGGTCATTGAAATTGGACTTTTTCCCTGAATGTTATATTGCAACTGTTTGTCTACTAATCATCCTGTAGCCTCCACAAGATGCATGTGAAAGCAAAGATATACAAGAGCCAGGTTGTAATGTGAAAAGGTTTGCCCTGGTGGGTCGTTAGTTCATGTTAAGGGTATGGCCAGTTGAAACTGTATGTTTGAAACATTGTTCTTACTTTATATCTTAATTTGCCTCTTTAGGAGCATTTGGAAGGATTTGTTGTTTCATGACTTTCAACACTCAATAAGGGACCAGTTCAAAAATGAAGTTTACAAAAAATATTTTCAGTTATTCAAAATGACAAAATGTATTTTGACATTTGACATTGTTGAATGTATTACACATACTTCTTTCAGAACAGTACAGTATAAATCATGGATGATAAAATTAAATAGTATGCACTTAATATAAAAATAATATGAAATTTGACACCAAATAATGCTTATGTAGAAATGTTTAAAGCACTGATGGAGGTACTTGCAACAGGCTGGAAAAGTACAGAATTATAGGTAGGATACATAGAAATATTTCCAATAAACCGACTATATAAAACGACTGTGTGAAGCTCATTTCTGAATAGGGTTCACTTGTTTAACAAATTGAAATCATCTTCAGAAGTTTTATCGGTTTATCTATGTCAGTTTCTAATAAAAACTAATTCTAAAATATGTATTGCATTGACTGCTTTTATCCATCCATCTATTTTCTTCCACTTTTCCGTTGCCGGGTCGTAGAAATCACATTGCTTGATACCAAAGATGGTGTTATGATTTGGTTTGTGTGCTGTCCCCCTCCCCTTTTTGTTTTCTTTTTGCAGCAGAGCAGTGTGTGGCAGGGGGCGTGGCTGACTCCTCCTGGTGCTGCAGACTGGACACCTGCACGTCATTACCTAATCAACCACAGTATGAAGGCCTGGATGTCTCAGCACCACACTGCCAGATAATTCCGTCCTGTTCGGTAGCGTTACTGAGCTCCTTGTCTTGGAAGCACTTTGTGTTTTTACTTACCTGGATTATACTTACCTGCTGTGTCCTCATCTGTACAGATTCTCCTGGTGTCTCGTTCCTGGTGACCTGTTCCTCGTCGGCCAGCTCCCTGCCTCCACTGCCTGCCACCATCCGTTTGTAAAATAAACTGTTTAACTTGCCTCCTGCTTCTGTCCTCTGCTTTGGGGTTCTTTAGTTTAACCTAACAGATGGGATCCAGATTAAAGTTTCTAAAACACTTCAGAAATTTATTTTATTTATTTTATGGAGATGTTCAGATTTAAAAATGCCCCATGTTCTAATGTTGATAATCTGTTGGACTCTTACACATCAAGGGTCTTAAATGTTTTGGATACTATTGCTCCTGTCAAGGCTAAAATGGTTAACAACAGGCAAAGGGCACCTTGGAGAAGTGAAGTTTCGGTCAGGGCACAGAAAAGGGAGTGCCGAAAAGCCGAACGGAAATGGCGCAAGTCAAAGCTTCAGGTTCATTTTGAGGTTTACAAAGAAGTGCTTTGTGTGTTCAACCAGATTTTGCGTGGAGCAAGGGAGAAGTACTTCTCTAAAATCATCTCAAACTGCAGAAACAATTCTCGCGTTCTGTTTTCCACAGTAAACAGATTAACTAACCCTCCAGTTTCACTGCCCCTAGAACTAATCTCGACATCTAAGTGTAATGAGTTTGCAATATTTTTTCACAACAAAGTCCAAAGCATTAAAAATGCCATAATTTCCACAACACAAATAGAAACTCTGCCACCAGATAAACACCTTGAGCTGACACATTTCACACCTGTTACTGACAAAACAATCGAAGAGGTTATCTCCGGTCTGAGTTCATGTACATGCTGCCTTGATGAATTACCCACTAGATTTCTGAAGTCTGTGCTGACCAGCTTGTTACCACAACTTGCTCAGTTAGTTAACATCTCACTCCAGACTGGAGCATTCCCAAAGGCCTTGAAAACTGCAGTCATTAAGCTTGTGGTCCACTGTGGTCCACAAGACCACAGTGGACCACAGTGGATCATAGTGGACCACGGGATCTTACTTCACAGGCTAGAAAACTGGGTGGGAATCTCTGGTACTGCTCTAAACTGGTTTAAGTCCTATCTCGAGGACAGGACGTACTTTGGCAATTGTGTCTCAGACAAAATTGCCATGACCTGTGGAGTCCCCCAGGGGTCAATCTTGGGACCCCTCTTATTCAAAATAATAGTCCTTTATTCAGACATATGGGCTGGACATGTGCTTAAATCCCCGAATTGTAAGGAATACTTCCCTCCTATCACTGCGTCAATGAGTTGATGTTTGATGTCCCGTGCCATGTCACTGATGCGGCGGGCGACAGTCCCGTCTGAGAGCGGCACCATTTGGAGCGGCCTGCTTTTCGCCATGCATAATCCGGCTTGTGGCTATTGCCGCTGGCTTGGTTAAAGTTTCACCTAATGGCCCTCATTTATCAACATTGTGCAGAGAAGGGTGTATATTTTGGGTGCATATTGGAAATACGCAGGATTACGCACAAGATTTATGAAGGTGTGTCCGTGTGTACGCACCTGTAGTGCTTAGTAAATGCCCCGGGTGAAACCCAGCGTATTTATGAAAGCTACGCCAATAAATATTCACCACCAACTTCTTCCACGCCTGGTTTTCGCGACATGGAGCAATGGAAGGCGACCAGACTTGTAAAAAGAACTTCACAGAGCACGAAATACAAACCATAACTACTGAAGTTTACAAAGACAAGTGATGCTCTTTGAAGGAGCAATAATAAAATATGGAAAGAAATAACCGCATTGGTAAACCGTGTGGGACCTGTGACAAGGACCACTGATGAGGTGGTTTGAGGAGACCCTTGCAGGTATATCCTATCCAAGACTAGATGGAAACGAAAGATTATTTATTTGTGTAATATAGGCCACTGACACAGATTTTCATGATGTGCTTTATTGTAGAACAGGAGCGAACTCCAGGCACCAGCATGCAGGCAGACGCACAGGCTGGGACCAGCACAGGCTGAGGATGGGCCTGTACCTGTATCTGTAGAAATTGCTAAATGTATGCATGATCATCTTAAGCTTGTCTACATCTTGGTGCATTCAGTGTTTTAAAGGTTTTATAAAACTGAGTGTTTAAGAAAACAAAAAAAGCAACAGAAGCACTTTGTAACCCCCCTGTTTAGACAGGATAGTTTATTGCTGGCACAGAACAGTCCGACCTGAACTGCTACTCTGGCATGTGAATAAAGTCATGGAGGCTGTACAATATTCAATGGCAATGTTCTGAAAACTGAAAAATGTGAGATCAATGTGACGTTACTACTACAAATAAATAATTTGCAGCTACGACCTTTATTTTACATCTTCACATCATTACTAAACTTACAAACAAGTTTATACTGTTTAAAGCTGTGGTTCTCAAACTCCACACCCAATACAATCTTTTTTTTCAGCGCTAGGTCAATAATAATCAGAATCCCTAAAAATGTCAAAGTATGGGTCAAAAATGGAAGTGATCTCCTACCACCTGAAGAAGCCCGAGTACCACCAGTGGCACATGTACCACAGTTTGAGAAACACTGTTCATGTATGTTTTCAGTTGACTACAGTTATTTAGTAGCAAATAACGTACAAACTTGTATATTGTATTTTTGGTAGATGAATGTTGAAAAACAAGGTGATTCAACGTAAACATTTCAATAGGATTGTGAGAATGTTTAGAGTGGGGGAGTTTTAAGTTGAACTAAAGTATAGATGTGGATTAGAATGTACAATGTTTTTGTAAGAAAAAGGTCAAAAATACTAAGTTGTTTTTGTGTAAAATTTAGCTTTAGAATAAAGTTGACTTTTAAGTTTAATTTTCAGAAGATAATAATCAAATTTTATATATCTTTGTAAGTTGAAAGAAAGTAATATTTTAGAAAACATTTTCAGGGCCAATAGCACTTTCTTACGAATACCTACAGCCCCCATGGCCCCGGCAGCCCTCTAGCCCAACCCCTAAACCCTGAGGAACTCCCCCTAGTGGACGGGATTAGTAAATGCTTGTTACTGCACTAGCTTTTGACGCGGTAAGTTTGAAAAACAAATATGGCCGCCCGATGCGAAGAGGACACGTCCAAAACATAGCAATTGAATGCATTTGAAGGTTTCTTTGGCTTACAATTAGCCAAGCGATGGGGGTTTCTTTTGTCTTCACACTACAATAACAGGAAGTTTGAATTCCTGTCAAACTAATAGTAACACAACATAAATGCAATTGCCAAAGCTGTGTCCGCAAACATGCAGCTGTACATGTGTGACGCGAGGGCTGGTGCTGAACTGATTACAAGCGTTTCATGTCACGCAGAATTGATGAGCAATTCATTTGTAGCTAATATATAAATGATAATCAATGTTTTAGGGTGGTTTGACACGGTGCGCCCTCTGGTGGCCACACGGTAAACTCAACCCCACTTCATAAATTCAAAGAGAATGCATTCTTGCAAGCATCTTATTCTATTCTATGTGTGACACAGGAAGATTAGTGTGTTATGACAATATCAATTTAAAATGTAAAGAACCAAAACTACTTTATTGAAAAAACAAACCAAAAACACACACTATAACAATAAATAATGCTCAAAAAATATAAGGAATCATTCGGCGAGGTATTCCTGCATGGTTTTGTGAGTTGATGGGCTGTATCCTTTTCCATATCTTGTCCTCAATGCCCCGGCGAGTGATTTGCAGACTTTTCAAAGCACTGTCTTTTGTACCTGCGAAATCAAACACACATTTCCGGTCAGATTGTGGCTTGGAATGTCACTAGTTATGTCAATGTGTCACTTAACGGTTTATTCCCATCTGCTCACACTGGTACAGGAAGTCGGCTCGTTGCTCATGGCTCAGTCTTTCATTGGGGCTCACATGATGAGGCAGAAAAGGCTGTAGGTGTCACGCTTCTAGATTGAACCCAAGAGCAGAACACAACAGGGAAGTGTTAACAATTTATTGTCCAAAAAATAAGTATTGGACTTGGAGAGGGAGTGAACACCGCGGCAGGTGCAGGCAGGTGCAGGCAGGTGGGCTGAGAGGCAGGCAGACTGGCAGATGAGCAGGCAGATCTGGACAAACATAGGAAGGTTTAAGCAAACTATTAAAAAATCGCAACTAGAGCCAAGTGCTGTCACTAACAGTGAGTGTAGATTACCAAACTGGCGAGGAGTGGCTGGAGAGCTGCTCTTCTTAGACAGGTAGGGAGGTTGATTGAGATTGCTGCCAGGTGAGCTCTGCAGACACCACGCCCAGGTAGGAGGGAACAGAGAGACACACACAAGGGGAGAGATGGACACCAGGCGAGGTTGCCATGACAGTAGGGGGACACCAGGCGAGGTTGCCATGACAGTAGGGGGACACCAGGCGAGGTTGCCATGACAGTAGGGGGACACCAGGCGAGGTTGCCATGACAGTAGGGCCGCCATGACCTCCGGTTCTGGTTCCTTGTTTGGTTCTGGCTCTGTTGGCGGCACTGGCTCCTCCACTTCCTGCCTCGTCAGCTCGGCCTCTGCGTCTGTGGCTTCTGCCGGGGTGGGTGCCTCACTCACACCAGTCAGTGTGGCCGCTGAGAGGGCATCATCAAGGTCTGCCCCAAGCTCCACACCCCGCGAAGGAGAGGAGTGACTGGACGGTGAAAATGTAACGTTGCAACGTTCCAGTTTTGCCAGACGCCCAGTGACGTTGTCTTCGAGTGATGTCAGTTGGGTCTATGACATCCAAGCGGCGGTCATTTCTCTCCATCGCGCTGGAACAAGGACAACCTTTGGGAACAGTCCCTGTAAAATTCGGCCATGAAGCCTTGTTGTGCACTCCTCCACGCCTGGAGGCCATTGTGCACTTCAGTTTGGAGCGTGGACATGGTATCACGTTCAGCACAGGAGACCCAAATGCGTGGCTCAAAATCTCTTTATTTAACGCGGTCAAAAACAAGAGCTGCACAAGGACAAAGCACAAAAACAGAAGTGTCAAAAACTTAAAACATACAAGAACAAAATCACATGGTCACCTGCACAAAGACAAAGGGGAAGACTCAGACAATATACACTAAAGGGGCGGGGAGGGCAAAGACAACAGGTGTCACACATTAGGGGAAAGGCGGGGAAACAGGGAAGGACAGGAAGGAAGTCTGAAACGAGAAACGAAAGGTAAGATTTCAAAATATAACAGAATGACTAAATAGCACAAAACAAGAGTTAAACACCAGACATGACACATGGTGGTTTTCATGTCTCCAATCACCTTCTTAACTTTACCCACAGCTATCTCTTCAAATAGCTCCAGCTCATCCCCTGGATTCAGGCTGACATGCTCGTCTCCATCGCACTCCATGTCTGTGAGGGGAAAGAAACACAGGGGGTTATTCACTTTTGCCACACAGACTCCAGCTAATAGTAACTAAATACTTGTGGAGGGAACGCTTAGCAAGGCATTACAGGCAAAAAAGTACTCTGTATTACTTTTTTATTCCATTTAAAAGTATGAAAGTATGAACTTCAAAATGTAGTTTATGAGTAAAAAGTGAAAGTTTTGCGTTGTTTTTTTGGATAATTCAATGTACTGGATCCTTTGAAGCAAACCAGGACTAAACTGTGAAAGTAGCTTCTCGTGATAATCAAGTATGCTGATGATACGACCATCATTGGGCTGATCACTTCCAATGATGAATCTCATAATTGTGAGGAGGCGGAGAGTGTTGGGCAACCTGCTTTTGAACACTTCAAAAACATGTGAACTTGTTTTTGAGTTTTGTCACAATAGGAATCAGTTGCCTGTGTCTTTTTATGCAATTTCTCAATCTGTGAGATCAATAAAGTATCATCTTATCTTATCTTATGTGTTCTACATATCTCACATTTTTTTCCAATGTGTTTTTTTAAATGAAATGAATCTGAATCGGTTGGTAGTAGGAGGTCATTTTTATATAAAAAAGAAATACTTTTACTTTGAACCCAATTAAAAAAGTAGTGTAGCACAGGCTAATGAAAAGTATGCATCCTAAAGTAAAAAGTAAAAATACCTATAATTTGGATTTCTTATTATGGTTTTATTCTGCTGCTTTATGTTGACTAAGTGATATCAGCTTCTCTCCTGTAGCACTATCTTTTATTCTGCATTCACAACATTCATTGAAGTAAAAGAGTCGGGAACAGTTTGGTTGAAGGCCTTTTTGGGGTTAACCCTAAAGCGTCAAGGGTTGGGACAGATTAATTAAGTTGGACCGCTTAATTAAGTCGGTGCTTTAACCACCTTATTGGAGATTGAACCACACTGCTGCCAATGCTGTTACCCTGTGTTTATTTGGGGGGAAATTAACTAAACTGGGTCAGCAAGTCAAAGAAAGGAACCAGAAAGAACTTTTCTTGTCATCCACTGCGCTGAACTCAGACGAGGGCAGAAACTCGACATACGCGCGCACATGCTGTGACAATGAGAACGTTACACGTGCGTTGGACTTCATATGCGATAGGCTACATACCTTTAACTGCAGGTGCCGATTAAAAGAACAACGACCTGACTCTTGCGCTTACGATAATAGAAATAACTTGTAATAACCATCTACAATCCCACCGAGCAGATGGGCCCCCTTTGAGCAGACGCTCACAGAGCCTCTAGTGGTTCGGGGGGAAACTGCTGTCAACTGTTGTTCTTTTTTATTTATCCATTTATGTATTTTCCGCTGACTCCATTGCTGAATGATATTTCCCTATGGATATCAATAATCCATATTTCCACTTAGACTTTATTTTGCTGTTGTGTGTGTGACAAAGTTCTCATTTTACTATCCTTTTGTAGCTCTTTCAACTTGCATCTGTATTGTTCTGTTTGTCTTTACTGATAAATATATTCAATTTTTTGTTTCTGTGTGATTTTCCAACATCTGCAAGTAAATAATGTCACTACTTTTAAGGTCACAATATTTGGCCGTTTCGCCAGCTCTAGTCTAAATCACATCTAAACCAGGACTAAACCAAGACTGATATTTGTATTTCTTCTTCTTCTTGACAATCTCAGACCAAGCCCCTAGATCTGACAGGACTGACAGACTGCTGTGTCACGACTGTGCGCAAGGTTGATTTTTTCCTAGGATAGTTGGTGCACTCTCATGACTTGTGATTGCTTGATGTAGCAACTATCCTACGAAAAAAAAAAAAGATCTCCGTGGTAGACGACTCGCTCGCTGTCAGTGACTGCGAACAGAGAGAGCATCGCACAGGAGCTTTTCTGAGGGATTTATTCCTCTACACCACCTCAGCCGAAGTGTGAGCATCGCAGGGGCGCCATCTACTGGTTTGACTCATGAGCTCAATATGAAACCTCCAGAATCTCAAACTATAAGTTAGCATCGTAGCTAAGGCTAAATAATACTACACTCCCAAGTGAGCTGAATAAAATACCAGTAGAAATACAGTGCCTCTCGTAAGTATTCATACACCTTGAACTTTTGCACATCTTGTCATGTTTACAACCCTAAACATGAAGATTTTATTTTTATTTTTTTACTGCACGTTCACACACAAGTAACAGACAACTGTGAAGTGAAAGCAAAATGATTCTGTTATTTTTCAAAAAATAGAAAAGTGAAAAGTGGGGCTTGCATAAGTATTCATACAGCATTTTCTGAGTGCATTAAATTGCCTTTAAAACATTCCTAATGACTCCAGAATGTTCACACCTTGGCCTAACGGTTAAATAGAGGCACATGTGTGTAATCTACTCTCAGTATAATTACAGCTGTTCTTTCAGGCCCTCAGAGCTGTGGTCGGAGTGTATTGGTCACTAAACAGCATAATGAAGGTCAAGGAGCACCAGAGAGGTCAGGGATAAAGCTGTGGAGAAGTTTAAAGCAGCGTTAAGTTATACAAAGATTTCCCAAAATTTAAACATCTCCCGGAGCAACTGTTCAATCCATCATTCAGAAATGGAAAGAGTAAAGCACCACTGCCAACTGACCAAGACACGGCTGTTCACGTAAACTAACAAACTGAACAAGGAGACACTGGTGAGAAATACAACCAAGTGCCCCAAGATAACTCTGGAGGAGCTGTGAAGTCCTGCCGCTGAGCTGGGGGAATCTGTACATGGGACAACTATAAGTCGTATCTACACAAATCTGGCCTTCATGGACGAGTGGAAGAAGAAAGCCATTATTGAAAGGAGGCCATAAGAAATCCTGTTTGAAGTTTGTAGAAGTCATATGGAGGACACAGCTCCATGTGGAAGAAGGAGCTTTGGTCAGATGAGACAAACGTTATGTATGGAGCAAACCTGACACTGCTCATGGTCCTGAGTGCACCATCCCCAGTGTCAAATATACAGCAGGACAATGACCCTAAACACAAAGATAAATCTACAATGGAATGGTTCAATAAAAACATATTAATGTGTTAGAATGGCCCAGTCAAAGTCCTGACCTAAATCCTATTGAAAATCTGTGGAATAATCTGAAAACTGCTGTTCACAAACGCTCTCCTTCTAATGTGACAGAGCTTGAGTTGTTTTGTAAAGAGGAATGGGCTAAAATGTCAGTCTCTACATGTGCTAATCTTGTAGAGTCAAACCCCAAAAGACTTGTGCTGTTATTACAGCAAAAGGGGGTCCCACAAAGTGAAACTGACTTTAGACATAATAAATGACAAAACGTCTAGTCAAAAGAAATAAACAAAGATAAACAAGATATAGCAATGTAAAGGTAGCTCAACCCTATTTGTAAAAGGTTCATACTGTCTTCTTGGTTAGACTATTACTGTTTGTTCTTTTGGTAAGACAGAAGGTGATCGAAACTATTAAAGCAGGTAAACAAACCTTTCTGCCTTAGCAAAAGAACAAAACAGTCAAAGCTCAACTCTGAGTATACAAAATGAAAACATCAGGGAGCGAGTTATTTACTGATCAGGAGTCTGGCAGGATACAATACAATAGTCTTATGCAACTCTGCAAGTCTATATATTAGTTATCTACGCAGCATGGTTGATTACTTTTACAGCTGAAAAGCATTATGTTTGCACTGTTCTGAATGTAATGCTCAAAACTACCTATTTGTTCTGTTGTGACACCTGAATCCACAAAATGCATTGACTTTCAAAAGTGTGATCATGAGTACGCAGTTAAAACATCCCATATAAGTGGAAAGTCTCTGGACCAACGTTCAGCGCACACTGAACTGCTGAACCTCTGCAGGCGGCGTCTTCTGTGGGTCACAAGAAATGAGCTCCAGGGAAGTTGATCTTTAGTCTGTGTTTATGTCGTCTCAACCTGAGGGGGAAAAGTACAGGCTTTTGAATTGACAAGCAGTTCATACTTCCATACCAGAACAGAAAACAGATTTTCAATGAGTTGCTCAGAAGACAATGGTCCTGAAACACCCAAAAATACTTTAGTCGTTTCATTTCTATTGATACTATCCTGCCTGCATTATGTTTTAATATATTGTTTATAATATGTTGTCTACATTACAATAAAAATACGTGTGGGAACGTGAAGCTCGTAGTTAATGCATTTGACGTAACAGGAAAACGTCACATCTGATTGGCTCTTCGCATCCTTTGGCCCCGCCTCACGCCAAGATTTGAAAACTCCTCCGTGAAGTGTCAGGAAGTAGTGATGGGATTTTCGGCTCTTTTTGATGAACCGGATCTTCATAAAAGTGTACGAAGTTTATGTTGTGTGTGTTCAGTTGGCAAATGGCCGTATAATAAGCGGGATAATGTATAGAACGCTGGTCAATGACAAAGTTCAAACCAATTTGACAGGTCATCAAAAAAACTAAAAAGTCAGTTTTCTCAGTTTGACCCAGAGTGCAGTTACTGTGTTTTTCCTCTGTACGGCAGTGCAACCTAACCATAATTAATGAATGTGACTAGCGAGCATTGTTTAGTTTATTTAGTTGAGTTTATTTGAGTGGTAAACATTCTGCTCAAAAGGAGTGGACTGAGAAAAGAAGCTCATGAGCGCCCACACCCCCAGACAGCTGAGCATTAAGATGCAATTGGTCCCAAAAAGTATGTAATACTGATGTTTTAATTTTGTTCCTAATAATATTCTTACCTGTAGTACTCGTTTTAACCCAGTTGGAAAGGGAACCACTACCTTTAGCAGCTTCTTAAAGTGTTAGAGGATTATGCAAATGTGATTGAGAAAACAGTTTGTTTTTCAAAGTAAGTACGGTCCACTGAGCGCTATCCTCTTCTTCTTACTGCAGACTTTGGTTTATCATGATACAATACTTAATTTATCTGTAGTCTGTTCATCACTATTCACATGGTGTCTCCTGTCCCACTCCCCCTCGGGAGTGCCTGTCTAGATCGAATGGAGGAACCTGGGTGAACGGAGGAACCGGCATTCTGGAATCTGACTTTTCGCCGACTTTTCTTCTGAATTTAAGAAGATGCCGCCCCCCATCTTGATTGAGAGACTTGCCACTGTTTTTAATTTGCCTGACCAGTTTCTTTTATTGATCTTAAATTTTCTCACGGACAGGATCCAACGAGTGCCTGTGAATGGTCAGATGTCCTCAGCATCCATCTCTAACACAGGAACCCCTCAGGGGTGTGTTCTGTCCCCTCTGCTGTTCATACTGTACACGGACAGTTGCCGGATCACTCAGAAGAACAGGTTCTTGTTTATGCTTTCAGACGACACAGTCCAGGTGTCGTTACTTTCAGGATCTGAAATGAACCACGGCCCTGCATTGACAGAGTTTGTCCAATGGTGCGACAGCAACTACTTGGATTTAAATTTCTGAAAAACCAAGGACATGATTATTGACTTTAGACGCTCCACAGCGCCCTCTCTGGGCAGTAGTGTCATTCATGGGGAAGTGGTGGAAGTAGTGGAGAAGTACAAATATCTCGGTTCTTGGATGGACATCAAGTTGCAGTTTGATGCAACGACAGACTCCATTTTTAAATGTAGTCAGCAGAGAATTGATCTTTTAAGGAAACTGAACTCTTAAAGTAAGCAAAAGGATTCTCTGCAACTTTTACAGCTGTTTCAAAGAGAGCCTTTAAACCTTTTCATTTGTTTGCTGGCACAAGGGTTTGTCTGTGAAAGATCAAAATAAACTGCAAAACATTGTCAAAATCTGCTCTAAAATCATTAGAGTAAAAAAAAAAAAAAAAGAGATCTAAAACCTCTTTGGGAGGAGCAGGCGCTAAAGAAGGTTAAATGTATCTTGGTTCGGCCTCTCCATGCCCTGTTCTGAGTTTTCGCTAATGCCTTCTGGACGTCGTTTCCATGTACCTTATCGGAAAAATAATCGTCTGTTACATGTAATATACACACAGCCTTTCACACCTAATGTAGCGTTCTGAGTCTTCGAGATTAGTGTTCCACCACCTCCCAAAATCCATTTTAACCACTGGTGGCTAGCTTGCTTTTAGCATTCTGCAAGAAAGCTGCGTTAGCCTCATGGACCTTGTGGCTGCTCTCGCTGCCCCCCCTCCTGCCTTTTTGTCCTTTTTAGGAACATGGTCGGTAGGAGTCTGTAAATCCAGCTTGGACTCCCTCTGGACCGATAGTCATTAACGCTAACGGGGAGGAGTGAGCAGAAGCGCTCTATGATTTTTACAGTTTATAGGTTGTCTCACCTGTATGGCAATGCAACAGGGACAAACCTCCAGTGGCATTGACAGTACATCAGTACAGCGCCCCCTACTGTTTGAGTCCTCATAAAACTTTGAAATGAGAGTAAACATACAACCTTAAAATACTCCACACCACTGCTCAGTCGATACCAACAAATACAGGAAGAATGTAGAGTGATCACGTGTAGGGTTAAGTGTATCCAGATGGAGCTGACAAACATCCTCGCGCAGACCATCCCACAGAACTGCTCTGCACAGGGGGAGGTTCACTGAAACAGGGGAGAGGTTCACTAAAACTGGGCCCCGAGGAAATGTAAACAACAATGACAAGAGCATAAACTGAACGGCGAGTGAGTGGACTCAAGCTGCATGAAAGAAGCTGTTGCGTAAATCCAGATAAGCCCAAGTGCAGAGGAATTGGGTGACCCGTGCAGAGTGGGACAGAGTGAGAGTTCCAGTCCAAATCTGAACCAGAGACACAGGGAGGAAAAAAAGATGAACGCGCTCGTGAAATGGGGGCTGGTGCTTCTTGTACTGTTCTCTGTGCTCCTTAACCTCGCCCTCGTTGTGGTTTTCTCGCGGCGGAAGCCCCAGTGCGCAGCCCGGAGCAAACATGCGGCGCAGGGAAAGCATGACGAGCAAAGCCGGGTGTTCGCAGACCTGAGCCGGGATGAATACACTCAAGTCCAGGACTACATGCTCCGACAGAAGGACCTGAGTACCTGCACGCGTCTGAAGACAAGACCAGATGAGAACTTTCTCTTCCTCATTGACCTGCGTGTGCCTCGGAAGTCTGAAGTTCTGAAGTACCTGGATGCACGTGGTCCCGTCCCACGCAGAGAGGCCACAGTGGTGGTCTTCTACGGCGCCAAAGGATACATCAAAGAGTATGAGGTGGGACCACTGCCCAATCCCACCTACCATCACGACGTGACACGTGAGCGCTACGGCACTGACCTGCCGCTGAGCGCACGCCCGGTCACCATTGGAGAGTACATTGTTCGGTTTGACATGCTCAAAGACCTACTGTTCCTGCCTCTGTCCGAGCTCCTACACGAGAGCTTTGGTTTGGATGATGAGCATCAACTCCAGAGCATGGAAGCACTGCCCCGTGGGACACGTGCGGGGGAACGCAAGACATGGATCTCATTTTGCAGGAGGCTGAGTGGAATGTACATCCAGCCCGTGGGCTTCGAGGTGCTTGTGGATCACCACAGCACCAACACGTCCCAGTGGAGCGTGGAGCGCCTGCTTTATAACGGACAGTACTTTGCGTCTGTGGACGAGCTGCAGGACAAGTACAGAGCGGGCACTGTGCAGAAGATCGTGAAGACTCCGTGGGAGGATTACGGCTCTCTGAAGCCACGCACTCACCCTCTGCAGCTCGGACCGCAGCTTGTGAACCCTGAGGGCGCTCGCTACAGCGTGAGCCACAACCACGTCCTGTACATGGACTGGAGCTTCGCCTTCGGGCTCAGTTCACTCACGGGCATGCGCGTGTTTGACGTTCGCTTCAAGCACGAGCGAATCCTTTACGAGCTGAGCGTGCAGGAGGCCATGTCCGTGTACGGCGCAGTGACCCCGGGCATGGGCATGACCAAGTTCCTGGACTCTAGTTTTGGCATCGGGCGCTTTGCACACGAGCTGATGCGAGGTGTGGACTGTCCGTACGATGCCACGTACGTGGACACCTACAGATACGTAGATCTACCTGGACCCATGCGCTTCAGGAACTCCATCTGCATCTTTGAGCTGTACCTGGGCCAGCCGCTGCGCAGACACTTTGCAGACTTCTTTCATAACAGTTATGGCGGGATGGCCAACAGCGCGCTGGTCTTTAGGACCATCACAGCCATCGGAAACTATGACTACATGTGGGACTTCATCTTCTACCAGAACGGTGCTGTGGAGGCCAAAGTGCGCGCCACAGGATACATCTCCTCCTCCTTCCTCGTGCAGGACAGCCTCAAACACGGGCATCAAGTAGCCCCGGGAGTTCTTGGGAACATTCATACACATTTTCTTCACTTCAAAGTTGACCTGGACGTAGCTGGTGAGTGATCGGAGGGTGACATAACAACAAACGGCACAAAAGTGAAGCATGTTTTCCTCAGACTCTGTGTCCATCACATGTGTGATATGTTTCAGGAGTCGAGAACATGTTTCAAACCAAAGACATGGAGTACAGGAACGTGTCTCTGCCCTGGATGCCCCAGCACTACGCCATGGTGCCTCACCTGGTGGAGAGGACACTGAACACCGAGCAGGTACAATGTAGTATTTCCAAAATAAAACATGAGCTAGCACAGCTACACTGCGTTCCAAATTATTATGCAAATTGGATTTTTGTGTCAAAAAGGTAAAAAAAAAATAATAATAATAATGAAACTCATGGATGGTATCATGTCTTGGGGCTCTATGAATCACTGACATTAATCTCAGAGACCTGGGATGAGTAGTTTTCAGGTTAAGCCCAGTAAAGGGAAAAACTACTGAAAAGGGTGTTCCACTTTATTAAGCAGATCATCATTTTCAAGCAATATGGGAAAGAAAAAGGGTCTTTCTGCCGATGAAAGCGTGATATAGTTGAATGCCTTGGTCTAGGTATGAAAACCTGCGATATTTCATGAAAGATGAAGCGTAATCATCGTACAGATAAGAGATTTGTGGATGATTCAGACACACTCCGTTTTGTGCAGATAAAGGCACAAAATGGACGGTTTCTGCCAGACAAACACATCAGATTAAGAGAACAGCTGCTACAAAGCAGCAAACAGGTATTTGAAGCTGCTGGTGCCTCTGGAGTCTCCCGAACATCAAGGTGTAGGACCCTCCAGAGGCTGCAGTTGTGCATAAACCTTCTATCCGGCCTCCCCTAAACTGTTAATTGAAGCTGATGAACAGAAACGGCTGCAGTGGCTCAGAAATACATGAGACTCATTTTCAAACAGTCTTGTTCACTGATGAGGCCGTGTAACCCTGGATGGTCAAATCAATGGAGTAGTGAATAGTTAGTGAATGGCCACAATGTCCCAACAAGGCTGTGACGTCAGTAAGGAGGGGGCGGAGTCATGGGGAGAGAGCTGGTCGGCCCCATTAGGATCCCTGAAGGTGTGAAAATGACCCCTCTCTGTCTGACCACTGTCTTCTATGCTACAAAAAGAAGAGCCGTGTTTTCCCAAACAAGATCATCTTCATCATGACAACGCACCTGTCCTCTGCATCACTGGCTGCTATGGGCATAAAAGGAGAGAAACTCATGATGTGGACCCCCTCCTCCCCTGACCTCAACCCAATTGAGAACCTTTGGAGCATAAACAAAAAACACTTCTATGAGGGTGTGAGGCAGTTTTCATCCAAACAGCAGCTCTGGGAGGCTATTCTAACATCCTGCAAAGAAATCCAAGCAGAAACTGTCCAAAAACTCACAAGTTTAATGGATTTAAGAATGTTGAAGCTGCTTCACACAAGGGCTCCTATGTTAAAATATAACTTGACCTGTTAATATTTTTTTGATTTAAATAGCTTTTGATTTCAGTAAATATGACCTCCTAATGCTACAAATTTAACAAATGACCATTTTCAGTTAATTACAAGCTTTAAAATGTATTGAAACGATGAGTTGCATAATAACTTGGAACAGTGGATTTTGAGGTTTTTACTATATTTATTTTTGAAAAAAATACTGTTTTCACTGGGAGATTTTTTCCACCACATTTAAATGATCCTCTACCAGTTAAAGACTTGAAAATGATGCTGACTCTCATTTGAGTTGACAATTTAGAAAATCAGAGAAAAATGTCATTTGCATAATAATTTGGAACGCAGTGTATGTGCTAACTAACTGACCATAGCTCAGATATTTTACTTGAAGTTTTATAAATCAATGTTTTAAAATCGTGTGTTTTATGTCCATGAGCTGATTATCTGCCATCATTTTCTCACTCTAATTTGCATTTTTTTCCCCCTGTAAGTCAGGGAATTATTTTTTTAGAAAATGGGGGAGGGGCCCATGTGAAACCTTCAGGCCCTGGGTCTCATCATTTTAGAAACAGGGAACTCAATTTCCAAAATTGTGACCAAATGTCACCAGCCTCTTGAATCCAGTGCTCTTTAAATGTGGATATGATTGTGAAAGTAGTCCAAATAATCCACAGCAAAGCATTAACAGCACACTTCTTGCTCCGTCATCCTAATGCACCGGGAGCAGTACAGTATGCTGCTTCACTCCGAGTAACCCTGTACCATAGCGGGTGCTTCTTCAGCTGCTTAAGTGCTCTGATACAGGCATTGCCCAGATTTTGTTATGTAATAAAAGAAACCATGTAACACAGCACCATCAATTTGTTAGCTAGCAATTAGCAAAAAATGACTGCTTGTATAATCTTTAATGTTGATAAATTCCACTACTGCCAGCAGAGGATGCCCCAGGGGGGATTTTTCTGGCCCTAAATGCCGTTCACTCCAGAACCCAACCTCAAGAGGCGGCTTCAGACCCGAGTGTGTGAAACTCCATCCAGACCGCAGCACCTTCAACATGAACAGCGCCAAAGTTAGATCTATTTGTAACGTCTTGATATCCGTCAAAAATGAGGGGCCACGATTCTAGTCATAGAAACGTCTTAACTCCTCTGAGAAGCTGAGAAGAGACTTCTGTGAAACAATTCAAACTTGTGAAAAATCAGGTGCAGGTGTTTGTATGTTAGCGAAAAGGTCTGTGAAGTTATAGAATCAGAATGTGACAGCTCGCTGCTGTACAGGAGGCGGCTCTTCGTCACGGCACTAAGACGCCACGTTACCTGCACATTTCCAGTAACCGGACCAACCGCTGGGGCCACGAGCGCTCCTACAGGCTGCAGGTGTACAGCTTCGCCGGGGATCACCTGCCCGAGAGCCAGCCCGAGGAGAGATCCATGTCCTGGGCCAGGTCAGAGCCACACTGTTATGTTTCTATGCACATGTTTACATACAGACCAAACATCTGATCATGGTCTGGTCTCTGTCTTCTGCACATATGGAAACACATGATCATGCCTCTTTTCTCTTCATTTTTACACTCTTAAAGATCTATTTACAGTTTACTTTGAACATATAGTTTTGTGGAACCCTTTGGCTTACTAAACCTGAGCTGTGTCCACTAGAGTACCAAGCACAAGACACTGATGCCACCTGGAGCACTTTGACACCAACACCAAATATGGAGGAGAAATCGGGCCTTTCCAAAACTGTTCCCTTCTCTCTTCATATTAGGCCTCACTGTTGCTTTCTTTTTCATTAATTAATGTTTATATGGTGGTATAGTCGTTAGATTGAACATTTTGATGCTCCTAAATAAAACCGGAAAAGAGGTTGTTTTTAAGGACAAAACACCCAAAATGACATCAAGTAAACCAAGAATGGTTCTTCAGTAGTTCACTCCATATGTTCTTGGTGTCTATGGACAGCTATGGACCTGAGAAATGTATTCCCAAGGTTAAAATGATTGAGTGTGCTGCTGTGACTGTAAATGAGAATTAATCTGTAGTAATTTGTACTTTTTTTTAACCTCCGCCTGATGTTCTGTGATATATGACAATGGGAAACACCATGTTTACACAGATTCCTTTGGTTATCTAAAGCATCTTGCTGACAATACCTCGACCAATTTAGTTTGTATTTGTTGAATGGAATGGCCTATACTTAGATTAGAAATATTATTTTACTGGGCGAACCCTTTATTTGGCACAATGTGTTCCAACGTTTTTTTTTCACTCAAATGGTTGAATATTTTTACTTATGAGCATTATCTGAGTCAGTTGCCATCTAATGGTGCTTTTGGATAGAACATTTGGTTGCACATCATCAATTACCACCATTGTGCACAGTACAAATTCTATACACACGACCTCAAACTAGATTAGTTTGTAGCCAAAGTAGTATTTTACTATAAAATCTCTCACAAAACTGCCATATGCCATCGTCTATAAAACATCCATATAAAATGTAGTAATAACTGTCAAATATGTACACATATATAAAAGGTTGATTCAAACAGTAAAATCTCAACATTCATATTATTTCACAGCACAGTACAATACCTGGAGAAACTATACAACAATTGTAAGCGCAATTTCTGTATGAAGATATACAACAAAACATTAAATTGGATTCAAACTGCCATTTAAATCAATATTGCTCTTTCAAATAAAAGTGCCTATAGCAGGATCTTGCATAAACATGTACCCTTTAAACAGTGAGATGTGTGGCAACAATGGATTAGAGGACACATTCTATTACAACAAAGTTCAAGTCTTTGTTTGCCAAAGTCTCTGTGCTGTCAAGACATATCAGCATCTCCATGTGTGAGGAGGCTGGCCACGAGGGGTTGAAATGGGCAGGCAGACTTAAGAGAGATTTATTTTGCAAGACCAACAGAACTTCAGTGACGCATGTCACATACAAAATGGCCCCCAGTGACTAGAAGCAGTCAGGTTTTATACTTCCCCCTAATGGGAAAGGACCTCCCACCGGAAAGTACCATTAGCTCAATGGGTCAGTTCCACATGCGAGTTCAGCAGGTAAGTTATTAACATTTTACATAAAATGAAATGATCTGTGTTCAAATCAAAAACAAAGACAAAATACAAATCAAAAATCATACACAACAGGAAACACAAAGCAAAGTTAAACCGGTTTCCCCCAGCCACATGGTCCAGCCTAAGATTTTAAAATGGCCGACAAAGACCACGCCCTTCCTTTCTCACCAGGTGGTGCAGGTAAATGTCTGAGTAAATGAAGAAACAAAGTTTTAAATGGACAATGTGATATAATGATTAACTTATATATGAATCTGAGGGTTATTGTTGGCTGGTGTATATCACAAATGAGACAAACAAAGCAAAGTAACCAAAATACATAATGGGACAAACCCACTTTGTCACACCATGCAATAATAAAGGACTCTTAAACCTTTGTCATACAGAGTGCCCCCAATCCATTCTTGCCACACATCTCACTGTGTAGAGGGTACATGTTTCTGCAAGATCCTGCTGCCTTACCTACATCACCTACATTACCTACATTACCTACATTAAAACACCATTTTGCATTTACATTTACAGTATTTATATTTACAATATTTACATTTACAAGCCATGATACTCCACAAAGCAGTTCCTTCCCGGAGCAAAGCAGAGACACATCACAGCTGGAACAGTGAACAGGTGTCTTGATGTCTTGCACTTTGATCCCTGGCATCTGCTTTGCCGTCTCCTTCTCTTTAGCAGCACACACCACACAGATGAGCGGTCTCCTCTGAACATTGGCCTGCATGTGCTGCTCAGGGTGGGGCGGGGGGCAGAGTCTGCAGTTAGAGCTTTGGCTTGTGCTACCATCTCCGTCATGAGAGCCTCTTGTGGGTCATGAGGGATGGTCTTGGTCACACGCTTGTAGAGGATGTAGCTGTTGAAATGATAAAAAAAAGTCTTGTACCACCTCATGGTCCTTTTTTTCCTCATTGTCTTCAGCCAAACCACAGAGATGAAGGAACCAAAAGGTGGCTTCAATCCGATCCCTGGTAATGAAAGAGCAAGGAAAGGGGAAGTTGTACGGAAACATGGTTTTCCACACGTCAGACCATTCATGAGTGTGTACTAAACCAGAATAACATTTTTAAAAGTGTCTGGAGACAAGGGGGACCACTTATATGTTTTGTCAGTCGCCTTGCTGCATTGTCACTGGCAGTGTTCATGACTGTACATCGCACCTACTAGAAAAAGCTTGGCTAGAATTTTGAGTGAAAGAAAATAAATTAGACATGTTATTTTATATTATACTATCTGAAAATACATAATGCACAACAATAATAAGAGTAATATAACAACAAAACTAGATTTATTTATAAGAAAATGAGTATTTTCACTTGTAAACTGGTACATGCAAGACAAACGCCTCATCTTCTGACCGCTCATCAATCACAACTCAAAATATTTGAAAGAAACTCACATCAAAAGCACAACTTTTGCAAAACCGAGAGCGAAGACGTTTGCTCCACTAGTCGTATCTCCCCAGTATCTGGAGCACTTACAAGCTTTATATTGAAATATGTGTGATGTTTTATCTTTGTATAATGTGTTAATGTTTTGACTAGTTCTCAGAATTGCAAGACGAATTTACCCACAGGTATAGATAAATGAACCTAACCTAACCTAACTCACCGTTTCACGGCGAAGAAGAGAGCTCATGGAAACGGAAATACGCTGCGGGCTTTACGCGTCCACTTAGCAACACGTGGCTGTTGTACAGTTGTGGTCAAAATAATAGCAGTGTCTCCAAAAACATTACTTAAAGGTCCTATATCATGCAAAATCGACTTTTTGGAGCTTTTAGCCATGTTGTTATGCTATTTCCTTATCAAAAACACCCCAGAGTGGTTTGTGGCTTCATTCACGCAGCTCTCAGTAATCCTCCTGAATCCTGCTCTCTGAGGCTCCGCCCTCTCCTGGTGAACGACTGAGTGTTCAGTTGTGTCGTCACAGCGGAACGGAAGTGCTCGACGTCTGTAATGTAATGTCTTAATTCTATGCTTATGGCCTGATTTTAATTTGTAAAACAGCGTTTTCATTATTTCTATCATAAGAGAGAAACAAAGAGTAAAAAAAAATAAAAATAAAAAAGGATGTGCCCGAGGTGCTTCCAGGTCAGCTGAGGCCAAAACAAACCCAGATCAGTCATGTTTGCGCTGCAGCTGAAGATGGAGCTCGTTATAACCGGACACACCTGGTCTTTTTTCTTACCTAACGATCATGTCACGGAGAAAAAGAAGCGCGTTTGGCTACGAGGACGAGGAGTTTATTCAACCTTTTTCAAGAAGAGGCCACTCGTCATCAGAAGTGTTTTTTTTTCTCAGGGATTCAGCGACTTTCACCAAAATATTGTTTTTCCGTGACTGTCACTGATGGATGTTTGGTGAACCTTCACCAGAACCAAAGTGGATTAACTTTTATAACCAACGCGAGTCCCACAATGTAAACAGCGATAGACCAGAGGGTGAGTCAATCCAAACGCGGGTTAGCTTGTGTGTTAGCATATTAGCTTGTGTGTTAGCATATTAGCTTGTGTGTTAGCATATTAGCATGTGTGTTAGCATATTAGCATGTGTGTTAGCATATTAGCATGTGTGTTAGCCATTTATGAAGCTGTGTTGCAGATGTCAACTCTGTATAACTGCATCGTGAAGTGACTTCACTTATTGTTGTTTATTTATATTACGGTAAAGTATGCGCGGAGAGAGGGGGCGGAGTTAACTGAATCGAAGCGTTGTGTCTTCCGGGTTTGAAAAATACCTCCAGAAAACACTTATATTTATCACAAAAATGAGTGCTCCATAATGGTAGAGGTACAATATATCATATAAATGCCTATACTTAACTTTGGAATGGCTAAAATAGCAGGATATAGATCCTTTAAGCTCAAAATCTTCATAATAGTTTTTATTTCCACCCCTTGGGAACATTGCCCACGATTTACTAAATTAAAACATGAAGAGAAGTTTATAATTTCTTCAACTACTTTACACAAAACTAGAAGAAAATGAACATTGGGCTGTGTCTGCATGTCTTTACAAACTCAAATATTTTATGTGTAAAAAAACTTTTCCCCATAGGATTTAGCATTCTAGTGAGTCAAACTAATATTTTGTTGTATGACCACGGTTTTTCAGAACTGCTGCACATCTGTGTTGCATAGAGTCAACCAACATCTGGCACCTGTGAACAGGTGTTCCAGCCCAAGATGCTTTGACAACATTCATTTGCATTTCTTGGTTTTGCCTCAGACACGGCATTTTTTATGTCACCCCACAAGTTTTCTATGGGATTAAGGTCCAGGGATTGGACTGGCCACTGCATAACATTAAGTTTCTTGGTCTGGATTTAGCTCGCTGACTGGGCTGACTGGGGTGTTTGGGGTCATTGTGTTGTTCAAACACCCATTTCAAGGGCATTTCCTCTTCAGCATAAGGTCGTCTCTGGTTTTGCTTTCCATTTGAACGCGTTGGAGATCATTTTAGCTGAACATGATTTTCTGCACTGCTCTATAAGTTTTACCCCCTCCTTTTCCTTAACCTTTTAGTTAAAGAACGCTGTTCTTCTGAACAATGTCTGGCACAACCCATTTTTCGTCAGGACCTCAAAGTGAAATGCTTGTACAACATGTGCTGACTTCCTTAAAGAAGGTCCACCTGATTCACGCCTGTTTTTGCACTGAATGATTGACCTCACCAATTGAACTGCAAACTGCAATTATTTTGAACACACCCCTTTCAACTGAGTATTCAACTACACAGAAGTAATAGCATGCATGTCATGAATGCTGGCTCTGTCTGTGTTTCTAAGAATCTACTGCACTTTCTGGTAAATGTAGTTCTATGATTTATACCAAAAAAAGTGATTAATCTTGTTAGTCATGTTGGACTGCTGTTACTTTGAACACTACTGTAGTTTTTAGAGTAATTGTTATCATTAGATTCAGTGACTTCTCCCCTTTCATGGGACTGCAAACTTAGCTGTAGCTGGATTTCAATGGCAGCGTAAACAATGTCTTTTCATAACGTTATCAAAACGCTGCAAACAACGGGGTATAAAAATGCTTGTACAGATAAATATTTGCATAAAAATAAACATGTTTTATTTTGTGTGCATTAGGGTGTAAACTTTGCTTAAGGAAAGAAAATAACCTTGGTGATTGTTTTTTAACATGTACTCTACAGAGGTTTATGATGCAGTACCTACTTTGGTCCCACAGGTGGGACCATCAGGCTTCAGTGGTTATGAAAAAATGAACAAAAAATATCCTAAATTTGCCTAAAGAGAAAGCACAATGTCAGCTGATAGTGGTTAAGTCTTATGCACATATGAAAGAACATGATTATCAGTCTTACAGAAAGATAAAGCACATTTTGTTCTGGATGGAGGAGTAATCGGGCCTTTCTGAAACCGTTCCCTTCCCCTTCCACTCTGGCCTCAGTGAGTGCACCTCAGAGGTTCACTCATCAGAGCAATTGGAGCTGTGACTTTCTGACCACTCTCCCCGTTTGTGGTCCGTTTTGAGCAGAACTTCACTCCGCGGGCACATGCAAACTGAGTGTTGGGGGGCAGGGTGAGGGAGGAGGCAGCGGTTTGTCAACGAGGTGCTGCAGGTGCAGACAATTAAAGGAGGGGGAGGGAGACTGTTCACTTGGGCTGCGTCTGAAACCATCAAATCATAGGCTCTAAGCTCTAACACTAGCAACTAACTCCTCAACCTTTCATGGGTCGACTGTTAGATCTATACAGTTCGGGAACTAGAGCTTCAGCAGCATTTTGAACAGTCCGTCCGTCCGTCCTTAAACAGGGGAAAGGGAAGTGACATCACCAACAGCTGTTTTTCTTCTTCTTTAAAGTTATTGGTGGAGTGCAGGCCAAACAAAAGTGCATGTCGCCCCCTAGTGTCCAACAACAACATAGTGTCCAAACAAAGACATTTAAGGAGAAAAATAAATCCAAATGATCCAAACATTTCCCTTTAGTCTTATTTTATTTCAACAGCTGTTTCTTAAAGCGACAGCAGCAAATGATCCATGTGGCTTAAGTTTCTACTAAACGAAAACAAAAGCATTTAATCTGTTTCCTGAGTTTCCTCTTTAACACTGACATGTGACTGAGCTGTGGCGACGACAACATGGATTTTGTAAGAGCTCTTACCGATCTGCTCGTTTCGGACGCAGCACAAGAGTTTCAACTCCATGACAAGATCGAAATAGTTTTTAAATGTTTACAATCGATTTTCAGGCAAGAGCTCCTTCCAGGATGCTACGAACAGACCCTGAGCTGAGGCTCGGCCAGAGCGTCTGACGCTCGGTGACATTAGTGACAAGCGTCTGACTTTAGTCAGCACAAGCGTTTAACTACGGGCTTTAAACGCGCTTTTGACGCCCAAAGCGCGTTTGGTCTGAATGCAGCATAACACAATATATAAACAGAAGCAGGGTTTGCCATGGAGCCCGCTATCCGCAATCATGAGTAGTTTTTTCATGGAGGACCTGGAGGAAAAAGCCATCAACACAGCACACTGCAAAATATCCCTCTGGAAACGTTATGAGGACGATGTCCTGGAAATAATCAAAACTGGACACGGATCATCTCAATGCTATAGACAGCACAGAGAGCATTCAGTTCACACACGAAGAGGAGAAGGACAAAGCAATTCTGGACATAGAAATTCAACATCTCCAAGACGGCAGTATAAAAATAAAGGTCTACAGGAAACCCATACACGGACCAATACTCCACCACACACAACGGGTCACCCTCATTACGGACGCAATAGACCGGGAGGAGAAACAGGTTTAACAAGCACTCACACAATGCCAGTACCCACAATGAGCTAGAAACAAAGGAAAAGGAAAGTCTATGACAACAAAAGCATAATCACATTGCCATATGTTAGAGGAATAACAGAACCCATCCAGAGAGCGATGAGGAAACACAATATAAAGTTGTAAAACCTCACACCAAACTGAGGCAGCTTTTAGTGCAGCCAAAAGACAGAATACCACAGGAGGAAAAATGCAACGCAATTTACGAGATTCCCTGCAAACCAGGCAATAAATCATACATAGGCGAAACAGGACGACCTTTCCACATAAGAAAAAAGGAGCGTCAAACAGAGAAAATCGGCTATTTCGGACCACTGCAAAAGAAACAATCACATCATGGACTGGGACGAGGCTCTAAAACCAACAAATTCAAGCGCTGGATAAAAGAAGCCATAGAAATCAGGAAACGGAGCAGCGACACCATCAACCTCCCCCAATGATTACCAGTCTGTCGGACCTGTTAGGACGTCAGGCTGGTCACGCCTCGGAAGTAAAAACAGCTGATGAGTGACATGTCACCGGTGATACTTCTGATGACGGCCTGCAGATGGCGCTGAAACATGTAAAGGTAAAAAGATTTCAACATCTCTAACCCTCGAATGGTGTGGGGCTGGTGGTGGTGACAGATGTGTGGATCGAGATGCATCGTGGTCATGGTGATGATTTGACTCTTAAATGAATTGTGGCAGGTGTTTCGAGATGCGAATGGCGTCAGACAGCGGCCTTAGATTCCCATCCCCATGTGACAGGGTGCACTGAGCGCCCTAAAATGCTCTTGTTCTATTGGCCTAGGTAGACAGTGTTGCCCCATGTAAAAGCCCCTCTTTCCCCCTTCCTGGTTTGGGTAACTGCGTTATGGCTGCGCAGGCAAGCGTTAGCTTGTAATATCTGTCTTTTAGCCTTTTAAATCAAATAATAATGTAGCGATCTGTAATTTAGCGTCTGCATGCCTGCGCCTCCCGGTGCTCTGACTGTTGTCCTCCGTGGCGCCTCTGATGTGCGACTTGGAGGTAATTAGGGCTACCACTATCAGCTGTGCTAACTTTGCCCAAACATACAGTTACTTATACTCTGTTTTGCCACAGCGTTCGTGCCCCTTGTGTCGCGGGTCCATTGACCTAAAGTCTCTGTCCCCCCTGCTTCTTTAGCAGGTAAAATAAGGTTATTAGCGTAGTATTTATTATTGTAGTTGTAACATCCATCTGTATTTAGGCTGCTCGCTCCCGGTGCTGGTAACCAGGACTCTTCAGCTGCTGCCCTGTCTTAGGTTTTGGTGAACTGTGTCTATGTATTCTCCAGAGAGCTGACCCATGGACTGTGGCTCAACTAAGCTGCACAAATGATGTGTTTTAATTGAAAAAGGTTTTCTAACTGAAACTAAAATACAACTGAATTACAAACTGCTAACTTATGAACTTGTGCAAATAAAACTTGCAACATGTATAACTGGAACGTTGCCTGTTTTGTTCTGTACTTTTTTTCATGTACTTACAGTGGGGCAAAAAAGTATTTAGTCAGCCACCAATTGTGCAGGTTCTCCCACTTAAAATAATGACAGAGGTCTGTAATGTTCATCATAGGTGCACTTCAACTGTGAGAGACAGAATGTGAAAAAAAATCCAGGAAATCACATTGTAGGATTTTTAAAGAATGTATTTGTTAATTATGGTGGAAAATAAGTATTTGGTCACTTCTCTGGCTCTCACAGACCTGTAACTTCTTCTTTAAGAAGCTCTTCTGTTCTCCACTCGTTACCTGTATTAATGGCACCTGTTTGAACTGGTTATCTGTATAAAAGACACCTGTCCACAGCCTCAAACAGTCAGACTCCAAACTCCAGTATGGCCAAGACCAAAGAGCTGTGGAAGGACACCAGGAAAAGAATTGTAGACCTGCACCAGACTGGGAAGAGTGAATCTACAATAGGCAAGCAGCTCGGTGTGAAAAAATCAACTGTGGGAGCAATTATCAGAAAATGGAAGACATACCAGACCACTGATAATCTCCCTCGATCTGGGGCTCCACGCAAGATCTCATCCCGTGGGGTCACAATGATCATGAGAACGGTGAGCAACAATCCCAGAACCACACGGGGGGACCTGGTGAATGACCTGCAGAGAGCTGGGACCAAAGTAACAAAGGTTACCATCAGTAACACACTACAACCACAGGGAATCCCAGACGTGTCCCCCTGCTTAAGCCAGTGCATGTCCAGGCCCGTCTGAAGTTTGCCAGAGAGCACATGGATGATACAGCAGAGGATTGGGAGAATGTCATGTGGTCAGATGAAACCAAAGTAGAACTTTTTGGTATAAACTCAACTCGTCGTGTTTGGAGGAAGAAGAATACTGAGCTGCATCCCAAGAACACCATACCTACTGTGAAGCATGGGGGTGGAAACAGGGGCGACAGTGGCACAGATAGTAGAGCGGGTCGTCTCATGATCGGAAGGTCGGGGGTTTGAATCCCACCTCCTGAAAGTGCACATTGTCAAGACACTTCACTCACATTGCCCCCAGTGTCTGCGTACATTGGTGTATGAATGAGAGTATGAATGGGTGTGTGGATCCTTGCTGTAAAGCGCTTTGAGTGCCTGATGTAGGTGGAAAAGCGCTTTATAAGTTGAGACCATTTACCGTTTACATCATGCTTTGGGGCTGTTTTTCTGCTAAGGCAGGGGTCGGCAACCTTTAACACCGAAAGAGCCATTTGATCCGGTTTCCACGGAAAATAAAACACTGGGAGCCGCAAATACTTTTTGACATCTAACGCTGGGTTTACACATAACGACCACAGGATCACGAATGTGAGTGATTCGGGGTAGAGGTTTCACGCGCCGCCGCGAACTGTTGCGACCTGTTACTGCGTGTTACGATTAATGGCACGAATTATTACGCACGGTCACGAATATGCGTCCCGCACTGCTGCGTGTTATTGCGAGCTGCTGCGTGCTGTTGCGTGCTGTTGTGAGCTGTTGCGTTCTGCTGCGAGCTGCTGCGAGTTATTGGGAATTGTCGCGTTCTGTCAAAAATCTGTCAAGAATTGGGCGAATGTGGACAAGATCGCTGCCGCGCACACCGGGTTGGAGGCGGAGCAGGGACGTCTCGCTCCGCCGTGCACCCCTGACTCGTTGGGCTCTCGCCAAATCGGGTTAAACAAAAAGCAAATAGACCAGCTCAGGCCTGTCAATATACTGGAGAATAGCAATAGTTTTTTCAGTCTATGGGACAGTCACACCAGTTCAACCCCGCTCCTGTCAATGCGTAACACGGGCAAACGCATCAACAAACACACGCGCTTCATGTCAGATAAGTCAGTGCAACAGCCGCACATTAAGGGCTGACTTTACTTCACAGAAAAGCATAAAAACACTACACTCACTGTGCACTCGATCTTCTGAGGAACCGTCGTAGAACTTGCTGCTCTTAAACCTCTTTATCCATGATTCTCACTCGTCTGGTCAGTCTCAGCTCCAGTTGAAAAAACTTTATAATCCACAAACACAGGCCTGTCTCCACCTGCCCCGCGCCCACCGCCGCTTGTTTTTGGTGTCTAAGGTTGTAAATAAGCCTTAACTTCTCCATGATGTAGCTGCTGGAACCACGCGCTGTTGTTTTGGTCAGTGGAGGCAGCGTGGGAGATGCATTCAGGGACCGCGGGAAAGGCGCTTCTTACTGTCCCTTTTTTCCCCACAAACGCGGGGAAAATCGGGACAAATATATAACAGTGGGGTTCTCCAGCGGGGGGGCAAAAGGGGTGACAGGGACTGGCTCCCAAACATCAGGAGGAACGACCGCAGGAGGAGGAAAAGCCGGCGTTTTGGTGGGTATACCGGCTTTCACGAGTATGACGTTTATTTTGAGCGACGAAAAACAATAAAATATATTTATTCTAACATGTCAAGATTACAATAATCTTCCAATTTAGAACTAAAATATTAAAGAACTAACACAAATAAAACACACTTCAATTAAATATTTAGGTTTTTTTTTTTTTGTAATTTATTTTCCCAAGCCACTCAGAGCCGCAGTGTAAGGATGAAAGAGCCGCATGCGGCTCCGGAGCCGCGGGTTGCCGACCCCTGTGCTAAGGGGACAGGACGACTGATCTGTGTTAAGGAAAGAATGAATGGGGCCATGTATCGTGAGATTTTGAGCCAAAACCACCTTCCATCAGCGAGAGCTTTGAAGATGAAACGTGGCTGGGTCTTCCAGCAGGACAATGATCCCAAACACACCAGCCGGGCAATGAAGGACTGGCTCCGTAAGAAGCATTTGAAAGTCCTGGAGTGGCCGAGCCAGTCTCCAGACCTCAAGCCTATAGAAAATCTGTGGAGGGAGTTGAAAGTCCGTGTTGCTCGGCGACAGCCCCAAAACATCACTGCTCTGGAGAAGATCTGCAGGAGGAATGGGCCAAAACACCAGCTACTGTGTGTGCAAACCTGGTACAGACCTATAGTAAACGTTTGACCTGTTATTGCCAACAAAGTTTATATTACAAAGTATTGAGTTGAATTTTTGTTATTGACCAAATACTTATTTTCCACCATAATTTACAAATAAATTCTTTAAAAATCCTACAATGTGAATTCCTGGATTTTTTTTTCACATTCTGTCTCTCACAGTTGAAGTGCACCTATGATGAAAATTACAGACTTCTGTCATTATTTTAGGTGGGAGAACTTTCACAATTGGTGGCTGACTAAATACTTTTTTGCCCCACTGTACCTGTGCGCCTTGAGCTCTAGTCTAATTAAATCAAGTGTCCTTATTCTCTATGTGATATTCCTATTGTGGCGTTGTTGACATACCACCAGCTAAAGTAACCCTCGCCATACCACACCTACTACACTGGGGATTCATTTAAGGACACATATGAAGTGAGTAAATGAGCATGTGTTTTTGCAGATACAAAGTGGCCATCACCAAACACAAGGACCAGGAGCAGACCAGCAGCAGCCTCTACAACCAGAACAACATGTGGAGTCCAGCTGTGGACTTCAGCACCTTCATCCAGGACAACGAGAGCATCTACAACCAGGTCATTTATCATTTAATCATGAAACCTGCTCACATCCCAATGACAGACGCATCGTTTATTTGGGAGGTGAATCTACAATAGGCAAAACTTTAAAAACAACGCTTGAAACTGAGAGGATTGGCATCAGAAAAATGGTCTGCAATGGAGAAGCAGCTTGTTAGATTTGTGGAACATAAACTATGGTGACCACATTACACAAACTTGTAAACAGAGCTGTGCACGAGGCTAACTGGGCTCGTGCACACTCCCTCTTGGGAGCAGGTGTTGCTCTTGTGCATTTTTTCAAAAAGTGGAGTTTGTTTTCTACATTTTGGGAAATTCCTCCCCCTTAAAGAACAACTAACCCCAAAATCACCCTTGTTTGTAGCTTGTATAAATGTGTATCTGATAGTGTTGTCTACATGTATCTACATGTATCACTATTTTAACAATTTAGTGCATATTTGTTGAGATCCTGTCTTTGTGTCCAAACCCGTCTGTGTGGCGCCCTCTGCACGTTATCGAGGGCACTACATGCTTGATTTTTGTGGTTGGTTCGTTGGAGACCGCTTACGGCCTTTATTTTGAAACGTTCAAGAAAAACAATATATTTTGAAGTAATTTTGTTATGTCTCTCTAGGACCTGGTTGCCTGGGTGACGGCCGGTTTCCTACACATCCCTCACGCTGAGGACATCCCTAACACTGTTACCGTGGGCAACGGGGGCGGAGTCTTACTGCGGCCACACAACTACTTCGATGAGGACCCGTCCATAGACTCTCCGGACAGCGTGTACGTGGGTCCTGGCTCAGAGAGCAGCTGTGAGAGCAACCGCATGGCCTGCCTGGCCCAGGAGACCTGTGCCCCAGAGCTGCAACCATTCACCTACGGGGTTCAGGAGGAGGACTTACCAAACTTCTCAGAAGAGGACTAAAATTGCAACATTGCTTAATTTTTCCAACTGGCACGGTTGCGATTTTGTCAATCAGATCATCATTTTAAAAGCTGAAATCCTCTGCAGCCTGTGGGGGCGCTGTATCAAAACCTTCCACAGATGAAAGTTTGGTCTGGTTTGCCATTAGGGGGCAGTCTTGTCAAGCCTTTCTCGGAAGTTTACCGTGTGAAAGGGGAAAATGAAAGTTGAGGATGACTCGGATCATCCTGAAAATCAGGGGAAGGCCACACCATAGATGCCAACATTGTGTTGTGAAAAATAGGGAGATTTTTTTCCCATTGGTGTATTGTGCCAAGTGTGTGTACAACTGTTGTCTTTTTTACTTTGTATTTACCCGAAGAAGGAAACTTGTGCTTGCGCTGTAGGCCTGTCCTGTAGGCCTGTCCTGTAGACCTGTCCTGTAGGCCTGTCCTTTAGGCCTGTCCTGTAGGCCTGTCCTGTAGGCCTGTCCTGTAGGCCTGTCCTTTAGGCCTGTCCTGTAGGCCTGTCCTGTAGGCCTGTCCTTTAGGCCTGTCCTGTAGGCCTGTCCTGTAGGCCTGTCCTGTAGGCCTGTCCTGTAGGCCTGTCCTTTAGGCCTGTCCTGTAGACCTGTCCTTTAGGCCTGTCCTTTAGGCCTGTCCTTTAGGCCTGTCCTGTAGACCTGTCCTGTAGACCTGTCCTTTAGGCCTGTCCTGTAGACCTGTCCTGTAGGCCTGTCCTTTAGGCCTGTCCTTTAGGCCTGTCCTTTAGGCCTGTCCTTTAGGCCTGTCCTGTAGACCTGTCCTGTAGGCCTGTCCTTTAGGCCTGTCCTGTAGACCTGTCCTGTAGACCTGTCCTTTAGACCTGTCCTTTAGGCCTGTCCTTTAGGCCTGTCCTGTAGACCTGTCCTTTAGGCCTGTCCTGTAGACCTGTCCTTTAGACCTGTCCTGTAGACCTGTCCTGTAGGCCTGTCCTGTAGACCTGTCCTTTAGGCCTGTCCTGTAGGCCTGTCCTGTAGGCCTGTCCTGTAGACCTGTCCTTTAGGCCTGTCCTGTAGACCTGTCCTGTAGGCCTGTCCTGTAGACCTGTCCTGTAGGCCTGTCCTTTAGGCCTGTCCTTTAGGCCTGTCCTGTAGACCTGTCCTGTAGGCCTGTCCTGTAGGCCTGTCCTTTAGGCCTGTCCTGTAGGCCTGTCCTGTAGGCCTGTCCTTTAGGCCTGTCCTTTAGGCCTGTCCTAGTATGGCTAACATCACAAATTACAGAAACCCTGAATAGTTCCGATCGGCAGAAATGAAAAATGTTAGGCCTCATTCACACATCACTGTGTTCCCTCTGTGTTGTCTTGTTCAAATGTAAACAGCCTGCGTTCATACATTGTACGGTCTGCGTAAAAAACTCTTTTCTCATGTATTCATATATTCGTTCATTTAATTGCACATTCACGTTATTCATTAATTCATATTACTGACATGTACATGTATTTTTTGATTACATTGTGTCCTATTCATCCATTTTGACAGTGTGTTCTTTACATTCACAACCTTCAAGTTCAAACTCATTTGCTCTGGCAAGATGACAAAGCAAACTATAAACAAAATGACACTATTGTCTCTATACAGGTATTATTTGGGAACAGGGCTGCACAATTAATCGCAATTGAATCAACATTGTCATTTTAAATATTGCAATAACTGAATCCCAAAGACTGAGGGTCTTACGTCTCCAGTATTTTATGAAGCTGAAATGTAATAAAAGTATTATTTAATGAATACTAGTTTTATTGCTCAAGATAATCGTCAAACCAAGGCCCCAGAATCAAAACTCAATTGGCCATGAGAAATTGTAAAGAGAGCAGGTGCTTTGCACATCTATTTTATAACAGGTGCATTGGAGAGATCGTGCGTAATGCTCGTACATGTGAAACATACAATCTCTCGCACACTGGAAATCTTGCAAAAAAAATGTTGGAATAATTACTGCGATGAGATAATTGTGAGACAAAATGTCCATATCATCTCATGCCTCGACAAAACCAAAATGAAAAATAGACATACAATGGTCCCTTACAATAATGTCGTTCACCATTCGCGGCCTCGCTGTTTCACGACTTATTTTTAGTACAATTTGGCAGCTTTTTTACAGCTTGTGAACGCCATACGCGCATTGTGTTCTGCGTCTTGATTGGCTAATGGTACAGTGAGCCCTCCTCTCGCTGCAGAGAGGATCTCTGCGGATCGTCAACACATCAGCGCACACCAGAGTCACAGGCCGGGCATGAGCAGGTCCCACTCCGCCTTTACTTTCTCTGCAGTTTTCCGCCAAAATAAACACCGCTAGCATGTGGCACTCGGCTGAGCTAAACACTCGCCTTCTGAAGCTGAAACCGCAACAATAAAACTTTGGTAACTTTGGTTAGCTACAATTGTCTCTTAGTTTGAACAAGCGCTCAGTGGAGACTTGGGATGGGACGAAAAAACAATTTAAATTGATGCACCGATTCCCGCACGAGAGATGCGAGTGCACCGGCAGAGAAGCCACAGATGATGCAGTTCAGAGCATAAACATGAGATGCATCGGATTTTACGCGCTCATATCGGTTTAATCTAGATACGTTACGGATGTAAAGCCCCTTGGGCCACTGCGCGCCTCATCTGCGTGCACATGATGCTCCTCCTACGAGGAGCGCGTGTCTTACCGGTAAACTCCAGGTTGAGAGCAGCAGACGTTCAGAAACGCATCCGCGGTGTGGGGTTGGGTTTGGCCTCTGCGCTGTGTTGAATGGTGGTGAGCCAGGTGGAAGTACACGTGAGACTGCGCTGAGGCAGAAGGAGCTCCGCCCATTAATTAGCATAACCATGTGAGCTTTTCTGTGTGCGCTATCACAATCGCCTTTTTAATTTAACCATACTGATCATAGATTAATAATAATTGTCCCCCAAAACTGTTCTTAATCTTAAAGGGGCTGGAAGCAAGTTCGCCATTTTATACTCACTACTGCCACCTCAGGCCATATGTGTAACTGCACCTTCTATATTAAGCTCGTGCATGACGGCACATTTTTGAGTGACAGTGCAGGATTGTAGAGGCAGTTGTGGTGAACAGGTCTGAGCTCATTCTACACATTAGGACATGGCTGAAACATGTAGGGAGGAAAATACTTCATTTTAACATTTTTAAACTCCTTATAGTCCCTTTAAGGTGGATAAACCCATAGAATATATAGGAAACAAAACCAAAACAAGTTTACATATTTGTTTATGTAGACTGCATATTTAGTTAACTTTAAAGTTGTGTAATATCAAGTAATGGCCTCAATGATTGTGAATATTTGTCAAATCTTAATTTATTTGAGCTGGTTCTGTTGAATCATTGCATCAAGCAGAGCGTGGATCACGAAACATCCAGATGCATCGTGATAATCGGCCTAAATGGAATGGTATCGGGCTGGTGGTGGCTACAGATGTGGAATGGTATCGGGCTGGTGGTGGTTACAGATGTGGAATGGTATCGGGCTGGTGGTGGCTACAGATGTGGAATGGTATCGGGCTGGTGGTGGTTACAGATGTGGAATGGTATCGGGCTGGTGGTGGTTACAGATGTGGAATGGTATCGGGCTGGTGGTGGTTACAGATGTGGAATGGTATCGGGCTGGTGGTGGTTACAGATGTGGAATGGTATCGGGCTGGTGGTGGTTACAGATGTGGAATGGTATCGGGCTGGTGGTGGTTACAGATGTGGAATGGTATCGGGCTGGTGGGGGTTACAGATGTGGAATGGTATCGGGCTGGTGGTGGTTACAGATGTGGAATGGTATCGGGCTGGTGGTGGTTACAGATGTGGAATGGTATCGGGCTGGTGGTGGTTACAGATGTGGAATGGTATCGGGCTGGTGGTGGTTACAGATGTGGAATGGTATTGGGCTGGTGATGGTTACAGATGTGGAATGGTATCGGGCTGGTGGGGGTTACAGATGTGGAATGGTATCGGGCTGGTGGGGGTTACAGATGTGGAATGGTATCGGGCTGGTGGTGGTTACAGATGTGGAATGGTATCGGGCTGGTGGTGGTTACAGATGTGTGGATCCAGATGCATCGTGGTCATGGTGATGATTCGAATCGCATCGCAGCTCTGGTATGACCAAGTGTATCTTAAATGAATTGGATCGTAGCAGGTATATCGAGATGCAAATCGGATCGGACAGTGGACTATAGGGGAGACGAGTTCAGCTCACGATGCTTCCATCCACACACACACGTCTGTAATGTGAATCTAAAAATCTTAATCACACAGTGAACACCAGGCATAAGGGAGAACTCGTTTGAACCAGTGAGAAGAGTGTTTGCTGAGGGGTTTTACAGCCTTAACAGCATCTTTTTAAGGTTAAAAATGCCAACATCGATTCAACATTGTATCAGTTCTGCAGGTACAAAAAGAGCGTGAATTTGAAGTTCTCGCGAGACCGTAGCGTTCATACTCATACTACAGTGCTCAGAGTCCGATGGTCGGATCACTGGTCTCCGCTGCACTTGTCACCAAGAAGAAGCTGTCTAGAGGTAAGAATTTCATTCATTTAAATAAACATAGGCCTATATACAGTGCCTCTCGTAAGTATTCATACACCTTGAACTTTTGCACATTTTGTCATGTTTACAACCCTAAACATAAAGATTTTATTTTGATTTGTTTACTGAACGTTCACACACAAGTAACAGACAACTGTGAAGTGAAAGCAAAATGATACATGATTCTGTTTTTTTTTTTTTCAATAAATAGAAAACCAAAAAGTGGGGCGTGCATAAGTATTCACATTTTAGCCCATTCCTCTTTACAAAACAACTCCAGCTCTGTCACATTAGAAGGAGAGCGTTTGTGAACAGCAGTTTTCAGATTATTCCACAGATTTTCAATAGGATATAGGTCAGGACTTTGACTGGGCCATTCTAACACATTAATATGTTTTTATTGAACCATTCCATTGTAGATTTATCTTTGTGTTTAGGGTCATTGTCCTGCTGAAGGTGAAGCTCCGCCCCAGCCTCAGTTCTCTTGTGACTCCAGCAGGTTTTCCTCCACAATGTCTCTGTATTTGGCTCCATCTATGTTCCCAACTATTCTTACAATCTCCCCAGTCCCCGCTGAGGAAAAGCAGCCCCACAGCATGATGCCCCCCCCCGTATATTTGACACTGGGGATGGTGCACTCAGGACGATGAGCAGTGTTAGGTTTGCTCCATACATAACGTTTGTCTCATCTGACCAAAGGTCCTTCTTCCACATGGAGCTGTGTCCTCCATATGACTTCTAGCAAACTTCAAACAGGATTTCTTATGGCCTCCTTTCAATAATGGCTTTCTTCTTCCACTCGTCCATGAAGGCCAGATTTGTGTAGATACGACTTATAGTTGTCCCATGTACAGATTCCCCCAGCTCAGCGGCAGGACTTCACAGCTCCTCCAGAGTTATCTTGGGGAACTTGGTTGTATTTCTGACCAGTGTCTCCTTGTTCAGTTTGTTAGTTTACGTTTCTCAAAAACACCCCCAGAGTGGTTTGTGGCTTCATTCACGCAGCTCTCAGTAATCCTCCTGAATCCTGCTCTCTGAGGCTCCGCCCTCTCCTGGTGAACGACTGAGTGTTCAGTTGTGTCGTAACAACGGAACGGAAGTGCTCGACGTCTGTAATGCAATGTCTTAATTCTATGCTTACGGACGGATTTTAATTTGTAAAACAGCGTTTTCATTATTTCTATCGTAAGAGAGAAACAAAGAGAAAAAATAAATAAAAAAAAGAATAAAAAAAATAAAAAAGGAAGTGCCCGAGGTGCTTCCAGGTCAGCTGAGGCCAAAACAAACCCTGAGCGTCTGAACAGATCAGTCATGTTTGCGCTGCAGCTGAAGATGGAGCTCGTTATAACTGGACACACCTGTTCTTTATTCTTAACTAACGATCATGTCACGGAGAAAAAGAAGCGCGTTTGGCTACGAGGACGAGGAGTTTATTCAACCTTTTTAAAGAAGAGGCCACTCTGCTGTTTTTTTCTCCGGGATTCGGCGACTTTCACCAAAATATTGTCTTTCTGTGACTGTCACTGATGGATGTTTGGTGGATGGACCAGAGCGGTGAGTCAGTCCAAACGCGGGTTAGCTTGTGTGTTAGCATATTAGCATGTGTGTTAGCATATTAGCATGTGTGTTAGCCATTTATGAAGCTGTGTTGCAGATGTCAACTCCGTATAACTGCATCGTGAAGTAACTTCACTTATTGCTGTTTATTTATATTACGGTAAAGTATGAGCGGAGAGAGAGGGCGGGGTTAACTGAATCGAAGCGTTGTGTCTTCCGGATTCGAAAAATACCTCCAGAAAACACTTATATTTATCACAAAAATGAGTGCTCCATAGTGGTAGAGGTACAATATATCATATACATGCCTACACTGAAAAAACTGGGAACGGCTGTCTGTTAAAATTACAACATTTTATTTTGCTATATCAACGCTTTTGTAACATGTTCTGTGTTGCCGCATGTTACAATAGTGTTGAATTGACACAAAACATGATAAAGTGTCCCAACATCAATGATACTTGTACGATCAACATGAGCAATCAACGTTGTAGTTACACAATTCATGTTCCCGCTGATGGTTCCCGCCGAAGAGCGCGAGAACGGGCTGGCGCAATGCATTTTAGGAAGAAGAAAGACCGTGACCGCTCACTCAGCGTCTGGAGTCAGCAGAGCAGAGAACGACAACGATCATCAAAAGTACGTAAGTACAAACCCATGACAGCAATATACTTTTGTTTGAGTAGATAACGTAATGTTGTCAGTCCGAAACCAAAAAAAAAAAACGGTCGCTTCTGTCCTGCTCGCCAAATCTGCCGTTAGTCTAATGGCCGCTCTTTCCTCGCTCCATAGCCATACTCCGTAGCTCCGTAGCCCCGCTCCGCGGCTCTGTTGCCCCGCACCCGCTCCGCGGCTCCGAGATTATAAGGGAACATTTGGAACTTTCTGTTTATTTGCGATAGCTTCACATACTGTGGAACATTTCAAAAAGTAATGTGAATTGCATTGGTATCCCTATGAAAAACATTTTAGCATTTCATATTTAATCTGAATGTAAAATTAACTCCACTTCAAAATTGTTATTGTCAAATTGCGGGGCATTAAGCAGATGGAAGTTGTAGATATGTTTGACATGCCTTTATGCAAATTATATTTAGTATTTCACATTATACATTAATGAAGATGAGTGTATTAGCTTACATTCAGGAGCAGAACACCTACACCAGCCGCCCTTTCCGGTCTATGGCCTATGAACTAATGTAGACTTAAAGGTGCATTTTGTAACTTTTTATGTAAACAAAAAGTAGATTTTTGTGTGTGTATTTGACCTTGTAGTGACCCAGTGGCTGTATTCATGGTCAGCATGCCGCCTTTCCTTTCCATCACAGTGGTTTCTAAGAAGCTCCAGGATCAATTGTTTGGAAGATTCCCTCTGCTGACAGAGCCTCTCACCAGAAAACCTACAAAACAATTCATCCTGGAGCGTTATAGAGACCACTGTAGGGCTGAAACGACTAATCGATTTATTGAAGTAGTCAACAACTATTTTAGTATTCGATTAATCGTTTTCTGGTTCACACAGACTAAAATGGAGTAAAAAATACTTTAAAAATGTTGTATTTTTGATGAAAACCTACTTTGTTTTTATAGTTAGGGTCTGTAGGGTTTGTACATTGTACATTTCATGAATAGAGCCTCCAACAAACATTTCCCTTTAGTTTACTCCATCAACACATCCTCAAGTAGCACCACTTAACCTGTTAAGCCCTAGCCGTTTTTGAGGACAAAAACACCCAAAATGAAATCTCAAAGGTAAACCAAGAATGGCTCTTCAGTAATTCACTCCATATGCATGTTCTTGGTGTCTATGGACAGCTATGGACCTGAGGAATTCATTCCCAATGTTAAAATTATTGATTGTGTTACTATGGCTGTGTAAATTAGGATTAATCTAGAGTAATTTGTACTTTTTTTAACCTCCGCCTGATGTTTTATGATATATAACAATGGGTAACACCATGTTTACACAGATTCTATGCACACAAATGCCTTTGGTTATCTAAAGTAACTTGCTGACTACACCTCTACCAAATTTTATTTGAATTGGATGAATGGAAGGGCCTACACACTAGGTTTGAAACATGATTTTACCAGGCGAACCCTTCATTTGGCACAAAATGGCACATTTTGGCACAATGTGTGCCAAAGGTTTTTTTTTC
This sequence comes from Gobius niger, assembly GCF_951799975.1. Classification (NCBI taxonomy): domain Eukaryota; kingdom Metazoa; phylum Chordata; class Actinopteri; order Gobiiformes; family Gobiidae; genus Gobius; species Gobius niger. The sequence continues at coordinate 876,246 of NC_136861.1, forward strand.
CACTTTCAAAGTAAACTGGTTGAATATTTCTACTTATGAGCATTATCTGAGTCAATTGCCATCTAATGGTGCTTTTGGAAAGAATATATAGTTGGCGCATCATCAATTACCACCATTGTGCACAGTAGAAATTCATACACATGACATCAAACTAGATTAGTTTGTAACCAAATGAGTATTTTTACTACAAGAACTCTCACAAAATGCCATAAATGTCAAATAACAATAATCATAAACATCAATATTATATAAAACATCCATATAAAAGGTAATAATAACTGTCAAATATGTACAAATATATAAAAGGTTGATTCAAACTTAATAAAATAAAATCTCATATCATTTCACAGCACAGTACAATAATTGGAGAAACTATAGAACAATTGTATGTGCAAATTCAGTTGACAGATATATACAAAAAACATTCAATTGGATTCAAACAGCCATTAAATCAATATTTATGAGAAACTACAGACATAACACAACTCTTTTTTACTAGTGATGGGCGAGTAAAGTCTTGTAACACAGCAAAAAAGTGCTGTAGCTAGTCCCTGAGCTGTTTCATTCTGTTTGAACAGTGATCTCTTGTGGACAAACGTTATTACTTCTTTATTTATTTATTTACTAACTTAATTACTTCTCATAAACACGACTGAAGCACCAACACGAGTAATTTTCTTTGTATTGTGGGTCTGTGCTTCACGGACTAATTTTGGCACTATTTGCTGTAGATGGCGCTCCTTTTGTTTCCCTCGCCTGATCAGCTCCACGCCTGCTTTTGTATCTGTTCAAAAGAAGGACCCTTGTGAAGAATAAGAAAATACAAAATGTATTCTGGCCCACAGTCAGAATAAGCCAATGGAAAATGGGGGAAATACAGCACATTTATCTATGACTAATGATTTACATAACTATACGGACAAGAAAACCTCCGTTGTTTAGCGCCTAGCCACTAAAGGCAGCTCAGTGAGACGCTCTGAACGATGACCCGCTTTGAGACACGATACGCAAATCACAGAATGAAGCAGTTTTCGAGACAGTCCCGTGACCAGGTGTTACTGAAAGAGAAGCAATCTGGAAGTAAGTTTGTCAACATTGTCAACAAGGTCTAAAACATATATAAAATGATTATATATTATATAAGAAATATAAGTGCTCTTTCAAATAAAAGTGCCTATAGCAGGATCTTGCATAAACATGTACCCTTTAAACAGTGAGATGTGTGGCAAGAATGGATTAGGGGACACGTTCTATTACAAAAAGGTTTATCCTTAATTTTTGCATGGACACGCCGATGCATTTTGAAAGTACAGAGTCTTTGTTTGCCCCCGTCAAAGACTCTGTACTTTCAAAACACATCGGCATGTCCAGTTAATAATAAAGGACTTTTAAACTTTTTTGTAATACAAAGTGCCCCTAATCCGTTCTTGCCACACATCTCACTGTGTAAAGGGTACATGTTTATGCAAGATCCTGTTGTCCTGGTACATTAAAACACCATTTTGCTAACAGCATTTACATTTACAATATTTACATTTACAAGCCATGAAACTCCACAAAGCAGTTCCTTCCAGGAACAAAGCAGAGAGACACATCACAGCTGGAACAGTAAACGGGTGTCTTGATGTTTTGCACTTTGTATCCTGGCATCTGCTTTGCCTTCTCCTTCTCTTTAGCAGCACATACCACACACCTTCTCCGCTCAGATGAGCTGTCTCCTCTGAACATTGGCATGCATGTGCTGCGCAGGGTGGGGCGGGGTGCAGAGTCTGCAATTAGAGCTTTGGCTTGCGCTACCATCTCCGTCATGAGAGCTTCCCGGAACATCTTGTGGGTCATGAGGGATGGAGACTTGTTCACACGCTTGTACAGGATATAGCTGTTGACTACCGCTATGTCAATGAAATGATAAAAAAAAGTTTTGTACCACCTCATGGTCTTATTCAAGACGGAGTAGTATTGAATAAGGGCATCGGACAGGTCAACTCCTCCCATGTAGACGTTGTAGTCCTTGATGGCATCAGGAATGTCCACAGCCGTCCTACGCCACTGCCCGTCTGCCCCTTTCACCCTTCTGAGAGCAGCATTCCCGCTGTAGGCGCTGTGAAAGGTACTGCACGCGTTTACGACCTTTGTGTCCATCCACCGCAAAAAGAGCAGGTTGTTTTTCCTGATCCAGCGCATGTCTCCTCTTTGTGGCCTGATTGGGAGATCATTCAGGGTTGTTTTGGGAAAGCCTTTCCTGTTGGTTCGAATGGTGCCACATGCTGCAGTGTGGTTCTGCGCAAGCTTGTGAAACAGAGGCACACTTGTGTAAAAGTTATCGACATAGAGTCGATAGCCTTTCCCCAGAAGCTCAAAGTTCAGCAAGTCCATCACAGATGACACACTGAGGCCCTCCTCCGCTTGCCTCTGGACCCTGCGCTCTTTGTCCTTTCCCTGGTAAACAAAAAAATTTGAAGTGTAGCCAGTTTCCGAATCCGCCAAAACAAATAACTTGTAGCCAAATTTGGTGGGCTTATCCTTCATATATTGCCGAAATCCAATACGGGCCTTGCTTGCAACCATACGCTCGTCAATTGTGATGTTTTGGTTCGGTTGAAAATGGGACTTGCGGGCATCAACAATCTCAGTGTAGAGGGGTTTAATTTTGAAGAGCCGATCATACTGGGGGGTTCCTTTTTTTTTCTCATTTTCTTCATCTTCAGCCAAATCAGAGAGATGAAGGGACCAAAAGATGGCTTCAAACCGGTCCCTGGTGATAAAAGAGCGAGGAAAGGGGAAGTTGTAGGGAAAGGTGGTTTTCCACATGTCAGACCTTTCGTGAGTGTGCACCAAACCAGAGTAAATGATAACAGCTAAAAACACAAAAAAAGTGTCCGGAGACAAGGGGGACCACTTATATTTTTTGCCGCTTGCCAGTCGCCTTGCTGCATTTTCATTAGTATTCTTCATGACAGTGCGCAGCACCCTGTCACTAAAGAACAACTTGAACAGGCTTAAAGGAGACCAGCTCACGGTGCCGTCAATTCTTGGGCCTGGAGGATGTTTGGGCTCAAAGGGTGGGCTTTCCGGTGCAACATCCGGGTCTTCTTTGGTGCGCCATGCCTCCCCTGCATCTTCAGCAGCCAAAACACGCCTTCTCGCTAGCCCTCCACAGCCTTGGGCATGGCCTCTTCCACGCCTTCGGGCACGGCCTCTTCCACGCCCCCCTCGTGTTATCCCAGGTTCAGGGGATGCAGGACTGGAGGAAGATGAAGTGGATGGTACCCTCTTCCGCTTAGGGGGTGCATAGTCCTCATCATCTCCAACATCATCACTGTAAGAAAAATAATCACCATCAATATAAATAAATTACATCAACTTCTGATTTCAGACAAGATATGAGTATTAGATGAGTATTGCAACACAAATCAGCACACTAACCTCAGAAAGAGAGGAGACTCTGCACCACGGTGGGTAGATGGAGCTCCACCGTTCTCCTCTGCTTCATCTTTCCCCTCTGCTTCATCTTTCCCCTCTGCTTCACCATTCTCCTCTTGATCACTTTGGAAATAGGACAAAAAAAGGCAATTGTTACCCAGTAATTGATAATAAAACATGCTGCGTGAATTATTTAGTGTATGAAATAGAAAGCAGGGAAATGTAAGATCAAAATAAAAATGCAACATTTTATTGTAGTACTAGGATTCATTAGTGCATTTTCTAAACATTTTATTCCTTTGTTTTCATTTGTTTTTTCACAAACACTCTTGAATAGATACAAGTAACTGTGAGGATAAAATAAATCCATACACAATTATTGATGAGGGGAAAAAATGAATCATATTCTCCTCCAAAAAAAATGCTATTGATTTTGAATAATTCAATATTTGTAAAACGTCTTCAATAACTACTTTTTATCATAATGTCTATTGTTATTACTATTTTTATTATTACTGTAAACATATGTTGTCATTTGAGCGTCTTGAGGGTCTTCACGGAAAAGTAGAAAGTTGCAGACACCACATTCTACATCACATACTAGTAACAAGCTTGGCTAGAATTTTGAGTGAAAGACAATAATTATGCGTGTTATTTTATATTATACTATCTGAAAATACATAATGTACAATAATAATAATAATAATAATAATAATAATAATAATAATAATAATAATAATAATAATAATAATAATAGTAATATAACAACAAACAAATAAACTTACTTGTAAACAGGTACATGCAAGATGAACGCCTCATCTTCTGACCGCTCATCATCGTCGTCCGAACTGTCCTCCGTATCAACCGAATCCTCCACTTCCACATCGGACCGCCTCTGAACCTCCGCTAAAATCTCCGCCATGTCCCTTTCAATGTTGTACATCTTCTTAGCCATGACTTCGAAGAAATAAAACTAAATATTTCGCGGAAACTCAACAACAAAACCTCGCAGCAGTCGCCAAACCGAGGGGGAGTACGTGCGCTCTGTTCACTGTTTCGCGCCGAAGAAGAGAGCTCACGGAAGCGGAAATAGGGCGCAGTGTTTACGCGTTCCCTTTGCAACACCGGGGTGTTGTAGTTTTTAGAGTAATTGTTATCATTAGATTCAGTGACTTCTCCCCTTTCACAGGACTACAAACTTAGCTGTACGTGGATTTCAATGGCAACGCAAACAACGTCTTTTCGTACAAAACCAAAGGTTTTCAAAACGCTCTTTTGCGAACAACGGGGTATAAAAATGGCCTGTACAGATAAATATGTGCATAAAGATTAACATTATGGTTTGTTTTGTGTGCATTAGGGTGTACACTTTGCTTAAATTAAAAAAATAACTTCGTGATAAGTTTTTAAGATGTACTCCACAGAGGTTTATGATGCAGTACCTATTTTGGTCCCACAGGTGGGACCGTCGGGCTTAAGGGGTTAAGGTGTATGTGATTAAAAAAAAAAATCCCACACTATTCACAGCAAAGCGATTAATCGTAAAAATAATCGATAGATTAATTGATTACAAAATAATCGCTAGTTGCAGCCCTAGACCACTGCAATCTAAAGTAAAGGCACCATACTGACCACTCATACAGTTGCTGGGTCACTACAAGATCAATCATCATAAATGTTAACTGGGCTCGATGCCCATTTTAATGCACCTCACTTTATTTAGGGACACACTTGCACCTACTGTAAAGGGAGAAAGTAAGAATCAGGATTGGCGGGGGATCAACAGTGAGCGACCGCGGGTGCCGGCCTGGGTGTCGCACGCGTGGGGAACAGTGGGCGGACATTGCCCTTATCGACATGGCTAAACTAGCCATATATGAGAGGAATGCCACACATTTAATTACAAACGTTATTTTTTATTTTATTTATTTATTTCTATTTTTTTTTTTTTTTTTTTTTTTTTTTAAATTTTATATCTTATTTACTTTACTTTTTTATTATTATTATTTTCTCTTTTTTATTATTATTATTATTATTATTATTATTATTATTATTATTATTTATTTATTTTTTCTTCTCTCTCTTTTTTTCTTCTCTTCTATTCATCTGTCATCTGTTGTTATAAACTCAAATCTTTGATTTTAGTAGTGGTGGTGGTGGTGATGCTGGTGTGGATGGTGGTAGTGGTGGTAGTGGTAGTGATAGTGATGGTGGTGGTTATGGTTGTGCGACAGCGGCGTTTGGGTACGGAAGGTGGCGGTGGTGGTGATAGTAGTTGTGGTGTTTGTATTTGACAGTGGCACTAATGGTACGAATTGTAGCTTAAAATAGTCTACTGGCTTATGCCATACCTCATGTGTGTTGTTTTGTCTCTCTTTTCTTTTTCTGTTTTTTAGATAAATGTTAACTTTTTTTTCCTGCACAAAGCACCTTTAACATTGCAAAATACTGGACTCATCATTCACAGTAAAGAATTTGATTATTAGTAATTAATTTGCATTAGTTTATTTCTATGGGAAAATGCATTTGTAAGGGATTAAGCCAGACATGGTAGACACCTCCGTGTCGTTGAGTTAATTCTGATAATGGACACCTCATCGGGCATTATCCCGCTTACCATTTTTTTTATACCATTTTTAAGTCCTAAACTGGAGTTATTTCACTTTTTAATCTGTTTTTACCTTAAGCTAGTTCTAGCTCAATTGTTTATCATTACTATGGAAACGGCTGCAGTGGAGTGAAAGACAGTTGGTAAAATAATGAAGAAACAACTAATGCTGTAAATACTATGCTGGATTTAGCTGAGTAACTTTTCCAGTCCCAGTATGCTAGACTATTTATTTTCATGTCTTTGTGTAAGTAGTAAGAATGCATTTTGTGTATATTACTGAAGTGTATACTAGGAAATGAGTCTGTTTAATCTGTATTTTAATTGACTACAATTGTCTCTTATTGCAGAGTGTGAAGATGTGGAGCTCCATGGCTACTTCATATGCGTAAACATACTTGTTTAGCGCTCCCGATTACAGCTCTTGTGTTCAACTCTAAAGGAAGCACAGTGAAGGTAATTTTTTCCTTAGATTATGTTAATGCTCATGCTGATGTCTTTTAGATATTTTTATATATTCCATAAACTGCTGTGAACGTTTGCGCTAGCTGCGCTAGCATTATGCCCGTTAGCGTTACTAACTTTATTGCGATCAGAACGACTGTCAACTCTCATGCTTTTATTGTGAGCCACATGTGCCTTCACATGCTCTCATGCCACACTCCTCATTCAAAAAGTATGAAAACCAACAATTAAGTGAAGTTACATTAAAGTTTATTTAGAAAATGTGTGTGTGTGTGCGTGTGCCTGTGCGTGTGCGTGTGTGTAAAAGGGGAGCACTCACTGTAAACAAGTGCTTTGTCAGTTTGAATGTGATAAATCCCCTAGACCAGTGGTTTCCAAAGTGTAGTCCGGGGGCCTCAGATGCACTGCAAGGGGCGCCCCAAAGCTTGTCTAAAAAACAAGTACATTGAAAAAAAGTAATTGTTGAAAGGGGTTGTAGGTAGGGCCGGGCGATATGGCCAAAAATGTATATCTCGGTATGAAAAAGAAATATGATAGTATATATGGTATTTGAACAGTATATTTGGCGATATCATTTACACCTGGCAAAACACATAAAAATCACCGATGGGGAAAATTAATTTACACCCATTTTTTCTTTTTATTCATCTAAATTCACCTAAATCTCTAAAAAAAAACAGAGAAGATAAGTAATAATAATCACACACACACACACACACACACCTATATTTGTCTATATCACATCGTGGGTGCGCAAGACGGGGACGTGCATTGTGGGGACCACCCTTTCTTAAGGTTCTACAGCACTGAAAAAAATCAGGTAAAGTACTATAGCAGCCAGAAACAGAAATGTCACTTTACATTACCATTCAGACAAAGTAGAGTACCCTGACCTGACCAGGCACAGCTTCCTGGGGACTCGTCATGTTTTTGTGATTTGTGGGGTCACGGTATACACATTGTCCGGTTTTTATGTCTTCGTTTGGACCACTTAACACACTTTCAAGATTAACTTACTTTGTGGGGACTGCAAAGAATAATACATCTGACTCAACATGTGAAATGTAAAGTGTGTTATTGTAAGTTAATTTTCCAAAATTACCATATACTAGGCCAATGTGTGTTAAAAAATAACCTTGTAATTTGACTTGAACCATTAGTATTCAATTTTTCTTTCAGGTAAAAATGCTTTATGTTGAGTTAAGAAGAACCCATTATGTTCTCAGTAAAGGAAAGGCAAAGGCATGATAATGATCATGATATAAATTAGTTTGTCAGTAGCTGTGTAGGCCACATGTTAAAGTTTTTTTTCCCACTGAACACGATTTTAATCCAGAGTATGTTGTTAGAAGTAGCTTTCATCAAGTTGTATGACTAGGCCACAGAAAATGACTCTCATAATCATAGTGCCAAAGACGCCATGTTTAATATTATTTTCTATAAAACATAAGTCTTCTTAAATTGGAACCATACCATGGAACAACGGCTTAATGCCATTACGACTCAAAAGACAATTGTCTTTGTCTAATGTCTGTTAATCAAAGTAGAAATAAATGGCAGAAATGCCTGAGAAATCAAAGTGTAGAGTAAAGTTTAGTGTATCTTCAAAATACAAAGAAATACTGACTCAAAACATTGTCACAATTACTGCTCTCAGTAATGCCACTTTTATGTCCACTCAACGAACAACATGAACAAGGGCTCTAAAATGTCCTTTTCAGACTTGTAATGCGGTTCTTTACATAAAACTTAATGGCCACTGCTACATTAACATTGTTTTACGAATCTGTTTCATAGATGTTTTTATTCATTTTTTGGTATACTGCTGTTTTTATTCTATTGTTATTGACAACCTTCAGGTTAAACATTTTGTTCTTTCCTGCAATGTCAAATGTAATAAACCTAGACCTATATTTGGGCAAGAGAACTCAATAAAAACACTTACATACTCAACCACTATACAGCGACGGCTGTGATGTATGGGGATCGTCAAATCCTAAGAAATGAAGCTCTGTCAGAAGTTAGTTGAATGTACAATATTTATATGTAATATTTCTTTATATTGACTCGACTCACTAACTGTAATAATTGCTTCATTTTTATCGGTGGACTTCGGAGGTTACGAAGCTATAATGTCATTCGTCCATGCAAAGGAAATCACTGGCAGCTTCTAGTAAGTTTTAGTATTATATATATAGGTATTCAGTATGTTAGCACATTGTTTACCGCTGTTTTTTATTTTCAGTTCATTTACCCGTTCACCAAAACAGTTTATGTATTAGATCCTGCGCAAATAACTATAGAGTTGGCTGATGCGACCGGGCAGCAAAACGAGTCAGGTACACACAGTATGAAACATCCAGAAAAGGTTTATATATATAAATAGCCGTAATTATTATGATGTTATAATGGGAGCATTATATGTAAGCCTAGTATTACTAACACATTTAATGATTACTACAGAAATTGGTACAGTAGGTGTCTTACTATTAGTAATGAGGTTGTATGTAGTGATGAAATGTGATTTACTCCTTTATTACATGTACAGTCGTGCTTTTCCATGGGATTCTGGTTGGGTTGTATAGAATCCAATTGGTTTGTGTTAAAATAAAGTGTTTGGAAACACATGGATTGTGTGTGTGTACTGTTCAGTCACACTATTCATTAATTTTAAAACGACTACTGTTTTAATCTGAATATTTGACAAGATACTGCTTGAAAAAGGTTTCCTATTAAATTTACACCTGTAGAGATAGAAATGTCCTAAATATGAGAAGATGCCGGCACGGATTAGAAGACTGGGGTTCCCTTACTTGGAAGGGGAGGGCAGATCCCCCACCCAAACCAAAGAGATGGCTACAGCTGTGGGGTCATTGCAGCAAAGGTACTTTGTTCCTGTGTTGGGCATGTCATATTAAGTATTTTATTGCCCCGGCAGCCTTCAAGCATGCTGTGGTTAGGCCACTGTTAAAAAATCTAACCTCGATCCTGCTGTTCTGTCAAATTGTCCACCTGTCTCTCACCTGCCATTTTTGTCCAAGGTTTTAGAGAAACCAATTCAGTTGCTGCATTCTTTTTTGGAAAATAATTCTATTCTAGAGAAATTTCAATCTGGCTTCAGATCACGTCACAGCACGGAGTCCGCTCTTCTTAAAGTGCACAACGACATTCTGCTGTCTTTGGATTCCAAGCAGCCAGTGCTTTTACTGATGCTGGACCTGACCGCGGCGTTCGACACCGTGGACCACCTCCTCTCCCGGTGGCGGAGCATGTTGGTGTTTAGGGCACGGCCCTGCAGTGGTTCAGGTCTTACCTGACTGACCGGTTCGTTTTCGGATTGATTTTAAAATGTTAACGCTTGTTTTTAAAGCCCTCCATGGTCTCGCTCCGTTATATCTGACTGAGTTGGTGACCGTACATCGCCCCAGCAGAGTCTCCGGTCTCTGAGCAGATGGTTCTGGACGTGCCCAGGTCCCGGTACAAACAGTGGGGCGTTCCTTTGTTGTTGCCGCGCCTGGACTGTGGAACAGCTGCCCCTCAGTCAGACCTGTCCCTTTTTAAATCCAGATTAAAGACTCATCTCTTCAAACTTGCTTTTAATACTTAGAGCACTGAATCGTGTCTAGGTTGTAATTATTTGGTGTTTTTAAACGTGTTTTATCTTTCTGTGAAGCACTCTGGTCCTCCTGGTGCTGCTGTAAAGTGCTATATAAATAAACGTTGATTGATTGATTGATTATTGCATATTGATACGATTAAAATACGCTATGAAAGGAGATTATTAGGGTAATGATCACACAGTGTTTAATTTAAAGGTTTGCAAAGTCCTCTGTATAAAATAGCTGCTTTTGATAGATGGCGAGGTGCTAACTGGAGACATTTCCAGCCATCCCGGCAATGGTTTCCAGACATCCAAGAAGGAAATGGGAGAGGAAAGGAGAAAAATGTCCCTTGCCATACTTGAAGCATCAGGTAGTTGTTGTGAAAGCATTGCTACCGTTTACAGAAACATATTTGGTAGTTTCAACACGTAATTAAAATTTTATCACAGTGTTTGACATAGCAAACAAGTGCTATATGTGTGCCGCTGCTAAGCCGCCACATCCAGGACCTCAAAGTACAATTGGTAATCTTATTTTATTTATAAAATTACACTGCTTTTGAAATGATAAACTCATTATTTCTAACATTGAAATTGTAGTTTTGACCAGAACATCCAAAATATTTGTGAACCTCATGCGCAAATATATTGCTTGACCAGGAAAGAAATATGCATGCAATTTAAAACCTACGACTAATCAAATGAATTACTCTCCCCAATCGTTATCATGCCCTTTTCGGTACTGGGAAACCAAGTGGCACGTTACAATTCTCTTTATGCGCCACCATATTTGTATATCCCCACTCCAGAGAACATTGCAGGCCACTAACGTTGAGGGCTAGAGAGAGAGAGCGAGTGAGAGAGCTATAGAGCTACAGATATAGAGCTATAAAGATACACTGCTCACAAAAACTTAGGGCACACTCAAAAAACACATCCTAGATGTCTATCAATTCGGATTTTCGGATGAAAATCTTTATTCCTAGTGTAGTGCAATGTGTTGAGAACAAAATAACATAAGAATGATAAATGGAAATCAAATTCTCAGCCCCTGGAGGTCTGGATCCAAAATTATAGTCAAAATCAAAGTGACAAATCAGGTCACTGGTTGATCCAAATTCTGTAGAAATTCCTCCAAACGAGTCTGTATCATCCTCAGTCGTGTGTGTGGCCTCCACGTGCCTGAATGCACTCCCTACAACGCCTGGGCAGCTCCTGATGAGACCACGGATGTCCTCCTGAGGGATCTCCTCCCAGACCTGGATTAGAGCATCAGTCAGCTCCTGGACAGTCTGTGGTGCCACGTGGCGTTGATGGATGGACCGAGACATGATGTCCCAGATGTATCTATTGGATTTAAGTCTGGGGAACGGGCAGGCCAGTCCAGAACATCAATACCTTCATCATGCAGGACCTGCTGACACACTCTTGCCACATGTGGCCTGGCATTATCAGGCATCAGAAGGAACCCAGGGCCCACAGCACCAGCATATGGTCTTACAATAGGTCTGAGGATCTCATCCCGGTCCCCAATGCCAGTCAGGGAACCTCTGGCTCGCACATGGAGGGCTGTGCGGCCCTCCAATGAAATGCCTCCCCAGACCATCACTGACCCACCACCAAACCGGTCATGCTGGATGATGTTGCAGCAGCAGAACGTTCTCCAGGGCGTCTCCAGACTCTGTCACGTCTGTCACATGTGCTCAGGGTGAACCTGCTCTCATCCGTGAAGAGCACAGGGCACCATTGGCCAATCTGCCAATCGCTGTGTTCTCGGGCAAATGCCCATCGGGCTGCACGGTGTTGGGCAGTTGCCTCTCAAAAGTATTCATACACCTTGAACTTTTGCACATTTTGTCATGTTTACAACCCTAAACACAAAGATTTGATTTTTATTTTTTTACTGAACGTTCACACACAAGTAACAGACAACTGTGAAGTGAAAGCAAAATGATACATGATTCTGTTATTTTTCAAAAAATAGAAAAGTGAAAAGTGGGGCGTGCATAAGTATTCATACAGCATGAATGAATACTTTGTGGAACCCCCTTTTACTGCAATAACAGCACAAGTCTTTTGGGGTTTGACTCTACAAGATTTGCACATGTAGAGACTGAAATTTTCGCCCATTCCTCTTTACAAAACAACTCCAGCTCTGTCACATTAGAAGGAGAGCGTTTGTGAACAGCAGTTTTCAGATTATTCCACAGATTTTCAATAGGATTTAGGTCAGGACTTTGACTGGGCCATTCTAACACATTAATATGTTTTTATTGAACCATTCCATTGTAGATTTATCTTTGTGTTTAGGGTCATTGTCCTGCTGAAGGTGAATCTCCGCCCCAGCCTCAGTTCTCTTGTGACTCCAGCAGGTTTTCCTCCAAAATGTCTCTGTATTTGGCTCCATCCATCTTCACAACTATTCTTACAATCTCCCCAGTCCCCGCTGAGGAAAAGCAGCCCCACAGCATGATGCTCCCCCCGTATATTTTAAACTGGGGATGGTGCACTCAGGACGATGAGCAGTGTTAGGTTTGCTCCATACAAAACGTTTGTCTCATCTGACCAAAGCTCCTTCTTCCACATGGAGCTGTGTCCTCCATATGACTTCTAGCAAACTTCAAACGGGATTTCTTATGGCCTCCTTTCAATAATGTCTTTCTTCTTCCACTCGTCCATGAAGGCCAGATTTGTGTAGATACGACTTATAGTTGTCCCATGTACAGATTCCCCCAGCTCAGCGGCAGGACTTCAGCTCCTCCAGAGTTATCTTGGGGCACTTGGTTGTATTTCTGACCAGTGCTCTCCTTGTTCAGTTTGTTAGTTTAGGTCAGTGGTTCTCAACCTGGGGGTCGGGACCCCCAAGGGGGTTGCGAGACAAATTGAGGGGGTCACCAGATCATGTAGATAAAATATACATATTTTTATTAGCATATAATCTATATTTGATTGTAGCGTGTGTGTGTGTGTGCTATTTTATCAGAGTGCCATTATATATGTAATTTGATGGATTTTACTTTAGCCATTTGTTTTTTTTCTTTGTTTTTTAAGAATTATGTAGGCTAATGTGCCTATTTCTCATGGTGTGACCTGGGCGGGGGTCACGAACCCCTTTAGCTGTTATAATGGGGGTCGCGGCTCCAAAAGGTTGAGAACCACTGGTTTACGTGAACAGCCGTGTCTTGGTAAGTCTGCAGTGGTGCTTTACTCTTTCCATTTCTGAATGATGGATTGAACAGTTGCTCCGGGAGATGTTTAAATCTTGGGAAATCTTTGTATAACTTAACGCTGCTTTAAACTTCTCCACAGCTTTATCCCTGACCTCTCTGGTGCTCCTTGACCTTCATGATGTTTAGTGACCGATACACTCCGACCACAGCTCTGAGGGCCTGAAAGAACAGCTGTAATTATACTGAGAGTAGATTACACACAGGTGCCTCTATTTAACCGTTAGGCCAAGGAGTGAACATTCTGGAGTCATTAGGAATGTTTTAAAGGCAATTTAAGGCGAGACACGGCAGGTGAAAGTAGAAAGTATTCCTCCCTTTACATCTTAGTTTTCATGTCAGATATAAAAATGATGATGTTTATTTGATGATGTTTTGTCTGCGAGGTGGGGGCGACCCGGAAGTAGAAAGGCCGTCTTTCCCGCGGGTTTTCATTCATAAATATTGACAGATTTGACATCCACGTGTCCTGCTAAGGGGCCCCGTGATGACGCTTTCACCCAAATATGGTGTTTTTCCTCCTACGAGACGCTGGAGCGGAAAAGTGGAAGAACGGGCCGAGCATGCGCACTCGCTACAAAACTTCAGGGCTGGTTTTCTCTGAATGAGAGAAGCCGCACTCGGGCAGAGCCTGAGCCCTTATAGAAGCTCCCACAGACTTCACAACCCTAACCCTAACCCTAAATAGAAATAAAGGCCTGTCTCTAATGCGCTTGAGAAAATAAAGACCCAGGCCTATATCAGAGAATTTAAGGTAGCCTATCTGCCCATCTGAGCAACAGCGCCTCTTAGTGCACAAATGGGTGAATAACAAAAACAATTTCACATAATAGGCTTCTACAAATTATTGGTCTTGTTTTGGTGGTGTTTTTTTATGTGTGTGTAATTATAGCAGAAGCTTCTGAGCTTTTCATCTCTCTGCATCTGTGATATCACACTCTGCTGTTATGAGATGTATAAATATTTAGTAATAGTATTGTGAAATATTTGACACCACATACTAAGCTGATTACTGTGTGTGTGTTACAGAGACTGACCCGGGACCATCTCCCACTCCTACAGCAGTCCCTGAAAATGAGGCGTTCACCAAGGAGCAAACCCTGTTCCTTATTGCTCAAATGCGACAGCATATTGAAGAAGAGGGAGAGGGGCTGCCCAAAAATTTAAATGAACTAAATGCTCGGCTCAAAAAGTCCAGAGGGAATAAAAAAAATTAGTGGAAGGAAACTAACGGGCCAATTTAAAGAGTTGTTTGATCCAGTAATGGTGTGGAGGAAGTGGGGCACACTGGTCGGGCACGGGCCAGGAGAGAATGCGACTCCAGTTTTTTAAAGAGATGGACGAGCTGTTGGGTGACAACCATGACATCGCATTTCCAGTGGTGGGAACAGCTGATGGAGTGGAAGTCCGAAGACCAGAGGCCCTCGTCAGCCGGCCAAAAAGTCCACCTTTGGCTCCACCACCGAAGAGGAGGCGAGGAGATGACATCGCTCAAATCCTCCAACAGTCTGAAGCCTCCTTTCAGGAGCATGCCCAGCAGCGGCATGATGAACTGATGCAGCAGTTCAAAGCCTCTCAGGCTCGCTTTGAGAGCCTCATGACCCGCCTTCTGGAGACATTATGAATGTCTTTCTAATCTTTTTACTGTGTGACTTTTTTCTTATGTAAAAACTATATCATAAATGTATTAAAGGTTTGCAGATTTTTTATGAATGGGTTTATAAATGATTGAAGGGTAATTAAATGGGACTTAATATATTGTTTGCTTTTCTGTTCTGTTACATAAATGTAGACTATACAATGTTTTTGATGTTATTTATATTAACTTTGTTGTTGGTGTAAATATTTTTTTGTTTGGACTTTTGTAAAATCAAATGTTTGCGTATTTTAATGTTGTTGTTTGTTCACTAATACAACATAACAGAATTCAGTTGTGTCATGTAAATTGTATTCATTCACGACACAACAAAAAATATTCCAATACAATCCGATCCAAACACAGACAAATTAAACATAAAAGCTGTAATACATTTCCTCCTCAGACTGCCGTTTGCATGCAGTTGATCTGAATCCTTTTGTCCTGTCTTCAGAGCTTTTACATTTAAGGTTCAGAGGAGGAAGCTTCAGCAGAGGACACGGGTCTGAGGACACAGCAGGTCTGGGTCTGTGCTATAGCACTAGTGTCCACTCTAGGGGGAGAACTCAGGGGTTATGAAGGCCTGCTCTGTAACACACTCACATCCCAAACACACGTCACACCAGTGGAAACACAGGTGTGTGACGGGTCAGCGTTGCTCTACATTCATTTGCATGAACCTATTAAATAAACTCAAAATCAAACTCTGAATCATGATCATAACTATAGAGGTGATTTTAACATGAATTTAACCTATTTTAATATACTATATGATATGAACTGATGATATTGATTATGATATTGGTCAGATTTATCAATACAGTAAAGATTACTCATAAAAGATAGATTAAAAATACATTTTAAAAAACTAAATTGTAAAATGTACAACCTTTGTGAGATACATTGCTCAAACTACAGTGAAATAATCAGATATATACATATTATGGTAATTAATCAAAATGGCACAAAAACAATCATATACATTTCCATCTTCATCTCTGGGACAGCCATGGGGATGTTCGGGACATGGGTCACGTCCTGCCACACACAGATTGTGATAAAAGCATCCATCCAAAATGGTTTCCACTGCCAGGTCCAGTCGGGTGTTTGGCAGGTCACAAAGACGCCTCCACTTGCACTTCATTCTACTGAACGCTTGTTCCACGGCTTATGCGGGCATTCCTCTGCAAATCTTCTTCATCTAGGGGCCATCATCTCTCTTGGGGTGATGATGAAAGAGAATGCTTGACCAATGTAGGCACTGTCCCCAAGCAGGTGGTATTCTCCCATTGTCCCCTCCCACTCTGTGTAAAAGTTGGAAGCCCTCAGCATCCTTGCATCGTGGACTCTACCAGGTGGCCCAACAAAAATGTCCACAAACCGTCCTCTCTCATCAACAATCCCTTGGAGCAGAATCGAGTAGTAGCCCTTCCCAACCATCGATGGCACTATGATATTCCTAAGGCCACATGTGCGATGGAATGCCACTTCTGAAACATTCTTTTGACAATCATTGGGCCAAGACACAACATGATTTCCCATTCCACTGATAGCGTTCAATGCCTCTGCTACTGCCCTGTGAGCAGTGGATTGGGAGACGTCGAATTTGTGGGACAGTTCCCGGAAACTGTTCTGGTTGGCCATATACCACAGGAAGAGCAGCAGCTTTTTGTTCAGTGGAACTGCTGGTGATCCACTCCCTGGCTCCTTAGAAAGGCCACACTCCTCAAGCTTTTCCAGCAGGTATTCAAATTGTGCCTTAGTTCATCTCAAGTGCCGGTAAAATGTACGTTCATCCATCCCAAGCAGAAGCTCCCAATCAGTCCCTGTTTTTATGATGGGCTGGCAGGGTGTGGACAGAGCAGCAGATAGCAGTGCACTGAGGAGAAACAATACTAAATACCTCTTATTAGACAGGTATATCATACACTACACTGAAAAGTAGAGTGCCTTAAGCAAAAGTCTACATTCTTCCTATATTCCATCTCAACATGAAACTATCCTGTGTAACCAGAGTTTGGAGAATCAAACAGTAAACCAAAAGTACTGTAAAGTAGTACTAGTAGCCTACTACTCTACTAATTACTAGTATAGAATAGATAATGTTTCTATGGCGGGTAAAAAACGTCAACAAACAAAGCATTAAAAATGTGAAATATCTGTGATTTAAATAAAGAGCTCTTCGTGCCTGGAAAAATCAGCTTGTTTGCCACCAAACTTTTCGGTTTTCTATTTTGTGAAAAATAACAGAATCATGTATCATTTTGCTTTCACTTCACAGTTGTCTGTTACTTGTGTGTGAACGTTCAGTAAAAAAATCAAAATAAAATCTTTATGTTTAGGGTTGTAAACATGACAAAATGTGCAAAAGTTCAAAGTGTATGAATACTTTCAAGAGGCACTACACTGCATAGAGCTAGAGCGAAAGATAGAACTAGAGAGAGATAGAGATAGCGAGATAGAGAGAGCGAGATAGAGAGAGCTATAGCGAGAGAGCTATAGAGAGAGATAGAGATATATAGAGCTAGAGAGAGATAGAGCGCTATAGAGAGCGTTTTAGCGAGAGAGCTATAGAGCTGCAGATATAGAGCTATAGAGAGAGATAGAGATATATAGAGCTAGAGAGACTTTGACTTTTCACATGCACTTATTTTCAATTTCTTACTAAAAAACACCTTATAAAACCAATATTGTTATTCAAATCATCCATTTACTTTAGAGTCCAACAGGCACCCCCAGAACTCTACACACACAGAACTAACTCCTCTCCCCTCACTGTCCATAGCAAGTGCATCGCTGTGACTATATTGTAAGGCGTAATAATACCAGGAGTAGTAATATCTTCACTTTACTGTGCGGACGCCAAATTACTCCTGGTATTATTACGCCTTACATTATAGTTCCCCCTTTTATCCGCTTAGAAAATCCACATAGTTTAATTGTGTGTAATTATACTTTGTAGTGGAACACTTCACGTAACCATATTTAAATAGGGAAAACGTGGAAGAGCTTGGTAGCTTCTATCTTGACCTGTTTTGGAGCTATAGAGGAGAGAGGGAGAGGCTAAATGCTAACGCCGTCTGCGCTGTGTTTACGTGACTGAAGATCAGACAGGTCCTAAAGAACTCGTCACAGCTCAGGTAAGAACATATCTCAGTATGGAAAAACGCTGGCCTGTTCCTTTAAGGCCTATTCATGCTCCACAACATGCGAGAACTTTGTTCTCACACCCTGAGCTTCGAGAACAAAATGACGTCATTTTGTTCTCGAAGCTCCTGTTCAACAGCTCTTGCTGACATGTCGGTCCAGCAGAACTTTCTTCGGCAAGGCTGCGAGAACTCTCGCTGTGATTGGCTGGATTTTTAGTGGGCGGGGCTAATTTACCGGAACTGAATCCACTGTTTACCTTCTTGCCGGTGCGGATGAGAACAACAACGAAGATGGATAGTTTTGAGACAGAGCTGGCAGAGATGGTTCATCAGTATTCCATCTATATGTCACTTCGCTGAAAGACTACAAGGACTGCCAAATGGAGAAAAATTCCTGGAGGGAAATCGCGGAGGTTTTGAGCAAGGAAGAAGATGAATGTCGAAGAGCCTGGCGCTATCTTCGCGATAAGTTTTGCCAAGGCAAAGAAAAGGGTTCTAAAAACAAAGTGTCCAGGCTCGTGGACATTAGGGAATTCCTCTCTGAGTTGGTTAGATCCCTTCATAAAACACCGGGAGACGTCAACAAACATGACTGTATGACACGGTGGCGCAGCGGTTAGCACTCGTGCCTCACAGGTCGAAGGTCCCGGGTTCGATTCCCACCTGGACCTTTCTGTGTGGAGTTTGCATGTTCCAACCGTGTCTGCGTAGGTTAGTGGTAGGTTATAAAAAACATGTGCAATAGGTGAATCCTCCAGCCAGGTGTTTCTGACCACCAGCCTGGCTCCACATCATGGAGCTGGGTCCCCGAGCACCGGCCCATGCTGGCAGCTCACTGCTCCTACAGGTCGCCCCATGCCACACTGAGGATGGGTCAAATGCAGAGAACTAACTTCTCTACAGAGATTTCTCTACAGTATCAAATTTAGATTTAGATTCAGAGTGAAGCGGAGGTAAGCTTTTACATTTACACAATCTACAATTTGCATCAATCTACTGGGTTGAGCTGCTCTTCTTATGATCATTTAAATGGCCTATACACATATTTATTAATATAGGGAGTCCAAAACAGTTTTGAAAGCCTATATATCATGTTTTACTGTACAGTATGCTACAACTTGTGTAAATGATGATTAATAGGGTGCTTAGTAATCACAAGAGCTGGGTACTGCTTAATTTCTTCGATATCGCTACTTTAACAATGCTTTTTTTGTATATCTATACTAAAATACTTGTCATCTAGAACCAAAAACAGATAATAATTTCTTTTAAATATGTATAATTGATTATCTGTTGAGGAAATGGACTCAGACCCTGAGGAGGGAACCTCCAACGTCAGCTGCCCGACCATTAGTATGGCGGACCTAGGCAGCTCAGTCCTTCGGGCACCGTCACCACCACCTACACCACCATCTCCGCCTCTGGTGCCTTCTCCATCACCAGTTTTAATTACAGCTCCAAGGGCACAAACGAGGAAAACACCATCACCTTCTCCCAACCCAGCACCACAGTCGACACAACCACCACCTTCAACTTCAGCATCCCACAGCTCACAGCGCACTCACCAACGCCACCTGCTGATCAACAAGGCCACAGAAGAGGAAGCGAGGTGCACCAGCGGGTTCCAGCGTTCAGGAGGTCTTGGCCATACTGGATCAACGTCGGGCTGAGCGGGAGGCGGCGATGGAGTCTGAGAGGCACTGCTCCAGTTCATGGACCCGTGTGGGAGGTATGTTCTCCATGGTGCTGATTTTATGCCAGGGCCACCATGCGAGTAGTTCTGCTGTATATATTATATTATTATTATATATATAAATATTGATTATTTACATTATTTGTATCTCTTTACTGTTACTATTTATTTTAGTGTTTATTACTGCCATTTATATGGAACCCATTTTCAAAGTTGATCTTAGTTTTTTGTATATATATTTTAAATTGTTCATTTCTAATCAATACTTTTGCAAAGATACCCATTCATCATCATTCAATCACATGCCTTTATAACTGTGTTTATTGTAAAAAATCTTTCAACTCTTTTTTTTTTGTTTTCTTCTGAACCAATATTTACACATTGTAATTACAAATGTCTATTTACAAATCAAAACATTAACAGCATAAAGCAACTAATATACAAACAATGGCAACAGAATGACAACACAATGAAGCGCCTCAGTAAGTAAACGCCCCCTGCTGATGACACAAGTCCCTGCTGGCACCGGTCTCTTCCCATGGCCAGGGCTGCATGAGAGGCTCTGGCTGCGGAGAGTCTCCCTGGGTCCTGGAGGTTGCTGTCTCGCTCTCCAGAGGCAGTGGTTGAGTCGGTCATGTTTGGTGGGATGTATCTTGCTGTTGGGCCATTGCCAGCATCAGTGATGGTAAGATAAGTGTGTAGGGCCACAGAGGCCTTAACAATATCCCCAGCCTTATCTGGGTGGCACTCAATTCGGGCGTTCTGCTCTCCCAAAATTCCACCCGATGGGCGGGGGGAGCGATAAAAAAAACATCCGTCGTTGCCTATTTCCCTTCCGGTTGATTTAATGTAATGGCGAATATGGCTTAAAGCGACTGACAGTGCCTGAATGCGTGAAAGGAAAAAGAAAGGTATAAAGTAATTATAATTATGAGACACAAAATGTAAACATGCACTTTATTTTAAATGTTACATTCATGCACAGAACTAAAACTATGCATTATTCATACAGTACCTGCAAGTAACTTAGAATGTTCACTGTAATATAGAACTAATATTTGAATTCCAAACAGATGCCCTGGTACTAGCACTGGTGGATGACCCTCCAAAAACATGAAAATATCAACCATTCCTGAAGTCATGACAATGTACAAGGAGCAGCCAACCAGAACAGACTTCATTGAATACTCGAGGGAGGTCATTACACCAACACGTCGAAAACATTTACAGGTATGGTGTTCCTATTTTGAATAATATAGTATTGATTAAACACTATACTGAAATTAAATACTGTTTTTTTTTTCAGTTTAAATTTCAAAGATATATTATTTTTAAATTACAGAATTTAGCTCAAGGAGACAGTGAATGGAATGAAGCCAGGATAGGCCGCATTACAGCTAGTATTGCTGGAGAGGTCAGGTCTTTCAAAAGCAGCATACAGCCCTAAACATAAAGATTTTATTTTGATTTTTTTACTGAACGTTCACACACAAGTAACAGACAACTGTGAAGTGAAAGCAAAATCATCCATGATTCTGTTATTTTTCAAAAAATAGAAAACCGAACCCCCCCATATATTTGACACTGGGGATGGTGCACTCAGGACCATGAGCAGTGTTAGGTTTGCTCCATACATAACGTTTTGCATTTGGGCCAAAAAGTTCAATTTTTGTCTCATCTGACCAAAGCTCCTTCTTCCACATGGAGCTGTGTCCTCCATATGACTTCTACAAACTTCAAACAGGATTTCTTATGGCCTCCTTTCAATAATGGCTTTCTTCTTCCACTCGTCCATGAAGGCCAGATTTGTGTAGATACAACTTATAGTTGTCCCATGTAAAGATTCCCCCAGCTCAGCGGCAGGACTTCACAGCTCCTCCAGAGTTATCTTGGGGAACTTGGTTGTATTTCTCACCAGTGTCTCCTTGTTCAGTTTGTTAGTTTACGTGAACAGCCGTGTCTTGGTAAGTTGGCAGTGGTGCTTTACTCTTTCCATTTCTGAATGATGGATTGAACAGTTGCTCCGGGAGATGTTTAAATCTTGGGAAATCTTTGTATAACTTAATGCTGCTTTAAACTTCTCCACAGCTTTATCCCTGACCTCTCTGGTGCTCCTTGACCTTCATGATGTTGTTTAGTGACCAACACACTCCGACCACAGCTCTGAGGGCCTAAAAGAACAGCTGAAATTATACTGAGAGTAGATTACACACAGGTGCCTCTATTTAACCGTTAGGCCAAGGTGTGAACATTCTGGAGTCATTAGGAATGTTATAAAGGCAATTTAATGCACTCAGAAAATGCTGTATGATACTTATGCACGCCCCACTTTTCACTTTTCTATTTTTTGAAAAATAACAGAATCATGTATCATTTTGCTTTCACTTCACAGTTGTCTGTTACTTGTGTGTGAACGTTCAGTAAAATGTTTAGGGTTGTAAACATGACAAAATGTGCAAAAGTTCAAGGTGTATGAATACTCACGAGAGGCTCTGTATTATACCCCCTTTATTCAAATGCTGTTTCTACCAATTTATTCAAATGAATAAATCAAGTGAATTTCAATTTTGTCTGGTGAAATAAACCACATTATATAAAGAAAAGCCATATGGTAAAACAAACTAATAAAGGAGGCCTGAAGGATCTAGAGTGTCATAACGGAACCTTAAAGATAAACTGGTTAAAATCT
This sequence comes from Gobius niger, assembly GCF_951799975.1. Classification (NCBI taxonomy): domain Eukaryota; kingdom Metazoa; phylum Chordata; class Actinopteri; order Gobiiformes; family Gobiidae; genus Gobius; species Gobius niger. The sequence continues at coordinate 898,737 of NC_136861.1, forward strand.
TGGATTAAAAATCATCAATCTTTATGGTACTGTATCCCTAACTTTATTTTTTTTACATTGGACGGTCTGAACCTCTGGCTTGTGTGCGACTTTGATATCAATAAGCCAGTGGCGGCCGTGGGGTTTCAGTCAGGGCCTTCAATAGCGACCTGGGTTCACTCACTCAAACACATACAAACTGATCCACAATAGGCGTATGGATTAAACTGCCTTTGTGCCTTTGGCACATGTTCGCTAAAGGATGTGTCAACAACGCAAACCAAAGCAGCGGTGCCTCCGCCCCAAACCAAAACCTGCAGGACACTCGTACTAGTACACGGAACCACACGACACATGACAGGCGGAGACCAGCGCGTTATAACGTGGAAACAGGCGGCTGTTTTTAGGAGATGTTTTGTTGACGGAGCGAGACATCAGAAATAAACTCAAATCCGAAATCCACTGTAATAAAATGCTAGACTTACAGTTTGGTGCTGTGTGAGATGCTTTTTTTCAGTGCTCGTAGTCCCGTACCTGTTCCTGCCCGAGTCACGGGGAAAGTCTTCTCCTGTCCGGGAGCAAAGCACCTACGTCCCGCTGTCGGTCCCACTGCTTTGGTCTTCATAAGGAAGGAGCGTGAAATATCCGTATCCATATCAGCAAATCCGCTTCATTTTGCCTTGTTCGGACTTTTCTTAGTGGAAAATCTGTTTATCCCGGTCACTTCTGATTGGCTGGAACGTCTTGCCCATGTGCGGCTACACTAGCGGTTTCCCCAGGTGAACAAAACATTGGGGAAGCTGCTGAGCTACTGAAGGCCCTGGCGGCGGACTCTCAATGTACATCGAATTCTGATTGGCTGATAATTCTGTCAGTCACGCTGGCTTGTGCGGCCTGACAACACAGGGCCCTCAGAATCTGTGGAGAAGGTCCTGAGGAGGAGCAGCTCGCCAGATTTGTTTAAGGTACTTTTTGAGTAGGAAATTACAGTTACACCTCAACAAAACCAACTCAACAGTACATTGTATAAATAATTAGAAATTAAATATACTATTAAAACATTTTACACTTTTGTTTCTACATTTGCTCTCTGCTGGCCCTGACGGCACCACTGCAATAAGCTTCCTGTATCTATCTGTTCCACAAACACATTTTACTTTACTGGAAAGTGCTCTATGTCCATAACTTTTCTCCACAGCTAACAGTCATTTGGAACAACCGATATGTGCTACATCACAATAAATCATTATTATATGAAGACTGGTTTAAAAACAATATTTGGTCAGTGTCACACCTTATGGACAACAAAGGAAATGTATTAAAGGTCCTATATCATGCAAAATCGACTTTTTGGAGCTTTCAGCCATGTTGTTATGCTATTTCCTTATCAAAAACACCCCCAGAGTGGTTTGTGGCTTCATTCACGCAGCTCTCAGTAATCCTCCTGAATCCTGCTCTCTGAGGCTCCGCCCTCTCCTGGTGAACGGCTGAGTGTTCAGTTGTGTCGTCACAGCGGAACGGAAGTGCTCGACGTCTTTAATGTAATGTCTTAATTCTATGCTTACGGCCTGATTTTAATTTGTAAAACAGCGTTTTCATTATTTCTGTCGTAAGAGAAAAAGAAATAAAGGAAAATAAAAAATAAAAAGGATGTGCCCGAGATGCTTCCAGGTCAGCTGGGGCCAAAACAAACACATCCCCTGAGCGTCTGAACAGATCAGTCACGTTTGCGCTGCAGCTGAAGATGGAGCTCGTTATAACTGGACACACCTGTTCTTTATTCTTACCTAACGATCATGTTAGTTAATTTAGTTAATTTAGTTAGTTAATTTATTTTCTTCGGTCATTATGAACATTTAAATCACATGTCACATGTTTTCCAAAGATCTAAGACATTATACAATAAGAAAAAACACATACATTAAGAATTAAATCTAAATGATGCCTGACCGAAGGGGTTTAGGCTGAAGCCAAGACTTATTCTGCCTAACCCCTTTTACAACTGTGACTCTGTGTCCCAAGATGACACATTTTACACTTTCTTTAATACCAACGATGGTAACACTTAAGCACAAAACTTAAACTTCAACAAACAAAAATTATGCTATGTATCCTCGATCGACTTCTCTTCTAATGGTTCAAGTGTTCTATACTTCTCTATCATGTTTGATTTATACATTTTCTTAAATGCTTTAATAGTTTTGGAGCCCTTAAGTTGAACAGATAAACCGTTCCATAGATCAACGCCTTTGACTGATAAACACCTCCTCTTAGTATTACTGTGCGCCAGAGGTTTCTGTAGCAGATCAGTTCCTCTAAGGTTGTATCTAGATTCTCTAGTTTGAAACATCTCCTGTAGACTCTGAGGGAGCATGAGATTGTGAGCTTTGTACATCACAACTGCTGTGTAAACATCAACAAGATCATGCAATTTTAGGATATTTAGTCTGATAAAAAGTGGATTTGTTGGAGCCAAGTATTCTGCATGGCTGATCACTCTAATTGCTTTCTTTTGCAATAAAAAGATAGGTTGTATGTTAGTTTTATAGGTATTCCCCCATATTTCCACACAATAGCTAAGGTATGGAAGGATGAGGGAATTGTACAGTATATATAATGCATTTTGATTCACAGAGGTTTTAATTTTACATAGTATGGCAATAATTTTAGAAATTTTAGTCTTTAGTGTATTTATGTGCGCTTTCCAATTTAACTTATCATCAATATTGATTCCCAAAAACTTTGTTACATACACCCTTTCGATTTCTACCTCCCCAATTTTGAGTTGACACGGTTTATTTACTTCCTTGTTTCCAAATACAATATATTTAGTTTTATGCAGATTTATGGAAAGTTTATTTATATCAAACCATTTTTTTAGTATCTTAAGCTCAGTTCCTACTGTATTTAAGAGCAGCTCGAGATCTTTTCCTGAACAGAACAGACTGGTGTCATCAGCAAATAGGATACATTGTAATTTGTTGAGGACTTCAGCGATTTCATTAATGTACATGATAAATAATTTAGGTCCCAAAACGGAGCCCTGAGGAACACCGTGGGTTATTTTTTCCTCCTTTGAGTTAATGTTATTAATATGTACATACTGATTTCGATCACTTAAATAACTTTTTAGCCAAGTGTGAGCTAGGCCCCTGACACCATACCTTTCAAGTTTATTTAAAAGCAATGAATGGTCTATTGTGTCAAAGGCCTTGCTGAGGTCAATAAATACTCCAACAGCATACTCCCTGTTCTCAATAGATGTTGATATCTTTTCTACTAGTTCGGTGACTGCCATTGAAGTGGACCTATTGGATCTAAAACCGTACTGATGTTCACTTAACAGGTTATGCTTGTCTACAAAGCTATCAAGTCGTCTGACAAATAGCTTTTCTAATATTTTTGAAAACTGCGAAAGTAATGAGATCGGTCTGTAATTGGTAAACTGTTGCTTTTCTCCACTTTTAAAAATAGGTATTACTTTGGCGGTTTTCATTTTACTTGGGAAGATACCGGTTATAAAAGACTGATTACATATATGCATGAAAGGAGTGACAATAAAATCAATAATTTCTTTCACGAGGACCATATCTATGTCAGATCCATCTGTTGATCTCTTAGCTTTGAAGGAATGTACAATTTCAATGATTTCGCTCTCACTAACACTTTTAATGAAAAGTGAGCTAGGATTATTTTTTACGTTTCTTTCTTCAAATTCTTTTAAATTCTTTGGTTGCACAATTTCATTGGCTAACTTAGGCCCAACACTGACAAAAAAACTATTAAATGTATTTGCAATATCCTTTTTTTCAATAATAATTGATTTATTCACTGTAAAGTAATTTGGATATTCTTCCTTTTTTCTCCCATTCCTGATAAGGCCATTCAATACCCTCCAGGTACCTTGGATATCACTCTTGTTCTGCTCTAACAACTTGTGATAGTATGCTTTTTTATTGAATCTTATTATTTGAGTTAACTTATTTTTATACGTTTTATACCTTTCTTCAGTTTGATTAGTCCTTTTCTTTAGATGTACTCTATAGAGTTGTTGTTTTCTTTTACAGGCCTTAGCTATGCCCTTGGTAAGCCATGGCTTATCCTGACTGTTTTTGTTTTTAACATAATATTTTTTCTGTGGACAGTGCTGGTCATACAGTTGGATTAGAGTAGATAGGAAGGCATTGTATGCCTTATCAGGGTCAGGAGTTGCATACACTTCTTCCCAAGTTTGGGCACATAAGTCACCCTTGAGCGCAGCAATAGCTTCAGGTGTTCGATGTCTTACAAATTTGAAGTCATTTATTTTTGTTGTATTATTTTGTAATTGTTTAAAAATACTAAAAATAGGAAGATGGTCAGTGATGTCATTGATAAGTACTCCAGAGGTAATTTCACTTGCTAATTGATTAGTGAATATATTATCTATTAATGTTGATGAGTCCGTGGTAATTCTGGTTGGCTTAACAATAAGGGGAAAAAGAGTATTGCTATACATAGCATTGATGAAGTCTGTTGTTTTTATATTTTTCTGAGGGTTCAGAAGATTAATATTAAAGTCACCACACACAATATGGACCTTGTTTAAGTTACTGAAAAGACTGTCAATTTTTTTGTTGAAAACATCTAGACATGATCCAGGTGTTCTGTACACACAACTAACAACAATATTTTTAGATTTTTCTACAATAATTTCACATGTTATACACTCCAAAACATCCTCAATGGTGGTTGACTTACTACTGATCTTTTTACACCTCAGATCTGTATCTATGTATAGTGCAACACCCCCTCCTCTTTTATTTATCCGATTGGTAGTGAACAATTCATATCCATCTAATTCTACTTCGCAGCAACTGTCTGCATCCAGCCAAGTCTCAGAGACAGCAATGACACTGAATTTATTAAACTGACTGAGGTAATGTTTAATATCGCTGTAATGTTTGTTCAAACTTCTACTATTAAAATGTATAATGCTAAAGGCTCCATTCCTATTAATGCACCTAAATTGCTCATCAGTATAGTAGTCACAATCATTAATTATATTGTTAAACAAATGCTTATCCGGATCTATGTCACAGCCAAACTCATTTGTCCTATAATTTATATCATCGTACAGAGTGTCTTCACTACCATTTATATATTCTACATCATTGTTGTCAGCATCCACTTCGCTCAATTCACCCTCACTGTCATACATCGTTTTTTAGTTTTGTCATGCACACACATTCCCACCATAAGCACATAGCGTTGGACACACCCAAAGACAGGACCACTCACGCTCATGGAGCACACATTCACACACACGCACTCAGGACACGCATACACACAGCGCAAACATCCACATTTATGCACAGACAACACACTCATAACCGCACACAGGCGCGCACACAGCACACAGTCAAACGCACGCAGAAAACTGCAGTCCATTTGGAGATGTCCCGTAAGGTTCCCAGTCCAGAGCATAGTCCCCTTGTCCCCAGTCCTCCCAAGTCCAAAGTCCAAAGTCCGAGTGATCAAAATATCCATATCCACTTGTCGACTCCACTGAATATTATTAGCACAACCGCTGATAGGAAAGAGGCTCTCTGTCATTAAATCCTTTGAAAAAAATGTCCCAAAACTTAAGTCTTCCATCCAACGTAAGACGAACACGCTCTGTCCATTTGCAGAGTTACAGTCATATGTCCTCAGTCTAACAGAAAAATATCCATCAATCCATGGTGTACTTCGTGTTAAATTATTCCTCCAGGAAACGTCCGCTGCGTAACTAAAAATAATAATAAGGCTAGATATCGCCTGTGAGCATCCATGTTTTCCCAACTGAACACAATTTTCTTTCCCATTAACACTAGGGCTTAGTTTCTCTCGAGTTGTAGCAAGAATACTCAGTGGAATCGGCAGCATTATTTGAATTGGTCAAGATCTTTCATTTCTCTTACCAATATGACTCTAGCTTGTTCCGGAGTGTGCCCATTTAGCTGGATAAATACCTTACAATTCCTCGTCCATGTCGCTTTGATCTTCCCATTTTTTCTCAAGATACGCGCTTCTCTGGCAATTCCAGCCGTTTTCTTGGTGAGATGATCATTCAGATACACTGATGTTCCTTTTAACTTCTTCCCTTGGCGCATGAGTTCTGTTTTATGTTTGCGGTTTGCAAAACGCAAGATGATAGCTGGATTTGCCTTGTCCTTCCGTGGCAAGGTGTGGCATGCCGAGATGGTGTTCGGATCCAGGTATACATCCTTCTCTGCCAGAAACTTCACAACTTGCTCTTCCAGCGTTTGCAAATCCTCGGCGTGCGCATCCTCACTTATGTTTCTGCCTTCCATAGCTGCTCTAGCGTAAGAGCGGGGCTTAATGGTAAGGCCTGTAATGATTACATCTTCCATTCTGGTGTACTGCTCGAGATTGTCTATTCTTTTCTCAAGCTCCTCGATGGTTTTGTCTCTTTCTCTTACGATGTTTTTAAGTTGTTTCACTTCTTCGAAAAGTTCCGCTAGCTTCATCAGCTGTTGCGTCACTTTCGTTAGCTCCCCCGACATACGGTTTAGAGACTCACGGATTTCCTCCAGATCATTCTCCATCTTTGCCTCCGTTGCTGCTTTCTTCGGAGGCATCGCAAACTTCTCCTGTGTTACTTTTTGTTTCTTACTCACACAGAAAAAACATAAATAAGATGCCTAAGACTGCAGCACTTCGCAGGGCGCAGCCATCTTGGACAGTCACGTGATGATATGTCACGGAGAAAAAGAAGCGCGTTTGGCTACGAGGACGAGGACTATATACAGTCTATGATTCAACCTTCCTAAAGAAAAGGTCACTCCCGTCAAAGGTGTTTTTTTCTCCGGGATTCAGCGACTTTCACCAAAATATAGTTTTTCCGTGACTGTCTCTGATGGATGTTTGGTGAACCTTCACCAGAACCAAAGTGGATTCACTTTTATAACCAACGCGAGTCCCATAATGTAAACAGTGATGGAGCAGAGGGTGAGTCAGTCCAAACGCGGGTTAGCTTGTGTGTTAGCATATTAGCATGTGTGTTAGCATATTAGCGTGTGTGTTAGCCATTTATGAAGCTGTGTTGCAGATGTCAACTCCTTATAACTGCATCGTGAAGTAACTTCACTTATTGTTGTTTATTTACATTACGGTAAAGTTGTATGTGCGGAGGGAGGGGGCGGAGTTAACTGAATCGAAGCGTTGTGTCTTCTGGGTTTGAAAAATAACTCCAGAAAACACTTATATTTATCACAAAAATGAGTGCTCTATAGCGGTAGAGGTACAATCATTCATATAAATGCCTATACTTAACTTTGGAATGGCTAAACTAGCATGATACAGATCCTTTAAATCATGAACAAATCTGCATTAAACACAGTTTTAACCTGTCACTCATTAACTCATCAGACAACACAAACACATTTACCCTCTCCGATGATACGCGGGATATCAGTCTGTAGCCCTATTCGCACGGGATTAGTTTTACCTGGGACCACATGCAGTTTGTAATCATCACGGAGAATGTCTGTGGCGTTAATCCCGTGCGAATGCGCCATGTCAGTGATTTGTAAAGTAAAAATTCCCCAACAAATGACCTACTATATTTTTCTCAACTCCGAGGTCCTGTGATAACACTAATCCAAAGCGAATAGGCCTGTCTGTGATTTGGACAGAAATGGGCGGGATCTGATGCGCGATTTCGCGTTGTTTTGTTTCCGGGACGCACGTTTATTGACTTTTGGCGAAGAATGGAGGCTGCATTGGAGTGTTTAGAAAACCTTTTGGGTCCCGGGCCAGCAAAACCTTATCGGCCTGTAACGTACGGCAACAAAAAGAGAAGGAGCCATATCAGAAGCAAATGGTGGATCACGTCGTGCCCAGCAAATACATTTCCAGAGATGACATCAAAGGAAAGAGGCCCTTCCTTTTGGGAAACTGAGGTGCTCCAGAGTGGTATCTGAATGTTAGGATGCCTGAAGTTACCTTGTGCCCTGTTCACCCACACATAAATCCACAAACAACCAATATGGTGGATCCTGTGCCTGTTAAGAAGAGGGTTGCAATTACTACACGGCGGTCCAAATTATTATGCAAATTGGATTTTGGTGTCAAAAAGGTAAAAAAACAACAACTAGAATTCCGATTGACTGCGGAATTGCGGGAAGCGAATGCAGAAATTGCACAAACTGTTCAAATTGCATAAATTGCTTAATTTGCATAATCTAATTTGCATAAACTGGTAAAATGCATAAAATGTCATGTTGCATAAACTGTATAAACTGCATAAAGTGGTAAAATGCATGAATGGGATAATTTGCATAAATTATGTAAATTGAATTAACTCTTTAAAATTCATAAATCCTAAATGGCATAAACTCTTAAGTTGCATAAACGGTTTAAAATGCATAAAGTGGTTACTTTGCATAAATTATTAATATTGCATATACTTTTATATTCCATAAACTGGTCAAACTGTTGAAAGTGCTTGATTGGCAGAAGCTGCACAAATGGCTGAAAGGCGGAGTCTCCCCATTGGCTGGATTCCCACATACACACCAATGCAAAAATTTCAAACTCCCGTATAAAAAAACTGGAAAACTGCAGAAGGCCAATTTTTTCTCAAAACCCACAAGTTACAGAAGCTGAACATGCACAAAGTGCAGAAATTGCATAAAATGCAGAAAAAAGTGCAGAAAAGCATGGATTTGCGGAAGCCCCATTGTAAGTCAATGGGAAAAATCTCCGACATTTTGGCCGATTGCGGAAAAACCGTAAGTTGCAGAAGTCCCAAAAGTAATAGCACCCTTCTCCTCAATATGCGGAACATTTTGATGCATAACTTGCATAAATTGCACAAAGCATGAAGGTGCTGAAAGCTCTAGAAAATCGGGAAAAAGATGGAAGAGGAATAATAATAAAGAACATGAAAACCAATAATTGACTGCGGAAGAATTCCGCAGTCAATCAATAATAATGAAACTCATGGATGGTATCGTGTCTCGGGGCTCTATGAATCACTGACATTAATCTCAGAGACCTGGGATGATTAGTTTTCAGGTTAAGCCCAGTTAAGGGAAAAACTACTGAAAAGGGTGATCCACTTTATTATGCAGATCATCATTTTCAAGCAATAAGGGAAAGAAAAAGGATCTCTGCTGATGAAAAGTGTAAAATAGTTGAATGCCTTGGTCTAGGTATGAAAACCTTTGATGTTTCATGAAAGATTAAGCATAATCATCATACTGATAAGAGATTTGTGGATGATTCAGAGCACACTCCGGTTTGTGCAGATAAAGGCACAATGAGGACGGTTTCTGCCAGACAAACACATCAGATTAAGAGAACAGATGCAGTATACAGTACAGAGGAAGAGGAGAGAGAAAGATGGCCGCACTGAACAGCGTGAGCTGAGCTTGTGCACCGATCCATCCCACTTAAAGTTTGTATATTACGCTCCACCTCAAACGTGAGCTTGGATTGAAAACCACCGTGGCGTAAAGAAAAAAGGAAGATAAAGGGACCTCTGAACGAGCTTGGCGACGAGACAAGGACGCACGTGTATACCAATTATGACGTGCAGTTTTTCCTTTTTCTGGAACAGTGCCAAACGAACCGGACTCAAAGAGTAGGGATTTACTTTCATCGAGTGATCCGGAAGAAAGCGTTCACAAGCGAGGATCGCGAAATGCTGTGTAACATTTTTAAACAACTTAAAAAGCTCGATGTGCTGGACGAATTGAAAACAGAGGTCGGGGAACTACGAAGATCAGTGGACTTTGCACATACCACTATGGAGAAGATCGAAAAAGAAAAGAAAACTCTCACGGAAGATGTGACGAAACTAAAACAGACTATGGAGGACGTGACGAGCTAAATTAAAAACTACCTTACTGGATCTACAGTGCAGAAGCATGAGAGATAACCTGCTCTTCATGGGAATTAAAGAACAACCAAACGAGACTTACAAGACATCGGAGGGACTCGTCAGGTCTTTCTTGCTTCATCAGCTGGGATTATCCGAGGACGAGGTTGAGGCCATACAAGTGGACAGAGCACACCGACTGGGGGAGCGTAAAACCGCAGGTAAACCCAGACCCACTGTGGCCAAATTCACGAGCTCTAAACAAGCTGAGCAGGTGCTGTCCTTGAGCAAAGCGCTTTTTGTTCTTTAACTTGGCAAATAACATTAAGCACTTGTTGTAAACAATCATATATCATTTAAAAATAAAAGTCCTCAGTGCTTGTATTGAAATAAAAAAAATGTTTGTTAAATACACAACATGTGCAAACATTGCTTTCCTAAAACAAACAGGCACATCCACATTGTGTTCCTCCACAAATGTGTAAAATATTTAGTGCTTTTAGAAACATAAATAAAGAACAGTAAAATGAACATCAATGCCCTTTGTAAGCACTTGTATACGCATCGGTATGGCCTGAGAAGGGGTCCAGGGGCTGAAGACATAGGGCCAGATCTTGTGGCGGCGCACGGGGCGGCGCAGGCCCTTGGCAAATTATTTTCCGAGTGGCGGCGTTGTATGTGCCATTGGCCTCCGCCACCTGTGAGGGGGCGTCACAAGAGGAGGTGACTGCACTGATGGAAACACGGCTGACATTCACTTCCTGGTTTACATTGCGCTGTCTTGCGTTCTTTCTTAAGCCTTAGACTCTCATAGGTCGAACTAAAAACTTTATTTACCCCATCGTGAGTTAAACCATGTTCACGTCTCCAGAGAAAAAGAGCTACAGCGTCCGCTGTGGCGCGGATCGGCCGCGCTCGGCGTGAACGCGAAGCAAAACAAAAGCACATGTTCACCCCCCACAACCACACAACCACTCTCCTGGACGCGGAGTCGATCTGGTTGGAGGAAAATGTGTGTCTCCACCCACTTAAATGCGCTAAGTCTGGAGTGGCAAGATCACAAAGTGCTCCTAATGAGCGCAAAATGTCACGCTATCGTCTCCGTTTTGATGCACAAGATCGGGCCCATAGACTGTAAAAAATAATGGACAGCTTCTGCTCACTCCTCCCCGTTTACCATAATGACCACGGTCGAGGGGGAATTCATGGAGGATTTACAGACTCCCCCCCCCCCCAGCTCTGACGAAGCATGTTCCTAAAAGGTCATAGGGGCGGGATCTTCACTGTAGACTCGGCCCTTGCGTGGCGTGTCCAATGCTAACAGTCCGACCCTCATTAAGTACCAGATTTCTAAAAGTCTTCTTACGAAAGCCAGCCTGGTTTCATATATTGTGATTAACCCAGCGTTATCTCAGGAGGAAGATCAGCCTAGTCTAGTGTTGAAAACATTGAAACCAGGCGTTAAAGTTGTTTTTAAGGTGTCTAAACTCCAATGCTTTTCAGTGGGGGCCTAGTGGCGATATGGAGGCACTACAGCAATGGCGGCCCCCAGTGTCGTGGTCATAAAGCAGAGCAGAGGTGATTGGCGGTGAGGAGGAGGAGGAGGAGGTGCATAAGGATAGTAACTGGAAGGAGGAAAAAAAGGTGCATTGTGGGGCGGGGGCCTAAAGCACTGAAACATTTGCAGCATCAACGCCCTGTTGTCCTCTGCTCTCTTCTCATCAGCTTCCATCCTCTTCATTTCAAAATCCAGCTTTCTTTTTTCCTGCTCCATTTTACTTCGCTCCATCTCCTTCTCCCGTTCAAAACGATCAAAACTCACCTGCTGTGTTGTGAACTTTGGCATTAAACATCTGCCATCCACCTTGTACAGACGGTCCCTGTTCTGCTCCCACTCCTCTTCCACAAAGCCACAAATGTGTTTTTTTGGGATGACAGTGTTTGCCGAGGTCTTTCTCTCGGTCCACTCTACCCACGCATACATTCCTTACAGAATACAAACAATTAGCTCTAAATAAAAAAGAATCTGCGCGACGACAGGGCTCAAAGACGTGTATTTGACCGTTGGAAAATCTGAATTGAAATATATCACTACGCAGCCAAAGCACGCACACAATCCTACGCAGTTCCTCACGCGCGAAGGCAACGGATATTGATTCGCCTCTCACCATCAGTCTCAGCGGTGTCATGCGACCATGAAGCGACAATATGACAGGAATCCCAAAAGAACTTGTAGATGGAAGTACCTGCTAAATGACTTTAAATAACTTGTACCTTGGCTAGATAGTTCGCCAGCATTAGATGAGTGAAGTTGAGACTTGGGCCGAGCTTGCACTACTTTCACACAGAACGCGATGGCAGAAGAAGAAAAGCCTGGCATCAAACGCTTAAATATCTTTGAAAGTTCGCTTCAATGCCTGAAAAATAGTGAATGTACTCGAGATGGGAGACTCCAGTCAAATGACTTGAGACTTGACTTGTCTTGGGACTTGCTGTTTGTGACTTGAGACTTAACTTGACTCGCTGTGACTTTATAGTTATTATTTAATTGAGTGAAACTGTTGAAAGATTAAGATTCATTGCGTAAAAGCAGCGCATCTACAGTATGTTTACATATGGTAATTAGCCACATGCTTTTTGGGCTTCCCACGGAGCGCGTCAAATCAATACAGCGCTTAAAAGCCGTGTTTCTTTAGATTCATTAAATGTGTTCTACAGGGAGTGAAAAGCTGAAGATTCATAGTCATTATTAAGGACAGGAAAATGTTCTAAACAATGACTGAAGCTACAGCTCAGACAGGCAGCCTCCAGCTGGATCAATGACAGAAATCTCGGGGGCTTTTTCTTCGTGTTATAAGGCGTTCTCACGAAAGTTCCAGCATTTAGAGGCTATTTTCCGCAGCCACACAGAGCCCAGTGACAGCGGGACTGAAGGCTGTGCAGAATCTACTTTGAGCAGGGGCAAATCCAAGTATACAGGGGCTGGGGCAATACAGGGGAACCACTGACCGAAAAACTGCCAGAAACTAACAAAAATAAAAATATTATTTTATATTTATCTTTCAGACTGCAGGGAAAAGCAACTCATGTTTAAAATACACCTTGCACCTCCCTCACCCATTTATTACCATAGATTCATGTCCTCACCTCACAGCACACCCTCCTCACGCCCCTCACGCCCCATGCATCACGTAAACACAAACACGTGAACAAGAGATCGCAAATGTTCTAAGCAGAAGACGTAGAACAGTTAGCGGCTAACAGTTTAGCATTATGACAGAAGTTTACAAGAAGATGGTGAACTGATAAACATCTGACCAACCTGCTCTGATGCAGCTGAAATCCTCGTGAAATGTCCGATTGTTTATTAATCCAATATCTATAGGAACTGTCCGGCCTTGTTCCTTCTTTTGAGGGTTGCGGGGGAAAAAAACTACTACGCTGTAACCTTAGTTCTAAATGTAATTATTATGTTCTAAATGTCAAAAAAAGTGACAGTTGCAGTTTAGCAAATAAATATAAATCTCAGACTATTTACCTTGTTATTTATGTGGATGAATGTGTGTTTCACACAAGATTAATGAGATTTCCGTAGCTCATTGAATGCAAATAGAGCAGCGTGTGGTCTAAACAGTGTGGAGGGGGAGTGAGGGTCTTTTAGGTACGAAGGTGCCAAGTCATGAAGAGATTAAAAAACAGTAACATTTTAAACTGGATTCTAAAAGTCACAGGACTTTTAGTTGTCATTGTCCTTGACAAGACGTCTTTCTTGTTCTTTGTTGTTTAACTTCAAATAATTAGAAAGCAAGATGAACACCATTTAGAAAAAAGTCTTCTTTGTTTACTATTTACATATTCACTGATAGATCCATGTTGTTCAGACGACATTTATCTGTAACCTCTCATCCATGTATGCTGTCGCATTTGTGCTTTGTAACAGTTCAGTTTGCATTCCCCTGTACATCGTAAGCTGTTCGGATCACCATTAGCTCTTATGCTCCGTCCACACCAAAAATGTTTTGGGCGTCAAAAACGCGCGTCACGCCCGTTGTTGGACGCCTGTGCTTATTGAAGTCAGTCAAGAGAAGAGCGTCGTCGTGGAGCGCGTTTGGAGGGGCTTCTCTGTTGCCGTTGTCAGTTATCAGTTTTCAACATGGATGACATCGAGAGAGTGGCTTGACTTTATTTGCTTAATAAAGCCAGACAATGTCGTCTACGGGCTCGTCGGCGCCGTGTCTGGATTCATGAGATCGTCCGAAGGCGTTCTCAGTTTGGTGAGTTTCACCATTTGCTCCAGGAGCTGCGCTCGGTCAAGAGTCGCTTTCAGCGGTACTTCTGTCTCTCCCAGGGACAGTTTGACGACCTGCTGACCCGCATCGGTGCTCGCATCTCCTACCAGGACACCAACTACAGGCGCTCGATTCCAGCAGAAGAGCGCCTGTCCATCCGTCTCCGGTTAGTGTTTTTTTTTTCACTATTCAGAATTCATATAGTGACACGGCGTGTTGATGACGGTTACATGAGGTTCGCTGTTCGCCTGCCGCTCGTCCCGGGCGTCTCCAAAGTGCGCGCGTGTTTTCCTACTGGATCAAAATCCTCTGCTTTTGAAGAGTCCATGATAAAAACCTCATAGTCCTCTGACAAACAGCTGAGCTGTTTCCATCCCCGATTTGACCGTGGCCTGTGGGCAGTGTGTGTAGCAAACAATATGTATTAGGCTAGTACCAGTTAAACCTATTTTATCCTGTTTGGGTGTTGTAAACAATGCTTTTTAACATATTAATGGTAAAAATAAAGATTGTAGTCACACATTTTTGTAATATTTTTTGTAATTTTGTAATTGTAATGAATATGTGTATTATTATTTCAATTGCAGATTTCTTGCCACTGGGGACTCGTACAGGACCATCGCGGGCAGCTTCAGGGTGGGCATTTCCACTGTCGGTGTCATCATCCCAGATGTGGTGACAGCTGTCTGACTGCCTCGTGGAGGAGTTCATGGCTGTGCCTGGAGCAGCGGAGTGGCGGTCCATTGCGGAGGAGTTTGAGGTGAGGTGGAACTTCCCTCTGTGATGGCATGTGGCTCTGAAGGCGCCCCCCAACTCTGGCTCCATGTGCTTTAACTATAAGAGGCACCATTCCTTGGTTCTCCTTGCTGTAGTGGATGCCCAGTACAGGTTCAGGGTCATCGATGTGGGAGGGTACGGCAGATCTAGCGATGGAGGCATCATGGCCAACTCCGCCTTTGGTCAGGCTCTGCGCGAGGGCACGCTCGACCTGCCTCCTGACCAGCACATACCTGGAGCTGACCACAGAGGACCACAGCCCCATGTCTTCGTGGCAGATGAGCCTTTCCACTGCGCAGGAATTTAATGCTTCCTTTCCCTGGACGTGGCGGCCTTACCCCAGAGCATCTTCAATTACCGCCTCTCCCGGGCCCGGCTGGTGGTGGAGGATGCATTTGGCATTTGGTCTGCGCAGTGGAGGATGTTTCGCCGTCACCTGGAAGTCGGCCCAGAAGTTGCAGAGAAGTGTGTGAAGGGCACTTGTGTCCTTCACAACTTCATGAGGATGGCTGGAGATGGGCAGGTACCTGCACAGAGGGAACCTGCAGCTCATGGAGAGGAAGCACTTCCAGGTGTGCGGCGGACGGGCGCCAACAACGTGGCCGGACAGGCAGTGGACACGAGGGAAGTGTTCATGGCCCACTTCTGTGAGGAGGGAGCGCTTCCATGGCAGCCGACGGAACAGTCATGTCCACCACAGGACTGACCCACAACGGCTCTTTTAAGAGCCACCCACAAAAAACTAGAGCTTAACTTCTCATTAACTTTGTTATATATAGATATGTTTATATATATATACGGATACTGAGCCTCTTGATTAATAAATTGTGGACATTTTTCCTGGACATAGTTTCAGTTACATGACCCTGTGTGCTGTTCACATGTAGACTTTCTGTTTGCAGGTAATGGCTGCCAGACTCCGCTGCTGCGTCCAACTTCAGGGCAACAACATGCACAAGCTTGTCCCAAATTACAAGGTTGTCGAAACAGAATAGGGTGAAATCAATAAAACAGACTACAAACTACTTTTTTACTATTGTCCATGTTTTTTTATGTACATTACTATTTCTTCTTCTACTATAAACAGTCAGCTTTGACAAAAGGTAAAAATGTACAATTACTGAAAATAACCTTTTCTGACAGTATTTATGTAGGATCATAATGTTGTGCTTGAAGTAGCAGAACAAATCTGTTGTTCTTTCTTTTTAATTTCTTTTTAATTACAAAATTAAAATTTACAAAAATGATTACAAAAATAATAAATAATAATAACATTTAAACAGCAACAAAAAGGACCTTGCTTGGAGGAGGTGCGGTGGAAGAGGGAGGGACACACAAGCCTGTTTCCTCCCCTGCAAAAGATGTCACCTTGTTCTTTAAAGAAAATCTACTGACTAGGCTCCAATGGTTCCAAATTAAGCAGATCGGTGCTGCTTTCATATATTAGTTTATGTATTTGAAATTTAACGAAGTCTTTCGACTCAGGTGGCACCTTTTGCAGGAGAGGAACGAGAGAAAGAAGAAAATGCTGGTCCTCAGAGCAGGGCTTGGATGTTTCGGCAGCTGCTCTGGCCTGTAGAGTCGCCAGCATCTCCCGCTCCCACTGCGTTGGCGGCTCTACGGTCCTGGGCTGGGGCCTCTGCCAGGCTCTGTGCCAGATGAATCTGTAAAGAGCAAAAAAAATGAAATTATTTCACAGCAAGTGTATTTCATTAGTTCATCTGAAAGGGGAAAGCGCAACTACTGCAACAAGCAAAGTAATTCATAAATATAAATATATATGTAAAACTTGGCAAATTGGGGGGACATGAACAACTGGTATTTTTCCCCACTGTTCGAGGTTTCTGTGTTATTGCTGCAGGACACAGACCTTCAGCACCTGACAACTCTGCTGCTGCTTCTGCTGGCTCTTCTGCGTGGTTGTACCCCGCGGCCTGCTCCTCCTCGGCCCTTCTCTTTGGCATGTTGCCCGAGCCTTCACGGGGAGTGATGAAGGGCTCGAGGAAGGACAGGACCGCAAGGTACTTCCACCTCTGCGCTGTCCCTGCTTCTGCATCAGCCTCTCCTGCTCCTTCTTGTGCTCCTTTATATACGTGTCCCTCAGACTCCTCCACCGCCTTTTGCAAACCTCAACTGAATAAAAACATCAACTCGTCAACGGAAAAGTGCTAACTGTTGCTTGAACGTTACAGATTTAACGTTGCTTGAGGGCACTAGTTTTATGCCAAACTTAGCGCGGATTTACAATAGTGACAAGTTAAAATAACTTACCCGAGACACCGACTTCCTCGCTAACCCTCCTCCAAGAAAGGTCCTTTCTGTTCCTGTCTCTGTAATAGAAATCAGCGGGGTTGTAAATCTCAGACCGAGCGCACACAGCCACTCTCAGCTTATCTTCCATGACTGTTGGATTCCTTCCCGGTGTTGACCCTCCGTGGAAGTGCGTCACTACGTCACTACGTCACTATGTTATAAAGCTTCTGATTGGTCGACGCTCGCCAATTTCTCGAAAAAGTTCAACATTTCCCAACTCGAGCGTCGGCCGCGCTCGACGCCCTGGAGGCGCATCAAACGCTCACCAAGCGCGAAAAACCTCAAAACGCGCCGCGGAGGAGGCGCGTGACGCGCTGCGGGACATCCTGACGCCCCCCGGAGGCGCGTCCTCCATGTATTTTAAATGTAAACCTGACGCTTTGGAGGCCACAAAACGCCTTTGGTGTGGACGGAGCATAACCCCCCATTCACGACATAGGTCCGCACTATATAGTCACTATATAGTCAATGATTCTGTTGGTGATTCAGACACAAGCCACTACTTTCTCCGAGCTGCCTGACGTCACGCGCGCTGCGGCTGCAGATATGTGCTGTTTTTTTTAATCTAAATTTATTTATTGTTACAAACGTTTATTTGATTAAACAGAACGACTGTTAAGCCGGTCAGACCTGGCAGGCCCAAGCGTGTTGTGAGGGTCTGCTAGGAACGTCTGGTGGATCCCTCTGTCAGTGGGGTCTTCAACTCCCACCTCCGGAAGAGCTTCACCCAGATTCCGGGGGAGGCGGTGGACATGGAGTCCGAGTGGACTCTGTTCTCCTCCTCCATTGTCGATGCGGCTGCTCGTAGTTGTGGCCGTAAGGTCTCTGGTGCCTGTCGCGGCGGCAATCCCCGAACCCGGTGGTGGCGCCCGGAAGTAAGGGATGCCGTCAAGCTGAAGAAGGAGTCCTACCTGGCCTTGTTGGCTTGTGGGACTCCTGAGGCAGCTGAGAGGTACCGGCAGGCCAAGCGTGCTGCGGCTCGGGCGGTCGCGGAGGCTAAAACTTGTGTCTAGGAGGAGTTCGGGGAGGCCATGGAGGAAGACTATCGGTCGGCCTCGAAGAGATTCTGGCAAACCATCCGGTGCCTCAGGAGGGGGAAGCAGTGCTTCACCAACACTGTGTACAGTGCGGGTGGGGGGCTGCTGACCTCGACTGGGGATGTCGTCGGACGGTGGAAGGAGTACTTCGAGGACCTCCTCAATCCCGTCGTCACGTCTTCCAATGAGGAAGCAGAGGCTGGGGACTCGGGGGTGGGCTCATCCATCACCCAAGCTGAAGGTCAGTGCCCCTGGATTGGCAGACCGGGATGGTGGTCCCTCTCTTTAAGAAGGGGGACCGGAGGGTGTGTTCCAATTACAGAGGAATCACCCTCCTTAGCCTCCCCGGTAAGGTCTACTCCAGGGTGCTGGAGAGGAGGATCCGGCCGATAGTTGAACCTCGGATCCAGGAGGAACAATGTGGTTTTCGTCCTGGTCGTGGCACACTGGACCAGCTCTATACCCTCCATCGGGTGCTCGAGGGTTCGTGGGAGTTCGCTCAACCAGTCCACATCTGTTTTGTGGACCTGGAGAAGGCGTTCGACCGTGTCCCTCGTGGTGCCCTGTGGGGGGTGCTCCGGGAGTATGGGGTCCGGGGCCCTCTGCTAAGGGCTGTATGAGCTTGGTTCGCATTGCCGGCAGTAAGTCAGACCTGTTCCCGGTGCGTGTTGGTCTCCGCCAGGGCTGCCCTTTGTCACCGGTTCTGTTCATTACCTTTATGGACAGAATTTCTAGGCGCAGCCAGGGGTCGGAGGGTGTCCGGTTTGGGAGCCTCAGGATCTCATCTTTGCTGTTTGCGGATGATGTTGTTCTGATTGCTTCAACGAACCAGGACCTCCAGCTGCTCTGGTTTGCAGCCGAGTGTGTAGCGGCCGGGATGGGGATCAGCACCTCCAAATCCGAGGCCATTGTTCTCCACCGGAAAAAGGTGGCTTCCCCTCTTCAGGTCGGTGGGGAGTCCTTACCTCAAGTGGAGGAGTTCAAGTATCTCGGGGTCTTGTTCTCAGTGAGGGACGGATGGAGCATGAGATGGACAGACGGATCGGTGCGGCGTCAGCAGTGATGCGGTCGCTGTATCGGTCTGTCGTGGTGAAGAGGGAGCTGAGTCGGGGCAAAGCTCTCGATTTACCGATCGATCTACGTTCCCCCCCTCACCTATGGTCATGAGATTTGGCTCATGACCGAAAGGACAAGATCGCGAATACAAGCGGCCGAAATGAGTTTCCTTCGTAGGGTGTCTGGGCGCACCCTCCGAGATCGGGTGAGGAGCTCAGTTACCCGGGAGGAGCTCGGAGTAGAGTCGCTGCTCCTTCACGTCGAAAGGAGCAGCTGAGGTGGCTCGGGCATCTGTTCCGGATGCCTCCTGGTCGCCTCCCGCGGGAGGTGTTCCGGGCATGTCCTAGTGGGACAAGGCCTCGTGGAAGACCCAGGACACGGTGGTGGGACTATGTCTCCGAGCTGGCCTGGTGTCGTCTCGGGGTCCCCCCAGAACAGCTGGAGGAGGTGTGTGTGGATCGGGAAGTTTGGGCATCTCTGCTGAGACTGCTGCCCCCGCGACCCGGCCCCGGATAAAGCGGAAGAAAATGGATGGATGGATGGAGAACGACTGTTTTGGCACTTTTACAGGTGTTTTATTTGACATTTAAATTAAAATTAAAACCATCATCACAAAAAAAAAAAAAAAACACTTCAGCGTTAGCTCAAAGGCTAGGTCAAAGCCCGGTGTCCGAAGCGCCAGCAGACTGAGTGACTACATCTGCTAAAAGTTAGCAAAACTCCGAGAATAAAGTATCTCGGTGATAAAGACCAAACTCAGAGACAGTGGAATATTTATGGATAAATGCGAGTCAGATACTTTATATTTAACATGATTTTACATGAATGGCTTGGATTATTCGAGAGGAAGCTATCGGTCATTTAACCAGGGCTGCCAACTTTTCACCAAAGTTTGGAGTGAGACTTTGGTCGGTCCTGAGCTGGCTGGCCTTTTTCATGGCGATAGTGTCTCGTAATTGTATTAAGTTCTAACCCAAAAACAAGTCTACGTTTTACATGACTGAGCACATCAGGAGCTGCATATGGATCAGAGGGGGTTTGACTATTGAAAGTGTGGGAGGGCACTCTGAAGGGGGGGTTTGGGGGTCCTCCCCCAAGAATTTTTTTATAATTCAGATATGATTTCCTGCAATCTGGTGCATTTTAGATCATAAATAATAATTTTAGCTGGTCTATTTACTGGTGTTAAAGAATTATATTTCTGGGCCCCTTTCAAATTGGGGCCTCTCAGCAAATGCCCAGAGGCCCCTTCATCGCTACAGCCCTGCCAAAAGGTACAATGACACCATGTCTCTGTTTCTCTGCGTCAGTCATTCCAATTATTACCAACAAAAATCAAGTAGCACAAGCTTTAGAAAATATGAAAATTTGATCCCTGTGTTTTGCAGTATGTTAGAGCATGTTTGATGATTAAACTTTGAATATGATTATTCAATGTAATAACTACTTTTTCTCTGCCTCTCTCTCCCTCGCGCAAGAGGGAAAAAAGAAACTTAAGTAAAAGAGGTCTAGGTTCAACGTGATCTTCAACGTGATCTCAACGTGAGAGTCTGCCTCCAGCTAAGCCCGGAATGTTTACATTAAAGGGTCTGTAGGTCTGCAGGTTTCTGTATTGTCTGTTTTTTTCCTCTACTTTTCCCTCATTATTAGATGTTGATTTCATCTTTTTTTTCATTTTTTTTTTTACAGGTTTTTGTAGGGGGAGAAAATCTTTGTTTAGTTGGAACCTATTGTTTTGACTTCCCAATAAACACTATATATATATTCAAAATATTAACAAATCCTAGCTATCATACGCTCTTGAGGAAAAAATATGCCACAGTCTCAAGTCTAAACAAGCCGGTTGCTTACTTTGAATATACTTGCTTTCCCTATTGTGTTGCAGGCTTTTGCAAATGTACTTAGTTAATCTAATCCCCTCCTCCTCCTCCTCCTCCTCCTCCTCCTCCTCCTCCTCCTCCTCCTCCTCCTCCTCCTCCTCCTTCCCTTGCACACACCCTTGCTGGTAAGTTTCGTTTTCCCTGAATGTGAAAATGACATTCTAGCTTCCTCCGCTGAGTCAGAACCAAGCCTGACCCTGGACCAAGCAGGAGTGAGCCTGATCCCGGTGTTCTCTGGAGGCTTTTGGCTGGAGCTCGGATTCAGAATGAGGTGAGTGACTGCGTTAGCTCTGGTTTAGTCCTGGTTTAGACTCTAGAACATCTGAAAAAACAACAACACTCCAGGTAGTTTGTGCAAAGTGACGTCTGACAAGCACGAACATGTTTTATCTAAGCTTCAGGGTTATTGTGTGTCACACTGTGAAGATTCATTTTCTATCCAAACGAAACTCACAAACTGTAGATGAAAATGAGTCCATACAAACAGAAAGATTTGTATTCTTTAGGAACAGTGAGAAAGATAAACGACATTGATTTTGATTCTTAGAGTTATGTCACTTTTTGTAATAACTGTGTGTTTCCAAAAGTCAAACATCTCTATCAAGACCATTTCAGAGTGAGTCTTTACAGAAACAGCCTTTATTGTTCAGGCTCTGAGTCACTTATGTTTGCATATCAGTCTGACGCTCTGAGAGGAGATTTATCCCTTTTCTGTGGAAGCGTGGACAGACTTGAATGGTAGTGTTGCAGCCATTTGAGACACAGATGACCATAGAGTTGTCTCATTCTGAAGAGGTTTTATTTTTTGTCAAAAAAGGTACAAGCATCGGCTCTCAATACCCGTGCCTCTGCTGCGCTGTAAACTAAAGTCACGTTCAACAACACTTAGTACAACACCCGGTGAGGCGTTCGGGAGCAATCAGTAAGTTAGAGCGTTTACCTTAGAACACTGAACAATGTTACAAAATGACACACAAAATAAGGAAAAACATTGTGGGGTGTCATGGACCATTTGTAAATATCTTATGTGTAACATTAAATGTAAAATTAGTAGAATAGTCCATATCTCTTACAGTAGGACTAGTGCAATGTCTCGAGTTCATGTCTCCGGGTCCCGCACCGATAAATAAACTTTTATTTTATTTATGGTTTATTTGGTAGGGACAGTGCAAGTTAATGAACAAGCCACACCGGATTGTAGCCTTAGGCTAATTTTCATCCGTCGTCCCCCATGCGCACTCTCAAACACACTCTCATACATCCTGGCCTATTGTACATGTTTTTAGTGGTAGGGGAAACCGGAGTACCCGGAGGAAACCTACGCAGACACGGGGAGAACATGCAAACTCCACACAGAAAGGCCCCGTCCTTGGTGGGAATCGAACCCGGACCTTCTAGCTGTGAAGCACAAGCACTAACCGCTGTGCTACCGTGCCGCCCGCAACTTCTCCTGCATAAGACATCCAGACTGCTGCCTGTTTTTCATCTTCTCGAACACCATTGTTAATTCTCTAACACTGCTGTTTGCGGACAAATTTGTTCTGTTGGCTTCATCAAATCAGGACCTTCAGTTACCCGGGAGGAGCTCAGAGTAGAGTCGCTGCTCCTCCACGTCGAAAGGAGCCAGCTGAGGTGGCTCGGGCATCTGTCTCGGATACCTCCTGGTCGCCTCCCGCGGGAGGTGTTCCAGGCATGTCCTAGTGGGACAAGGCCTTGTGGAAGACCCAGGACACGCTGGAGCGACTATGTCTCCGAGCTGGCCTGGTGTCGCCTCGGGGCCCCCCCAGAACAGCTGGAGGAGGTGTGTGTGGACCAGATCTGGGCATCTCTGCTGAGACTGCTGCCCCACGACCCAGCTCCGGATAAACTGGAAGAAAATGGATGGATGGAGGTTTTAAAGAGCCGCACAGAGGCTTCAATCAGCTACACTCTTTTTGTTTATTTTGTTTATTTATTTAGATCCCCATTAGCTACTCAATTAAGCAGCTATTCTTCCTGGAGTCTTAACAATTTTAAACAATTACTAACATCAAGGCTGTGCAATAATGAAGACAAAACACAGAGGTTTTAAAGAGCCGCACAGAGGTTTTAAAGAGCCGCACAGAGGTTTTAAAGAGCCGTACAGAGGTTATAAAGAGCCATACAGAGGTTTTAAAGAGCCGTACAGAGCCTGTTTAGTCCTAAATGAGTCCTGACTCTTATTCTAAATTTGCCTGAAGCCTATGGTCGTTCTGTAGAATGCCTTATTACTGTATCTACTTTGCCTTTTAAATCTCACTTGTACAAAGTTAATAATAACTCAAATATATTAAAATAATAAAAGTTAAGTTCCCTTGTGCTAATGTCACTGTTTTTTCCACAGTGCACCTCCCTCAGAGCGCCACCTGAGGGCGCTGCAGTGCCACTTCACCTGGGGCCTGTGTGCCAGTCACCATATGCTGCTACACCTGCGGGAGAAACTCCTCGACATCTGCCCAGACGAGAGTAACCCTTGGAGAGGACACATCTATAACCTGCTGGGCTTCCTCCAGACCCGACTGGGGCACTCCGACAAGGCCCTGGACCTCTTCAACTCCGCCTCTGAGGTCCTCAGGGGCCCCGAGCTTCTCGTCAACTACAGCGACCTGGCCTGGCTTCACCATGAGAGAGGAGAGCCTGACCGGAGCAAGGAGTACCTGCGGAGGGTGGAGGAGCTGAGCAGGGAGTACCCCACAGAGGGGGACCGCCCCACAGAGGGGGACCGCCCCACAGAGAGGGACCACCCCACAGTGAGGGACCACCCCACAGAGAGGGACCACCCCACAGAGAGGGACCACCCCACAGTGAGGGACCACCCCACAGAGAGGGACCACCCCACAGAGAGGGACCATCGCACAGAGAGGGACCACCCTACAGACCCCGCAGAGGACCCGCTGCTCCCTGAGGTGCTGGCGGAGAAAGCCTGGACTCTGATCAAGTTGGATCTCCAGAAGCGAGTAGCCGTAGAGCTATTTGAGCGAGCTCTGGAGGAGCAGCCGGAGCGTGTGGAGTGGCGCAGCGCTCAGGCTATCACCCTCATGAGTGCTCACAAATACAACCCGACCGGTGTGCCCCTGGAGGTGCTCCCGAAGGTGCAGAGAGCTCACGAGGAGGACCCAGAGAATATGTATCTGAGCGTGGAGTATCTCAGTCAGCGAGTGAAGAGAGGGGAGCAGGTGGAGGAGGAGGAGGTGGCTGCGCTCATGCCCCGCATCATAGAGAGTGCCCACAGAAGCTACAGCGGCCTGAAGCCCGCACTGAGGTACTACAGACTAACAGACGCCCTGGACATGGCCATCTACTGGGCGGAGGAGGCTCTGGAGAAACACCCCGACAGTCGCTATGTGAAGCGCTGCGCCGCGCTCTGCTACAAGTGGAGAGTCCTGTTTCAGAAAGACGGAGCGTCAAAGCACCGTCTGTTGGACAAAGGCGTGGCTCTGCTGAAGGAGGTGATCTCACTGTACCCCGACACAGCGCTGGTGAAGGAGATCGACCTGGCAGATCTTTATGGTAAATGTGACCGCGCCAAAGCGGATGAAAAGTACCAAGAACTGCTGCAGAGGCGCATGGAGCCACCTGAAACACAGATGCTGTACAACCGCTATGCTAAGCACCTCCTGAACAACCTGAGTGACATCCCCCAATGCTTGGAGTACCACAGGAAGGCCACGCTCATAAATCATGACTCCTTCTTCAAAGACAACAGCGTAAAAGTCATAGAGAGCTTCAAAAGGAGAGGCTGGGACTCGATGCAAGCGGCGATCCAGCAGTCCTCCCTGAGCACCCACCTCGATGGGCTGCAGAGCCACTTCACCTGGGAGCTGGAGCGCAGCCGGGAGCTCCTGTTCTCCATCAGGGACCGACTGGAGGACCTCCTCCCCGATGACAGCAACCCTTGGAAGGGATACATCTACAACCTGCTGGGCTTCCTCCAGACCCAACTGGGGTGCTCTGACGAGGCCCTGAGCCTCTTCCGCTCCGCCTCTGAGGCCCTCAGGGGCCCCGCCCTCCTCGTCAACTACAGTAACCTGGCCTGGCTTCACCACGAGAGAGGAGAGCTTGACCTGAGCCAAGAGTACCTGCAGAGAATGGAGGAGTTGAGCAGGGAGTACCCCACAGAGAGGGACCAGTTGCTCCCTGAGGTCTACGCTGAAAAGGCCTGGACTCAGACGGAGTTTTGCAGTAACCACTGCTTGGCTGCGAGGCTGTTCCAGAAGGCCCTGGAGGTGGAGGAGCGAGTGGAGTGGCGCAGCGCTCAGGTCCTGGCTTCGTTCTATGCTAAGAAGAAGAGCAGCGACTTCCTGGAGCAGCTAAGACACGCCTCAGAGCGAGACCCTGAGAACCTGCCGCTGAGGGCAGAGTACCTGGAGCTGTGCGCGAGGAGAGGTCAGGAGGTGGGCCCTGAGGCGGAGGCTCTGGCGGCGAAGGTCCTGCGGCGTCCTGACAGAATGCACAGACACATGAAGCCTCTCCTGCAGCTGTACCGCAGCGCTGTGTCGGTCCAGGCCGCGGTGGATCTGGCCACTAAAGCTCTGGACAAACGCCCCGACAGCCGCCTCCTGAAGGCCTGCCTCGCCATATGCTGCAAGTGGAGGATCCAGCAGAGGAAGGTGGTGAGTCAGGAGCAGATAGACCGCACCGTGGCTCTGCTCCGTGAAGTCATATCTCTGTACCCAGACTCCTGCTTCAGGATGGAGATTTACCTCGCCAACGCCTATGCCAAGTCCAACCACAGTCTCACTAACGCCAAGCTCCTCTACAGCGAGCTGCTCCGCCGCGACCTGGATCCAACGTCCCAACAAATACTGTACAACAGCTACGCCCAGTTTCTGCACTTTGAAATGAACGACTCGCACACGTCCACGCAGTACCACCTGAGGGCAGCAGAGATCCCACTCAAGTCCTACAGTCGCTCCAACAGCATTAACATTTTACAGAAGATGAAGACCAGGCACCTGAGCGACCCGAGTCTGCGCGCTCAGGTCCAAGACTTCCTGCTGAGAATTCCTGAGATTTACTTTACTTCAAGGCCCTTTACCCGAGTTTTAGGGATGGGTATCGCCAGTGAAAGTGGACTTTGAGAGGTGGTGAAACTCTAATCTAGAAGACTCAGAACGCTACATTAGGCCGATATATAAAAGGCTGTGTATAGATTGCATGTAACAGAAGTTTTCTTTGTATTACTTTTAATTGATTTATTCTTAAAATATATGTTAAAATATTTTACAGAATAACGCTTCTTTATGTAGGCTCTTGTTGGAGATAATCCTAGAAAGCTAGAGCAACAGCTGATCATCCCACGGAAATGGTTCAAGAGCAATAGTTTTTCCCTGTGGGGCCCCTATGGGGCCCCTCTGCTGCCCGTGTCAGCTCCGCCCTGTTCTTCCTCCGTCTGCAGTTGTTGCTCAGATTTTTTTTTTTTTAATAGATAATCACAATATAATGTAACAATTATAATCATAATAAAACATGTTAAAACTAGCCTTTTCCATATCCAAGTGTGTAAAGGATCTCTGACCAGCTGGCGCACCCTCAACCTCAGGACTCGGGACAGCTCCGGATCAGCACCGTAAACCGGACGCGCCCAAATTCAAATTATTTAGTTATTTCAACTGGTCACTTCAGTCCTTCAACAGCACCACTGAGGGACAGTCGTCGCACTTGTGGGTTTGTCTTCTTCATCCAATTCTTTTTATTTTTTTTATTTAGCCTTTATTTAACCAGGTTAGTCCCATTCAGATCTTAGATCTCTTTTCCAAGAGAGACCTGGCCCAGATGGGCAGCAACACTTGGTTTCCATACATTTAAAAACATACACAACATTAAACATTCACACACCGATGATCTGGACTGGACTGACATCACAAGAGACTTGAAACTATTCAAAGAAATAAGGTCCGTGATTTTGAAGTCCTTCTGCAGGAGGTTCCATTTATTTTATTTTATTTAACCTTTATTTAACCAGGTAAAAAACTCATTGAGATTAATAATCTCTTTTGCAAGAGTGACCTGGCTGAGAGGCAGCAACACATCATAAAAACAGTTACATCAAATATAATACAAAATATAAAATACATCTTAGGTAAAACAACAGCAACCATCACGGCTTTGTACATTTTTTTTCAGTTTAGATTTAAAAGAGTTAAGATAGACCAGCTCATGAAAACTCAGCTCATTTTGCAGCTGATTCCAATCAGAAGGAGCACAATATTTAAAAGCCTTTTTCCCCATGTCAGTCCTTACATGAGGAACTGAAAGGAGGATTCGATCCTGTGAACGAAGGCTGGAACCGGTGCTTGGTTTGAGAGTGATGTGTGACTGTAAATAAGAGGGAAGTAAATGTAATGTAAAGTAATGTTTTATAAATGAACAAGTGCCAATGAATAAAATGTCTTGAGGAGAGAGACAGACGACCTACATGGGAGTAAAGGAGACAGTGGTGAGTGAGAGATTTGAGATTGGAAATGAATCTAAGTGCTCCGTGGTAAACTGTATCCAGCGACTGGAGCGATTTCGCAGATGCATGTCTGTAAATAATGTCCCCATAATCCAAGACTGCAACAAGTTGTTTTTTGGCCCTAAAAGATAAACAAGATTTGATTCTAAAATAGAAACCAAGTCTAACTTTTAGCTTCTTGATCAGACTTTGAATATGAGGAGTGAAAGTAAGAGAACTGTCAATAATAAAACCGAGATATTTATACTGTGTTACACGTTCAATTATGTCGCCATTTAAAGTGGTCACAGGAGGCAACATTTGCATGTTTTGGGATTTTACATTTGAAAAGGTCATTACTTTTGTTTTTGTAGAATTTAAAACCAAACGAAGATCTAAAAAATGATGTTGGAGATTTGTAAAAGCCGACTGAAGTAGGGAAAGTGATTTTTGAAGAGTCGGTGCAGAGCAGTATAACACAGTGTCATCTGCATAGAAGATAACACAGTGTTATACTGCTCCATGTAAATGGAGCCGAATAACGGAAGGGGGGGTAACTATGTATAACTGCGTACAGTAGATCCTTTGACGAGCTTTTCAATTACTACCAGAGACGCGTTAACTCTCCTTTCATATTTACTATGTGACCAAAACACAAACAATAAAGTGTTTCTTCAATAACAAGACAGCCGATCATAAGCTTAGCATCGAATGAACACGAACCTAGAAGTGCACCCCGAGGAGAGCGGACGGCCCGGGAGTTTGTTTCAGGGCATGATAGCCGTCAAGTTGGGCCTGGTTCTGGCTGCTAACGTTTGTGCAAATGTGTGATCCTCATCCCTTCTAAACAGAGAATTGCAATCAGCCGAATAAATACATTTAATAACTGTCTGGCTTTGTGTTGCCTTCATCAGAAGCTACTCCATTAAAAGTTCCATATTCATCTTAGTGACGTGCTCCAGCAGGCTATCAGCGAGTCCTCGTGCGCTGTGTATCCCGTTGAAGATGCTCTATTCCTGGCGTATACGTGAGGCGCGTTGGCCTCGTATACTGTTGCAGTCCACGAGCAATGATTTTACCCTCTTTTTGTCCCGGCATATGTTCATTTCTGCTCTACGTGAATTTCAACTTTTCCAAGCAAGACAACATGTATTTAAAAAACACATGTGCCCCACCCTCTCCATTGTTTAATGTTTTAGGACCATAGAGAACCTATTATAATATTTCCTCTAATGCAAGAAATGCTTTCCAATGTCTTCTGTTATTTTTAATCAAGGACTTGTTTAAGGCGAGACACGGCAGGTGAAAGGATTGGTGTTTCACGCAGTGGTGGAAGTGGAGATTTGTGTCTATTTTCCTCCCTTTACATCTTAGTTTTCATGTCCGATATAAAAATGATGATGTTTATTTGATGATGTTTTGTCTGCGAGGTGGGGGCGACCCGGAAGTAGAAAGGCCGTCTTTCCCGCGGGTTTTCATTCATAAATATTGACAGATTTGACATCCACGTGTCCTGCTAAGGGGCCCCATGATGACGCTTTCACCCAAATATGGTGTTTTTCCTCCTACGAGACGCTGGAGCGGAAAAGTGGAAGAACGGGCCGAGCATGTGCACTCGCTACAAAACTTCAGGGCTGGTTTTCTCTGAATGAGAGAAGCCGCACTCGGGCAGAGCCTGAGCCCTTATAGAAGCTCCCACAGACTCCACACTTTACAGGCTGAGACACAACAACATTTTGAAGGTTTTTACAGAGGGATTTTTTAATATCTAATTCCTAGCCTGATTTATTCAGCTTTGAAACCAAAAAAACAGGCGGAATTTGAGTTTTTACAGATTTTTTCACTGATGATTAGTTTATGGAAAACTAAACAAAATATCCAAAATCCCTCTGAAAAAATCTTAGTCACTAAAATGTCAATAAAATAAAACCATAAAATTTAATCTGCCTCAATCCATTATTTTGATTTCGTTGCCCAAAATATAGACAACTTTGGCCATTTTAATGCTCACAATGACTTATTTTTTTGTGAAAACATAAAATGACAGAAAAAATGCAACACATTTTTTTCTTATATTTATATCTGTGATGTTCAGCAAAAGTTTCAAATTGACGTCTCTACATTTATTTTTTTCCCTATTCACCTGCAGCGTCTCGCCTTAAAAAAATGCTCTTGCTCTACAGAACTGTTCCTTAAAGCGCACAGTACTCTCACCATTGTTATACAGGTCCCAAAATGTGATTTTTGAAACAATGACTTGGAATAATACAACTGCTCCCTGGAAATGTGGTGACGCACAACCTCTTCGCTAGTCAGGCTGTTCAGGGCGGGGTTCTTCGCTCTGACTGCACTGATCAGGAGCTCCAGGTCATCCCGGTTCTACGCCATCACTGCTCCAGCTAGCGCAGACTCAAACATGGCGTACTTGGAGTCTGCCTCTGATTTTATTCTTCTGCAGGTCTACGGTTAAAGCGACAAGTCTTTGACCAGGTGATGCTTGTCTCAGGAAAAAGACAAAAGGACAAAGACTTACTGCTACAGGAGATGATGCATCATTGCACTTTCCTCCGAAAGAAGGTTGACCAATTGAATGGTCGTATTGTACAGATCATAGGGTTAGGGTTAGCAACCAGGGTAAGTTTTTGTGCATTTGTACATTTAAAATATAACCAAAATTAACATTTGCATGCTTCATTTTCCTTTCAGTCTCTCCAGAGGAAGTGACCAAAAGGGCTACCAAGGTCTGCGCTGCCGCCTCCTTTATTAACAGCACCTCCTTAAGCAACATCTCCAAGAAGTCACTGGCACATACATGCATGTGGCTGCAAAGACATTTGTGTGGTCAGATGATATGCAAGACGAGAGTGATGCGGAGGATTCAGACTCTGAAACGTCTGGTAATGAAAGCCACACTCAATAGTTGATAAAGTTTTACTTTTGACCTGAGCAGGGGAGTCCAAACGTTTTTCATGTCGAGCCACATATTGAAGTGTACATGGGGTGAAGGACCACAGATTGGTGATCAGTGCTGTGAATCCACTGAGTGTATTTAGCAGAGCTTTAAACCGTGCCCCACACCTTTATTTATGGTTAACAAAGGTAGTGCCAGCTTTGTCTCACAAAAAATGTTATTGAGGTTAAAGCTGTGAAAAATTATTAAACTTGAAATAAAAAGGATCATCTCTGGTCAGGTGAGCCGACTCAGCAACAAGCCCAAGAGCCTTAATAGAAATGTAGTGAAGTTGAAACTATTATATTTCCCTTTTAGAGGAGTAGGCCACCGTTTTTACTGAGATATGTTCTTACCTGAGCTTTCATGTGTACCTGTCTGGTCTTCACGTGTGTCCTCAGTCACGTAAACACAGCACAGACGGCGTTAGCATTTAGCCTCTCCTCCTCTCCACTATTGCTCTAAACGAGGTGAAGATAGAAGCTACCAAGCTCCTCCACTTTTTACCTATTTAAATATGGTTGTGTGAAGTGCTACAGTATCAGGTATGGGGTGAGGCCCCAGGTGCGCCATACCGGGCGACGTCACAGTCCTTGCTGTTGTACTGTCCATAGAAGTCTTCTGAGCTGCTCTTCGTCTGAACCGTCACCTTGGACCTGTTTGCCAAGTTGGCCATTTTACACTCACTACTGCCACCTCAGGCCGTATGTGTAGCTGCAGCTTCTATATTCAGCTTGTGCATGACGGCGCTTCAGACCCGAAGTAACACCTGAGTGACAGTGCAGGATTTTAGAGGCAGTTGTGGTGAACAGGTCTGAGCTCGTTCTACACATTAGGACATGGAGGAACATGTAGGAGGAAAATACTTCATTTTAACATTTTAAAACTCTATATGTGCCTTTGTGTAAAGCTACTCCCTGTATGAAATTGCTAGCATTTGTTTTTGCACGCAGAGGTTCGATTTGTTTTTTCAAACATGCTTTTGAAGTAGTGCTGGGCCACAGGAGAATAACATGTTACATTTTTGGACTGTCTGCTTAATTTTATTTGTAATATGTCTTAGGTAATACAGGGTTTCCACTGGGCAGTAAAAGCCTTACATTAGATTCAAAGTGGCATTAAATCTAGATTTCTTGTCAAATTATGACATTGCTCAACAATTTTTACAGTATAAGTTCATTGGAAATATCAAAATGATGGCGTCAAACATATTCAGCTGCATTTTGGGCTGAAATTGACTACATTTGTTTTTGCTGTAAAGTTTCCTGTTTGGTCCCATTCTCTTTTCCTCATTAAATGTTTGCAAATCTTTAAAAAATCCATCTCTGTTTGGGGTTTGTGGTTTTAAATATAGTATTTCTGGCACTTAAATGACATTAAAAGGCTTTACATTTTACTCAGCTTCTGCCTGTATAAACCTTGTAATTATATTTGATTAAAATGCTGACACTGAACATGTTTGTTTATTGTTAAAATGTCACATAATGGATTGTGACATCTGATCATCATCGGTCATTACCCAAATCTCATGACCATAGGTGAGAGTGGGAACGTAGATCGAAACTCACTATATAGGACATGCGCTAATGAAGCTACAACTGTCTTGGCTTTCCTAGAGATTAGCTGGTTGTTTATTGCACAGTTATACATTAAACATTAGTGACTACGTTGCTTCGAAAGAAGCCAAAACCATTGCACAGATTCTGTTTATTTAGGATATTTTACGAGGGGTTTGTATTTTTTCTAATAAAAGATGAGGCTGCTTATCTTTTGAAAAAAAAGTATAAGCTAGAACACAATTATTTTTTCATTCTTAAGTTCAACAATAATTATACTCCAATAGTTTTCTATTCTAAGACGACAATGGCAGGATCCATCGGCTCACATTGTGAAAGAGTGGCTCAGGGAAAAATAAGGGCGCCCTGGATGTAAATTAACCTTTGGAGATAACTCAACCCTTGAAGCACTTTTGGCATTGTGTTGCTGCTTCTTGGTCAGGCTGGCATAGAAAATGAGAATGCCCCTACCTGGTTAAATAAAAGGGGGAAAAAAATATATATTTTTTTATATATATATATATATATATATATATATACACTGCTCACAAAAACTTAGGGCACACCCAAAAAACACATCCCAGATGTCAATCAATTCGATTTTTCGGATGAAAATCTTTATTCATAGTGTAGGGCAATGTGTTGAGAACAAAATAACATAAGAATGATAAATGGAATCCTTGAACTGGACCCTAAAAGAAAATTCAATGCCATTGTCATGGTCAGAAGCAATAATATCAGTTATTCCCAAACCAGGTAAAAACAGGGAATGCTGCGCAAATTATAGGCCAATTTCAGTATTAAATATTGACTATAAAATATATACATCAATAATTTCCAGAAGAATAAATACCTTTGTATCAGAACTAATTGACGAAGATCAGACGGGGTTTATATGTGGGCGCCAGACACATGACAACATTAGGAAAACTTTACATATCACAGAGAGGGCACAGAGAGAGAAAAGGATTACAGTTTTACTCAGTATAGATCAGGGGTCGGCAACCCGCGGCTCCGGAGCCGCATGCGGCTCTTTCATCCTTACACTGCGGCTCTGAGTGGCTTGGGAAAATAAATTACAAAAAAAACCTAAATATTTAATTGAAGTGTGTTTTATTTGTGTTAGTTCTTTAATATTTTAGTTCTAAATTGGAAGATTATTGTGTTCTTGACATGTTAGAATAAATATATTTTATTGTTTTTCGTCGCTCAAAATAAACGTCATACTCGTGAAAGCCGGTATACCCGCCAAAACGCCGGCTTTTCCTCCTCCTGCGGTCGTTCCTCCTGATGTTTGGGAGCCAGTCCCTGCCACCCCTATTGCCCCCCCGCTGGAGAACCCCACTGTTATATATTTGTCACGATTTTCCCCGCGTTTGTGGGGAAAAAAGGGACTGTAAGAAGCGCCTTTCCCGCGGTCCCTGAATGCATCTCCCACGCTCGCACCAAAACAACAGCGCGTGGTTCCAGCTACACCACAGATAAGTTAAGGCTTATTTACAACCTTAGACACGTAAAACAAGCGGCGATGGGCGCGGGGCAGGTGGAGACAGGCCTGTTTTTGTGGATTATACAGTTTTTTCAACTGGAGCTGATGACTGACCAGACGAGTGAGAATCATGGATAAAGAGGTTTAAGAGCAGCGAGTTCGACGGATCCTCAGAAGATCGAGTGCACAGTGAGTGTAGTGTTTTTATGCTTTTCTGTGGAGTAAAGTCAGCCCAAATTGTGCGGCTATTGCACGGACTTATCTGACATGAAGCGCGTGCGTTTGTTGATGCGTTTGCCCGTGTTACACATTGACAGGAGCGGGGTTGAACTGGTGTGACTGTCCCATAGATTGAAAAACTATTGCTATTCTCCAGTATATGGACAGGCCGGAGCTGGTGTATTTGCTTTTTGTTTAACCCGATTTGGCAAGAGCCCAAGGAGTCAGGGGCGCACGGCGGAGCGAGACGTCCCTGCTCCGCCTCCAACCCGGTGTGCGCGGCAGGCGATCTTGTCCACATTCGCCCAATTCTTGACAGATTTTTGACAGAACGCGACAATTCCCAATAACTCGCAGCAGAACGCAACAGCGCGCAACAGCGCGCAGCAGCTCGCAGCAGTGCGGGACGCATATTCGTGACCGTGCGTAATAATTCGTGCCATTAATCGTAACACGCAGTAACAGGTCGCAACAGTTCGCGGCGGCGCGTGAAACCTCTGCCCCGTATCACCCACATTCGTGATCCTGTGCCACGAATGTGGATTCGGCATTCGTGACTTGGCGTCGTTATGTGTAAACCCAGCATTAGATGTCAAAAAGTATTTGCGGCTCCCAGTGTTTTCTTCTCCGTGGAAACCGGATCAAATGGCTCTTTCGGTGTTAAAGGTTGCCGACCCCTGGTATAGATGCAGAAAAGGCATTTGACTGTGTTAATTGGAACTTTTTGTATCAAGTCTTGGGAAAAATGGGGTTTAATGATAAATCAGTTGAAATGGTTAAAACACCATACAGTCAGCCAACTGCCAGAATAAAAATAAACGGAAATCTTACAGACAAAATTAATTTACAAAGATCCACTAGACAGGGATGTGGACTCTCACCTACGCTCTTCTCAATTTTCATCGAACCTCTGGCACAAGCAGTACGACAAAGTCAAGAAATCAAAGGGGTTATAATAAATGGAGTAGAGCACAAAATTGGGCTTTTTGCCGATGATGTGATAGCATTCCTAGAAGAACCAAACATATCATTACCCAAATTGATGAATCTCTTGGAATTTTTTGGATATTTATCTGGATATAAAATGAACATTTCTAAAACTCAAATTCTGAGATTTAATTATATACCTTCTCAAAAGATAAAAAAAATCCTACAAATTTAATTGGAAAACAGAATCAATCAAATATCTTGGAGTAGAAATAACACAGGACTTTCTCGACATCAACAATAAAAATTACAAGCAAGTTCAAGATAATATACAAAAGGATATAGAGAGATGGGCGACGTTACCCTTAGACTTTAGTTCCAGGATTGGAATAGTAAAAATTAACATTTTATCCAGATATTTATATTTATTCCAAGCACTCCCAGTAGAGGTCACTCAAATGCAATTTACAACTTGGGATAGAATAATATCCAGATTTATTTGGGAAAGTAAGAGGCCACGGATAAAGTATGGAACTCTTCAACTACCCAAAGAGGAAGGAGGGATGGCATTACCAAAGTTAAGAGATTATTATTATGCGGCTCAATTGAAATATGTATATTGTTGGTGTAATCCAAATTATGAAGGTAAATGGAAAGCTATTGAAACGGGGACAATGAAACAGCCAATCCAAAACTTACTAGGAGATAAAGATGCATATGAACAAAATAAAAGCTGTCTAGATGTAATAACTAAACATACATTTGGTGTCTGGTATAGAATACTTAAAAGGTTGAAACATGCAGCAAAATTAAAATGGATAGCATATGATAATAAATTTGTGCCGGCTAAAATAGACCACAGTTTTAAATACTGGATAACTAAGGGAGTCACAGCTTGGTGTGTTTTGGAGAACAATGGGAGGTTGGAGAGCTTCCAAAATTTGACACGGAAATATCTATTTGGCAAACAAGATTTTTTTCGTTATCTTCAAATGAGAGACTATTATAAGAGAGAGATACAAGTGGATCCCTCCATAGAAGAGAGCGGTGTCGTTCAAATAATGGCAAAAGCTTACAAAGACAGCAGTATTAGGATAATCTCTGCATTATATAAAGCCTCATTAAAAAACGATAAACACACAACTCAAAAAGTGAAATTAAATTGGGAAAAAGAATTTAACATAGAAATTGATGATACGGATTGGCTAGACATGTGGAAATTGCATCATACGATGACCGGCTCCCGGACATGGAGGGAGTTTGCCTGGAAAAATCTTATAAGATTTTTTATTACACCCAAATTAAAAAGTAAACAATTACAGAGGCAACAGTTATGTTGGAGAGAATGTGGGGAGACAGATGTGGACCATTCACACATTTTTTGGAAATGTCCGAAACTCTCTTAGTCAAGTCTTAGGGTATACCATTCCTTTGAAACCTGAAGTGTTATATTTATGTAAATTTGGTGATGGAGCTATTCATAAATGTGATGAATATTTAGTAAAAATAATGTTGATAGCAGCAAAAAAATCTATCACAAGGAAATGGGGGAACGCTACTGTGCCATCTAAGGAGCAATGGATCACCACAATAGAGGACATATTCCTAATGGAAAAAATAACATACAGACTGAGGCTACAAGAACCACAATGGGGGGAAAAATGGACACTGTACAAGCAAAGGAATTAATGATGTGTAACCCAGTCATGTTAATGTTATTGTTCATTAAAAAAAAAAAGTTCAATAAAATATAAGTAATAAAAAAAAAAAGAATGATAAATGGAAATCAAATTCTCAGCCCCTGGAGGTCTGGATCCAAAATTATAGTCAAAATCAAAGTGATAAATCAGGTCACTGGTTGATCCAAATTCTGTAGAAATTCCTCCAAACGAGTCTGTATCATCCTCAGTCGTGTGTGTGGCCTCCACGTGCCTGAATGCACTCCCTACAACGCCTGGGCAGCTCCTGATGAGACCACGGATGTCCTCCTCAGGGATCTCCTCCCAGACCTGGATTAGAGCATCAGTCAGCTCCTGGACAGTCTGTGGTGCGACGTGGCGTTGATGGATGGACCGAGACATGATGTCCCAGATGTATCTATTGGATTTAAGTCTGGGGAACGGGCAGGCCAGTCCAGAACATCAATACCTTCATCATGCAGGACCTGCTGACACACTCTTGCCACATGTGGCCTGGCATTATCAGGCATCAGAAGGAACCCAGGGCCCACAGCACCAGCATATGGTCTTACAATAGGTCTGAGGATCTCATCCCGGTCCCCAATGCCAGTCAGGGAACCTCTGGCTCGCACATGGAGGGCTGTGCGGCCTCCAATGAAATGCCTCCCCAGACCATCACTGACCCACCACCAAACCGGTCATGCTGGATGATGTTGCAGCAGCAGAACGTTCTCCAGGGCGTCTCCAGACTCTGTCACGTCTGTCACATGTGCTCAGGGTGAACCTGCTCTCATCCGTGAAGAGCACAGGGCACCATTGGCCAATCTGCCAATCGCTGTGTTCTCGGGCAAATGCCAATCGGGCTGCACGGTGTTGGGCAGTAAGCACCGGCCCAACGCCCTCATACCCCCCTCATACCCCCCTCATACCCCCCTCATACCCCCCTCATACCCCCCTCATACCACCCTCACACCCCCCTCATACCACCCTCATACCCCCCTCATACCGCCCTCATACCGCCCTCATACCCCCCTCATACCGCCCTCATACCGCCCTCATACCCCCCTCATACCACCCTCATACCCCCCTCATACCCCCTCATACCGCCCTCATACCGCCCTCATACCCCCCTCATACCTCCCTCATACCCCCCTCATACCCCCCTCATACCACTCTCACACCCCCCTCATACCGCCCTCATACCCCCCTCATACCGCCCTCATACCCCCCTCATACCCCCCTCATACCACCCTCATACCCCCCTCATACCCCCCTCATACCACCCTCATACCCCCCTCATACCACCCTCATACCACCCTCATACCCCCCTCATACCACCCTCATACCACCCTCATACCCCCTCACACCCCCCTCACACCCCCCTCATACCACCCTCATACCACCCTCATACCCCCTCATACCCCCCTCATACCACCCTCATACCCCCCTCACACCCCCCTCACACCCCCCTCATACGCCCCTCATACCCCCCTCATACCCCCTCATACCACCCTCATACCACCCTCATACCCCCCCTCATACCCCCCTCATGGAGTGGGTTTCTGACCGTTTGAGGACCAACATGCACATTTGTGGCCCTCTGGAGGTCATATAGGGCTCGGGCAGTGCTTCTCCTGTTTCTCCGTGCACAAATGAGCAGATAGCGGTCCTGCTGCTGGGTTGTTGACCTCGGTCGCCCCCCCCAGGTCTCCTGGTGCACTGGCCTGTCTCCTGGTATCTCCTCCATGCTCTGGACACTGCGCTGGGAGACACAGCAAACCTTCTTGCCACAGCACGAATGGACGTGCCATTTTGGATGAGCATCACTCCCTGAGCAGCTTCTGTGGGTTGTAGATGCTCCTCATGATGCCTCTAGTGGTGAGAACACTGGACAAATGCAAAAGTGTTCCAAAAATACGGTCCAAAGGATGAAGACGGGGAAATGGTCTGTGGTCACCACCTGCAAAACCATTCCTCTTTTGGAGTGATCTTGCTAATTGCCGCTCATTTCCACAACACCAAGTGAAACTGATTCACAATAAGCGTGGCTTCCTAACTGGACAGTCTGATATCCCAGAAATTTGACCGACTTGGAGTTACATGGTGTTTTATGAGTGTGCCCTAAGTTTTTGTGAGCAGTTTATATATATATGAAATAAAACAAATGGTAAACTCTGGTCACTGACAAACTGTAATACTTTGGTGCAAGTTTTGCATGTTATTAATCTGTCTGCAACAGAGATGTTCTCTTTGTTTTCCTAACTCAGTTAATTCCAAATGAAGTTCAGGGTTCAGTGCATGCATCCCAGTAGTAAATGATGAAGATGGAAATTTTGCTCAGCATGTCTCGTTGTGTCTCCGGTGTCCCCCCTCAACTTAACGTGGTGGAGGGGTTTGAGCGCCCGAATGATCCTGGAGCTCTGTTGTCGGGGGCTTCGTGCCCCTGGTAGGGTCTCCCATGGCAAACAGGTCAGACAAAGAGCGGTTCAGAAGACTCTTATCAGGGACCAACAGGTCATTCCGTGGACCCACCACCTGCAGGAGGAGCCACAAGGGGCTGGTGCAGTGTGATGGCTGGATGTATGTCCTGTATGCATCGGCCTTTAGAAGTCTTCCTTGGAGCCTTTGGTGGTGCTGGAGATGAGGTGGAATGCATTGATGAGCCGCTGCTGAGGACCAGAAGTACAGATACAGTATGTACATGTAGCTGAGAAGGATGATTAGTCTTCTATACAGCAGCTGTAGGGGAAGCTGGAGCTAAAGTTGAAGTTGTACAGGTTTATATGTTTCTTTTTCTTCACCCTATTTATGAGGGAAATAACAAGAAATTCACATAAGTTTAGGCAT
This sequence comes from Gobius niger, assembly GCF_951799975.1. NCBI lineage: Eukaryota > Metazoa > Chordata > Actinopteri > Gobiiformes > Gobiidae > Gobius > Gobius niger. The sequence goes on from NC_136861.1 coordinate 938,057, forward strand.
TAAAAGGTGGAGCAAAATATTCAAACAAAATTCATCTTTATTGATATCAAGTTATGACAAACAAAAGAAATAACAGGACGTGTTGCTGTTTAAAATCAACTTTACTGCACAAGCGATTCCCGCGACACAGCAATGTGGTCAGTGTGTCGGCAGTGTACAGACAGACTGCAAACTCCAAAGCACACATGTGTACACAGGCTTAAAGAGCTATGAGAGGATGTTTAGGCTGTATGACTTGTGTTTGTGGGTGACAGTCAGGGGCAGGATGAGCTCATGTTGAGCAGGGGTCATGTGTATGACCCCTGAGGCACAGTGTGGAAGCCACTACACGGGGCTGGGGACCAGAGAGATGGTGTCAGGGAGGGCCACGAGAAGCAGGAGGGTTGGAATATATGCAAGCTTTGCGTAAAGTGTTGGAGGAAGGTAGTAAAACTATTCCACTGTCATCAAAGCACAATAAAGTAATCAGCTTCATTCACAACTTTATGGTCATGAACAGCGCATGGGAAAAACCCAGAGGTTTTCTCAGATTCGCACCATAGAAGTTGCTCCTCCTGAAGCTAACAGAAGCAACACGATCCATACCAAATCGAAGTCCGTAACATGATACAACATGCTGAGTGTGTACATATGATTACCTGTAAGTTGTTGATGATTCTGTCCCACATACAGCTGGATCCTTCCCTGATGTGATGCTGCACTTGACTCAACTGGTCTTGAACACGCGCAGAATCAAGTGTCTGATTTCAATTGTAGGAATCTCTGGATTGTTGGAAAAAGGGACAGAAAAGTTAAGGGTGTAACAGAAAATCAAAATGCAAAGATATATCAATCTCAAAAAATGTGCTTAAAATATTATAAATGTTATATTATCACATTATTCTAGTATTTATTATGATTATGATTATTTTATTATTATTATAGCAAAGCATGAGATGGAGGGGCATAGTTCAGAGTGCAGCCGTCTGTATTGTGAATTGCATCACAACACATTTTCTTAGATCACAAAATAGCATTCTGTGGGCCAGATGAGATTACTCCATAAAAAGAAAATGACAGAATCTAACAGTGCCCATACAAGGTGCTTCTGGTTCCTCTTCAGAATTTCCAGGTCACAGATCTTATCCTGGGACTTCATCCTGAAATTAACATTATAAATACTAAAATCAGTATGTTGTAATTAAACCATACAGTGGTCAATAATGAAAACACTTATATTATAGCACACTGCTCTACTAAGAACATATAACTCTTTAAAAGGTCGGAAGAATAATAAACAGTAGCTTAATGCAGTTTATTATCCAGAAATGAGGCAGTGTTTAGTGCTGCTGTTATGTGTGCGAGCTTACGTTAAATGGGACAGGGCACACACGTCTCAGATGGCTTTTCAAAGGGCAGAGAGTTGCAAATATAGCGTTTGACAGTTGAGCTTTCGTTAGCATTAGCAAAATTCTACCATTTATGAACCAGTTTTGCGCTAAATTGCTTTCCTTCGTTCTTTACAAATTTTGTGACGTGATAGCTTCCATTGTCTTATCGTTGCGTTATTGTTTCTGGTAAATATACAATCTGTTCTTCAGTGGCGTGCACAGACATTTTGAGGGGCAGGTGCTCAACCAAGACAAAAGTGAACCAAGTGAATGAATGAATGAGTGAATGAATAATGACGACTGCACTTTGAGGAACTTGTGACACAGGCTTGTAAAGTGCAATACAAGTGTGAGCCGTTGTCATTGATGAAGCTACAGTCAAGTTGGGGCTTTGATAAAATCACAGCTTATTATTATTCATTTATTGGAAACATTTTCTCTGTTATATGTGGCCCGCGACCCAGAATGAGTTTGACACCCCTGACATAGACTTTAAAGGACAATGTAGGACTATCACAAGGCTCTGCACTTAAAGGTACACTGCACAACATTTTGGACTATATTGTTGTGGCAAAACAAAACATGCTCTCAATGACCAGCTCGAACACAGAAAGTGCTGTTACTGCAGTGTGTAATAAAAGAATGGATTTGGATGTGAAACTAACCTGTTTAAATCTCTTAAATTACTGCCTTTAGTCACATCTCCATGGAGACGAGCTGGAGACGTCCCCACTCCCAGTAAAGTTTACAGCCATATCTCAGGCGGGGTTAGCCTCATAGATGTTTGTTTGAACAATTCTGAGGTATTTTTCAATGATGAAAATAATGGTCATAAAATAAATACTTGTATTTCAATTTAATTTATTGGGTAAAATTCTACACGGTGTGGCTTTAAGTCTAGCACAAATACAAATAAATGATGCAAAGGTTCTATAGCCTACACTTAAAACATCTGGTTTGTCAATATCATGACATGGATATTTTTGTCCATGTCAAAATATGTTAAATAACAATAATCCACTGGGCGGTTCATGTTCCTGTGCTCTTCACACAGACGCACAGTGTCCAGAACCCAGGCACCTCCTCACCTTCTCTCTCCTCCTCTCTCCTCTGTCTCCTCAGCTCAGCTCACTCTGCTCTGGCCCTGGTCTACGCTCAGCCCTGACTTAGTCTGAATAATACAGCTCACTTTCAGAACATTTTATAGCGACAAACAGAACCGCTAAAGTGAGTGACTTCTTACCGCGGACTTTATCCGGGGCGGTCTCGACACGCGCGGCGCTGACATTCTCGCCCCGACGGCCCTTTCGTTTCCTTTCCCCTTAATAATCCAGTCATGTCGCGCTGGCTCGTTCAGAAAGTTACCGAATTTACTCAGTTCACTTTACTCCCGGGTCTCACAGAGCTGGGCTGTACCATCTTCTCAAACGGGGGAAACGTGGGGACAGCACAGCTGCCCTTTATTGATCAGGAGCGTCAGCGCCGCCGCGGCTCGAGAGGCAGAGGAGGAATGTTGTTGAACATTACAACTGTATTTTCAGCACATGTTGGCTTAATAGGGCAAATATCTAAGAACAATAAAATAAATAATATTGGGGAGAAAAAAACAGGTCTTGAGAAGGGCACTTACAGGGCACAGGGCAGAGGGGCAGGTGCTTGAGCACCACCTGGGCTCTATCTGTGCACGTCCCTGCTGTTCTTAAAACATGCTTTTTAGGGACTGTAGAATCCACCTCTGTGCTGTGGAGGAGGACGGTCTGGAACGTGCCCATGAAGCAGACAATCAAGGACATACGGCTTTATTTGGACACATATTTAACATTTCGTGATACATAATGCAACATACTGTATTTTCCACCAGCTTATTGTTGACAGAAGCATTTCAAAGCCCACGGTTGAAACAGGCTTTACTTATACAGGTGAGTCAATCCTTTACCCAGTGCCCAAATACTATATTTTTAATGCCACAGACACGTCCCATATTTCTTTGTCAAAGTTCCTCTTGGAAAATCTCATTGTTCAAAGTCAATCGCGACACAAAAAAGTACAATTTCAGCCTAAACTGCAGCTGACATATTTTTTTAAACATATTTTCGATGAACCTTGCAGTAAAACCAGTTGAAAAGTTGAACGTTTCCCCGAGATATTTCGATGGATTATCAGTTTCAGATTTTAAGGCAGTTTTAGGAACAATTCCTTCGAGAAACAACAGGGAAATCATGAATCATGAATTATCGAAAGAAAGATTGACTGTGTCATTGAGTCATGGATCCGTGACCCACTTTAGGATGGCGGCCCACCGCTTGAGAACCACTGGTTTCAGGGAACGATGCGCTGGAGTTTCACAGTGTAGGGCTACTTAAAGTTAGTAAATGCAGAAGTCTCACTTATAAAAGACACAACAATCACAAAACAAAAATCAATAAAATAAAGCACTATTTTAACTTTGATGACTATTCGACTTTTGTTCATTCTATTTCCTAAACACCCGCTGGAACCAGAGAGGTTTTGTGGATCGCTGATCATCAGAGAGAAGAATTCCATATTTTATGGCCTCAGTTGCTTATATTTGCAGCAACGAAATCTGGATAAAGGACAGAGCCAAGTTTATATGTTTGGTTTTATTTTGGGACATATTAGTCACACAGATTTTGGGACCTTTTGTTTTAATGAGCTGCAAAAATCTGTAAAAAGGTTCTAGGTCCAAAGCTCAATAAATCAGGCAGGAAATACATATGACATTCTTCTACAGCACTTTGTGATTGTATCTGTGAAAAGCACTTTAGAATCAACTTTATTCACTTCCCTGACTAAAGTCTGTAGGAGCGACTGCAGTGGAGATGTTATCAAAGGACCAGGCCACTGTTTATCCATACTGAGATATGTTCCTACCTGAGCTTAGACGAGTTGATGTGTACCTGTCTGGTCTTTGTGTGTGCCCTCAGTCACGCAAAACGACCAAAGATGTTGTTAGCATTTGGCCTCTCCCGGCATATTCCTATAGCTCCAAACAGGTTGAGGTTTGGAGCTAGCACGCTCTTCCACGGGCACACAGACCAGACAGGTCTCAGCTCAGGTAAGAACATATCTCAGTTTGGAAAAACTGTGGCCTGGTCCTTTTAAAGAGCGGAATGAAAATAAAATATACTCAAAATTTACACCAAACATGTCAATACTTGTGAACGACTAAGCGTGGGTGTGACGTTGTACTCACGTTTCAAAATAAGCATTCATCTTTTTTATACACATTATAACATTAAATCTGTGATGTTAAAGTGATAGTCTCATGGGAAACACAATGTATCTGTTTTCTGGCAGACTATTAACATACTTATCACACACCAGTAAAGTCAAGCCGAAATCAGGTCCATGAGGATGTTTTTTCACAGCAGATTGCTCAGAAGAAGCGAAATACAGCACTTGTTGCTAGCGTAGCATGAAGCTAACGTTAGATTCCTGGTTAGCTTTGTCTGTTTTTAAGTAGGCTCTTTATGAGCTGTTGAACCACTTTGCTCCTCCCAATGTCTCTGTATCTTTGTTCAGTAGAAAAATATATTCATAATTCAGTCTTTGTTAAAATAATGGTGGAGAATGGTTCTTTGTTTTCCCCTCTGGCTGCTTCGAACATGACCATACATTGGCGACTACAAAGATGCCGTCTGTGTCTATCTTACAGACTATCACTTTAAAGGGATATTTCAGGGTTTTTGACATAGAGCCTTATTTCTTAGTTATCCAGAGTGTTGCTGATTTCTGGAGATATTTTTCTGTAATTCATGCAGTTCTTATGTTTGGAGAGTTTCGTGGCGCTAGGCTAGTGCAAAGCTAGCACATTTCTATGGTATCAGCTAGCCTGCATTAAAAACAGTGTGACCCGCTCCACAGAGCACCTGAGGCAAATCACTGATAACACCAGACTAACCATAATGTCCGTGTCCATATAAGGTATTTTAAATACAAAATGGTTGAAATGACTCTATTTGAGCAGCATCAGCTTCGTGGTTGTATAAGCTACGCAGCGGCGGAGTGATCTGCTAGAAAATAGTCCCTCAAAATTCGATCGTTCATGTGATGCAGGTCAGTTATATTCCAAACATGATTCTATGGACACAGACATGTATATGGTTAGTCTGGTGTTATAAGTGATTTGCCTCAGGTGCTCTGTGGAGCGGGTCACACTGTTTTTAATGCAGGCTAGCTGATACCATAGACATGCACTAGCCTAGCACCACAAAACTCTGGGACATCGACTCATTTTAGTTTTTGGCTCTATAAACCACTATATAGGATTTGAAATAAAACAATAATTAAACTGCAGACTTTCAGCTTTAGTTTGATCCTCCCACTTCTCAAGGGACCAAAAGTAATGGGACAAAGCATCAATCATGAATCAAACTTTCTTTATTTTGAATATTTGGTTGCAAATCCTTTGCAGTCAATGACAGCCTGAGGTCTAGAAGGCACAGACGTCACAGACGCTGGGTTTCATCCCTGGTGATGTTCTGCCAGGCATCCACTGTGACTTGGTCACTGAAAAACATCCCACTTGTTTGCCTTTAAAAGCTCTTTGGTGGCTTTGGCAGTAGCTTCAGGTCATTGTCCATCTGCACTGTGAGGCTGTGTCCAAGGCTGTGTCCAAGGCTCACCACTGCTTTACACCTTGTGGTTAATAGTCTGTATTCTCTCTGGTGAAGTTTTCTCTTGATTGTTGACTTTGACACACATACACCACCTCCTGGAGAGTTTTGTAAATACTGAAAGTCTGCAGTGTAACTACATATTTTTTTCTTTATTTCAAGTCCATTGTGGTGGTTTGCTGAGCCACAAACAGAAGACATGAAACTCAAACAACAATAGACTGGACTGTGTTGCCATGCTGTTGCTATGCTGTTGCCATGCAGTTGCTATGCTGTTGCTATGCTTCGACATTACATGTATACCTCTGTTATAGATCCGTGACAGGCAAGTGTAAAGGCTCATTTATGCTCTCTGTTCAAAACACATGCTGCATATATATATATATATATATATATATATATATATATATATATATATATATATATATATATATATATATATATATATATATATATATATATATATATATATATATATATATATATATATATATATATATATATATATATGAGCTAACCAGTGGGGGCGCTACTGAGCACAGCTCCACAGGTGAAGCAGAACAAACGGATAAACTTCTATAAAGTGATTTGAAGTAAGTAAGTTGAAAGTAAATGTAGAGTAAAAAACATGTTACATTTCTTCTTCTTTTATGCATTTTCTGCCGCACTTCCAGCGCCCTCTGGTGGTAAGTCTTGATAACACAGGCTGGACATTATAAACATGTGAAAGCATAAACGGAGTGACAGTAAATACAGACACAGATTTATTTACATATGAAAGTAACGGCTCCTTTGTGCTTCCAAGTGACAATAGGTTGTGTTTACGTGACATCACCACATTCCAAAGAGCCTATAGTTCAATCAATATTAAAGTGATAGTCTGTAAGTTTGCAAAGTGAAGAGATAGAGTTCAATTTGAAAGGAAACAATTAAATTCATCCCTGCTTTATAACATTTGTAAAACATTCGACTTCCAGACTTTCACTTTAAAACTGAGATCGAGGGCAGGTAAGAATTTCATAATGGTAACTATGGTAACTATGGCTTATATATCTGTCGTTACTGGAACGATTCACATCAATCAAAAACTGTCACAAAGTTCAGCATCTTCTCTCTCAGCAGACCCAAATATTTTCTGATAAATGTACCCAAAAGTGGTGATAATATTGAAAAACATTTTCAGCCATAAGACAAATATAGGTTGGTGACCAATCAGTTCCAAATAATGATCATTTTCAACATTTGGCGTTTGTTCTTTTGGAGATCTGTCTCCCACCCATAGAGTAGTATTGACACCTGTCCTCCATGTGAGATTAGGACTTGATCACTTCAATTCTAGAGCGTCCTCAGTCCTCAAACTTCATGACGCCCTCGAAGCCGTTGTAGGTGAATGGTTGCAGCTCTGGGGCGCAGGTCTCCTGGGCCAGGCAGGCCATGCGGTTGCTTTTGCAGCTGCTTTCTGAGCCAGGACCCACGTACACGCTGTCCGGAGAGTCTATGGACGGGTCCTCATCGAAGTAGTTGTGGGGCCGCAGTAAGACTCCGCCCCCGTTGCCCACGGTAACAGTGTTAGGGATGTCCTCAGCGTGAGGTATGTGTAGGAAGCCGGCCGTCACCCAGGCAACCAGGTCCTAGAGAGACATAACAAAATGTAAAGTTTATGTTTAATGTGAAAGAAGTGCCCTAAGCTTGGATATTAGGCCCAGTATCCACCAGGGGGTCAGCTCCTTGGGCAGCCACAGCCGTGTCTATCGCAGAGTGTACAGTCTGTTCTGCATTTGGGGTCAACCAGTGCAGTAAAGTTGGGCTGAATGTGCCGCTGTTGCACAGACTTCTTTAGCGTGTGTGTTGCTATCATTTGTGTTAGCCTTGATAGACTCAGTCTGCGTTTGCCCGTGTTACACCGTGACTAGGGATGGGTAGGTGCCGAAACTAGGCCATCAGTCCAGGTATGCCACACCGGTCTCTACTTCTGCCTGTGATAGCATCCAAAGAGCCCTGCTGAGTCAATAAAATAATGTCTACAAATATGTGTTTGCTGTGAGCGGCTCACCTCTCATTAACCCTGACTGTAATGTTGCTGGGAGCGGGTACGTCTCCTGCTCGTCGCTATTGAACAGCCAAATATGAGATTTATAGAGGTCAGAGCCTCATTCAAATCCATTCTTTGAGTAAACACTGCAAAAATAGCATTTGGTCATTCAGAGCCTGCTTTGTATAAACCACAATGTTACGCAGTGTGCCTTTAAGTAAAAGCACAAATACATGGGCGGCAATGCACTTTTCCACTTACATCTGGATGAAAGCGAGAGCCACTCACTTCTCCCACCTTGCCTCCAGTGTGTTTGTACATTGGTGTATGAATGAGAGAGTAAGTAAAAGTATAAGAAGATGTACTTTGTGTTTAAAAAGTACCAGACACCGAAAACACAGTCTGATTTGACCACCACCATTTACAGATAAATACACACTTTTGTCTCTGTGTCTCTCCATATTTTCATTCATGTATTGCTTTTCCACAATAGAAACAGTTGTGGTGTAGTACTTGGAATGTTGTTGTAATACCAGCTTTTCACCACCAGATGGCAATATGTGGACGTCTGACTTTGGAAACTGGGAGAGGCAAAAATGAATCATGAATGGTTCAAATGTATAATTGCACCCCACTTCATACTATTGCACCAACTAAATAACTAAAGGTTACTCAAGTAAATGTTCTGGAGCGGGGGTGTAAAAAAACATTACTGAGGTGAATAGGGAAAAATAAATACATTTACTTCTATCAATTTGAAAAGCTAAATATGAGGGAAACATGTATTGGTGCGCTGACCTGGTTGTAGATGTTCTCGTTGTCCTGGATGAAGGTGCTGAAGTCCACAGCTGGACTCCACATGTTGTTCTGGCTGTAGAGGCTGCTGCTGGTCTGCTCCTGGTCCTTGTGTTTGGTGATGGCCACTTTGTATCTGCGAAAACACAGGTGCTCACTCAATGTTCACAGCATTTTTCAACCCAACTGGTCTTCACACAGGTTTTGGCAAAGTGAAGTAATAGTGAGTAACTAGTTTCAAATGGAGCTGAGAGAAAGAGTTAGTAAAAAAAAAAGGGAATAAATCAAGGACATAATGGGGAAAAAGTGGGGGGGAAATATTAGCAATAATACATGAGCAAAAATAATGGGAAAATTAGCCAGCGTGTGCGTGGGGGTGTGGCTCTGACCTGGCCCAGGACATGGATCTCTCCTCGGGCTGGCCCTCGGGCAGGTGATCCCCGGCGAAGCTGTACACCTGCAGCCTGTAGGAGCGCTCGTGGCCCCAGCGGTTGGTCCGGTTACTGGAAATGTGCAGGTAACGTGGCGTCTTAGTGCCGTGACGAAGAGCCGCCTCCTGTACAGAGAAAAACACACAAGTCACCACTACGCAGGGGGGGCGCACATCGTTACTGCAATACTTCATCTTTTCTACTACAAGCGGATCAAAAGGGGTACTATCGTAGGCGAAATTTACAGGGGGATAGGGGGGATACAACCCACAACCCAATCCTCAGAAAAACTCAATTTAACCCCACCCACCCCATGTTTTTGAGTGACAGTGCAGGACTTTCGAGGCAGTTGTGGTGAACGGGTCTGAGCTCATACTACACATTAGGACATGGCTGGAACATGTAGGAGAGGAAAATACTTAGTTTAAACATAGGGAATGCTAACTGTTCCGGGCGTACCTGCTCGGTGTGCAGCGTCCTCTCCACCAGGTGAGGCATCATGGCGTAGTGGTCGGGGATCCAGGGCAGAGACACGTTCCTGTACTCCATGTCCTTGGTCTGAAACATGTTCTGGACTCCTGAAAACAGTTCAGCTCAGTGTTTATCTCTGCTCATACCAAATACCGAAAGGCCAGGTACCATCAGCCAATGACCTCACTCTGTCCTGGGGCAGAGGTTTCATTGTCACATGACGCGTTACAGGCAGCTGTGCATACGACACGTGTCTTTTTGATAAGACATACACAAAACTGTACCCAGTGTTTATCAGTTTGACATTTTTTGTGATGTTTATTGTTTCACTTCCTCGTTGGACTCTGACAGGAAGTGGGTTGGATCGACACGCACATCTGAGATGAGTTCTGGTAGCGTGCACAAGTTCGATAGGACATTAGATAAGACAGTCAGAGACTCTGCGCCGCGGTTTTGCTCCCAAAGTATTTATTGGCATCACAAGGTAATATTTCGGGCGTGACGGTGAACTGTGACTGTCTGAAGGGACAGGGAAGACGGTGGACTGTTCCTTTAAGCTAATTGTTAAGCTGCTGACAGGAAGTGACATAGCATGGTTGGCACAGCAACAGTTTAAAATTGCTTGCCTCTATATGTCTATATGACATGACCGTCTCAGCCGTGATGGTGCACTGTGATAGGCTCAACAACCCGACCATGGTCATGTGACATGACAACATTCTAAAGAGCCTACAGAAGTTATGCAGATTCTATTTAAATCTCAATCTTTTTTGGACCGAGATGTCTGATGTATTTCCTGGGAAGTCCCATAATGCACCTTGAAAGTATTGAGTCCTCTCTCTCTCCACGCCTCTCATACCAGTAGGTGGAATGAGGTCAAATGTAGGTAGAAAAGTGCAGTTAAACTTTTGTGCAGGAAATGTTTCTCAGAGCACTCACCTAACACATCCAGGTCAGCTTTGAAATTGATAAAATGCGTGTGTATATTTCCAATCACGCCAGGACCGACTTGATGCCCGTGCTTGAGGTTGCCTGCCACGAAGAAGGAGGAGGAGATGTATCCTGTGGCGTGCACTTTGGCCTCCACAGCACCGTTCTGGTAGAAGATGAAGTCCCACATGTAGTCGTAGTTTCCGATGGCTGTGATGGTCCTAAAGACCAGCGCGCTGTTGGCCATCCCGCCATAACTGTTATGAAAGAAGTCTGCAAAGTGTCTGCGCAGCGGCTGGCCCAGGTACAGCTCAAAGATGCAGATGGAGTTCCTGTAGCGCATGGGCTTTGGCACATCTATGTATCTGTAGGTGTCCACGTACGTGGCATCGTACGGACAGTCCACACCTCGCATCAGCTCGTGTGCAAAGCGCCCGATGCCAATACTAGAGTCCAGGAACTTGGTCATGCCCATGCCCGGGGTCACCGCGCCGTACACGGACATGGCCTCCTGCACGCTCAGCTCGTAAAGGATTCGCTCGTGCTTGAAGCGAACGTCAAACACGCGCATGCCCGTGAGTGAACTGAGCCCGAAGGCGAAGCTCCAGTCCATGTACAGGACGTGGTTGTGGCTCACGCTGTAGCGAGCGCCCTCGGGGTTCACAAGCTGCGGTCCGAGCTGCAGAGGGTGAGTGCGTGGTTTCAGAGAGCCGTAATCCTCCCACGGAGTCTTCACGATCTTCTGCACAGTGCCCGCCCTGTACTTGTCCTGCAGCTCCTCCACAGACGCGAAGTACTGTCCGTTATAAAGCAGGCGCTCCACGCTCCACTGGGACGTGTTGGTGCTGTGGTGATCCACCAGCACCTCGAAGCCCACGGGCTGGATGTACATTCCACTCAGGTCCCGAAAGAATGAGATCCATGTCTTTCTCTCGCCTGCGCGTGTCCCACGGGGCATCTGTTCGAAGGCATTGAGCTTGTGCTCACGGTCCACGCCAAAGCTCTCGTGGAGCAGCGTGTTCAGAGGCAAAAACACCTTCTCCTCGAGGAACTGGAACAGAACAATGTACTCTCCAATGGTGACCGTGCGGGCGCTCAGCGGAAGGTCAGTGCCGTAGCGCTCACGAGTCACGTCATGATGGTAGGTGGGATTGGGCAGTGGTCCCACCTCATACTCTTTGATGTATCCTTTGGCGCCGTAGAAGACCACCACTGTGGCCTCTCTGCGTGGGACGGGACCACGTGCATCCAGGTACTTCAGAACCTCAGACTTTCGAGGCACACGCAGGTCAATGAGGAAGAGAAAGTTCTCATCTGGTCTGGTGCTCTGGCGAGTGGAGATCCTCAGTTCCTTCAAAGAAAGGAAGGACTTTATTAGGTCAAATTTATACATGTATAAATATATCAATATTCACCGAGGTGAACACATAAAGTACTAAAAACTTCTGTCCAATGTGTTCCTCAAAAAGCAAAAGAACTACACAACAATAAAATACAAATGATAATAGAAAAAAACAGACGGAAACTCAAGATTTTCAGACTTGGAACCTCTTCCTTCACAGAGCGCATTCCGAACTGGAGAAATGTAAACCGGAGCTTGCAGCCTATGGGCCAGTGTGACGCTTCATTTGAAAGCTACAACATTCATCTGAATTGATCTTTTTCCTCGCATTGTTGCCATCACTTTTTTCCACATCTCTCTTGTATCACTTTATTGTTGCGTTTTTGTCGTTTCATTGTGACCAAATTTCAATAGATTCACCCCATATTAGCACATCATGAGCACATTTATTTACCCTCTTAACCCCCACCTGAACCGAGCACATTTTCTCCACTTTGGCTTTACCCGAATCTAAAAGCTTCTTGAAAGAAAGTGCCAAAATAGCGACAAAAACGAGATGAAAATGAGGATGAAAATGCAACAAAAAGAGCAGGTGCAGGGGGAGGGGGGGGGTGCAGGTGCTGCTGTGTTGTCACGTTTAAGGTGGTCAGGCTGTGATCCCACACAGAGAACATCACACTCAGTTCTTTCTCTCAGGACACGCTTCATTAACTGAGGAAAACAAACAGTTTGGTTCCTGTTACTGTGTAAAGAAGCTTTTCTAGAGCGCGGTGTTTATGAAACATGAAACGAGACAAGAGGAGACACATGGAGCTGCAGCGCTGGCATAACCTGCTCTGCTCCGCGCACGTCTCTGCCCACCCAGGTATGTGCGCTCCGGCTGCGTGCACGTGTGCCGAGCGCTACGGCACGTGCACGTGTGCCGAGCGCTCCGGCACGTGCACATGTGCCGAGCGCTATGACTTATTAACTCGACTAAAGTGAGGTAAGAGCATATCTCAGTATGTAAAAACGGTGGCCTATTCCTTTAAGAAGACTCCAACTATTTTCTCCAGAAGTAAAGTCTATGTGAATGTGTATTTTTCAGACAAGGTTCAATAAAACATATACACTTTAATTGAATTAATCCTGTAAAAAGACTCCAGCCATTTTTCTCCAGGACGATAGGGGGCAGCAGCGAGTTACACTTTGCACCCCTGCATGTAGAGTAAGGAATTCAAAAATGTGAGCCCATTTTCTTCTGTCAGGTAAGTTTTTTAGTTGTAAGTAAGTAACAATAAAATATGTAGATGTTGTGGTAGACTCTGTGTAGCTGCTGTGACTGGAAAGTGAGTGTTTGAGAGATTTGAGAGATGATTTAGCTAAATGTCATGGCTTCACCAGGCTGATGTTTTGTTAAGATGAACGTCAGAGGTTTGTAGAAATGTTTAAAGCAGCACTAAGTAACTTATTTACCTTAATAAACCCTCCCCGTAGTCCCTGTGGGGGTAATACAAGTGTTTATGGGATGATTGGAGGGTCTTTCATCGCCCCCTGGTGTCTCTGGCCAGAAAACCACAATTGCAACTTGACTGCCCCCGGTGCGGAGAAAGCAATACACACTAATGTAATCACGAAGAAGAAGCTAACATGCTAACGGGCAAAGCTAACTGCAGGCTAACGTCACTTTAAACAGTATTTACAGCAAAGTTTGAGTGAAAAAAAATATTTCCATTGTATAATTGGATGCACAGTAACCCTCTCTCCCTTCACCTTTCCTGTCTTACTCTCCAAGACCATTAATAAATTAAAAAATCGTAACTTGCTACTACACCTACAGTTGTGCTCATGGGGGAAGAGTTACTTAGTACTGCTTTAAAGTGATGATTGTGGCGTAATCTCAACATTTAGCCTCATATACTGTTGACTTCTGCCATGTTTGATTAAATCAAACTTGGGGAGTTAGAGAAATGGTGACAACAGTAAGAGGCGAGACAAGCTGGCACCAAACAGGCCTCATGCCCAGACACATGTCCCAGCGACGTCTTTATTTAAGCGCCCATTTTACTCATTGCTTGGGTAATTTTTACTTGGGCAATGTGGTTAAAAACACGTTGGATTATATGTGTATGTGTGATGAATGAATGAATTTATTTTTGCTTTTAAAGGAGGCCCAGTTTCCCCCAGCTCTGCCCCAGGCCTGACCTCAGCAGCCTGTTATCCCCACACAAGCACAGGGCAGAGAGGACCAGGACTGGAGCCTAAACGGAGCGACAGGTGCACAAAACACTTCCGACATGTTTGTTTCTACCTAAGTTTACTTTGATTTCCTTGTTGTTAATAAGTCACATGCTTTAGCAGAGAGCTAGCGTAAAGCTGACAGGGAGTTATAACCCGTGCTCCCCTCAGCAGCATCACTTTAATATTTTACTTAGGTTCCTTTGTTTTAGCCAATAAGTAGTTATATCGCCAATGTTAGGGTCAGTTATGTTTTAGTGAATCCAGAAGTGTGCAGCACATTTACAACCAGGATTTATGACAAAACCATGTTGAGGACAGAACATTTTAACATGTGAGAATAGTGGGGTTGGTCTCCCTTTTTAGCCAGTCTAATGTCACTTATGTCATGGTTTTTCTCAGCATGTGTATCTCATGAATATTGTCTTTCAGGTTAGGTATGTTGAGTTAAGTGTTTTTATTGGGTTCTTATTTTCAGTACTGATCCAAGTTGTAGGTCAGGAGGATTTAAAAGCTAAGCATGATGTGCAGGTGTCCCTTGAACCACAGTTTGCCCACATTTGGGCTAATGTATCATTTAGTCATGTCATTAAAGCCATGTTTGCTTGCAGAGTAATGCTAGCAGTGAAACCTGGAGAGACTGTGTCATCAAAGATGGACCACCTGAATGAGGACGCCACTTCGCTTGTTAAAGAGTGTTTGGTGAGTAGCTTTGTCAGACCTATCATAGCTTAGCCGCCTTGACTTTTTTTAGGATGTTGACTCATCTTGTATTGAGACTCAGAATCACAGCCTAGAGATGGGTATCGAAGTCTGGTATCATTGCGACACCTTTGCCATGTCTGACTCGATACAAGCTGTGTGTGACCATGTGGAAACAATGACTGTGGTTCTGTTTCATTTTTCTAGCACCAATGACATTATTTAATAAGACATTTAGCTAAATGGGAAATGGCGTATTTACGATTTGAAATGGTATTTATTCCAATTTTAACTTTAACTTCACTTTACAACTCATGAAACGCTTGGTAAATATCCCCCTGTTCATTGAGGCTAGAGGTTTGCAGTATTTTGTATTCAAGCAGCCCATTCTTTACAACATGTCTGTAATATAAACCAGAACGACATTACGTCTGACTGAGGACTGACTCCAGATTAGACGAAGCGTTAGTGAACCTAGTCTATTCATTTGTACTAATTATTTTATTTATTTAAGTGAAATAGAGTTATAAAATCAAACTCATTAATTTAATTTTTCATTTATTTTTTGCTTTTGAGTATCGATTATAAAAGAAGTATTAAGTATTATCGGGTCCATAAGAGACCCTCACTGAACATTGAGTCCTGAAGAAATAAAGGTTAATAATAAAAATGTGTTGTGAAATGTGAAAAAAAGACAGATAAGTCTTAATACTAATTGAACTAATTAAATCAGTGCTGGTGAACTGCAAGCTTAAGGCTACACGATTAAGTGTCATTCACACCTGGCTCTCAGAAGTAATCTTATTGTTTAAAATAATATACATTTTCCTAACCTCTTTTTCCATTATATTTAGGACACCGATGCTGGAAGTGAAAACAACATGGCGCCGACCATGACGGCAGTGTATGTGATTCTACAAGAGACCAAGATGATGACCCAGAGGGACATTTAACAGATTAAGCTGTTCCCAGAAGATGGAGAAAGTTTGTTGTGGTTCGGAGGGAGCTGCACAGGAGGAAGAGGAAGCAGGAGGAGGAGCTGACCAGTGCAGGACACCACGCTCTGAAACAGGGACAAACCCAGGAGGCGCTGCACCGTTTCAGAGGATCAGAGGAGACTAAAGGTAGCCAGGTTTCACTCGGGGGCTACGGTTTCCCCGACCTCCGGGTCAGGTCGGCCCACAGTGGCTGCACGGCTCAGTCGCATCGGCTTAGGACTAACACCTGAACATAATTTTGTTGTACACTTGTACAATGACAAATGAAGCACTTCTTACTTACCTACTTACAACAATTTAAACTTTACACAGTCATTGAACTTTACTCCATGGTCTTATGTTCCCTCTTCACGATCAGAACTGTAGTAGTATCTCACTTCATTCATACAGTATCCCGGGTTCTTATCTGTATTCATGTTTGGCTTTATTCCAAATCTAAATGTGTCTTTTTGCCTTGCATTGTTGCTGTTTTTGTTATGTTTTTCAATTTGCTGTCTGTATCTCAAAAGCTGGACTTTTGTTGTTAATTAAAAAAAATATATATATTATATCACATAGTTGTTAAGTTGTTGTTCACATGGCATAAATGTTAAATATTCACAGCTTAAGCTAAAGTCGGGAAGTTCTTTTTAACCCGAGTCCCTCAGTTGAGCAAGTTTTCATGTTTTCATGTACTTTATCCAACTGGGGAAGACGTTTTTCCCAGTTCCAGAGGAGCACCTGAAAGGGGCATTATTCTTCTGTTAATATGACAAGATCTGCACTTCCTGGTTGTATTGAGAATGAAAGATGAAAAACTAATTGCTCAAATTTACAATCAATGTTGATTGTTGTTGTTTTAAGTTTTAGCATGTTTTGTAAGTGTTTTTTTAATAGTTTTCTAATAAAAGTTAAAATTTTACACAATTTAGTAATTTCTTCCATTTTAGTATAGAATTACATGTAACACTTACATAAACTTTAACTAAAAATAATGAATCAATACTGCTGTTTATGTGAATATTCCCTTAAAGGTTAACTTTTTATATCACATAGATTTATAAAGATTAAGTTATTTGAAAACGTAGAGTTTAAGTGAACCTTTACTTGAGAAACATGATGTTTATGTGATTTCACTTATAGAAAGTCTTTAAGTTTTATTGCATCATTTAGATGGCATGTATGTAATAAATTCACATGGAAAATCTGCACCCGATTCAATCACTTAAAGTCTGTCTTTTTGGGCCAGTTATTTTTTTGCGTGTAGCCGTGTACCTGCTAACATGTGCTGCTGTGCAGATGCACCATCTGAGCCTTAAATAAATAACTCTTTACGTCGCGTTTGTTTCGGGTTCGGGTTGGGTCGGGTCGGGCTTTATTTTTTGGCCCGATCTAATCTCTAAACTGCAGCTTCTGTATTGAGCTGGTGCATGACGGCACTTGGGACCGAGTGACACCTTTGTGAGTGACAGGGCAGGATTTTAGAGGCATTTGTGGTGAACAGGTCTGAGCTCTTTCTGCACATGAGGACATGGAGGAACATGCAGGAGGAGGAAAACACTTAACTCCGTGTAGTCCCTTTAAGTCTCAATTCACAAACAGCAAGTTTCAGTCAAGCCTCCCACCTCGCCTTTACCAAAACAAACAGAACCCCCAGGCCTGTTTCTTTAACTGTTGAATCTTTAAGGCTTACCTTGTGCTTGAGCATATAGGCTTGGACGTTGATATATTCTTCGTTGCTCAGGTCTGCAAACACCCGGCTCCTCGAGTCATGTTTCCAATCAGCTTTCCTTGTGGTCGCGCACTGGGGCTTCGTGCGCGAGTAAAGCACAAAAACAGCCAAGTTAAGCAAAAGAGAAATCAGAACAAAGATGCCACAGCCCCATTTGAGTAGAGAATGCATGTTTGATCACTCTCTCACACTGAGGCTCAGCCTGTCTGCTCTGCTATATCTACTGCACTGTGACCCCGCCCCTCTCTGAGTCTCTCTCTCTCTCTCTCAGCAGATGGGCAGAGGGAGGGGGGACGCCCCGCTGGGAGAGGGGGGGGAGACACAGCAGGACGTCTTCAATGTCCAGATTTAGGGTCTGTTAACTATTAACCTCTTAAGCCCACCGGAAATAACCCAAATCTACAAGCTTCTCGACTGGAGCGTCCAGCCCATAGGCCAGAGTGACACCCTATTTGAAAGCTAAGACCTACAACACTGCGTTTTTGTCACTTTTTTGTGGTTTCATCTCTGGCACTTTTTTGGCTCTTTTGGGCATGCTTTGGGTTCTTTCTCTTTTACTCTTTTTTGTTGCTTTTAAGGCACTTTTTGTCCTGTCTTTGTCTCACCCTTTATGGGTTTTCATCCTTGTTTTTGTCGCTCTTTGACACTTTTTTTCAAGAAGCTTTTGGACTTGGGTGACGCCAAACCCGCTTCAGTCGGGGGTCCAGAGGTTAAAGGCCGTGTACCTGAAGAGGAAGCCACTAAATTATAATGTTGCTTGTGGTACAAACTCATTCCTACCTTTCCAAACATATTTGTAGCATCCCAGGTCTTCACAGGGACATGTTTAAAGGCACATTTCACCATTTTTCAGGGTCACTTTAACAAAAATGCTACAAAAGTGGCCTATAAGTTGATCAAATGGAAACAAATGCTTTATAATGAGATCTGCAGTGTTTTCCCCACACATGTCTGAGTCTACAATAAACTTATCAGGTGCAGCTCCATTTCAAATATAAACCTTCACCTTGCAAACACTTTTTTTCCCAAATGCATTTCCCCACATTCTAGCGGCTCACAGAATGAAAGCAAACTGAATCTAAAAGCTGAGAGGAAACGAGGATGAAAACGGAACAAAAATGTGCCAGATAAGCAACAAAACAGTGACCAAAAAAAAAACATGGCGAAAACATGACAGAAAGCAACGGGAAAAAGTGATGAAAAACCAACAAGAACACAACAAGAACGCAACAAAAAAGTGACGACAAAGCAGCACGACCACTTCAGAATGAACAAAGTGTATTAAAGTTTGCTTTAACATTAACGCACCACACTATAGAGGGCAAACATGATTGATAATGTAAGTATTTCCTCCTTCCTTCCACTTAAAGCACATGAGAACCAAACCATCCTTCACACTGACTCGAACTCTAACTGAATATTCTGCAGTGTTTCATTTTCTTACATTTGTTTCTTGTATCTCTTTCTCTGGGTGTTGTTTTATTTTCTTAAAGCAACACGGTGAAACCCTAGACCTGCTGAATGAAGGGAGGAGAAAACTGCCAGTCTCTAAAGGTTTAGCACTTCAGGTATCAGTGGGACTGTCTCCTATTGTGATTCAATCAACACCCACACGCTTCTCTTATCTCAGCTGACCCCCCCTGCTCTCACTCACAACTGTCACTCATTTGCTACATAGCTATCCGATCTAATAGACTCTATAGGAGCGATTAGAACTCATAGCCTATAACCAACCAAACTTTCCTTCATCCACCTCCTGGACAGGGAAACACTTTGGGAGGGGGTTTGTGGATGTTTGTATTGACACTGAAATCAAAGCACTTTTCTTTAACCAGGGCATGACCACTTTCACTGTAAATACCTGCACTTTTCATATTGAAATAATAAGGTACCTACACTTCAAATACTGCCTGTTTATTCTCATACTGGTCCACTGCCTCCCGGAGCGAGCTCAGTTCTTCTGCTGCTGTTCCTGTTGTTCCACTGCCCATTCTAATCGTTACCTTATAGTATCGGTGCTTCACCATCTCTGTATTTCGTCCTGCAGAGAACCACACCTATGAACAAGCTTAGAGATGAAAGTATTTCTTTCTTCACTGCCATAGCTAATAATAATAATAATAATGCCTTACACTTGTAATGCGCTTTACAAGCCTGTATTACCAAGTTTCTCAAAGCGCTACATTGTCGTCATTATTCATTCACTTCATACTCGGTGGTGATAAGCTACTGTTGTAGCCACAGCTGCCCTGGGGTAAACTGACGAAAGCGAGGCAACCAGTCTGCGCCATCGGCCCCTCCGACCACCACCAACCACTCACTCACTCACTACATTCGCCAGGCTTCCTGGTGTTACTAAACAGTCTCCCATCCAAGTACCGACCAGGCCCTTCCCTGCTTAGCTTCCAAGGTCTGACGGGATTGGGCATCGCAAAGGCGGTATGACCACAAGCTCATGGTCTGTGTTGTTTGACGGTGCTCAGGCATGTCCCACTATCGCTGATCACTCATCTGCGTTTCAGTGCGGGACAAAGCTGGAGAGGGTCCAGTCTGTGACATCATCCTCACTATGGAAACTTACTGGAAGTTCATCAAACTGGCCAACAGCCGACATGTCGCTGGGTCAGATATGGCACCAGCAGCTGCACAGCATAGGCTTAAATGAACAACACGAACTCTCCACCAGACACTGCTGGCTTTGGAGAGCAACAGGTCAGCGCAGGCACCTCGGCCATCTCTACCAGTCTGATGTGAGACATGTAGGGCCTTTATTTGTTATACTTTTGTTAGAATGTTTTAAACATGGACTGTAGCCCATAATCATCAAAATGATAAACAAAGGCTTGACATATGTCACTTTGCATGTAATGAGTCTATAGATACAGGCGGCATCTCGTCATAGAAGGGGGCGTGGCTTCGCCGAGGGGGAAAATAGAATCTTTAGAGAAACACGATTTTTCACTCTTTTTAGCCATTTTCTGGTGGAATATAAACTTATTTATCACATAAAGAAAGTCAAGTATAAATCGGGCCCATGTGGATATTTTCTCACAGCAGATTGTTCAGAAGAAGTGAAAAACCGGCAGTTGTAGCAAGCGCTAGCTAACCGTTAGCATTAGCCCGATGCTAACATGTAGCATCATGTTAGCATTCTCTGTTATTCATGTATTTATGGGCTGTTGAACCACTTTGCTCCTCCCCATGTCTTTGTATCTTTATTTAGTAGAAACTATATTCATAATTCAGCGTTTGTTACAGTAGTTTTTGAATAATTAGAGAAAGTTTAGATTTTTAGGCCCGAGCGCCATCAGGGCTGGCGAAGGGCCTCTTGTAATCGTGTAGCGTGCGCGGAGCACTTGGTTGTTCGTTCTGTTAGTTTAGGTGAACGACCGTGTCTTGGTAAGTTGGCAGTGGTGCTTTACTCTTTCCATTTCTGAATGATGGATTGAACAGTTGCTCCGGGAGATGTTAGATTGAGGGAGACAAAAGGGGGCAGGGCGGTCGGCGAGGGCCGATAATCGACGCTTCTATTTTTTGAAAAATAACAGAATCATGTATCATTTTGCTTTCACTTCACAGTTGTCTGTTACTTGTGTGTGAACGTTCAGTAAAAAAAAAAAAAAAAATCTTTATGTTTAGGGTTGTAAACATGACAAAATGTGCAAAAGTTCAAGGTGTATGAATACTTTCGAGAGGCACTGTAAATAAGTTGAATCAATGATGTGGAATGTTCAACACATAAAGGGGAGGTAAGACTGACTTGAATCTCTGGATGATGAGGCTGATCATCCAGTGAAACTGCAGACGCCCTGTCACCTCAGGGTTTGTTATTCATACAGGAAATGCGCAGGATATGTTTCCAGATGACTCGCTTTCCTCACAAATGCATTGATTAGTAAAAATATGACGTAAAATCTATATCTATAGTATACATCGCTTTTTCATATACACTGTAAACCCCAACAGTTCAGCCTTATCAAGAGATTGGAGATTTTTTGGATGGTTTATACTTTTTCGTTTATGCTGGGTGTGTCACTTCTTTTTAAACTTCTTTTCTTCTAACATTCTGTAGCGTCCTATGTTATGTCTTAAAATTTGCCATGAACTCCAGTCAAGTCGTATTACCATCCACTCCCCCTCGGGAGTCCCTTTCTAGATCGAATGGAGGAGCCTTTGTGAACGGAGGAACCTGCATTCTGGAATCTGAGGACTGGACGGTCTGTGATCTTGGCCCGTCTGCTGAGGGATCCTTCGGCCCTGGGTCTCTATAGCCTGTCCGTCCATGGGAGTGGATCTCTCCTTCTGTGGTTCTCCCCAAGGTTTCTCTTTTCTCCTGCCGGGTTTTGAGTTTTTCCTTGCCGTGCTGGAGAGTCTAAGGACGGGGGACGCCCACGCCGCTCGTCGCTGCCTCCTATTGGACATTATATTTGCCTGAACTTTTAATTGTCATATTTATTGCTCTGTTTTATTGCCTTGATGTTTGGTGCAGCTGTGAGGAGACTTCTGTTGTGATATTGGGCTATACAAAACCATTAAACTTGAAACTTGAAACTTGAAACCATCCGTATGCCTTTGTTTAATGTGTCCTTTTTACCTTCATTTGTTAAAATACATTGCTGTCTCAGGTCATTGTTCAAAAGAGCGTACAATAGAAAGACTCCGTCATAACTCCGTCATAACTCCGTCATAAACGGTATAATGTAAATATTACATAGTGGGCCTGTAAGAGTATTTACACAACAAAGGAGTCACGTTACCAATAGAAATGACATTAAAAACAGATGAATGCGCCTGGTCTTGTGTTGGTGGCAAACATTTGAATAAAATCATCCAAGTTCAGTTCTTTTGCTCTTCTGGGCTCAATCCTAAATGGCTTAGCCTTGTGTCAACCACGGTTGTCCATAAATGAGTTTTTATGAGCTTCAGAGCTGAAAAGCTCCGTTCACAAGCAGCACCGGTTACAGGAAGAAGAATTCTGCACAGTGGAAAAAGTTGATTGAACACTTCCTGATAAGGTTCTCAAACACAGGCAGAGCCATTATGCTCGTCAGTTACAGATCTTCACTTTCAGCCTTTCTTTTCAACATTCTTCCAGCCTGGTGTATCTGATGTTTCAAGTCTTCCCGATCACAACCGTACATTTCACCCATAGCTAATACCTGGTCAGCTTTAACCTCTTAACCCCCACCTGAACCAAGCACATTTTCTCCAGTTTGGCTTTACTCAAATCTGAAAGCCTCTTGCAAAAACCTGAGACATAACAGTGACAAAAATGAGACATAATGAATGAAAAGGCAACAAAAAAATGATGAAAAAGTGATAAAGATGTGACGAAAAGGTGCAAAAAATGATCAAAAAATTATCAAAAAGTGACAAAAAAGTGACAAAAAAGTGACGAAAGTGATGAAAAACTGATGAAAAAATTACAAAAAATTGACAAAAAAGTGACAAAAAATCTATGAAAAATTGACAAAAAAATGACAAAAAATGTATGAAAAAGTGCCAAAAAATTGACAAAAAAAGTGAGAAAATGTGACAAAAATGTGATGAAAATATGACGAAAAAGTGACAAAAATGTGATGAACAAAATTACAAAAATGTGATGAAAAAGTGACAAAAGAGAAACAGAAAAGTGGCAACCATGTGACAAAAATGCAAGAAAAAAGATCTGTTTAAATGAGTTCTGTAGGTCTAGGCGTGACACTGGCCTATGCTGTAAGCTTTTAGATTTGGGTAGAGCTGAACTGGAGAAAATGCACTTGGTTAAGGCGGGAGTTAAGAGGTTAAGGAATTTTGCACTTTGTGGATTTAAGGCCTGGATGCCTTTCATTATGGCACAGTTTTATGGTGAAAACCTTCTTTCCATTTCCCCCAAAACAGAATCAATAATGGCGGAGAGCAGAGTTTCCCTGAAGGCGTCTTTGTCTTCCACGAAATACCTCAAACCTACAGAGCCACCCAGTCTTGAACTTACTTTTTGTGCCCTCTTTCCCATACCATCTTCAATAGCAACAGTGCACTTTTTAGCTGAGTCTACTATATCAGGCCACAATGTTTCACAAAATTCAATTCATCTTTTTTATTTGAGCATCTGAGCTCCACAAAGTTCTCCATAGGAACAGAGCACAGTAATCGCCAAATAGATCAATAAATAACGTGTATATGATGCTCAAAAGGAGCAGGCAGAAGCTTCAGCTTGTTAGAGCCTCCCCCCTTTCGTACTTAAGAAATAGATACATTCATTTACTCTGCATAAAGAAGATATGACCTAAAGTCATTTTGTCCTATTCTAGTGACTATACAATCATCAATATTTATGTTACAACATTCTGCTGATTCCAAGACAGGCCAGACTCAATAATTACAAATACCCATCACTGCCAATAACAACGAGTCACCAATCTTTTAAGTTGAACATTTGTTTTTAGTTAAGTGCTTTTAATGGACACAATATGATTGATTGTGTTATTTACGACCACATTATATGATTTATTAATAAATATAATTTATTTCATATTTTGTGCTATTATATCATTATTGATTAATTTATTATACTATTATTTTATTATTATTGTTGCTATTAATTCATAATCAGTCACTTCATTGTCACCATCTACAGCAGACTATGTGACAGTGAGAGCCCTATTCTGTGAGGTGCATTAAAAAGCAGAGTGTGGGTCAGCTGGGAGGGGGCAATGACCCCCAGTCGACCGGCCCAACCCTGCTGCCCTGAGTAGTGACTTTACAAGTGAACGTTAGTAATCTGTGCTGTATGATGCTTCACATAACGAGTTTAATGAGCCCATTGTTGAGAAGCAGTGATGGTGACGACAAGCAGCCACAATATTGAGTTACTTGAGGTTTGTCTTTGTTACACTTGGTTTAGTTCTGACACATCAGAAAAAGTATTGGTGATAAACGATCGAAGTAGATGTAACAGCGATCTGCATTTGTACTTATAGCCAAATATAGCCAAATATATCTATATAGCTTTGACTTCAGATTCACATATCTGATACAAAACAGAGATATGTGAATAAGACAAAACAAAGAGTTATATACACTATATACATACATATACATCAGTGGATACAATCTTTTTCTTGTTTTTCTTGTCTTCTTGTTTTTTCTTTTTTTTTTATTCCCCCCTCCTCTGCAAAACTCCAGAGCACAGTGTGATCAGATAAATAAACAGTGATGTTTGTCAGTTACAGTACTACTACATAGATAGTTTACTGCAGTTGTTTCCATTTCCACACTCAAGGACATTCCTCCGTCCTGTACGCAGACAGTGTGAGTTGTTTATACTTTGATTTGAATTGTAAACGGATGAGCATTGCTTGAGTTGGACTCCCAGTTTATTCCAGAGCCGGACACCACACACAGACACACACATTCGTTTATAGCTGGTACTTTAAGTTGACAACATCCCCTCAAATTGTAACAGTCATCTCTTTTTGTGAACAGTTTTTGAATATTTGGTGGTAATAAGTCCCGGTTGGCTTTATACACTAATTGTGCTGTATAAAAATCAACTAGATCCATGAGTTTGTGTGTTCGAGGTAACCAACTTTGTGAACAGTTCTGATTGCTCGTTTTTGGAGCATTACAAGGGGATGGAGTGAACTTTTGTAATTATTACCCCAAACCTCAATTCCATAAGTTTTTTTCTTTATATGTTTTAATTATACCTCAATTCCATAAGTGAAGTATGACAGTATAAGACTGGAATACAATATATTCAGAGCCTTATGATTTAAAACATACTTAGCTTTGTTTATGATCGCAATATTTTTTGATATCTTTCTCTGTGTGTGTCCAATGTGTGGTTTCCAGCTCAGTTTGTGTCTATAGTGATTCCCAAATTTTGATTTCTGTTACTTTTTCTATTTTAGTACCATTTATAGTTATCCATAATTCAGGACTTTCCTTGTAACTGCCAAACATGATCATTTTTGTTTTGTTCAGGTTGAGTGATAATTTGTTTTAAGCTTAGCTAGTTCCTGATTTAAATCTTGTATTAGTCTATTATAGTTATCGTTTGAATAAAATATGTTGGTATCGTCAGCAAATAACACCATTTTTAATAACTCTGACACTTTAAATATATCGTTGATATAACTAAAGACTTCCCCCGCTCACTTCCGTCAATAACCGTTAGGAGTTACTGCGCGGACGTTTTACTCCTCGTATCATTACGCCTCACAATATAGTCCCCCTTTTTATCTGCTTATAAAATCGACATGCTACATTTCTGTGTAAATATACTTTGCATGAAAACACTTCACGTAACTTTATTTAAATAGGGAACACGTGGAAGAGCTTGGTAGCTTCTATCGTGAGCTTTTTTGGAGCTATGTGACATGTGGGAGAGGCTGCGTATGTGCTCCGTTTGCGTGACAGAGCGCACGGACAAAGACCAGACGGGGATATATTAACACGACTAAGGTTAGGTCAGAACATATCTTCGTATATAAAAACGGTGGCCTATTCCTTTAAGTGTATCGCATAATGACTCCACCATATCAGAAAGCAATTCAGTATCTCCAAGTAGCTTCCGAAAAGTAGAGACAAGGCCAATAAAAGTCAGATCAATCTGTGCAAGAAAGCCACGAGCATCAACTGACCTATCTCTATACTTTTCCAAACTTATTTCTTCAAGCACATGCAACACAGCTGGTAACCTGTCCATAAGATTCCTACCAGCTTTTGCCCTACATGCCCACCTTGTATCACTGAGCTTTGGCAATTCCCTTGGATGATTACCAGCATACATGTCCTTCTGATTATCCATCCACTGTTGATGCTCGGAAGACCCTGATAAATACACATAGAGCTTCTCAAGCAATGAGAAGAAACCGTCAGCCTCTGGCACCAATTTCACCTACAATAACAAGATTTAAACAGTGAGCATTGCAATGGATGTAAATGCATGCTTTGCCTGTCCTTTGATGCGTGCAGCCACACTGAGTGTTTGCCACTCATTACCGCAGCCCCATCGTAACCTTGGCCCACTAGGTTCTCTTTATAGTTAAGGTCATAGCTCTCCAAAGAGTTGATGATGAGCTGACTGAGACCCTTGGCATCAAGATCATAAGCATGGTGAAAATCCACGAAGCTTTCAGGTACAGTGTTGTTGTAGTCATAGCAAAGAACAATGGAAACCTGCTCCTTCTTCTGCAAATCTTTTGTTTCATCAGCAATCACAGACAACACTCCATGTTCCTTTATTTCTTTTAGAATAGAGTCCCGTACCAAATCTGCCAAGCATTTCAGAATTTCATTCTGGATGGTATTACTTGTGTATTTTGCATTGCCCTGTCCTTTCATTTTTTAGACCACTATTGGACTGTGCTTGGCCACAATTTGCAACATCTCTATAAAATTACCCGGATTTTTCGACTTTTCTGTTTCATAATGCCCTCTTTGAGCTATATTTTGTGTTGCTGTATAGCGCAGTACATCAGCAATTGTCTTTATATAGTTTCACTTTTCTTCCACTTTCTTCTTGTATTCTTCATTTATCAGCTTCACAATGGAAGAATCTATGAGCTGTAGCCTTTTGTATTCCTTCCATGCAAACATTGCCTGTTAATGCTTTTTCAAGCCACCGTCTTTACACGTTGCTTTCTTCCAGTGTGAAAGTCCTGTATGCGAAGTAAAAACAGATTCTGCTGCTTTCGGAGTGGAAAAGTGTCTACAAGTATCACAGTATGCTGAGTCTTTGTTTATAGAGTACTCAACCCACGAGTGCAAGGAATACCACGAAGGCTATTACAGTTTTGTTCTTTTAGTAAGACAGAAGGTTTAGTTTACCTGCTTTACTAGTTTCAATCACTTCCTGTGATCTTCCTCAGAAGCATCACCTGGTGGTGGAGGTGTCGTAGCAGCTTACATGGATTTTCCAGTCAGTAACGACCGCTGGATCAGAGAAGCCATCGAGATCAGGAAATGTGCATCAGCATCTATGAACCGGGACGAGGGAGCGTACACCTTATCCCACACCGGGGATGCCGTCCTGGAGAAGGCGCCAGTCAGTAGGGGGCGTAAGCTCTCCCTACTGCCGGGAAAATCCATGTAAGCTGCCTACGACACCACCAGGGGGCGCTTCTGAGGAAGATCACACGAAGTGATCGAAACTAGTCAAGCAGGTAAACTAAACCTTCTGTCTTACTAAAAGAACAAAACTGTAATAGGCTTAACCTAAGAAGACAGTATGAACCTTCTACAAAGGAATACTGTGCTGTCCAGCGCCTCCCGCCCACAGCAGGAAATGCAACCAGGTGGATCACATGATCCAATCAAGGACATGGTGTTGCCTCTTGAACACACACAAAAGAGCAGAAGTACCTAAAAGCTACACCTCAAAGAGGGCTGAGATGCAGTAAAGAGGACAGCCGGTTTTACACCTGCTGAAAAGAATCACAACTTCAAATAAAAAGGAAAAAGAAGTCTGTGTCTTGGAGTGAAATCCAGTTGGTTTATACTAAACAGCACTATGTTTCTGCTTTTACAGTGCATAGTGCTGATTGAATTAATTTGGAAATGACTGAAGTATGTATGACAAGTAAAAGAATCTCCTTCATTCAAGGTTTTCACACCATGTACCACCTTGTAAAATATTTGACCTTCCAAGAACCACTCGACTAATATGGACATAAATAGCACTAAATTGTATCTAATCTGGTGAAAACCATGTCTAAACAAAACCAAACCAATTAACTTACTTTCATTATTTTGCTTTTGTAATTTGTAATTATTTCAATTAATTTGTTTAGCTTGCATCATAAAAAGCACAATGCATACGGGATTCCCCCTTACAAAACTAATAGGCCATAAAAAAAGAGCCAGCGACTTACAAAGGGTGACTGGGCTACCAGGAAAAGTAGTTTGTCAACGCTGTAGTATAAAATCTTTAAAAAGTAGATATTATTCTTGTATTCTAGAGAGTATTCTTAGTGCTTGTTTACCAATTGAATGGTGAAATGCAGCCAAGTGTAGTATGCAGTGGAGAAAAGATAAAGATGGCACCTACTGCCTGAATGACAAAAAACAGGATTTAGGGCTCTTACCAGGACTGCAGAACTGAGGACTAAACCAGGATTTAGGGCTCTTACCAGGACTGCAGGCTGTAGGCTGACCCTCATGTGCTCTCCCTCCGTCTTCTTGCTCCTCCTGATTGAGGTTGCAACCACTACGTGAATGATATAAACCAGGATTTAGGGCTGTTCACCAGGTCTGCAGACAGGCCTCAACTTTGATTATGTTTAAGTCGAGGCTGAAAGCACACCGATTTACTATGGTGTCAGGGGCCTAGCTCACACTTGGCTAAAAAGTTATCTAAGTGATCGAAATCAGTACGTACATATTAATAACAGCAACTCAAAGGAGGAAAAAATAACCCACGGTGTTCCTCAGGGCTCCGTTTTGGGACCTAAACTATTTATCATGTACATTAATGAAATCGCTGAAGTCCTCAACAAATTACAATGTATCCTATTTGCTGATGATACCAGTCTGTTCTGTTCTGGAAAAGATCTCGAGCTGCTTTTGAATACAGCAGGAACTGAGCTTAAGATACTAAAAAAATGGTTTGATATAAATAAACTTTCCATAAATCTGCATAAAACTAAATATATTGTGTTTGGAAACAAGGAAGTAAACAAACCGTGTCAACTCAAAATTGGGGAGGTAGAAATAGAAAGGGTGTTTGTAACAAAGTTTTTGGGAATCAATATTGATGATAAGTTAAATTGGAAAGCGCACATAAATACACTAAAGACTAAAATTTCTAAAATTATTGCCATACTATGTAAAATTAAAACCTCTGTGAATCAAAATACATTATATATACTGTACAATTCCCTCATCCTTCCATACCTTAGCTATTGTGTGGAAATATGGGGGAATCCCTATAAAACATACAACCTCTCTTTTTATTGCAAAAGAAAGCAGTTAGAGTGACCAGCCATGCAGAATATACTCCAACAAATCCACTTTTTATTAGACTAAATATCTTAAAATTGCATGATCTTGTTGATGTTTACACAGCAGTTGTGATGTACAAAGCTCACAGTCTCAGGCTCCCTCAGAGTCTACAGGAGATGTTTCAAACTAGAGAATCTATAAACAACCTTAGAGGAACTGATCTGCTACAGAAACCTCTGGCGCTCAGTAATACTAAGAGGAGGAGTTTATCTATTCAACTTAAGGCTCCAAAACTATTAAAGCATTTAAGAAAATGTATAAGTTAAACATGATAGTGAAGTATAGAACACTTGAATGAAAACCATTAGAAAAGAAGTCGATCGAGGAAACATAGCATCATTTTTGTTTGTTGAAGTTTAAGTTTTGTGCTGAAGTGTTTCCATCGTTGGTATTAGAGAAAGTGTATAATGTGTCATCTTTGGACACAGAGTCACAGTTTGTAAAAGGGTTTAGGCAGAATAAGTCTTGGCTTCAGCCTAAACCCCTTCGGTCAGGCATCATTTAGATTTAATTCTTAATGTATGTGGTTTCTTATTGTATAATGTCTAAGATCTTTGGAAAACATGTGACATGCGATTTAAATGTTCATAATGACCGAAGAAAATAAATTAACTTAACTAACTAACTTAACTGCCGCCTATGACAATTGAGAATATGAAAATATTCAATTCAATTCAATTCAATTCATCTTTTTTATTTGAGCATCTGAGCTCCACAAAGTTCTTCATAGGAACAGAGTTCAGCATACTAATCAAGCAAAAGAAAGATACATGCGTAGGTGAATCGCCAAATAGATAAATAAATAACGTGGAATATTAATATGAAAATATTAATGTGAATATTGTATCGGTTGATTAGTTTTTATTGCATTTCTATTGTGTTCGGTGTTGCTGTGAGGCACATTGAGTTGTACATGAAATGACTGAGGACTAAACCAGGATTTAGGGCTCTTACCAAGACCGCAGACTGTAGGCTGACCCTCATGTTGACTCTGAAGTTGATCCTGTTCTGCATAACTTTTCTTTTGCTCTTTACTAAAATAAAACAAAAGGTCCCTTTTCCTCCCTGACTTCTTCCCTTCCTTGTCCTGAAACCGCATTCTTACGACTGCAGTGCATATTTTGAGAATTAATTGTAAATGAGGGTGTGAGCTAACTAACAAACTCCCTCTCTCTGAACCTCGAGAGCTTTGTTAAACACTCATGTTTTTGCACAGGCTTTTAACACGAGATGAGCTGAGCATTTTTTCATACTGTGATTTTAACTGTTTAATGTTTAACTTTTCTTATCGTGTTATATTGTTGTGTTTTGTAGTTTTGCATGATTGCACTGTGTATAGCACTTTGGGGAGTGATGACCCCAAACTTGACCATACAACGCAATATTTTTCCGATCAAACGTAATGATTATTGTGAAATAACGCAATCATATTTGGGATGAGCATGAAGCTGCTTACAGCATCTTTGGCGTATTGAGAGTGAGGAGTTGTTGTCACGGCGCAGAGCCCCTCCCCCCGATCCTGCCTGCCGCCATGTTGGCATAAGTCCCGCGGCAAAACAGATTGTTCACGTGTGTTCTTCACGCTGCAGTAGCGGAGGTTCTTACTATTCCACACTGTTGTACCAGACCTGAAAGTCACTGCTGCGTTAAAAACTGCTCCAATACCTCACACGACAGACATGGAAGACGTAGGAACAACGAGATACAGTTTTTTAGGTTACCGAAATGGACACAGGATCTAGGAGAGCTAGGGCCAGATCTTGTGGTTCAGAGCGCAGGCTGTAGAGCAGACGGTGGCGCTCCTTGTAATCTTCAGTGTCATACCTGGCCCAAAAAGTGGGCGGGACAGACTCACATTGCGATGTTGTGGTGCCGCCCCCTCCCCATGCTTTCCCAGACCTGCGGAAGGCGGGGGGTTGTGAGGGGGGGTTCTCTTGTACACGCGTAACATGCTGATGCAGCGCAATGTTTAGTAAAGATTAAAGAAATAAAAGTGTCCCTCCGCTGCTGCAGATCCAAGCTGAGCGGGCGGGTCAGAGAGGCAGCCTCGCGCTGGACACCGTTCAATACGCAAAGTTACGAAATGTACAGGATTTAAGAAACTGTCATATCGGCTGTGGAGGAGTTACAGAGGTTTGAAGCAGTTGAAAGAAAACTGTAGCGTATTGGAACATTTGCGCTACAGCTGCAGGATTCTTGGAGCGGCTGAATTTGAAAAAAAGAAAAAAGTTGCTCTGCGTCCTGTAAAATGCACTTCTTTCTTTTGGACTGAGCTGTGGCTCCACAAGAAGCATCATCAGGAGGTAAAGACTGACACACGATGGAAACGTCTCCTTAAAACTCAGATCAGACCTGGTGTTGTGGCACTTGAGGCATGTGTGGTTTATTTATGGAAAACTGTTGTTTTGGTGCAGTTTCTTCGTTTCTCCCCCGACTTCATTCGATACGTCTTTGTGGGAAATGTACAAGCGCAGAGATGCTCTTTGGGAAGTGAACAGAGAGAGGCTGAATATGTGGATGAGCTTCTTTCACTTTGATCATAAAGCTGGAGGTCTTTCAGAACAGCGGGTCAGGGGTTTGGTCAGCGTATGTCCCTTCAGCTGAGGAGCAGTGGCTGAGCAGGAGTTACTCATGTTGTTTGAGATGTTCTGGTCTCACATGTAACTCTCTTATTCTGCATCAGGCCTTTGCTCTGGTTTAGATGTGATTTAGTCCTGCCTTAGCCCTGATACATCATGTTTTGCCCTGGTTTAGTTCTGAGTAGTCCTCGTTTATAATTAGGCTCTTTATTATTCAGTATGAATATGTTATTACAATGTTTCTAAAGCCTAAAATGCTGGAATATAATACAACTATTGTGTTTAGGTCCAATTCTATTCTATTCAAGCATTGATGATGAAATTATCATTTACTTATCCCAAAAATATGAATATATTGGTGGCAGTGGTCGGCTCACCGACTGACTGGCCCAGTGGCCAATGACCTCCGACAAATCTGGGCCAGTGACAAAAGTAATTGAAGAGCCCTGATGTAGCTGCTTGAAATGTAACAAGTTCTCCTTGGATGGCGTCTTGTTGATGTTATATTGTGAAATGTACTTTTTTCATTGCTCTGAATTTGGGGGTACAAGCTCATACCAACTACTTTAGGGCAGAATGTATACTGCTCAAATAAACGACTGAACTAAACTAAACTAAACTCTGCACATCTAGACGAGATGTTATCAACAATGTTCTTGATGAACACAGAGAGCTGAAGTGTGAGCTTGATAAGTACTGGATGAATGAGAACTTTCTGAGTGGTGATGATAACACGGTGAAGTATTACACAAGGCTTCCAGACTTTGCATTGTTCCAGACACTTCTACTCACCTTCACTCCATATCTGCCTCGAGGTAGAATGAAGAAGCTCTCACCCCTCGAGCTTGTCCTACTGACTTCAAGGGTTATTTCAGGATTTTTCACATAGGGCCTCATTTCCTAGTTATCCAGAGAGTTGCTGATTTCTGGAGATATTTTTTTTTGCAACTCATGCAGTTCTTATATTTGAAGAGTTTTGTGGTGCTAGGCTAATGCAAGGCTAGCACATTTTTACGATATCATTAAAAAAAAAATCATTAAAAACAGTGTGACCCGCTCCACAGAGCACCTGAGGCAAATCACTTAGAACACCAGACTAACCATATACACAGGGCTGTCAACTGTTGCTCTTTCACCGTGAGACACACGCATTTGAGTGCCTTCACACGCTCTCACGCCACAGCCCTCATGTCTCACGCTCAACCCAAAAAATATCAGCGAGCGGCTGCAGACGCCTTATTTTCATGTGTGTGTGTGTGTGTGTGTGGGGGGGTGTGTTTGTGGGGTGGGTGTGTGTGTGTGTGTGTGTTCTTGTATTCATCACGTTGTGGGGACTGAGATCTGTATACACAGTCACGTCATGGGGACCTCTTCCCCTATGGGGACCAAAAATCAGGTCCCCATAAGGAAAACCACTTTAGATGAATGGGGGAACTGTTTTGAAGGTGCTGGGCAAAGTTTCAGCTTTGGCTCAGAAGTCACGTTTAATGTGTGTGTAGGAATTGCTCATTGGCACCCCTAGTGGTAATGACTGGTAGGACACATTGGTTTCCACACACACATTTTCCATAGATGGTCAGGTACCGCCCACTTCCTGGTCCCCATGTGGAATGATCTTACAATCGACGGATTTCAGCAACAACTTCAAATTCAACAGGCAGGTAAGCATAATTTTAAGAGCAAATATTTTATATGTTATTTAATAGCAACCAAGTTAGTGCTAATTAACGTATATGACCTGAAACTGATTATTGTTATTGTATTTTTATTATAATGTACTCAGAATATTAGAGCAAATAGTATTTAGTACTTTCTCAATAAGCTTTTAGATAAAAGTAAGACCAAACTGGAGAAAATGTGCTCGGATCAGGTGGGTGTTAAGAGGTTAATATCAGTCACTGCAGCCATGATCTCTCTGTACTAGACCAAACATTTCCTCAAAAACAAAATTATTTTGCCTCTATATTATATTATATTATTGGCCTTTAGAATTAGTGATGTCACCTGAAACCCAGCAATACATGAGCAGGCTGTGTGGCCTACTCATGGTGAACAGGGAGAGCTAGGCAGAGAGAGACAGAGGGTGGAGTAGATGCAGGCCAAGGAAAAAGATCCACAAGCTGTGGGGATGCAGGTGAGTGTGGAACGGACAGTGACCAAACCTGGGTATTTGACACTAAAAACACTTGTTGACTTTTATATTTTTTCCGCACGGGTTTGTATGTGAGCTTTAAAATTAGCTGTGATTATCGTTAGCCTGTTGGCTCCCTTCACTGCTAACAGGCTAATGTCGGAGCTAACAGGCTAACAGACGTGACTCTTTCCTGGTAAACTAGAGGGCTGTATCTGTTCACTACTCATGCAAAACGAACCAAACGTGTAATTGGTTAAGATTCAGAGATTTACTTTGCACAGTGTTCCTATGAAGCAAGATTAGCTGTGGTTTTAATGTTTAAACTGTTAGCATTAGCAACTAGCTCGGACGATAGATTCTACCAAACAGCACGTGGTTAATGTTACCTGCTAGTGGTACTTTCAGCTAGAAAACAAACGTCTTTTCAGTACACATGTAGGGTCTGAATTATATAATTAGAGCTTTCTATGGAATAGAAGTTGCCCATAGCAGCAATACTTTTTAAGAAGTAGTTTGCAGTTAAGTTTCATTGGTATAAGTATGTGATGTCAGTACATTCAGAAGTGGGTGAAAGGCATAAATATTTTAGTAGTAGAAAGGAAAAATAAAACATACTGAAGTGCTTGCTAAAAATATTACATAAGTATTGATTAATGGTTGATTATAAAGGTTTGACTCCAGATTATTAGTGATGGTATGGTAAATGCATTCTGTTGTTTCAGTTTTAGGTAATTTAATGGCACCACGAATCAGCCCGGAAAAAGATGCCTTGCATCATGTCATTAACAAGTGTGACAAAACCAAGTTGGACATCAAGTTCATTGATCCAGTAAAAGGTATGTTGGTTTGCAGTGGTCAATTTATATTATTTATGGAAACAAAAAATATATAAAAAGTTTGCTTTATTTGCAGGACGGGGTCTATTTACAAAAGGCACTTTTGGCAAAGGAGAATTTGTTGTGGAGAATCGAGGAGATGTAATTGATTGCACAGAACTAGAAAGGCGGAGGAGAGTCTACCATCCATCCTGTGCCGTGTTCCTGTTCGAATTTAGGTGGAGAGGGAAATCCTGGGGTAAGAATTCACAATTTAAAAAAAATTATATTCTGTAATATCCAGTAAGTAAACAAACTGGATATATTATATGCTGAAAAAGCTATCACTCATGTAGCCTTATTTAACTGGTAAGGAGGTAAGGTTTGTGTATGTAAACTTGTTGATTATAGCACTGTATATTCTATAGAACATTGCAGCGTTAAGACTGTCTATATTTGTGTTTAAAACCTTTTTATTTATCTTTTTAGCATTGATGCCTTGATAGAAGATGGCACATTTGGACGTATTGTTAATGATGACCACATCCACCCAAATTGTAGAATGAAAAGAATTGACGTTGATGGGAAGCCACACTTGTGTCTGTTTGCATTACAAGACATAAAAGAAGGAGAAGAAATTACATACGATTATGGAGGAGACGACTGCACATGGAGAGAAAAAGTATGTAGCAAACACATAATTAAAAGAATTGCTTATTGCTGAACTGATATGAAAAACATCCTTTCAGTTACTGCTATTGACGTTAATCTTGTTTAAAAGTTTGTTTGTTTGTTTGGTCTCTATGAAGACAGAATATAATTTTGTCCTCAAGTGACATGTCCCTGACTATAGACATGGCTTAGACAAAAATCAGACAGACTTTAGTCCAGAGGAAGTCTAGTTTAGTAATCCAGGCTTGGTGGTACATTTCAGTATTTCATGAGATGGTGCTTGGTCTGAAAAGTTGGAGGAGCGCTGTTTTAGTGATTTACAGTGATTATTTCTTTATTTGATTTAGTTGTGTTCTATTGTAAAGTCTTAAATCTTTTGTCTCCCACAGATGACCCACGTGACGGCAGATGGCACAACTCCAGATGTTCTCGATCATTCTGACCTGCCCGAGTCCTGCAGTAATGCATCTTTGACAGAAATGCCTCTAAGAAAAAGGTAGGATCATGTTTATCAGTCATTACAAAAAGACCAGAGGCTCTCTTGGTCAGTTCTGTTAAATCTTTTTAAACATTTGTTGACAATTAAGTATCATTTTTGTATTTGTAGTTCATTTAACTATGTTCAGTTAGTGGGGTAGTGCAAGGTGAATATTTGGAGCCTTTTTAGGTCATGGTGGACGAGGACTTTTAACTTGGAGGTTTCTTTCAAATGTACCCTCACGATGTCCCCATAACGCACTTGGAGTGACTGCTGTTGAGTTGAATCTTGTGTGAAAGTCCAGTTAACCGTCCCCACACAGAAGGAATGGAATAGTGTGTGAAGGTCCTCATGTGACATGTCCCTGACCCTAGATATGTGTGAGTGCAAACACGAGTTAGTTTTACATCTGTAGTTGTCAAACTATGCTTTGTGTACCACTGGTAGTCCTTGGGCCTCTTAAGGTGGTTCTATTGATTTTCATTTGTGATCATTGTGCTTTAGTAATGGCTGTAAACAAGGAGTTTCTGCAGTAGACATGGCTTAGACAAAATTCAGACAGATTTTATTCCAAAGGAAGTCTAGTTTAGAAAACCCTGATTTGATTGTAATCCAGACTTGGTGGTACATTTCAGTGTTATTATAATTTTATAACTGTAGTTGTCAAATTATGTTTCATGTGCCACTGGTATTACTATGTTTTATATAGTGTGTGTGTAAGGAAGTGTTTGAAGGGTTAGTGTGATGGGAACACATTCAGACATAATATCATCCACTTAAAGCCCCAGTGTGTATTTAGTTCCGTTGTTCAAAATAATTAATGGCACGGTATGCAGGTCCCAATTAGCTTGTAGGTTTTTTGTGTTGTCTGTTGTTTATACTAGTTTTAGTTTACAGATTCTTACACAGCCTACATATGAGAAAAGTGATTCTGTCCCTAAACTAAGGAGGACAAAAAGTGTCATAGTAAGTCCCATTAATATATGTACCTTTTTATGAATCTTTGTTTTTCTGTTATCATCCAGTGAAGTTCGATGTCTTTTGGTTGATTTTATATTCCTTTTTTACTGCATTGCATTCTGATCTTTTGTTTTTTTAAGTTTTTTAATTTGTCTTTGTGTTGTTACATATTTCTACCATTCTTTGTTGTTTACATGTTGTTTTTCTTGTTTTGTTCAGATGAAAGACATAAATCATCTCGACTCGGATGAGCTGTTTGATTCCACGGATAGTTCAGACAGTTATGTTCCAGATACCACATCTGGTTCCGAAAGTGATAGTGGTTCCCATTTAACACAAAACAAAACAAGACGCCGATTTTATAATGAACTGAATCTCAATGAACCGCACCCTGCAAACGATCTTGAATGTGACTCCACTACTTCAGACATGATGCACAGTCTTTCAGCCGAAACATCCGCTACAGCTGAACACAGTTCAAGTCAAGACACTGTAGGTATTGTTGTTAGCGCATACAAGAAAAAGGGTGGACAAAGAATCTACAACAAAAGACATTATTGCTTGTTCTGTTCTAAGCCATACGCAAAAATGGCAAGGCATCTAGAAAAATCACATGCAAATAAATCTGATGTGGCCCGTGCTCTAAGCTTTCCAAAGCGATCAAAAGAGAGAAAATACCACCTTGGCTATATTCGCAATAAAGGCAACTATGCCCACAATGCCGCTGTTATGGAATATGGATCAGGAGAATTAGTTCCATTTAAACGACCACAGAAAAACCTACAAGGTGAAGATTTCATGCACTGTGCATACTGTCAAGCACTCTTTACAAGAAAGGTTCTCTGGAGACACATCCGTAATTGTAAGCTAAACCACAGTCCGTTCATCCGAAACCAGGAAAAAACCGTATCCAGTCCATGTGCACCTACACTGGGCCTGTGCCTTCAAACATGACCAAACAACTGTGGGACGTTATCAGTGTCATGAATCCTGGTCCAATTACTGATATAATAAAAAATGACAACGTAATTACTGAAATTGGGCAGCGCTTGCTGAATAAAGGTGGGCTTACAGCCAAGAACAAACAAGTGTGTGCGGGAAAAGATGCGAGAATTGGCAAGGTTGGTTTACAATGCTAGAAGAGTCACCTCTGCAAACTCTGGAAGATTGTGTCAATCCAAAAAAGTACATCGAGACTGTGAAAGCTGTCAAGTACACATGTGGCTATGACAGTGGAAATGACAAGTTCATGATCCCATCACTTGCTAATAAGCTAGGAAATTCCTTAGTGAAAGTGAGCAAACTCCTAAAAGCACAAGGTTTAATTTCGAATGACCAGCAGCGTGTGAAGAATGCAAGTGAAGTTTTAGAGGTACATCAGAACAATTGGAATGAGCTCATCTCAGCTACAGCATTAAGGAACATCAGAGAAGCCAAATGGAATGTCCCAGCACTAATGCCTTTCACTGATGACGTTCAAAAATTGCATGCATACTTGGGTCAACAGCAAGATGAGTGGTTCAACACGCTGTCTGAAAGTCCTTCTACAAAAGCATGGATGGAGTTAGCCAAGGTATGTCTTGCCCAGATGATTCTCTTCAACCGGCGCAGAGAAGGGGAAGTGTCAGCCATGCCTTTGACTGCATTTTTGACCAGACTTCAGATCCACATAATGATGTGGACTGGGCTCTTTCGGAAGTGGAGAAAAAACTCTGCAGACACTTCACCAGAGTCATTACCAGAGGCAAGCGTGGCCGGCCTGTTCCAATTCTTCTGACTCCTAAAGTTCTGAATGCCTTGGATCTCCTTGTCAACCAGAGAGAGACTTGTGGCGTTTTGAAAGAGAACATACATATGTTTGCTAGACCAGATGCAATGTCTCACTTGAGAGGGTCAGACTGCCTTCGTGTATTTTCCAGAATGTGTGGTGCAAAGTGTCCAGAAGCTCTAACATCGACAAAGCTGAGAAAGCATGCTGCGACTCTCTCTACAGTACTGAATATGACAGACACAGAGATGGACCAACTGGCTAATTTTCTCGGACATGATATAAGGATCCATCGTGAGTTTTACAGATTCCCTGAAAAGACATTGCAGCTGGCTAAAATAAGCAAAGTGCTAATGGCTCTTGAACAAGGAAGAATGTCTCAATTCCATGGGAAAAACCTGGATCAGATTAGAATAGATCCTGATGGTATGTTATTTTATTGTCCATTTTTATACCATGGGCTTTACAAGCAATTATAATCAACGGTTATGATGTGCTTGCTGAACTCCTACAGAAAAAGTTGTCATTGAGGAGGAAAATGAGGAGATAGAAGAGAGACACTATCCTTCAACTACTTATGGTATGTATTACTACCCCGATTAACTATTACTTTACTGTGCTGGTTTTTGCATGATTTATATACTTGTACTATAAATTGTACCATCAATGATGATGGTACAATACTTGTACCATCAATTGCCGGAAAACGGCAATTGATGGTTTGTATTACTACACTAAATAACTTTTTTGTGTTTTTTGTTAGTTTTTGCGCCATATTTGTAGCTATAAAAGTCTGAGCTTATATGGAAAATTCTTCTGATACATGAATTGTGTATTATTCAGTTTTTAATGGTACTCTCGATCTTTCAGAAGATGTTGAACTAAGATTTTCATTATTTCACATAGAACCAGTAGAACAGGTCGCACTTTCTCCTACCGGACATGTTCCGCCACCACCTAAGGGCGCACTCACACTTGACATCCGAACCTGCCACTCTCCAGCTCGTTTGAGGAAAGGCCTGGATGCCCCGAACGGCCCGCGCTCACACTTACACAAACGAACCGAGCCGTGGCTGAACACGAGGAGTTGTTTACAAGTGCACGTGAGCAGCAGCAGCGCAACATAATGCGGAAGAAAACAAAAACCTAAACAGCTGCGTGAAATAATGTCTACTATGAGCCCTGTCAAATCTCTTCACTCACATTTCTTTGCATTTTACAGCAGTTTAACAAAAAGGGCTATGGTGAATATAATAGTCAATTTTAATAAAGCAGAGCAATAGAGAAGTGCGCGTCCCTCTGTCCCGCTCAGCTGAGGCGGGGGGGGAGCAGCACCTGCCGCCCTGAGCCTTTCTTTGGAGTCATATACAGCCTTAAAAAAAGCCTACGAGAACAGAAGATCTGACGCTCAGTTTATGTCATTCATTGCTGCTTCGGCCACTGGTTAAACAGCGTTATGTTGGTGAACTCCTGGAAGTCTACGCTTTACGTTACAACAAAGCACTAAACACGAACGCACACCAAAATCACAAGCGATAAAAGCACCTGCAGGTTTTATCTGTCCCACTAAAGCCTGCGGACAAACCAGGTACAGCAGCAGAGAAGCTCGGACACAGGGCGGGAGAAGCACAGCCACTCCCGTAAAGTCAGCCCGAGACGAGCGTGAAGCGGCCAGGGCGTCGGGAGTGAGCGGTCGGGAGTGAGCGGTCAGAGAGACGAGCGTGAAGCGGCCAGGGCGTCGGGAGTGAGCGGTCAGAGAGACGAGCGTGAAGCGGCCAGGGCGTCGGGAGTGAGCGGTCAGAGAGACGAGCGTGAAGCGGCCAGGGCGTCGGGAGTGAGCGGTCGGGGAGACGAGCGGTGTGTGGCCCGGGGTCCGGGGAGCCGCCCGGGAGCAAAGCGGTCGGGGGCCGGGGAGACGAGAGCGAGGCAGCCGCTGCTCTGTTTGATAAATACAGCCTTTTCTCACTGTTTTACGTGACAAATGCACCCGCCCACACAACCGCTGCTTGTATCCGTGCGTGTGCGCAAACACGAGCAACCGAGCCGCGCTCTGGCCCCCCTCCTCCAAGCGGGCCAAAGTCCTGTACTCACACTGCACAAACGAACCGTGCTGAAGGGGCTTCCAGCACTTGGGCGCGGTTCGGATGGACAAGTGTGAGTGCGCCCTAAGAAACGAAAATCATCGTCACAAAAGATTTCCTCAAGTGCCAGTGCTGCATTGTCTTCTTGGAAAGGTGAACTTGTTGCTCCTCCTTATGTCTGCTATCAATTATACCATCAAACATACATTCAGAAACAACACACTGAAATAATCAATCTCTCTCTCTCTCTTTCTCTAGCTTTCTATCTAGCTCTATCTATCATCTCTTTAGCTCCCTATCTAGCTGTGTATCTCTAGCTCTATATATCATCTATCTAGCTCTCTCTCTCACTTTCTATCTAGCTCTATCATCTCTCTCTAGCTCTATCTCTATCTACCTAGTTCTCTATCATCTATCATCTCTCTATCTGTCTAGCTCTATCATCTCTCTCTATCTCTATCAGTTACTCTTGTGATATACAGTAGGAACGTGTAACCTGAAATGTTCCACCGTGTGGCTTTAACCTTCATGCATCTATACATTTTCTGAATACAGATAGGATTGGAAACACTGAATGCTCTCTAAACCATTTCTTTTTTTGTGACCACTTAAAGACAACAAACAGAAGAAGTGTCCCTGGCAGCCGACTGAGATACAGGCAGTGGAGAAGCATCTGAAGCGCTTCATTACATCACGTGTACCTACAAAGAGTGACTGCGAAAAATGCTTGAAAGCAGAACCAGAAGCACTAATCAACCGTGACTGGAAAAGCATAACATTTTTCGTTTATAACCGTAGTACAGCTCTTAATAAGAAACTACAGCACTGTAAGGGAGAGAGCATAAAGGGGAGGCCGGTGTAACA
This sequence comes from Gobius niger, assembly GCF_951799975.1. Lineage (NCBI taxonomy): Eukaryota > Metazoa > Chordata > Actinopteri > Gobiiformes > Gobiidae > Gobius > Gobius niger. Next base: position 980,032 of record NC_136861.1, read on the forward strand.
GGCCAGAGTATACCCCCATCTGGACTACACCCGGGGTTAAAGGGGCCTAGGCCATTTCATACCCCCCCAGGCCAGATTATACCCCCAGTTATAACAGTATCTTAGGGTGATAGAGTGGGTTGTCCTTTAACCGGAAGGTTGGCAGTTCAAATCCATGCCTCTGCAGGTACAGGCTGTTGTTGTGTCCTTGGGCAAGACACTTTGCCTACCTATGCATGAGTGAGTGAGTGAATGAGTGAAGGTAGTGAATATTGCTGAAGTTATTGGAGCAGTTACTTCAACATAAAGACCTTGTCGGAAAGTTGGTTGATCACTATAAATGTGTTCCTTCAAATTCACAAGTGCTTTCATGTTTTCAGGACGGTGAAAATTATAAGAATAATATTTTGTTTTCAAGAGGGGAGCTCAGAAGTTCATTATGCTTATATATTGATGATTTTGAAGTGTGCAACCTGGTAGGAACCTCTCGTAAAAAACAAACTTTGTGCGGTTTATTGGATTCTGGGCAACTTGCCTTCTGGTTGCAGTTTAGCCCTTTCCTCAGTTTACTTAGCATTACTGTGTAAAAGTGAATTTATTAAATCTTTTGGTTATGAAAAAGTATTTGAAACTCTGCTGCGTGATTTAGTCATACTTGAGAAGCAAGGTTTATTCGTTCCCCTCCTTGGTTGGGTTATCAAGGGTACAGTTCAGTGTGTCGTCGCCGATAATCTTGATCCTGGGGCTCATGGGCTTGGAGGATTTGTGGAGAGTTAGGCTAATTATTTTTGTCGTTTCTGTCCAGCCCACCATTCTGATATCAATACGTATGAGGTAAAGACTGGAGCATTTGAACAAAGAACAACGGAAAATCATCAAGTTCATATCAAGACTGCTCAAGAACAAGGTGTGAACTGCTTAGGTGTAAGAAAAAGCTGTGTTTTATCGGATAAGCTGTCGTATTTTAATGTCATTACTGGTTACCCTCCAGACATTGTCCATGTTTTCTTTGAAGGTATAGTGCCTGTTGAGTTGGCGCGGTGCATTGACATACTCGTGTCAAATAAAAATTCACTCTGGAACAACTGAACGATCGTATTTGTTCTTTTCCTTACAAGGAAGGAGATGAGTGTTAACAAAAGCTGTGAGTAAGAAAAAGAGACGTTCTCTTGGAGGTAACGCTCATGAAAACTGGTGTCTTATTCGCTTGCGTCCCTTTATCATTGGGCCAAATGTCCCCACTGATGAACCAGCTTGGCTGGTTATTTTAGACTTAAAGATCTTGTAGTAGCTCCTGTTCATAGTCTACAATCTATTGCATCCTGTATTTGGAGAGTAAGGTCTCAGAGCATAGAAAGCGTTATCAAAGTATTTCCTAATCAATAGCTGATGCCTAAACACCACTTCATTGAGCACTATGCAGAAATGATCAAATGTTTTGGTCCTCTAGTCTCGTTATGGACTATGAGATTCGAGGCCAAGCACAGTTTTTTCAAACAGGCTGTTCGGAACATCAAAAACGTCGGAAACATAACTAGCTCTTTAGCGCGTAAACATCAGTTAATGCTTGCATATAGAATGCTTTGTCCTGATGATGAAAATTCCACGGATGTTACGTGACAGAAGTGCTGATGGATGTCCTTAAAGATGATGTTGTGAAAACTATCTCTGACAAACATCCAGACGTGACTGCTGTCTGGATCTTGTGGCGGTCTACCAGACTTCTGTGAAATTCAACATTTGTGCATTATTAAAAAAGGCACACACCTCATCCTGAAAAAACTAAATTCCTGATACACAGAGCACTATAGAGCTTTTCAACTACAAACAACGACAGAAGTGGTCTTTGTATCCATGACAGAGCTTGGCGACCCATACTCTCTATGTGATTATCAAGTTGGACACTTGCGGATGGTCAACTTGAAAAGGCATATTCACATAGGTAATTGTTTTATTTGATTTCGCTCCATGCGAGATAAACAAGCACTTATGGGCTCTTCTTCTGGTCTCAGTTTTGGCTTCAGTTCTGGACTTAGTACAGACTTTAAGGCCCCATACCTGATATTAAGTAGTGGAATCAAATTGGTTTGGCCCTTCAGTGTATTGCAAAAGCAGACATTGGTGAAAGTAGATCTGTGTTTACTGTGCACCTACTTAAAAATCATACATTTGAAATATTGATGCTCAACTAGCAGGCTTGTTTACAGTGTTGCTCCCTGCAAGTTGTGAAATGTGGATTATAGACTCATCCCTGAGAAGAAAAAGTGAGTTAGGAACAATTATGAATCAGTTGGAACAAAAACATTTAAAAGTGACAAGGACTCCCACGGCATGCAAACTTAAGAGCCTCAGGCCCAAGACGACTGGGTTTGCTGTCAACTGTCCCGGCTCCAACAACCCAGGAGTTACTCCAACACCAGCACCCGAGGAGAGGGTATGGACTCACAATGGCGGCACGGTAGCGCAGCGATTAGTGCTTGTGCTTCACAGCTAGAAGGTCCGGGTTCGATTCCCACCAAGGACGGGGCCTTTCTGTGTGGAGTTTGCATGTTCTCCCCGTGTCTGCGTAGGTTTCCTCCGGGTACTCCGGTTTCCCCTACCACTAAAAACATGTACAATAGGCCAGGATGTATGAGAGTGTGTTTGAGAGTGCGCATGGGGGACGACGGATGAGAATTAGCCTAAGGCTACAATCCGGTGTGGCTTGTTCATTAACTTGCACTGTCCCTACCAAATAAACCATAAATAAAATGTTGATCTATATATCCATAAAACATACTTTATCCTTGTTTTGTTACCGGTCAACTATTGCCCCAGAAATCACATCAATAATGTATATTTTTTTGTAAAGAAAGTTTTTGTAAATGAAGTATTTGACCGTTGTTTGTTTATATATGTAACCAAATGTTTTCCTCACACATTATGAGATGTTTCTGTGCAAGAGTTCTTTTTAGGCAATGTGTTAGTTGTGCATTAAAATACAAGGCTTCATTATATTGAAGTCTTTATTCCTAACAAAACCAAGTGAAAACGTAAACTATAATCGGCGTGGTATGAATCCAGTGTAGTGCTGATTAGGATCAGGAAATGTGTCTCTAATTCTCCAAACCACACAACTAGGGATGACAACCCGACGACCGGCCCCCAGACTCCCATGGCGCCAAGCCACATACAGCCAGTACGCAGCATGGCGAAACTGTGGGTTGTCTTCTCCATGGTCTGGTCCATCAACCATAGCACAAAACTCATTCCAAAGTCGACGGGCCAAGCGCAAACTCCTTTCTGAATGATACATGTGTCTACATGTGGCACTGTAGATTTACAGTGCTCTGGAGGGTGCCAGCAGCATTTTTATCTATATCTGTTGGCATTTCCCGGCAGTGAGCACATCTACACCAGGGGGGCTGGTTTTCAGGGGGTGCATTTCTTTCAGGAGGTGCAGTGAGAGAGAATGTCTTAAAGAACACCCGGGCCTCTGTCCACCACTCTTGTCAACACGTCCTGAGCCTGCTGCAGAGTCATATTCTGTATGTGTCCCTATAAAGAGAACGTTTAGTTTGCTTACGGTTCATTACATTTGATGTAAACGGTCATGCAGACTTCTCAAGGGACTTGCACGTTCGAAGTCGAGCCTCTGCGTTCTTAGCTCCTGAACACGGGCTAAATCCTCCACACTGAGGTCCACAGCTGGGTCTGCTGCACCGCGGCCTTGCACCTGACCACAGCCTCGCACCTGACCCCTTCCACAACTCTGACCGCGGCCTCGGCCCTGGCCACGGCCCCGAGAGGTAGATGCTCGGCTTCTTTTTGGAGCTGCTGCAGGATCCTCCCATTACAGAGCTCGTATGAAGATGACAAAACTTTAAATAAGTGGAAAAAAGCAATTTGGCCCATATAAAAACAGACGACAGGACAGTAAATGCTTAGATGTTAACATGTCAAAGAAGTAAACAATGTCACATGCTATAAACCACGTCAGCCACATGTGCCAGTTTAAATGAAAGTTCAGTACAAAGCTAGCGTTTTTGAGTAATTATACAGTCAATGATCTGCTCGATGGGAGATTGTTGGTCTCTGTTATCTTGTGTCAAAGGGCATGATCAATATTGTGTTGTATTTTGTGTCTGAGAGGATGTTTTGTTGAATGTCATTTCAAAATCTAAAAAGACAATTAAACATAATGAAAAAAAAAAAACTTTATCATCATTATTCCTGAATGATTCCGGTTCATATTTCTTTTCAAAATCCAATTCAGAAAAGTGGTTCTTTCAGTCCCATATTTTCAGTAGGAAGGCATTGTACTTCAGTTAGGAGTGTCTCAGTGTAGGTGCCTGCAGTGTCAGTCTGCACTTCAGCTGATGGGGTACTCTCTGGTGAGGGTGGACATGTGTGCGATGTTCTTTCATAACGCTGTGTCTTCCAGTCGGAGGTTGAGGTATTATCAGCTTTATTTGGGGTCATGTCCAAGGAAGGAACCCAGCTGGGGCTGTCTTTCTCATAAAGCGCTGCTTTCTTACCTGTGAAACTGGAATAAGCAGATGACAGTCACTGATAAAATAAACAATATGTACAAATAAAATAAGGACGAGACTCGCGATCAGAAATACAGACATGGTGAGTAAAGAACATCGTTAAACTATTATTATTAATAATAGTATCTTTTTACAACAAATGTATGAGTGTATGAATGTATGAGCAAGCCAAAGACAAATTTCTGCCATCATTGTGCATGGTGGACAATAAAGTTTTTCTATTCTCTTCTATTCTATTCTATATTCTATTCTATATATGACAATTGATGCAAAAAATGCAAATTAACCTATTCACAATTATAAAATCCACTTACTGGTTACAAAATGAGCTGAGCAAATTCGGATGTTATCCAGATTTTTCCCATCCAAATTCTGAGGCTTGCAATCCATAATCGTCTCCTTTCTTTAGATGGTTCTTCTGTCTGCTCTCCCTGATTTTGCACAACTCTGGGTAAACGGTAATACTGCAAAGTAGTTTCTCTGTCTGATCTATTGTGACAGCCGAGAACGCGACAATAATTCACCATTTTGCCGTTTTAAACTTCGCAGTACTGTTACAGCGTATTTTCTATGTCCTGAAAGTGCATTTTTTTTACTGTGAATTTTACTAAATTAACAACTAAACAAAGAGGTCTAAACCTGGACTAAACCTGGACTAAACCTGGTCTAAACCTGGACTAAACCTGGACTAAACCTGGACTAAACAGAAGAATTGGTTTTGGCTCATTGCAGATTTTTGTATTTTAGAAGAATTGGCTGCCTTCAGAATAATGGATTGTCCTCCCTGTTGCTTTTCACCTGTCCAGGAGAAAAGTACTAATGAGCTCAGAGCTGTTCCCCTCACAGCTTCTCTCATCTCCTGCTTCCTACTCTGTCATTCACTGCACCATTTATGCACTTTCATACAACTATTACTACATTACTCTGAGTCATGAGAAGAAGAGATATCGCAACGACCCAGCAGCAGCCACGGCTCAAACCTGAAGCCGGGTCGGCGCCTCCGTTAAACCTGCCGCTGGGCGCGGTGTACGACCCTCAGCAACTGTATTCGTGCGCCGCGGTTCTTTACAAGGAAGAGAAACGCGGGGCACGGATGCCGTTCCGTTGCCTTCGCTGCTCGCCCGGGCCAGGGACCTCACAAAGAGCGACTCATTACCGATGGTTTAAACAACAGCACAGATTTAACGTTCCATAATGTGAAATGAATTTACTTACCAAATTAGACCACGAGAGATGAGAAGGGCTGCAGCCTCTACACCAGTGAGGAGGACAGTGTCTCCTTGTAACGTCCGTGGAGATGTAGTTAGTAGGGGTGTAACGGTTCACAGGGATGTATTGAACCGTTCGGTTCGGCCTGTTCGGTTCGGTCCACTTGCGTACCGTTTCGGTGTATTATTTTCATTAAATAATGTAAATTTATTATTAGCGTCATATTAAGTGCCGCGGAACAAAGTTCCTACGCGAGTTTCCGCACGGACGCTATTGAGTGACGTACATTGAAGCTGCATGAGTAGCCGAGAGAAACTACAGGCGCTGGCTTTAAGTATTTGATTAAAAGTCTTGAGCCTCGCTACAATATCCCGTCACGTCCGCACTTCAGCCAAAAAGTTACACCAGCGCTCAGAGCCGGTTCTTCCTATACGCAAACTACGCAAGGTGCGTAGTGTTGTTTCACTGATTAATCAACGCGTTGTTACGACACAGGCTCTTCCAGCGCGCACTCACTCTCCGCCTACTTCGCCACATATAACACCAAAACGGAGTAGTCTGGTGAAGTGAATGAGCAGGAGAGACCGACCGCCTTCCCCCTGTCTCTTCCAAAGCGCGAGTGCTTCTCCGCTCGTGTCCCGCTCGGCCGTCTGTCTCCCGGTGCTTCGCCTCATGCGCGGCTCCTCCGCGGCTGCATCATGTCACCTGTGTCCCGGGCGCAGCTCTCATGTTTTCTCTGCGCAGACTCTGGGCCTCACTCACATTTAAACCCTCTTCTTACTGTGTCTGGTGAGTCTAGAGTATCAGGACAGTAGTTTGGCGAGTAGACGAGAGTAAAGCCGTTCACTGTGGCCTTTTTGTTGAGTTGAATCCACATGGTTCTCATGAGTTACAGTAACTCTCATTATAAGAGTGCAATTTATTTAAAATATCACCCAAATGGGTCACTTTTATTTATTTTATGCAAGAATTCTATTGTGTATTGGCAGCTTTTCAAAAGAAAAATTTTGTTCTTATTTATTTGTACCGAAAATTAACCGAACCGAGCCCTCCAAAACCGTGAACCGAACCGAATACAATTTTAGCGTACCGTTACACCCCTAGTAGTTAGCCTTAAAGAACAACTAACCCCAAAATCCACTTTTTTTTCTAGCTAAGTTGTATAAATGGGTATATCTTATAGTGTTGTCTACATGTATCTGTCACTATTTTAACAATTTAGTGCATATTTGTTGAAATCCTGTCTTTGTGTCTCAAACCGTCTGTGTGGCGCCATCTGCACGTTATCGAGTGCATTACATGCTTTACTGTTGGTCTTCTTTGTGATTGGCTCTGAGCGGGGCGCTTACGTCAGCTGCCTCCTGCTGTAGACACGCCCACACACAGCCCTGGCCCCGCCTCCAGTGAGGGGGAGCGAGGAAGAGAGCTACGACGCAGCACAGCCTCGTTAGCATTTTAGCATCTTAATCCCGCTGTTTTTGCAGTAGCTCTGTGATACAGCGCAGACACTAGCGCTCTCAGTGCAGGTGAGGGTTGCAACAAACGTTTTTACGATGGATTTCTTTCTCCAAATGGAGCAAATGGATTTTATTTGTCTGAGCCTGAATGTGGACCAGACCCAGCTGTGCTGCCGCTCCCGGAGCTCCACACAGCTGCAGCTAACGGCATTATTTGAGGGTAAGTCAACATTTACCTAACTATATTTAGACGTTATAAATTCTCACGCTTGTCATGAATTGTGCATTTTGCTCTTGAAGAAAGCCTTTGAGAAAGTTTGCTGTAGACTGTGGAAAGAGGCTAACAGATGTAGCTAGTCCACATAACCTGGGATTAAATGGATCTGTGATGCTTTTGCAGACCACACCGACAGCCTCGCTCTGATTCTACTCGTACTGAGGGGCGACAGTGGCACAGATGGTAGAGCGGGTCGTCTCATGATCGGAAGGTCGGGGTTCGAATCCCACCTCCTGAAAGTGCACACTGTCGTTGTGTCCTTGGGCAAGACACTTCACCCACATTGCCCCCAGTGTCTGCGTACATTGGTGTATGAATGAGAGCATGAATGGGTGAGTGGATCTTTGCTGTAAAGCGCTTTGAGTGCCTAATGTAGGTGGAAAAGCGCTTTATAAGTTGAGACCATTTACCATTTACCATTCTGTGAAGAGTGTCTGTGTCTGAGGAGCTGCAGGATCAGGTGAGAAACGTAACATAACTTCATTTATTCATGTCAAAGTAAACAAAAGTTGGAAGTATAAGAGTACTACTACTTGAGTGGACCTACTGAGTAACTGAGAGAAAACGTCATATTGTGTTTAGTGGCTGAGTTTGCGTCTGATGGTAAATATGAACCTTATGAAGCTTCACAAGCTGTGCAGACATTTTGTCTTCACGTTTTTGGATGAATGCACAACTTAGAGCAGGAGAACAGTTGTCTACAGATACCTGAGATAAGCCCTGTGTACTGTCTGCAAAAAGCTCAACTAAGAGTACAAATAAGAGTACTGTTACTGTAAAATAAATGACTCATGCAGAGGTAAAAAAACAAGAAGTGCAGCATGTTAAAAGCTACCTAAGAGTCAAGAACAATGTTGAAGCCTATGCTTGTGTGTCTTACTTATTAAATGTATTAAAATGATATTTGGCTGTAGAACGACAGACGGACCTCCAGATTCCACATCCTCCAGTTTGATCCAGTGGCTGACATGAACTACTGCAGCGCCAGAAACTCTTCCCCAACAGCTCCTCCACACTTGGACAGCTTGATGACGGCTGAGATGTTCTTACATCTCATGATGACATTATTTATGTAAAGCTAAACAAAGCAGCTAAATGTTCATTGGGAGCATGAGACTCATGTATCAAAGTTTACTGAAAGAACAAGCCACACTAGAAGCACAACAGAACGTGGTCACTGGATGAGAACCGTGTGGATTCCACTCTCTCCGGAGAAAACATACACACTCCAATTGGTGATTTAAAACATCAAGATTACTGAATTGGTGGTGATCCTGGACTGTACCTGGTTCTGTGGCAAAAGTTACTCTTCACCAGCACAATGCCCCAAAGGGTAAAAAGCAACTTGACGAGGACTATGCTAGCATCAGTATGCTAACCGCTATGCTTGAGCAACAGAAGGATTTTTACTCTGAGATGATCAAACAACAGCATGATAACTTCAAGTCGTTTGTGCAGATCATTGTGGACAGCACGAATAAGCGTCTGGATGGCATTGTGAAAGATTTACAGGATGTCAAATCCAGCCTACAGTTCACTGACAGTTTTGTGAACGAACTAAGAGCCGAGGAAAAGTGCACTTCATCCAAATTGGAGAAATTTGACTCTGATATTGACAAAGCACGGAGCGAGTTGAGGGCATTGACGGATAACCTGGATTACATTGACAACCATGCTAGGCGAAATAACCTGGTGGTGGACGGGATTGCCGATGATCGGGAAGAAAACTCCGCAGCAACTGAGAACAAGGTTCGTCAACTATTCACAACAAAGTTGGCACTGGACGGCGATGGAATGGCCATAGAAAGCGCGTTTCGCCTGGGCCAGTACCGGGACCAGGGGAGACCCAGACAAATAATCGTGAAACTGCAGCAGTTTAAAGACAGACAGAATATCATCTCTGCTGCCAGGAAGCTTAAAGGTACCAACATCTATATTAATGAAGACTTTTCGGATAAAGTGAGGAAGAAGAGGAGAGAACTTCTACCGCAGCTTAAGGCAGCGAGAGAGAGAGGAGACAAATCTGTCCTAAAATATGACCGAGACAACAACCCGCGTAGTGCACACAAACGTAATTTCTCACTGTTACCCTGTACCCTCTTGCCCATGAACATGACTCTACCAGGATTTAACAGTAAGGTGTTTTCTATTGCCCATGTCAATGTCTGTAGTCTCCGAAATAAATGACAGGAAATTGAATTGTTGTTAAGGACAAACAGTCTGTGCGCACTCGCTCTCTCCGAGACACACATAGACAACACCTTTGACAATGACGAGCTAAACATCGATGGTTACACGTTACACAGGAAAGATAGGAACACATTTGGAGGCGGTGTGGCTCTTTATATCAAGGACAATATTGGCACTAAACTACGATCTGACTTAATGCCTCAAAACATTGAAAATGTATGGGTTCAGCTGCAGCCTCCCCATGGTAAATCAATGTTGATTGGGTGTATTTACAGACCTCCTAATTCCAATGCTTTATATTCTGGTGAAATCTGCAGTATGCTATGTAAAGCATCTGAAGAAAACAAAGATATGCTTTTACTAGGAGATATGAATATGAATTGGCTGGAAATGTCATGTCCACTCAGAAAAAGACTTGTTGCTCTGTGCTCAACTTGTAATATTATTATATTATTATAATACCAACTAGAGTCAATTTAAATGCTGCTGGTCTCAAAACTAGCACCTGCATAGATCATATTTATACCAATATACCTGACTCGTGTAGTAATATTGTTTCCATCCCTGTTGGCTTCAGTGACCACCATGTTGGGGCAGTATGCATTAAAACTAAACCACCTAAAGTAGCTCAGAGGATATTATACAGAAGATTCTTTAACAAGCTCAACGTTGACTCTCTTTTACTTGACCTACATAAGACAAATTGGGATGATATTTGCTCTGAACCTAACCCAGAGGTTGCTGTGTCAATATTTAGTAAAAGGTTTTGTCAACTTATAGATAAGTATGCTCCGATGAGGAGAAGAACCGTCAAGACACACAACGCTCCATGGTTGGACTCTGAGCTGAGAGCCTTAATGTCAGAGAGAGACGCTGCTAAAGATCTCGCCACAACTTCCCACAGCCAATTGGACTGGGCCAGGTACCGCAAGTTGAGAAACTGCATAGTTAAGCAAAACAATCTCAAGAGGAAGCAATATTATCAGAATAAATTCAAGGGTGCCTGTAATGACAGCAAAATGATCTGGAAGACATTTAATAGTCTGGCTAAACGAGACACAAACTCCAGGCCAATACAGATCGAAACTGACCAAGGATTTACTGCAAAACCAGTGGACATAGCTAATCACTTTAGCTCATACTACGATGAAAAAATAAGACTATTAAAATCGAAAATGAGTCCCGGAGACACATCCTCATCATCTACTCTCATCAAAGATGTTATTGTGGGAGATAAATCATGTTCGTTTGACTTATCAACTGTAACTGTGACTAGAGTTGAAGATCTTCTCAACGCTCTGCCTGACAACGGGAGCACTGGCTTGGACAATGTTGACAGCGGATTCTTGAAACTTGCTGTCAAACATGTATCTAAATCATTATGCCACATATTTAACAGAAGTTTAGAAGCTGGTGTTTTTCCTTCTCAGTGGAAAGTATCGAAAATCATCCCCATACCTAAAAATAAAAATAGTGTTTTTAATGGACCTAACAGCAGGCCCATAAGCATACTACCTGTCTTAGGAAAAATGTTGGAGACAATAGTGTGTGAGCAGATTCAAAAATATTTTATTGACAATCATGTGCTAACCCAATTTCAGCATGCATACAAACCAGGGCACTCCACAGCCTCCGCGCTTGTCCATATGGTGGATAACTGGTACCATGAATTAGACCATGGCAGCTCGGTCGGTGTTCTGTTTTTGGATTTCAGCGCCGCTTTTGACCTGATAAATCATGATTTACTTACTGCAAAACTGAAATGTTATAAGCTGTCCACGAGATCCTTGTATTTTATCAGAGATTATTTAAACAACAGAAGCCAACAGGTCTTCTATAACGGATCCTTGTCTGTACGCTCTGATATCCGTTGTGGTCTACCTCAGGGCAGCTGTCTCGGCCCGCTCCTCTATTCAATCTACACAAATGATTTGCCCTATGTCTTAGATAAATCATCAGTCGTCATGTACGCTGATGATTCTACAATGTTTTATTCTAATTCAAATGTTATTGAAATATCAAATGTATTGAATAAGGAGATGGACATCATTGTTGAGTGGGTTGCTAACAAACGTCTCCAAAACAAGATCAATGTTAATTAGTGGCAAGCAGCGACGACATAACATTCCTCAGCTGGCACTACGAGCGAGAAACTCTGATCTGGAGCAAACGGATCAGATGAAACTTGCAAAATAAAGCTGCCCGTCTAGTGCTGGGATGTCCATACAGAAAAAGGATCACTGATATGCATCAAATGCTGTCGTGGCCTTTGCTCCAAATTAAAATACAACACAAGCTTTTGTTTTTTCTAAAGAAAACCATTCTGACTGGTCAACCTCAATGTTTGTTCGAAAAATTAAAATATGTCGACCAAACTCCCTCACATGGCGTTGGGCCTGTGGAGCGGACTTGGTCCTACCTCGTCCTAGGAGAGAGAAATCTTTTTCATACAGAGCCAGTGCACTGTGGAATGAGCTGCCAAAAGAGCTCAGGGAGCTCCCAACAGCACCATCTTTTAAGAAAAAAGTAAAATGCTTAATGAAATAATGCATTTTGCTCTAGAATGTTTATTGAATTTCTAATTGTATTTGTTGCTTTTAATGACATAATTGACACAATCACTTTATAGCTTTATATTTTATTAATGAACTACTGTCTTAGTGATTGTACATTTTTTATATTCTGCTAAATTGCTGTGAAAACACTGTATATTTATTCATTGTAATGTTTCACTGGCAATTTTCTTTTTTTAATCAGAACCCCAGGAAGATTAGCAACCACCATGGTGGAAGCTAATGGGGATTCCAAAATAAATAAGCAATAAACAAACTAAGAAATTAAATTCATTGCTTTCTAGTTCTCTAATAGTCACGTTTGACTGGTATTTCATGGTGCGATTGTATGAATGAATATTTCACTTGTTCATTGCATCTATGCAGATAAAGGGAGTCTGTGGAGTCAAAACATGTAAGACCTGTTTCATTTCAGACCCACAAAATGAAATGGATACAACTTCTACAAGTAAGAAGTCACATGCGGCTCTTTAACTGAAATATGAGCTGATTGTGTGGTTTGATTAGGACATGTTTTAGTTCTGGTCTAATCTACCACTAATATAGGATAATCCTGGTAAGATTAACAAAAAAATCGATCTCTAATAATCTATATTAAAAATCTTCAACTAAATAAGCATACACATCTAAATAGTAAGACTTTAATGTAGTGTCTACAATACAGGGCCATCATTTAGTAGTGGTTTAGTGTAGATGTTACATTGCAGTCATAAAATATAGTTATAGGAATTACTTGTGGCTCTTTTGTTTGTGCTTTTTGTCTCATGTGTTTTTGGGGAGAACTGACTCTTAGGGTTCAGTTTGCCATTGTGGGCCCTATTTCACAAGGACAGCTGTGTTCCTGCACAGTAATATTTATTTTGAGGACAATGCCTGTGACATGTTTTGTGCACTGTACTGTGAAAGAAAAAACTAAAAGCTTTGTAAAAATAGCTATACCTCACATTCTTTGCTGGGGACACTGAGCTACACATCTCATACTTACACAGCCTACATGAATAAGTCTACATTTAATGTAGATCGGTAAAAATCGGTGAACGCAGTCACGTCAACTTTGTCTGGGCCGCTCAGGTACGTCCCGTCCCTCTGCTGCGATGCTAGCCATAGCACCACATTAGCTCAATGCTAAGCAGCTAGCTTTGTAAATTACAGAGGAGTCACAGTTAATAAAATAACCCAGCGTTTCAGAGCACGCTCAGGCACGTGGCCGCTGTCTGCCACGACTCTGTGGGTCTTCCCAGTGGAACTCCATGTGGACTTTGTTGACGGTGACTCAGGCCTGTCAATCACAGACCCCTCCCACCCCTCACGCCCATTTTGTGCCTTTATCTGCACAAACCTGTGTGTGTCTGAATCAGCCACAAATCTCTTATCAGTACGATGATTATGCTTAATCTTTCATGAAATATCAAAGGTTTTCATACCTAGACCAAGGCATTCAACTATTTCACGCTTTTCATCAACAGAGAGACCCTTTTTCTTTCCCATATTGCTTGAAAATGCGACCACCTTCCAGTGTTTTCTGTATTTGACCAAAATTACAGAGTGACTCAAAGATCTACACCTAAGAGAGAGTACAGTCGAGTCAGAAGCATCATTAGATGCATTTAAAAATGACTTCAAAGAGGAAAGCTGGGAGAGTGTTCTCACTGACAGTGATACAAACAGTGCCTACAATACATTTCTAGATATTTAAATAAAAAATTGCATGATAAGAATTGTCCAGTCCGATTGCAATGGAAAAAATCTAGGTATAATGAATGTCCATGGATGACGAAAGGGTTACAGGATGTGTGCAAAAAGAAGAATGTACTGTACAAAGAGTTCATGAGACTAAAAACAAAGGAATCAGAAATTAAGTATAAAACATACAAAAATAAGTTAACAAGCATATTAAGGACTAGTAGAAAAGAATACGATGGTAAACTGCTGCATAGGAACAAAGACAACATTAAGGAAGTTTGGAAAATCTTAAACACTGTGATAAACAAAGGCAGAACACAAAAGAGCTTTCCTTTTTCATGTTGACAACAAAGACAACAACAATATGAATGTTGTTGTTGAGAAACTAAATGAATATTTTGTGAACGTGGGTTCTGACTTGGCAGGCAAAATACCTGATTCAGTTCCACCAGATGGGTGGAAGGAACATCTGACTGAACGTAATTTGAGTTCTATGTTTGTATCAATTGTAGAAGAAAATGAAATTATAGCAATAGTAAACAAATGTGTAAATAAGAGACCAAAACTGCGACGCTATTGATATGACAGTTATCAAAAAGGTAGTTGAGGGTATATCAAAGCCACTAACATATATTTTTAATCTATCATTCAAGACAGGTACATTCCCTAATAAAATGAAAACTGCTAAAGTGATACCACTGTAAAAATCAGGAGACAGACATACGTTTAATAATTACAGACCTGTTTCAATGTTACCGCAATTTTCCAAAATTCTTGAAAAACTCTTCAATAATCGACTGGAAAAATGTATAAATAAGCATAGTTTACTATCGGAGTGTCAGTATGGTTTTAGGGCTAAGCGCTCCACAGCCATGGCACTTACAGATACAGTTGAACAAATATCATCTGCTCTTGATCAAAAACTTCATGCAATCGGAATATTTGTGGATTTAAGCAAAGCATTTGATACGATAGATCACACAATTCTACTCAGAAAATGAGAACGCTACGGTATCAGGGGTATAGCCTTACAATGGGTGAAGAGCTATCTCAGCGAAAGAACACAATGTGTAAGAATGGGTGAATATAGATCTAGTTGTTTAAATGTCAATTGTGGAGTTCCACAGGGTTCTGTATTAGGACCAAAATTCTTTATCTTATATATCAATGATTTGTGCCAGGTGTCATCAATATTAAAACCCATATTGTTTGCGGATGATACAAACCTTTTGCTCTGGCTCAGACCTGCAAAAATGAGTCCAGGATGTAACTACAGAATTTAACAAAATAAGAATGTGGTTCAACATAAATAAATTATCTTTGAACATGAATAAAACAAAATGTATGTATTTTGGAAACAGAGCGAATAATGCAGAAATTCCTATATCAATGGATGGCACAAATATAACACAAGTGAATGAAATTAGATTTTTGGGGGTCATTATGGACAATAAAATTAACTGGAAATCACATATTAAGTATGTGCAAACAAAAGTGTCAAAGTGTTGCGGTCCTTGGTAGAGCAAAGCAGGTTCTGGATCAGCGATCACTGCATATTCTTTACTGTTCACTGGTTTTGCCATATCTCACATACTGCACAGAAGTATGGGGAAATAATTATAAAACTAACCTGCAGTCTTTAGTCATACTTCAGAAGAGAGCAATACGCCATGTACATAAAGCAGGATATTTAGATCATACCAACCCTTTGTTCCTTAAGTCAAGATTGCTTAAATGTTCAGATTTAGTTTCCTCTCAAACATTACAGGTGCTATTTAAGGCCAAGAACAAACTGTTACCAGGAAATATTCAAAAGCTTTTTATTGAAAACGAAGGTGTTTATAAATTAAGAAACAAAATGCACTTCAAGTCTATGTTTATACAGACAACAGGAACAAGATTATGGAATAAGTTGTCAATGGAAATCAAGGAGTGTGAAAATATCAAACAATTTCAAAGGAAATACACAGAAATGGTTCTTGCAACGTATGACAAAATGTAATCTTAAAAGTCATTACAATGAATGTATATGTATGTATGTATGTGTGTGTACGACGTATGTATATATATATGTGTATATGTATGTATGTGTGTGTATGCAGGTATATATATGTATATATATATATATGTATGTGTATATGTATATATGTGTGTACATATTTTTATATATATGTATAATTTTGCCGATTAATCACAAGTCAAATCAAGTTCAAATTGAAAGATTTCAATTGGGCACCATAACGTTATCCAAATTATAGAAGCACCACTTTAACTGCTGCTGTTGCTCCGTTGTCGTTGCTATAACGACTCAAACTACACAATAGTAACTTAGGGGCGAGACTTGGATCACGACAGGCACAAAAAGCTTCGTCCTTCTAACACATCACACAGTATAGGAAGTAAACATCATCCACCAAGGCAACCAGTCAGGGCAGCTGGGCGGGGCTTACACCCACTCTCCACAGGCCACTACACACTCTGGCTTCTTAACGCACCTCACTAGAGGGTTTACAAATTGGACATGTCTTTGATCTAATATCAATAGCAAATAGTGGATAGTAATGACAATAAGGAAGTGGCAAGATGGCAGAATATAAAGTCCAATATGACGATAATATGAAATCGGACATTCACTGATAATGACAAGAATGACAATTGTTATGATAAATAACAATAACTACTAATTACATTTATTACTATCTCTTACTAGCATGCCGTGTTAATGATATGAAATGGTAAAACCTCCTTGTTTGCCGGTGCTGCAAAAGTCTGTTGATTCTATGTTGACAATTGTAACAACAGTAGGATAAAACTCACAAATACATAAAGGTATATATTTGTGTACTGACACTGAAATAGAATACTCAGAAAGGATTGTATTTTGTTTATTTAATGTAAATATAAAAGTAATGTATAAGTGTAGCATCATGAATTGCAAATGTAATGTCCATGAACAAGGGGTCGACTCCCTTTGAGCTCCATTCACTGTATGATTGTGACACTCTGGAGGAAGAGAAAATGTTATTTGCTCAAATAAACTACACAAACAAACGAACAAACAAAGACTTTAAAATCTGCTGATACGAGACACAGAGGAGTTTCTGCACTTGTTCTTTGTTTTTATTGTGCCTTTTCCATCGTTGTGATAAACTGTTGTTTTCTGAAAAAACTCTGTATTTTGGACCAAAGAGAATTGAGTGTATTTTGTGAATAAAAAGTGAAGTGTGTAAAAAAAACAAAAAAAACAAAAAAAATCGTTGAAAAATCGAAGGTTTTCATACCTAGACCAAGGCATTCAACTATTTCACGCTTTTCATCAGCAGAAAGACCCTTTTTCTTTCCCATATTGCTTGAAAATGATGATCTGCTTAATAAAGTGGAACATCCTTTTTCAGTAGTTTTTCCCTTAACTGGGCTTAACATCATCCCAGGTCTCTGAGATTAATGTCAGTGATTCATAGAGCCCCAAGACACGATACCATCCATGAGTTTCATTATTTATTTTGTTTTTTTTACCTTTTTGACACAAAAATACAATTTGCATAATAATTTGGAACGCAGTGTATGAATGAAAACCCGCGGGAAAGACGGCCTTTCTACGCGGCGCAGCAGCTACTTCCTGGTTGCCCCCACCTCGCAGGCGACAAAACATCATAAAATAAACATCATGCAGTTTTGTCATTTTTATATCTGACATGAAAACTAAGATGTAAAGGGAGGAAAATAGAAAAAATCTCCACTTC
Source organism: Gobius niger (assembly GCF_951799975.1). Taxonomy (NCBI): domain Eukaryota; kingdom Metazoa; phylum Chordata; class Actinopteri; order Gobiiformes; family Gobiidae; genus Gobius; species Gobius niger. The sequence goes on from NC_136861.1 coordinate 997,675, forward strand.
GACCACTGCCGTGTGCCTGTAGAAGCAAAGAATCCACCCACTGCATGAGCAGAGACCACGACCTCAGTACTGAGCCTCCGGTCGCTGGCCTGAGGATTTCACAAATATATTGGTTTCAGTTGTTGAATGGCTTGACAGGCTTGAATTAAGCCAGTATTTCAAAATAGAACATGTTAGCATAGTGTTACTTAAGACTATTAGCAGTGATGTAACTGAACGCGTTCATTGAACGAAAGTTCATGAACGCTTTCATATTTTGGGCGAACGTGAACTGAACGCACAGTGTTTCTCCTGATGAACGACACCATGAACGCGTTCATTCTGGTGTCTGTGAACGGCATTTCCCGTTCTTTTTACGTTCGTTCAATTTGGTGCCAGATTCTTATATCAGTGAATATAAAACCCCACTGCGCCGTCAGAGTTTACCAGCGGCTCTAAACTCTGCCGGGTCCACGGTGTAGCTCCGCCCCCGCGCCCACGGCCCGACTGTGTCCAGTTCTGTGGGGGTGAACTCTGCTGTGTATGGCCCTGTATGTCCTGGCACACCGGTGACCAGCAGGTCCGCACGGTGCCCGCGAGCCACAGTGTGAGGCTACGAAGCGAGTTTCCCTTGTGGAACGTCTGTCGCTCCAAACTCCTCTGCTCCGCGTGCGCTCATTTACATAAAGCCACAATGCAGAGTTTTTTAACTACAAATGAGCTCCTAAAACAATCTTATTCACATGATTAATTTACCAAAATAACACAAATGCAATTGGATATTTGTAGCTTCATTTTCCACTAAGAATTTACCAATTAAACTTAAAAATAATAATAATAATAACCATAAAATAAAATATGATTAGCAAAGATTGCCAAAATCCCCTTATAAAACAGTGACAGGCTGACATAAAGAGCTTTAACACTAAGTGAGGCCATAATATGTTTGACTCATGGCTGAAGCTCTCCCAAGGTTGGCAAAAATGCATCTCATTATGCATCAGATTGTTGCTTTAAGATATGGAATATAAAAATATTTCCTTGAGAGGGAAATATACTTCTCACCTATTTCACCCCTGACCCGTTTTCATGCCTGAATAACAGCTCGCAGCAAAAAAAAAAAAAAAAAAAAAAGAACTATGAACTAGTTCATTTTTGGAACTATGAACGAACTATTTACTATAAACAATTATGAACTATGAACGAACTAGTTCATTTTGAAATTTGTGAACTGAACTTTGAACTAGTTCATGTAGAAAATGAACTTTCCTAACACTGACTATTAGTCTGGGAGAGTCCCGAAATGGAGTTCTTTCATCGGCCACTGTTGATGATGCCTGTAAGATATAAATATACATGAAATCTTAAATGGAATAAAAATATGTTACACACTAAGAACAAAACAATTACCATTTAATTCTGTTTAAAGATCACCTAAAAGAGACAGACACACATGAATGAGTTTCACATGAACAAATAAATTGTTGTTGGTTAATGTTGTCTAGTGGCTCTACATATGTTGGATGAGGAATGTTTTTGGCCTCAGATATGATTTGAATTCATATTAATAATAGGCCAATGGGCTCTGCTTACTGAAGCACAGACAGGGTGAACCTTGCTTCCTAACTCCAGACTGCGTCTCAAAGAACGCACGCTCACATGAACAATCGTGCAGATATAGAGTCCGGTCAGTGGACAATAAAAGAGAGGTGAAACAAGCAGAGCTGTGACCCGAGGGAACACCTGACCCTGACATCACTGGAATATGGAAACATCATTTTAACATTTTCTTATTCCCGTTCCTGTGCATGCAACTGTATTAGATAAAACAGACGAAAAAGCAACAAAAACGGACAAAGACAAAAATGTGACAAAAACGCGGCGACAACGCAACAAAAAATCAAATGCGGCTCCAAATTGAGAAGCTTAAAGATTTGGGTAAAGCTGAACTGGAGAACATGCAGCTGGTTAAAGCAAGTGTCTTTAAAGGAACAGGCCAGTGTTTTTCCACACTGAGATATGTTTGTACCTGAGCTTAGACGAGTTGATGTGTATCTGTCTGGTCTTTGTGCGTGCCCTCAGTCACACAAAAAGACCAAAGATGTTGCTAGCATTCGGCCTCTCCCAATGTATTCCTTCCACACACATAAAGACCACCAGGTACGTATCAACTCGTCTAAGCTCAGGTAAGAACAGATCTCAGTATTTAAGATTCACACAGTCTGTAAAGGCTCAGCATCTGAATCACAGACAGGGCCTCCTGAATCAGCACAGCAGACCTTTGGATGAAGTGGTGACCCCCACACGCTCTGCTGGAGTCTTCACCTTCTGTTATCTCAGCTGACCTCCTGACCTCCTGCTGTTTATTACCTATCCTTGTGTTATTGACTGACTTCAGCTCTCGGTCAGTTAAATTCCACCAGCTGCAGGTTGTAGTTTTACAGCTCTTTCTAAATACCCTCAGCTCAGTGGAACAGTTACTGATGCACTTCACAATCACTGCAGGTCTTTATGATGGTCCTGTGAAGTTACACTCAAACGCTTTTGCTCCAACCAGGCCTGGATGTTGTTCCTGAAAATACAAATGTACAAATGAAGCACTGCTTTTATTGATGTACTTTTTAATAGTTCATCTTTAAAATCCACAGTGACTGGATGTAACTAAGGAACCACTCGTCTGCTTGCATATTCATATTCTCTTCACAAACGTGGCCGTCTCTACACATGAGCCTGAACGCCTCATTTTGATGTGAACACATTCTTAACCTCTGAACCAAGCACATTTTCTCCAGTTTGACTTCACCCAAATCCAGGGCTGCCAACTTTTCACCAAACTTTGGAGTGAGACTTTGGTCGGTCCTGAGCTGGGGGGCCTTTTTCATGGCAATAGTGTCTCGTAATCGAGTTAAATTCTAAGCCAAAAACAAGTATGTGTTTTACATGACTGAGCACATCAGGAGCTGCATATGGATCAGACGGGGTTTGGCTCTGTTGTGGGTTTTCTTACTTAATAAAGCTTAGAGATATGTTGTCATAGTCAAAAGGTGAGCTTTAATACATATATACATATATATATACAGAGAACGCACAAAGCCGTGCATCAGAGTTCTGAGGAGCAAACTCTCTGATCCAGCTAACAGCACAGCAGGAAAGACCATGGCAGTTTGGTGTGTTTATGCAGATGAGTAGCAGACGTCTGCCATGCTAATACAAGGGGCATGGTTTTAGAGGACGACAGGAAGGCTTTTGTCTCAGGACAGGTCTTTGGCCTTTTGTCTTAAGTGTAAAAAGTCAGGGAGGCAGGATGCCTCCAGCAGGCACCAGACGATAGACTAGTTTGTGTATTTTCTGCGACTAGTTTTGGTGATACTAACTAAATAAAACTGTCACAACAGCACCACCCAACATGACCATCAGAACCTATTGAAAGTGTGGGAGGGCACTCTGAAGATTTTTTTTGTTATAATTCAGATATGATTTCCTGCAATCTGGGGCATTTTAGATCATAAATAATAATTTGAGCTGGTCTATTTACTGGTGTTAAAGAATTATATTTCTGGGCCCCTTTCAAATTGGGGCCTCTCAGCAAATGCCCAGAGGCCCCTTCATCGCTACAGCCCTGCCAAAAGGTACAATGACACCATGTCTCTGCAATTTCAATATAACTAGTGCTCACGAGTCTGTGTCTCCACGAGCATCTTTTTGGCCTTCTTTTTAAATGAATTGAATGAGGGAGACTCGCAAATTGATTCAGGCATTACGTTCCACTGTTGGGAGGCTTTATAAGAAAAAGTGGCCTGCCCAAATGCAGTTTTTCTGAAGGGGAGGATGCAGTCGTCCCTCACTGCCCCTCGAGTTACTCGATCTGAAATTGACAAACTCTCTCTTAGGGCTTTTCCACCAAGCTGGTGCTGGTGCTGGTTCCGGGCCGGTTCCAGCTTCAGAACCGGTTCTTTCGTTTTCCACTCAAAAAATGCTGGCTCTCGGTTCCAGAAACTGGTGCCGAGTTAACCAGTTAAGAGCTGGACCGGGAAAAGAGCACTAGTGACGTCAGGTGCCGGGGGCGTGGCTTTCTTCCAGGAAGACAACAGACACCCGGCATTTTTAAAGTCTCCGGACTATTTTTCAAAACAAATGGAGAAGCCAAAGCAGTGGACAGTGGAGGAAACCAACTGTCTCCTTGGTTTGTGGTCCTCAAACTTGAGGGGGCTGTTAGGACCAAACCGGTCTTTGAGGAGATTCAGCGGCAGATGATAACGGCTGGGTACGAGCGGAGCGTGGACCAGCTCGTCAACAAGCTGAAAAAGCTTAGAAAAGACTACCGGGACATGAAGAGGGAATTTGGGAAGAGTGGGAATCACCGGCCAAGAAAAAACATTATGATGTCCTGGACGCAATTCTTGGGGATCGACCTGCGTGTAACGCGACTGGAGCGATCAACTCGGCCACTGCAATCCTGGAGGCTATGGTCGACTTACCCAATTCGGCAGGACCCTGAGCGCTGTGCTCAGGGTCCTGCCGAATTGGGTAAGTCGTGTCTCAGCTGTTCTTACATGCCACAGTGGCCTTTACTGTCACTGCATCATGCAACAATGTCGCTACGCTTTCAGACTTGTTTTGGTCAGCGCCAGCGTCAGCTAGCAGGGACGATTAGCACGTTTATTTTAGCCAAAGACACCGTTATTCTCCTAAACTATAGTAAGCATTTATGTATTAGTATTTGTGTTAGGGTACAGTATTTTAAAACGAGTTGCCAGGACAGCAACAGGCCAACATTATGCTCAGATGTGGTGATCAAAGGCCAAGTCGCCCTTGTTAAGGAGGATTGGTTTTCAATTGGTCTTATCTTGTTATATAAGGTCAATAAAAAAAAAAGAAAAGTTATTCAGACCTAAAAACTCAGTCAAAACTGGTGTGTCGAGTTTATATGTAGTTGTGCGCCCCTCTAGTGGAGTAATCAATAACTACATGCATATACCGTGACTAACTCACATAATATAATTAAAATGTCTTCGTGTACAGAACTCCCTAATGAAGTCGAGGCAGCAGTGACCCCAACTCCTCAGCAAAGCTGTTCACAAGTCCCCGGAAGACGCCAACCATCCGAACCACTGGACAAACCAGGTGAGACGTTCTATTTGTCTTTTTACTAGAGGTGGGCATAGATTATTTTTTTAAATCTAGATTAATCTAGATTAATTCTGAAATTAATCTAGATTAATCTAGATTAAAATGTCTCGCTTGAATTCTGCCGAAGCCATTCAGAATATGTGTGCTGCCCAAATAATGACTAAAAGTAAGTCTTTGAGAACGAGTTTCTCAAGTCAGGCGGTGCGTTAGGCCAGGGGCTCATCTCCTGTTCCCAAAATGCATCACAAACTGCTTGAGAACGTTCTACTATGATAATTGGTGATGAAAATAATTCATGTTCAAGAAGATGCACTTGTGTTTACTAACTGTTTATTCAGTTAAACATTAATTTTGAACTGTAGGTCGACATTAGAGGTCCTGATGAACTGTTTACAGTCAGTAGCTTTGTGTCAATCAATTTTCTGGTGACAAACTAAATCTCCTCTTCTGCAACTATGACCTGCTACAGAAAAAAGATCCGGGACTTTAATGGTGCTCTTATCGGTACTTAAAAAGAAACAAGAAAAACGTTAGATAGGGGCTACTGTATATAGGCAATGTAGTCTAGGCCAATATTTTTTATTAAACTTTTTTATTACACATTTACTCTGCACTTGGACCTAATGTATTCCCAATTTGTGCAAACACTTAATATATGGGAGGTAAAATACAAGTATAGACCAAAATATAAAGTGTAATATTTTTCAAAATAATCTAGTAAGTAAAGGATTAAGTGTCACACATGTTTGTTAATCAGGCTGTTGGTCAGATTTGGCTGGAGCTGACACGTGTGCGCGTTTGCGGAACATAGACTCCACTCGAGTCGGGTATTTGTGACAGTGCGAGGCTCTGTTCAGTATGAAGGCGTTACGTTTCGCTTTTTACAGCGGGTCAGCGGCAGCAGCTCTGGGGGGTGTCGCAGCCGTGCACACCTGTCTCACCGTGCACACCTGTCTCACCGCGCGCACCTGTCTCACCGCGCGCACCTGTCTCACCGCGCGCACCTGTCTCACCGCGCGCACCTGTCTCACCGTGCACACCTGTCTCACTGCGCGCACCTGTCTCACCGTGCACACCTGTCTCACCGCGCGCACCTGTCTCACCGCGCGCACCTGTCTCACCGCGCGCACCTGTCTCACCGCGCGCACCTGTCTCACCGTGCACACCTGTCTCACTGCGCGCACCTGTCTCACCGTGCACACCTGTCTCACCGCGCGCACCTGTCTCACCGTGCACACCTGTCTCACCGTGCACACCTGTCTCACCGCGCGCACCTGTCTCACCGCGCGCACCTGTCTCACTGCGCGCACCTGTCTCACCGCGCGCACCTGTCTCACCGTGCACACCTGTCTCACCGCGCGCACCTGTCTCACCGCGCGCACCTGTCTCACCGCGCGCACCTGTCTCACCGTGCACACCTGTCTCACTGCGCGCACCTGTCTCACCGTGCACACCTGTCTCACCGTGCACACCTGTCTCACTGCGCGCACCTGTCTCACCGTGCACACCTGTCTCACCGCGCGCACCTGTCTCACCGCGCACACCTGTCTCACCGCGCGCACCTGTCTCACCGCGCGCACCTGTCTCACCGCGCGCACCTGTCTCACCGCGCGCACCTGTCTCACCGTGCACACCTGTCTCACTGCGCGCACCTGTCTCACCGCGCGCACCTGTCTCACCGCGCACACCTGTCTCACCGCGCACCTGTCTCACCGTGCACACCTGTCTCACCGCGCGCACCTGTCTCACCGCGCGCACCTGTCTCACCTCCGCACCTGTCTCACCGCGCGCACCTGTCTCACCGCGCACACCTGTCTCACCGCGCACCTGTCTCACCGCGCACACCTGTCTCACCGCGCGCACCTGTCTCACCGCGCGCACCTGTCTCACCTCCGCACCTGTCTCACCTCCGCACCTGTCTCACCGCGCACACCTGTCTCACCGCGCGCACCTGTCTCACCTCCGCACCTGTCTCACCTCCGCACCTGTCTCACCTCCGCACCTGTCTCACCGCGCACACCTGTCTCACCTCCGCACCTGTCTCACCGCGCACACCTGTCTCACCGCGCGCTCCTGTCTCACCGCGCGCTCCTGTCTCACCGCGCGCACCTGTCTCACCGCGCGCACCTGTTTCACCGCGCGCACCTGTCTCACCGCGCACACCTGTCTCACCTCCGCACCTGTCTCACCGCGCGCACCTGTTTCACCGCGCACACCTGTCTCACCGCGCACACCTGTCTCACCGCGCGCACGCTCCTGTCTCACCGCGCGCACCTGTCTCACCGCGCGCACCTGTCTCACCGCGCGCACCTGTCTCACCGCGCGCTCCTGTCTCACCGCGCGCACCTGTCTCACCGCGCACACCTGTCTCACCGCGCACCTGTCTCACCGCGCGCACCTGTCTCACCTCCGCACCTGTCTCACCGCGCGCACCTGTCTCACCGCGCACACCTGTCTCACCGCGCTCCTGTCTCACCGCGCGCACCTGTCTCACCGCGCGCTCCTGTCTCACCGCGCGCACCTGTCTCACCTCCGCACCTGTCTCACCGCGCGCACCTGTCTCACCGTGCACACCTGTCTCACCTCCGCACCTGTTTCACCTCCGCACCTGTTTCACCGCGCGCACCTGTCTCACCGCGCACACCTGTCTCACCTCCGCACCTGTCTCACCTCCGCACCTGTTTCACCGCGCGCACCTGTCTCACCGCGCACACCTGTCTCACCTCCGCACCTGTCTCACCGCGCGCACCTGTCTCACCGTGCACACCTGTCTCACCTCCGCACCTGTCTCACCTCCGCACCTGTTTCACCGCGCGCACCTGTCTCACCGCGCACACCTGTCTCACCTCCGCACCTGTCTCACCGCGCGCACCTGTCTCACCGTGCACACCTGTCTCACCGCGCGCACCTGTCTCACCGCGCGCACCTGTCTCACCGCGCACACCTGTCTCACCTCCGCACCTGTCTCACCGCGCGCACCTGTCTCACCGTGCACACCTGTCTCACCGCGCGCACCTGTCTCACCGCGCGCTCCTGTCTCACCGCGCACACCTGTCTCACCGCGCACCTGTTTCACCGCGCGCTCCTGTCTCACCTCCGCACCTGTCTCACCGCGCGCTCCTGTCTCACCGCGCGCACCTGTCTCACCGCGCGCACCTGTCTCACCGCGCACACCTGTCTCACCGCGCACACCTGTCTCACCGCGCACACCTGTCTCACCGCGCACACCTGTCTCACCGCGCACCTGTCTCACCGCGCGCACCTGTCTCACCTCCGCACCTGTCTCACCGCGCGCACCTGTTTCACCGCGCGCTCCTGTCTCACCTCCGCACCTGTCTCACCGCGCACCTGTCTCACCGCGCACACCTGTCTCACCGCGCGCACCTGTCTCACCTCCGCACCTGTCTCACCGCGCACCTGTCTCACCGCGCACACCTGTCTCACCGCGCACACCTGTCTCACCGCGCACACCTGTCTCACCGCGCACCTGTCTCACCGCGCGCTCCTGTCTCACCGCGCGCACCTGTCTCACCGCGCACACCTGTCTCACCGCGCGCACCTGTCTCACCGCGCACACCTGTCTCACCGCGCACACCTGTCTCACCGCGCACACCTGTCTCACCGCGCACCTGTCTCACCGCGCGCACCTGTCTCACCTCCGCACCTGTCTCACCGCGCGCTCCTGTCTCACCGCGCGCTCCTGTCTCACCGCGCGCACCTGTCTCACCGCGCGCACCTGTCTCACCTCCGCACCTGTCTCACCGCGCGCACCTGTCTCACCGCGCGCACCTGTCTCACCGCGCACACCTGTCTCACCGCGCACACCTGTCTCACCGCGCACCTGTCTCACCGCGCGCACCTGTCTCACCTCCGCACCTGTCTCACCGCGCGCTCCTGTCTCACCGCGCGCACCTGTCTCACCGCGCACACCTGTCTCACCGCGCACCTGTCTCACCGCGCGCACCTGCCTCACCGCGCGCACCTGTCTCACCGCGCACACCTGTCTCACCGCGCGCACCTGTCTCACCGCGCACACCTGTCTCACCGCGCACCTGTCTCACCGCGCGCACCTGTCTCACCTCCGCACCTGTCTCACCGCGCGCTCCTGTCTCACCGCGCGCACCTGTCTCACCGCGCACACCTGTCTCACCGCGCACCTGTCTCACCGCGCGCACCTGCCTCACCGCGCGCACCTGTCTCACCGCGCGCTCCTGTCTCACCGCGCGCACCTGTCTCACCGCGCACACCTGTCTCACCGCGCACACCTGTCTCACCGCGCACCTGTCTCACCGCGCGCACCTGTCTCACCGCGCACACCTGTCTCACCGCGCGCTCCTGTCTCACCGCGCGCACCTGTCTCACCTCCGCACCTGTCTCACCGCGCACACCTGTCTCACCGCGCACCTGTCTCACCGCGCGCACCTGTCTCACCGCGCGCACCTGTCTCACCGCGCGCACCTGTCTCACCGCGCACACCTGTCTCACCGCGCGCTCCTGTCTCACCGCGCGCACCTGTCTCACCGCGCACACCTGTCTCACCGCGCACACCTGTCTCACCGCACACACCTGTCTCACCGCGCGCTCCTGTCTCACCGTGCGCACCTGTCTCACCGCGCACACCTGTCTCACCTCCGCACCTGTCTCACCGCGCGCACCTGTCTCACCGCGCACACCTGTCTCACCGCGCACACCTGTCTCACCGCGCACCTGTCTCACCGCGCGCACCTGTCTCACCTCCGCACCTGTCTCACCGCGCGCTCCTGTCTCACCGCGCGCACCTGTCTCACCGCGCACACCTGTCTCACCTCCGCACCTGTCTCACCGCGCGCACCTGTCTCACCGCGCGCACCTGTCTCACCGCGCACACCTGTCTCACCGCGCACACCTGTCTCACCGCGCACACCTGTCTCACCGCGCACACCTGTCTCACCGCGCACCTGTCTCACCGCGCGCACCTGTCTCACCTCCGCACCTGTCTCACCGCGCGCTCCTGTCTCACCGCGCGCACCTGTCTCACCGCGCACACCTGTCTCACCTCCGCACCTGTCTCACCGCGCGCACCTGTCTCACCTCCGCACCTGTCTCACCGCGCGCTCCTGTCTCACCGCGCGCACCTGTCTCACCGCGCGCACCTGTCTCACCTCCGCACCTGTCTCACCGCGCGCACCTGTCTCACCGCGCGCACCTGTCTCACCGCGCACACCTGTCTCACCGCGCACCTGTCTCACCGCGCGCACCTGCCTCACCGCGCGCACCTGTCTCACCGCGCACACCTGTCTCACCGCGCACACCTGTCTCACCGCGCACACCTGTCTCACCGCGCACACCTGTCTCACCGTGCGCACCTGTCTCACCGCGCGCACCTGTCTCACCGTGCGCACCTGTCTCACCGCGCGCACCTGTCTCACCGCGCACACCTGTCTCACCGCGCACCTGTCTCACCGCGCGCACCTGTCTCACCTCCGCACCTGTCTCACCGCGCGCTCCTGTCTCACCGCGCGCACCTGTCTCACCGCGCACACCTGTCTCACCGCGCACCTGTCTCACCGCGCGCACCTGCCTCACCGCGCGCACCTGTCTCACCGCGCGCTCCTGTCTCACCGCGCGCACCTGTCTCACCGCGCACACCTGTCTCACCGCGCACACCTGTCTCACCGCGCACCTGTCTCACCGCGCGCACCTGTCTCACCGCGCACACCTGTCTCACCGCGCGCTCCTGTCTCACCGCGCGCACCTGTCTCACCTCCGCACCTGTCTCACCGCGCACACCTGTCTCACCGCGCACCTGTCTCACCGCGCGCACCTGTCTCACCGCGCGCACCTGTCTCACCGCGCGCTCCTGTCTCACCGCGCGCACCTGTCTCACCGCGCACACCTGTCTCACCGCGCACACCTGTCTCACCGCACACACCTGTCTCACCGCGCGCTCCTGTCTCACCGTGCGCACCTGTCTCACCGCGCACACCTGTCTCACCTCCGCACCTGTCTCACCGCGCGCACCTGTCTCACCGCGCACACCTGTCTCACCGCGCACACCTGTCTCACCGCGCACCTGTCTCACCGCGCGCACCTGTCTCACCGCGCACACCTGTCTCACCGCGCACACCTGTCTCACCGCGCACACCTGTCTCACCGCGCGCACCTGTCTCACCGCGCGCTCCTGTCTCACCGCGCGCACCTGTCTCACCGCGCACACCTGTCTCACCGCACACACCTGTCTCACCGTGCACACCTGTCTCACCGCACACACCTGTCTCACCGCACACACCTGTCTCACCGCGCACACCTGTCTCACCGTGCACACCTGTCTCACCGCGCACACCTGTCTCACCGCGCGCACGCACCTGTCTCACCGCGCGCACGCACCTGTCTCACCGCGCACACCTGTCTCACCGCGCACACCTGTCTCACCGCGCACCTGTCTCACCGCGCGCACCTGTCTCACCGCGCACACCTGTCTCACCGCGCACACCTGTCTCACCGCGCACACCTGTCTCACCGCGCGCACCTGTCTCACCGCGCGCTCCTGTCTCACCGCGCGCACCTGTCTCACCGCGCACACCTGTCTCACCGCACACACCTGTCTCACCGTGCACACCTGTCTCACCGCGCACACCTGTCTCACCGCGCGCACGCACCTGTCTCACCGCGCGCACGCACCTGTCTCACCGCGCGCACCTGTCTCACCGCGCGCACCTGTATCACCGCGCGCACCTGTCTCACCGCGCGCACCTGTCTCACCGCGCGCACCTGTCTCACCGCGCACACCTGTCTCACCGCGCGCACCTGTCTCACCGCGCGCACCTTTCTCACCGCGCGCACCTGTCTCACCGCGCGCACGGCTGCAGAAGGAGGCGGGGCAGGTCCAATGGCCGCTGGCTGCCCTGCTTTTTGACCACAAACGTGGGGGCCGCCATTGCTCCGCCGTTGCTGCAGTACCTCCATATCGCCGCTAGGCCCCCAGTGAAAAGCATTGGAGTTTAGACACGTTAAAAACTACTTTAAAGCCTGGTTTCAATGTTTTCAAACCTAGACTAGGCTAGATCTTCCTCCTGAGATAACGCTGGGTTAATAACACTATATGAAACCAGGCTGGTTTTCGTAATATGATTTTTTGAAATCTCGTATTTAACGAGGCTCGGACTGTTAGCATTGGAGCAGCGCGAGCTACACGTCACGCAAGGGCCGAGTCTACGGTGAAAATCCCGCCCGTATGTCCTTTTTAGGAACATGCTTCGTCAGAGCTGGGGAGGAGGAGTCTGTAAATCCGCCATGAATTGCCCCACGGCCGTGGTCATTCTGGTAAACGGGGAGGAGTGAGCATAAGACGTCCATTATTTTCTACAGTCTATGGGCAGGTCCGACACCGCGCTCTCGTGCGGGGCTTTTAGTGCTTATTTTAGCGCGGGTGATGCGACCCCGTTAGCCCGACTGTTCTCACAGAAACAGTAAATAAACTCACTGTGGATCAGTCGTAGAACTTGCTGCTCTTCGCCTCTTTATCCGATTCTCACTCGTCTGGTCATAGCGTCCATTTGGCAAAACTTAATCCAGAACAAAAGTAGCTCCAGCATCCGCGTGGCAGTTGTTTTGGTTTCAGAGGAAACACGTAACAGCGAGGCTGCGTGTGAGATGCATTCATGGACCGTAAGAAGTGCGGGAAACGCGAGTTTTTCACAAATGCGCGGAAAAACCGGACAAATAATTTGCAGTCTGATACACTTTGCTTGCGCCAGAGGCCTCAGGCCGGAATACTTTAAGCCCTGCATAAAATATCACGGTGAAAGTCATCATAGCAGAGTATAGACCCAGCTTTGAGAATAGATTAACGGCGATATTTTTTTATCGCGCGATAAGAGTCTCGCGTTAACGCAGCACGTTAACGCCGTTAACGGCCCACCACTACTTTTTACACAACTGCAAATAATCCTTTGTTCACCCAGTTGGTGTGTCCAGTTCTCAAAACTTTTCACACCAAGTACCACTTCATAAAAAGTTTGACTGTCGTCTCACCAGGCCTAGATCAAGATAAAATCAAGACTAAAGCAGATAAAATAGGTTTAAAATGGTTTTAAACAAGCCTAAATTGGACTCACGATGGTATTAACTGCTTTTACTCAAGTATTTGCACTGAATTCTTTTCTGAAGTTAGGAGTATTCTGTCGCAGTACTTTTGACTTCTATTGAAAAATAATTTCAAAGTAACGTTACTCTTCGTCTTACTTGGTTGAGCCAATATCTTGGCTTCTACAACAACTCTGTTTATTTCTGCACTGGATTTAAAGGAAGTTCCACTTGGATCGAAACGTCTTAATAAATGCAGTCCTTTTGGAGAAACTGTGCAGGCTTTTTCTTTATTCACTGTACTGGATTTAAACCCATGTCTAAACCAGAAAACAAACAACTTGTGCATTACCAAAGGATAAATATATATCCTTTGGTAATATATTTATGCAAATTACAATTAATAAAATGACAGCTGAGCCTGAGGACCACCTGGTATATGTACCACAGTTTGGAACAACGACGTAGTTTGACTTTTGAAAAACAATGATAAACAAAAGACCAAAGGCCTCTAACTAAGATGTAGGATGTTCAGTCTTCTTTTGACATTGCCACACCTCTGGTTACATTTTGTATGTTTTAAATGCTTCCCTTAATTGTTCACTCTGGAGACAGACCACTTTTTTTTAGTTCTTAGACAACAGTGATGGGCATCTTCAACTAGTCACAATTCTGTCTTTCTTACAAACTATTTTTTTGTATATTTTGATGTGAGAATATTTCAGCTTCATATCTTAGTTCAATTACATAAAATAACCTAATGAATTATTATGCATATGTTTGTTTGTGAACAGGAAAGAGAAAGCGGGATCAAGATGATCTTCTTGAATTCATGGAGAAATCTGATGAGACGTTTTTCGAGATGAGCAGGCAGAGAATGCAACGGATGGAGGCAGATTCAGCGGCTCTGCTTGGATTCATGGGAAGGATTGTGGCAGTTATGGAGTCAAGCAATAGATGACAATCTGTACATATGCAGGCCTTTTTTGTTTTTTTTTACAAATAATTATACAGTTTGTTTATTGTTGATATTTTGTCTTCACAAGCTAAATTGATAATATGTTAATATTTTTTTTCTTTCTACAAAATCATTTCTAATCTTAATATTTATTGTTTATTGTATCACCAAAAGCTAATGACAATCTGTATATGTTAGGCTCAACATTTTTCTTCAAATTAATCCATCCATTAAAAATAAGGTGATCCAAGGCACTCTGACTGAAATAAAAAAGCCTTTAATGTGGCAGGGACATCACCAATAGCAGCCAATAACATGTTCTCAGTGTTAACACATTCTCATCAATTATTTAAATTGCAAACTATTTGCTTCTCAATACTCACTCACACTCACACACACACACACACACACACACACACACACACACACACACACACACAAACACACACACACACAAACTCATAATAAAATAAAGTTAATATTATAACAAGCCAAGTACAAAGAAATCACAATAGAAATGTAATGTCTACTTTACCAAACTATTTACAAATACATTTTTAAAAGTAAAAAAAACTGATCAGTGACACGTATTACTCCTCTCTTCGGCTGAAGTATGTAACTAAAGCAGCCCTTACGTCTGCCCCCTCTGGCTCTCTGTGATCTGGCAATGCCTGGACAGGGGGCTGATGGTTCCGCTGCCTGTCAGGATGCTCCTCCATGAAATTGTCCCCATGCTCTTCACAGATGTTGTGAAGTATGCAACAAGTCAGTGTCATCTTCTTGCAGAGTTCCAGCTTGCAGTCATTTCTTTAGAGGAGACATCTCCATCTCCATCTCCACCACAGAGCGGGCAGCACACAGCCTGTAGTTGTAGTTCTGTTGCTCAGGGGTCAGGCGTCCTGTGTCAGAAAAGGGCTTCATAAGCCAGGTCAGCATGGGATAGGCTGGGTCACCTATGAGGTAGTGACCAACACTGACTCCGGAAATGTTCATTTTGTTTTGACCCAACAGAGCACCATCAGCCAAACGTTCCCACAGGTCTGACTGGCGGAGAACTCGTGTGTCATGGACACTGCCAGGGAATCCCACACACACATCCCAAAACAACCCTTTCCCATCTACAACAGCCTGTAGGACAATGGAGTGCCAGCCTCTCCTGTTATAATAGTCACGGGGGTACTCCTCAGGTGCCATGATGGGGATGTGGCTTCCATCTATGGCACCAACACATTGTGGCACTTTCCAGCGGTTCTTAAAGAATGTGGCGAGCTGGACCCATTTGGCAGCATCAGGTGTGGAGATGTGTTGGGGTGACAGATCTCTCTACACAGTTGAATACAGTACTCAGGCCCACCCCAAAGAGTTGTCTGATTGTTCTGTATTCCCCTCCAGTTGCCAGCTTCCACAGCGCGATTGCCACACGTTTCTTCACGGGTGGAGCCAGGCCGTAGTTTGTGTTAACCTTGGCCATGCGTTGACCAACCTGCTCCGTGATAAACGCAAGCGACTCGCGGCTCACTCTGAAGTTTTGGACGAACTGCGTTGGCGTAAAGTTTGGCACGATGGTATCCCACCAATAGCAGGAGCGGGGATACGTCCAAACAGCATGCGTCCTTCGTCCTCTAGCCCTCAGCCACAATACAATCTGTAAGGTAAAGTCGCGCAATGGGGGTTTGCGCATAAGCGTCACTACGCAGCACCACGCCGGCTCTTATCCTATTTTCAAATTCAGCCGCTCCAAGAATCCTGCAGCTGTAGCTCAAATGTTCCAATACGCTACAGTTTTCTTGCAACTGCTGCATAACTGTGTAACTCCTCCACAGCCGACATGACAGTTTCTGATCAGTTAAGTCCTGTACATTCAGTAACTTTGCGTATTGAACGGTGTCCAGCGCGAGCCTGCTGCCTCTCTGTCCCGCCCACTCAGCTTGGATCTGCAGTGAGTGGCTAGTCTCGCCAACCAGACTCCGCTTCTTTACAGAAGAGGGTCTGGCAACACTCCATTGCGCGCTTTCAAAGGAAGTGACGCAGCGATATGGAGCCTACCGACCAATCAGAGCAGCTCCCTGAACGGGCTTCACGTTGTTACGCCTTTGTTTTGTAGTTTTTCAACACAAGCGATAATGCTCCGGTAACTGGATGACATCCGCCGCAAAACACTGAGAAGCAAAGCTACCAACCATGCAAGCGGCCACAGCAGAAGAACGTTTTACAGCGGCTCTCTCGTATGTGCTAAAGCCTTTGTTTTGCATAAACGAGATGTTTGCGCCGTGCTTCCAACTGGATTGGGTAAAAGTTTAATTTACCAGCTGGCTCCTCTCGTAGCTAAACGAATGGACCTGTCCTCAAATCCCGTGGTGGTTGTTGTGTCACCATTGACTGCATTAATGGAACAACAAGTTAAAGAAGCCGACAAACTCGGGGTCACAGCAATGCAACTTGCCGTTCATACTATGGCGGAGATTGTCAGCAATGCTCCACAGATCATATTTGGAAGTCCAGAATCCTGGCTACTGAATAAAAACTGGCGACATCTCCTCTCCACGCTGAACAATATTGTCGGGATTGTTGTGGACGAGGTGCACCTCACCTACAAATGGTAAACTACAGTCTAAACCTAGTATTAGCTTCTAATAGTTTTGCAATTGTTCTGAAATCGGTTTCTTTCCTATAAGGGACTTAAGGAACAGGGGGAAAGTGCATTTCGAGAGAGCTTCGCCAGGTTGAGTGAATTGCGTTCAATCGCTAAGACAAGTGAGTACGAACACCATTTTGATCGGTCTCGTCAATAATAATAATGGTAATAAGCAGTGCATAATGGTTATTACGTCAATAAATACGTAAACACAGGGGGGCCTAAACATATGAAAAGATCCCTTTGTCCCAAACAATATATCTAAATGCTTCCTGTTTATTTTTGCAAACCTGTTTATATTGTGGTTGCAAGATCCTGATCCTGACATCAGCATGGCTTGACTAGCAGGGCAGTGCAGACTTACAAAGTCATTTTAATACATTGATGATGATATTGTGAGCCCATATCAGAATATGAATCAGGCCCAAAGAACAGTTAAGAACCTGATGTTTGTAGGGAGGTAACAGAAGATGACAAGGTGCTTCTAACTGATCTGTTACACCAGTACCAAAGCAGTTTACTCCATGACTCAACCAGTCTCTACACATCCAAAGAAGCTTGCACAGGTTTTAGTCCTGAACTAATAGACGAGGTTTTACAACATAGTACTAAAATCGCCTGTCATCCCCGCAGACTGTGATCACATGCACAAACACACCGTTGCTAGACTTGGTTTCAGCTTTATTCGGTTGGACTTTTTGGATGCAGTAAAGGAAGGAGATGGTTAAAGGCTGATGCGTCCCTACACTGTAGCCCTGTTGTTCTACAAAGCCTATGGACACAGTGACTATGCATACAGTACTTTCCTGCTTACTGTACAAATGAATGCCACATTGTCTCCACAAGTTGCTCACAGTCTCAAGTGGAACAGATTTTGGAGCACCAAGGGAGGCAAGGGTAGAAACATTCCACTCGATTTATATCTGGAGCAGAAGGAGAAGAAGATCTTTATTTATATAGCGCCTTTCACAGAAATGGTCACAAAGCGCTTTACATGAGACAATTATACATTCACTCCACACTCGGTGGTGGAAACTACATTTGTAGCTTCAGTTTCCCCTGGGGGAGACTGTCAGAAGCGCTTTCACGACTACACACGTCTGCGCCAACGGACCCTCTGACCACCATACATTCACTCACACATCATTCATCCTGGCCTATTGTGCATGTTTTTAGTGGAGCACTTGAATGGATTCCTGAAATCTTTCCTGAAGGGCCTGGGGCCTAACCTGAATGAGACTTCTGCGGCCAGAACAAGCAGGTCTATAGGAGTCTTTAAAGAAATGATGGCAGGCACTGATATGGAGCTGGGCATATCTGGGCAAAGTGGTGATCGCCATGTGGACATGGCCAAAGACATCCTCACCTTGGTGGACACTCTGCAAGAGGCAGAGGTTTTTTAAACAAAGACCAGGTCGAGAGTGTGCTGCCTTCCCTGGTTTCCGAAAGAACCATTTGGCAAAGCTGGATCATAAGGCACTGTGGAAGTGGATGATGAGATGATGATGATGTCCCTTTGTAAACATTGAGCAAATGAATAAATTGTGTTAAGAGTGCTGTCTATTTTAACTTGTTTTTTGAAAATAATTCACGTTTTATTCAAGTTTTATCATTGGTCTTATTAAAAATCTTTTTTTTTTCCAAAGCCTTGTGACTAAGTTTTGCAAAGGACACATTACACATGTATGATGATTAAAAATATGTTTTAATAGATATATTTAACGCCTTAATGTAGTTGTTGTGACTGTGTTTCTTACAGATTTTTCAATCGACACATAACTGCATGTATGAAGTTTAAGAAGATATATTTATTCAAAATGAAACATATTTACAAAAGCAGTTATTAACAGTGGCTCAGTAATTAATCTGAGATTTGAAGCATAGAGAAGCCTGACTCAATGCTACTTAATGAATTTTCAAAATCCTCATCAGCAACATCAAAGTACCCCCGTGAAGTCAATATCTGGCGGCAGATATGGTTCTTCAGGAATGTCTGGGAACTCACATAAATCAAATACTTTGTGAACAACTCGTATGATTTCCTGGCCATGTTTATTGTCGAACACAGGTAGTTTCTGAATGACATCAGTTATGTCAAATATTTCAGAAAGACTTTCAAGAACTGTCTCAATTAGCACATTGCTGAAACCAGTGCAGAATGAGGCATTCGTGTACAGGTGTTCATTGGGTGGAATTAGACTCCCTGCTCATCTAATGTGATTTGTCTGCATCTGATAGGTGTTAAAGTCTGTTTGGGCATTTTGTAATTGGGTTTTGCTACAGAGCAACAGTCAGAGCTACACTTAATGAATGGCAATAGGCGCAGCAAGAATGTCCTGGCTCAACACTGGACACTTGTTTCTCCAAATGTGAGTATAGTGCCTTCCTAAAAAAGCCAGTTAGGCTTTCTTGAAGAACTGTCTTTATTGCCTTGTCTGTTTGTTGGCATAAAGAACAGGATGAGCGGGAGAGCCATCTCTGCCTGCTCTTCCAACCTGCTGGAGCGTGGCCTCTGGGTCCTCTGGTGACCCATACATGACCACATGGGAGACCTTGGGGAAATTTAGGCCAACTCCAACTGCTGTAGTTGCCACAGTTACTCTGCAGCTGCCTTCCCCTTTAAATGAAGAAAGTACCCTGCTCTTGTTCACGGGTAGAGTAGGTTTTTACCTATCTTCTCTTCACTGACCCAGGCACTGTCCCCAAGTTCAGCCTTGAGGTGGAGGAATACTTGTGTTACAGTGTTTATTGTCCGGCAGTATATGATGATCGTAACATCTCCAGTCCTTTCTCTTCCAAGTCCTTCACCAGCCAGTCCAAACAGTCCAGAGAATCAGTTGTAAGTGGCCTTACCGACAGTCTAATGTTGGGTCGATTGGGGCTTCGAGCTAAACTATTTAGAACATGGTCTACAGCTTGGTCGAAAGATAACTTTGCGTCTGCTGCTGTCATGTTGGATACGTAAATAAACTACAAGCTTCCGTCTGCTGAATAGCTCGTCATCGTCTCGCCGTCCCTCCTCGCTCTGTGATTGGTTCCCAAATCCATGTGAAAATTTGAGCCATGGTCCCCAGACTGCTGGGCAGTTCGAACTAATTGGAGCGCACACAGCAGCATGGTGTTAGCCAGGTTACGTTTTTGCTGCAATTTTGTTCCATTTTTGTTTGCATTTTCTTTTCTTTTTTCCAGTCAGTTTTCCTCAGAACTCCCTCACTGTGGAGCAGGACACACAAGGGAAAGTTTTCTGCTCTAAAGTCAAAGCTACACTGCACAAAGTGGATTCTAAGCAAGTAAAAAATGTCTTACTTTAAGATTTTTTTTCCCCTTGTTTTTAGTAGGGTACTGTTTGCAGTGTAAATGCTGCAAAAGTTATTAGTCAGACAGTTACAGACGCTTTTTATTGGATTTGATTCACAAACACATTTTTCAAAGCGTAAAAGTCCGTCCTGTCGTTGTTTTAGAAGATTCAAAAGTGTCTTAGATATTGTCAGTTCTGGCTGAATCTGGTAATAAAAAGAGCCAGTCTTTTGAACGGCTCTTTGAACTGAACAGATCCCAAAGACTGGGCTCCTGGTAAAGAGCCGTGAATCCCAGATCTGCCTTTGTGACTGACCAACATCATCACGTAAATATAATGGAATGTTGTCTCCACTTTTGGAATAGAATCTAGAGTTTATGAGCTCTGACAGAGAAGACTCTGAGCTCTGTGACCGCTTTTGTTCCATGTGGTTAGGACAGTGGGATTCTTACCTGCCCTCCCTCTCAAAGTAAAACTGTTGGCTGTGGAGAATGTTTAACACTTCAGCTTTAAATCTGGGAGTTTAACTGACCCTTTGAACTGTTTGCATCTGTAGAGCTATTCAGGAACAGAGACTTTGGACCTTGTTGTCCTCAGGGGGAATTCTTTTTCAGACAGAACCATAGAGACTAAATGTGAGTGTCCTGTATCTCTGAGGACAGAGGGCCACATAGACGGCCCCGTTATTCAGGGACTTTTTCCACTTTTTTTTGGTTCCTGCTTCCGATACCAGTCGTACCTAAACCTTATTTCAATACCAGCCTGGTTTAAAGGAATAGGCCACTGTTTTTGCACACTAGGCTGAGATGAGTTGATGTGTACCTGTCTGTCTTTAGGCCTGCGCTCAGTGGGGGCCAAACAGTGTGAAGTTAGAAGTGACCAAGCTCTTCCACATTTCCCTATTTAAATACAGTTATGTAAGAAGTTTCACGATCCAAGTGCAGGAACAATATTGTTCCCCTTTGAGCGGATTAAAGGGGAACTGTATTGTTTTATTTATTTGACAGGGACATTGCACAACAAATGTGTTGCAAAGACCAGAGAGAGCTACAAGTCGTCCCTGGGCAGAGGCAAAGTGACCGCAGGTTTAAACAGTGCCCAATGACCATCTGACTGTAGAGTCTGTTTACAATATAAAAAACATATAAAGGATCACCTCAACAAACATTCAGATCCAATACACCAGGGCTCTTCAATTACTTTTGTTACTAGGCCAGATTTGTGAGAGGTCATTGGCCACTGGGCCGGTCAGTCGGTGAGCCGACCACTGCCACCAAACGTATTCATATTTTTGGGATAAGTAAATGATAATTTCATCATCAATGCTTGAATAGAATAGAATTAGACCTAAACACAATATACACATATATTCCAGCATTTTAGGCTTTAGAAACATTGTAATAACATATTAATACAGAATAATAAAGAGCCTAATAACTTTAGTATTAGTACAGAAGTGTTTAGACTTCAAATATACCATAAATATATAAATATCAATCCTGATTTTTTTAATGATATAGTTTATCCTTATTGTGACGTTCATAGTCTTTTTACTGTGATTACTTACTGTAATTCTTTGTTTTACAGAAATCTGAACTGCTGTAAAAACTTTGAGACCATCTCAGCATCCAGGCAGTTGGTAAAACAGCACTAATCATTATATTTGGACAAATTGGCCTGAAGTTGGATGTGAAATAACATTTATGAATGCTTTTGTGTGTGTCCAGTGTCAGACTGAAGAGCAGCTGTTGAAGGAGCTGAACACACTGAGGTGAGACAGAGTCAGAGCTGAGATGTTTGGATGAGACAAAGCTACATTTTACCTGTAGGTTTTGGTCTTGCCATAGGGGCTCGTAACTTAAGTATTTTTGTTCTTTTTATGTCTTACAGAAATCTGACCACGCTGATGAGGACTTGACAGTGATTTGCAAAGATGCCCTTCCTCCTGCTGTGAGTCTGCAGAACCTGCTGCATGTACAGAGTCTGTGGAACCTTCTGAGACACTTCAGCTCCTCGTCTTCATCGGCTCAGCACAGACTAATCCACCTGTTTGGACTGATGTGAACTAGAACTGCACAAATACAGATGTTCTATCATTAACTGCACCTAAAAATGTAAGTGTTTTACACTGTGTTAATGTTAAATAAATTGACTTTAAAACTACACTGTGTTTTGCTTTATTGCAACATTTATATCTTGTGCTAAATTTCTAAAACTTCATTAATGGGAATAACCAATAAACCATAGAGGCTTGAGCCCCTTTTGCTCCATGCCCCTGAAGTGCCCTTTTCCTTCCATACCTTTTATTTATTTGTATTATAGTTTGTTTATTCAAAGCTTTGCCAGGGTCCTTATCATTGGTTTTGTCCCTATAAGCCTTATTAGCTTAAATTAATAAATTAAATCAGAAATGAACCTGCCCTGTCAACATGTTAGTTCATGTGTTTTCGGCCCCGCTGCAGCAGAGAGCGGCGCTCAGACAGGAGGGAGGGGGGGGGGGCTGAGGCCTCTCCTGCACAGAACAACCATCTCCACACCTTGTGTTTCAGATCGCTCTTTATTTTGCATCAGTCGGCCTCATGTTCACGGACCGATGAGGTCAACAAGCCGATCTAAAAAATAAACCTTGTGTCAGACGCGAGCGCCGTTTATCGCGCCTCAGCGCCGCCTCAGCGCCGCCTCAGCGCCACATGTTCTATGTTCTCTATGTTCTACATGTTCTATGTTCTCTATGTTCTACATGTTCTATGTTCTCTTAAAACAACGTGAAACTCACGGCCAGACATTCTCAAAAGTTTATGTTCTTTTCTGTTTTCAGCCACAGCCCAGAGAAGAGAGAGACATGAGGGAGACATGAGGGAGACATGAGGGAGACATGAGGGAGACATGAGGGAGACATGAGGGAGACGTGAGGGAGACGTGAGGGAGACGTGAGAGAGACATGAGGGAGACATGAGGGAGACATGAGGGAGACGTGAGGGAGACGTGAGGGAGACGTGAGAGAGACATGAGGGAGACATGAGGGAGACATGAGGGAGACGTGAGGGAGACATGAGGGAGACGTGAGGGAGACATGAGGGAGACGTGAGAGAGACGTGAGGGAGACGTGAGGGAGACGTGAGGGAGACGTGAGGGAGACGTGAGAGAGACGTGAGGGAGACGTGAGAGAGACGTGAGGGAGACGTGAGGGAGACATGAGGGAGACGTGAGGGAGACGTGAGGGAGACGTGAGAGAGACATGAGGGAGACATGAGGGAGACATGAGGGAGACGTGAGGGAGACATGAGGGAGACGTGAGGGAGACGTGAGGGAGACGTGAGGGAGACATGAGGGAGACATGAGGGAGACATGAGGGAGACATGAGGGAGACATGAGGGAGACGTGAGGGAGACGTGAGGGAGACGTGAGGGAGACGTGAGGGAGACGTGAGGGAGACGTGAGGGAGACGTGAGGGAGACGTGAGAGAGACGTGAGGGAGACGTGAGAGAGACGTGAGGGAGACGTGAGGGAGACGTGAGGGAGACGTGAGGGAGACGTGAGGGAGACGTGAGGGAGACGTGAGAGAGACGTGAGGGAGACGTGAGAGAGACGTGAGGGAGACGTGAGGGAGACGTGAGGGAGACGTGAGGGAGACGTGAGAGAGACGTGAGGGAGACGTGAGAGAGACGTGAGGGAGACGTGAGGGAGACGTGAGGGAGACGTGAGGGAGACGTGAGGGAGACGTGAGGGAGACGTGAGGGAGACGTGAGAGAGACGTGAGGGAGACGTGAGAGAGACGTGAGGGAGACGTGAGGGAGACGTGAGGGAGACGTGAGGGAGACGTGAGAGAGACGTGAGGGAGACGTGAGGGAGACGTGAGGGAGACGTGAGGGAGACGTGAGGGAGACGTGAGGGAGACGTGAGGGAGACGTGAGGGAGACGTGAGGGAGACGTGAGGGAGACGTGAGGGAGACTTGAGGGAGACGTGAGGGAGACGTGAGGGAGACGTGAGGGAGACGTGAGGGAGACGTGAGAGAGACGTGAGGGAGACGTGAGAGAGACGTGAGGGAGACGTGAGAGAGACGTGAGGGAGACGTGAGGGAGACGTGAGAGAGACGTGAGGGAGACGTGAGGGAGACGTGAGGGAGACGTGAGGGAGACGTGAGGGAGACGTGAGGGAGACATGAGGGAGACGTGAGGGAGACGTGAGGGAGACGTGAGGGAGACGTGAGGGAGACGTGAGGGAGACGTGAGGGAGACGTGAGGGAGACGTGAGGGAGACGTGAGGGAGACATGAGGGAGACATGAGGGAGACATGAGGGAGACGTGAGGGAGACGTGAGGGAGACATGAGGGAGACGTGAGGGAGACGTGAGGGAGACGTGAGGGAGACGTGAGGGAGACATGAGGGAGACATGAGGGAGACGTGAGGGAGACATGAGGGAGACATGAGGGAGACGGGAGGGAGACATGAGGGAGACGTGAGGGAGACGTGAGGGAGACGTGAGGGAGACATGAGGGAGACATGAGGGAGACATGAGGGAGACGTGAGGGAGACGTGAGGGAGACGTGAGGGAGACGTGAGGGAGACGTGAGGGAGACGTGAGGGAGACGTGAGAGAGACGTGAGGGAGACGTGAGAGAGACGTGAGGGAGACGTGAGGGAGACGTGAGGGAGACGTGAGGGAGACGTGAGGGAGACGTGAGGGAGACGTGAGGGAGACGTGAGAGAGACGTGAGGGAGACGTGAGAGAGACGTGAGGGAGACGTGAGGGAGACGTGAGGGAGACGTGAGGGAGACGTGAGAGAGACGTGAGGGAGACGTGAGAGAGACGTGAGGGAGACGTGAGGGAGACGTGAGGGAGACGTGAGGGAGACGTGAGGGAGACGTGAGGGAGACGTGAGAGAGACGTGAGGGAGACGTGAGAGAGACGTGAGGGAGACGTGAGGGAGACGTGAGGGAGACGTGAGGGAGACGTGAGAGAGACGTGAGGGAGACGTGAGGGAGACGTGAGGGAGACGTGAGGGAGACGTGAGGGAGACGTGAGGGAGACGTGAGGGAGACGTGAGGGAGACGTGAGGGAGACGTGAGGGAGACGTGAGAGAGACGTGAGGGAGACGTGAGGGAGACGTGAGGGAGACGTGAGGGAGACGTGAGGGAGACGTGAGGGAGACGTGAGGGAGACGTGAGGGAGACGTGAGGGAGACGTGAGGGAGACGTGAGGGAGACGTGAGGGAGACGTGAGGGAGACGTGAGGGAGACGTGAGGGAGACGTGAGAGAGACGTGAGGGAGACGTGAGAGAGACGTGAGGGAGACGTGAGGGAGACGTGAGGGAGACGTGAGGGAGACGTGAGGGAGACGTGAGGGAGACGTGAGGGAGACGTGAGAGAGACGTGAGAGAGACGTGAGAGAGACGTGAGGGAGACGTGAGGGAGACGTGAGGGAGACGTGAGGGAGACGTGAGAGAGACGTGAGGGAGACGTGAGGGAGACGTGAGGGAGACGTGAGGGAGACGTGAGGGAGACGTGAGGGAGACGTGAGGGAGACGTGAGGGAGACGTGAGGGAGACGTGAGGGAGACGTGAGGGAGACGTGAGAGAGACGTGAGAGAGACGTGAGGGAGACGTGAGGGAGACGTGAGGGAGACGTGAGGGAGACGTGAGGGAGACGTGAGGGAGACGTGAGGGAGACGTGAGAGAGACGTGAGGGAGACGTGAGAGAGACGTGAGGGAGACGTGAGGGAGACGTGAGGGAGACGTGAGGGAGACGTGAGAGAGACGTGAGAGAGACGTGAGGGAGACGTGAGGGAGACGTGAGGGAGACGTGAGGGAGACGTGAGGGAGACGTGAGGAAGACATGAGGGAGACAGTGTGAAAGTCTGTGTTCCTGCAGGGGCGCTGCTAACACACTTGTGGCCTGGGGCAGATGCCCCTGAAAAGTGCCCCACTAGAAAAAGATACTGGCAAGAAATAGCACTAATAAACTGAAAAAACAATAACAGTTGGCTTTCCCCAAATCTGTATTTTAACGCCTATACAGCTCCTTTTACTTTTGTATAAAATAAAGAAATAAAGAAAATGGATTTGAAATAAATGTGATTGTGATTAGAATTGAAGAGGAGCGGGAACGGCCGGTTTGTCAGGGGTCGCGGGGGGAGGGGTTTGAGCCCCCGCCCCTCTGTAGCTCTCTGCACTGCCCTGCTCACAAATCTGACCATCTGTCAACCACTTCTTGAGATCAAGTTTGAACTGTTGTAAAGTGGCAACAAGTTCCACATCCTGCAGCTTTTACAGAGAAACAGTTCTGTCCAAACATGGAGGATCTAAAGTTGACAGAGCCGTCTCCTCTGGCCGAGGCTCGCCTTGTTCCACGTCCTGCCTCGTCACAAGGTTTCACAAACATTCTCAGGGGCTGTGGGGCCAAATCAGGAAGAATTTTACACACTAAACTGACATTTGAAAACAAAATGAAATTTTCAAACGTTGATAATTTGTATTTCTTCACAATGTTACAGTAGTGGTACGAAACAGGTTTTTTATCTAAGGTTTTCAGTGCCTGTTTGTACAGGCTTTGGAGCGGCTGGAACACAGTGTTGGTTGATAGAGACCATGTTGTAATGCAATATGTAAGGTGTGAAAACATCATGGCCTGCATGTAAAGCCAGGCTGCGTCTGTGCTCATTTGAGAGCGAATAATCTGAACTGCCATAAATAAAACGTGACAGTTTTGAAACATGCTTTTTAAAGCACAGTGTCCTGTCCAACACTACGCCTAAACACTGAACAGACTCTGCTTCCAGAATTCTTGTTCCTTTTACAGTGATTTCTGGCGCAGAGTGAGAAGCATTCCTTATTGACAAAAACATGCTGACAGTTTTGCTATAATTTAGTGTCAAGCATGATTGCACCATCTTTTCCATGGCTCCCTGGAGCTCAGCTGCTGCTTTCTGACTTGATTTTGCATGGACGTAAATCACAGCGCGTCGGCGTACATTTGTACATGAACTTCAGGACAAATAGCTGAAGATCGTTTATATATACACTGAACAAGAGAGGGCCCAAAATGGAGCCTTGTGGCACCCCAACTGAGCTGTCTGAAAAAGGAGACCTAGTGCTCTTAATTCTCGTGCAGTGCCTCCTATTCTCTAAGTATGACTTAAACCATCGTAATGTCTGGTCACATTGTGAGTGGACAATTTGGATAACAGGATGTCATGGTTTACCGTGTCGAATGCTCTTTTCTTTTTTTAAGGCGTAATAACACCTGAAGAGCACTTTGACTTTCCTGTCAGACGTCAAAGTGCTCCTGAGGTGTTACATAATGGATCAAATGAATGTGTGGATGTGAGGGAGATACTAGCCTAAGCACCGACATGAACATACAAACCTGCAAACATGGATACACTGACCTCTCCTCACTCACACCACCCGGACACTGACCTCTCCTCACTCACACCACCCGGACACTGACCTCTCCTCACTCACACCACCCGGACACTGACCTCTCCTCACTCACTCCACCCGGACACTGACCTCTCCTCACTCACACCACCCGGACACTGACCTCTCCTCACTCACACCACCCGGACACTGACCTCTCCTCACTCACTCCACCCGGACACTGACCTCTCCTCACTCACACCACCCGGACACTGACCTCTCCTCACTCACACCACCCGGACACTGACCTCTCACGTACAGCGTGTGCAATCGGCAGTTTGATGCCCCACAGCCAGGCGCGTCGGACTGGGGGGGTAAAGGGTGCTGAGTACCCAGGGCCCAGAGCAGGGGAGGGGCCCTCAAAAATGCTGCAAAAGCGTTCTGTATTGTACTTTCTAAGTTTCCTCATAATTGATGCAATAAGAACTGAACAACCGGCTGAAATACAACGGCTGCTACACAGAATTTTGCACAAACAATAATGATTGATAATATCTCAGGGCCCTGACACCCCTTTAAAAATGTGCCAAATAGTTCAGCCCACACACCGGTGTTCAGCACCAGCTTCAGCAGTGACTTTGATGAGGTGGACTCTGTAATGCAATGACACAGAGCTGAGAAAGACAGATATTAGTCTGGCCTCGCTCTAATGTGCTTTTATTTAACTCTAGCCTGTTCTCGTGGACCTGAGAGGAAACTTTCTGTCATAAATGACACTTAAACATGAGGTGAGGCGAGTCCTGCCTCTGCCTGCGCTGAGTCAGAGACAGAGCTCCTTCTCTCCTCGTTTTAACCTCTGAAGTGTTTCTTTCCTCATATTTATTATAATTGAGCTCAGGCTAATACAGGGACAAAGCCACAGGTCGCGCACGCTATTTTCGGCAAATTAATTATGCTAATTAGCCGCGAGCATTTGGATTCACGCATTATAAATACGCAGCTTTGGAGACGAGTCAGCCTGGTTCTAGTGAAAGGTGGAGCTCGTGCCATTTAGTCTATTCCAACGTAACATTTTACAACAACAATTTACTGACAATACACTTAAAGGTAAAGGCTTCAAATATGTGAGAGACTAAATCAGAATGAAGCCCTTGAGTTTTGTGTTTAAGCCTGTGGCCACAGAGACATCATAGTATCGTCATTTTATGTAAAATAGCATTTTAAAGCCTATTTTAAAGTTTTCCCAGCACAAATATCCCATGTCCCTGGTGCAGTACTTTACAAACAAACAAACAAACAAACAAACAAACAAACAAACAAACAAACAAACAAACAAACCATGATCTAAGTACCCATTGGATTGGATCTGTGTTTGTATATGAAGCTCTTTTTTGGCCGACCCATTTTTTCACTTAGTTAATGTATATATAATAAAGTTATTATAGAATATAAATGAACTGCACTGTCAAACCACTAACCCACTGTTATGTGGTCAAAGAACATAGAATATGAAATGTGAATTTCATATGGGGGGCGGGGGGCCCCCCAAGATAGTTTGTACCCAGGGCCCAGAATTTGGTGCTACGCCCCTGCCCACAGTTTATTGTGTTTTTTTTGGCAAATCCAAATCTTGCTATTGGCAAATCTAGCCGACACTTAAGCTTTTCTTTACGTTCTAAACATGTGTTATTGATGGAATATACAGAAAGATGCCGATGCATGTGATCAGAGAGAGAGTTCACTCTTCATTAAATCTTCATTAAATAAAAAAATGAACATCATGAGCTATATTTTATTCTTCATGAATTAATCTGTAATTATATATTTTTTTAAAGACATGTATACATGTAGACATATATATAAATAGGCCTATATAGTCTGCATATTATGTATGTTAGGAAAAATGAGATTTCTAGATAAATGGAGTTAAACTAAACATCTAAACTATCATGGAACACACACTTGTGTGTGAACTCGTGTGTAAAGGTCTCATAGAAGGACGACTGGTTCATAGCGTCACCTGCTCCTCAACATCAGGCTCATATTACACTAATACAAATGCATTTTCTTGATTTTAACATTAATGTTTAAGAAACGGCGGGTGAAAGGGACAATATTTACCTGTTCACATCACGGCACTACAGCCTCAGAAACACACACGGGAGGGAAAGAGCGAGGGGGGGGGGGGGGTAGATGAGCTCGTCCTGAGACTTACGTGAGTTAAAGTTAAAGAGCGGCTCCAGATGGGAAGGAAATCATTAGCCTTTAACTGCGTTTGCATGGTGGTTTTCTGCCCCGTGTTGTTGTTAGCTGGCGAGGCAGTGATACAAGTCAAACACTGAAGCTGCGTTTAGAGAGAGAGCCCCGCGCCCGAGCTGCGTCTTTATTTTAATTAAGGCTTGATTTTCAATCCTTCAAAATAACGGACGGCCTTTGAAATGTTCCGTCAAAGCTTAAAATAGTCTGTAAATGACGGAGAATTTTCGGTTAATGTAACCTCTGGGTCAGACAAAGAGCGGTTCAGAAGCCCCTTATGAGAGACCGACAGGCCCTGTTAGAACCATGAGGCCGTCCTTCTGTGGACCCACCACCTGCAGGAGGAGCCATAGGGGCTGGTGCAATGTGATTCACGACCTGGCAACGGAAAAGTGGAAGAAAATGGATGGATGGATGAATAGAAAAACAACACAGAATCATGCGGCGCTACAAGCAAGAATGGAATGAATGGCTGGACTTTGCTGCCTGGTGAAGATGACTAAGAGAACGCTTCTGCCTGAAGCAGGTTTAATTCAGCCCAGTGTCTCTCAGATAGACCTGCTCTGAGACTCTTTCCTTCATCATGTTCCTCATGTGGGAGTTTCCTCTTCTTTGGCTGTAAATCCCACAGCTCAGACCCTCCTCCTTTGTCCTGGGGAGGGTAAAGTGTGGAATCATTCAGATCCACCTTGTTCACCTGTCCACTCGCGTTTCTCCATGACTTACTGTACGTTCACTTCATCCATGAGCACCTCTGCCCGACACACTTACTGTGAAGTCCAGAAGCCCAGAACACGTGTATCTGCAACAATAGACTGCACCAAACAATAGCCTCTCAGAATAACTCCACGTCCTTCCTCCATCACCATCACCGCCTTCTTCCCGAGCTGAAGAATGTCTGTTTGTTAGATTAGGTTCTTTTCTTTTCACCGGCCGGTATCAAGTTGCTTTTCTAAGAACTCCAAACATGTTTAGCGTAGCGGAAGCAAGCCTAAAAGTGCGGCCTCTCCAAAACTCCTTCCCACAATTCAATCTCCACCTTGGGGTGAACTATTTATCCCAGCGGATAAACAGCGAGTGCATTCCAGGACAGAGGGTGAAGTGGGGAGCGGGGGGAGAGGGGAGCGGGGGGAGAGGGTCCAGCGCTGGGCTGGATCTCGGAGGATCGGCCCTTGTATGGAGCGAGAGGGAAGCGCGGTTCCTGCGAGCGAAAGCCTATCCAGGAACGCCCGGACAATGATTCAGCAAAATCTAGGCAGCAAGATCTAATCTTTTATTTGGAAGGTCATTTTGCTGAGGAGGTTTTGTTTTAGCTTATGATTGTTGACAGCGTTTCAAACAACAGTCTTGATTTAGATTCATATGTTTTACAGATTTAAAAACATCCCCTCACACCCACAAAGCAAAACACATCACACATTGTTTGTTTGTGTGGTTTGTCTCTGAGGGATGAAACGGCCCCACACACCCACACCCCCCCACACCCCCCCACACACACACACACTTCATTTGAATGGCAATAGTAACATATTATAGTTGTCAAGTTTTGCTTTTGACTCACTCTTTTGACACAAGAGGTCTGCTTGTGTTTTTGTGGACTTCTGGAGCACATACTTATACCATAAAGGACTTGGAGGGACCGTTAACAAATACTTTTTGTTTAGCTAGATCATTACAACAGGTTGCATCAGATACTGAACCGATACCAGCTTTGACTCTCAACGGCTTAAAAACACAACTTTAACCAAACGTAACTAAATCTTAGTGAATATGGGCATGCTGCACCTCATTTTAGTTTGAACCTCCGCAAACGTCTTTTTGATCGCCGCGCAAAATGGTGCGCTAGCAACAGCATGCCAATGCTAGCGGAGCATGCTAATGCTAATGGAAACTAATCAAGGGTCAGAAACTATGATAGAAATACCTAAAGTGGCCAATAAAATACAATCAACCACTGCTGGAGTGGCCAAGTGTTTGTTTTATTTTTTGAAATGCTGATAAAGAATAAGTGACCTTATATATTAGTAATGCACCAGCTTAATGATCCAGCAACGTGAAACGTTTTATTAACATTTTGGAACACATAATTACAATAAAGTCAACAAAAACACAAAGGGAAACGTAGCATGCCAATGAGCAGGCCTCTTGTGTGCACTTTGTAACCCACCTCTCTCTCTGTCACTCAAACTACTTTCAGCCAATGAGAAATCACTATTCTAAAGCCCGCCTCCCTATCAGTTTTTTACCAAAAGCACAAATTCATGAGTCGAATGCAAAACTTTGAGAGTCAAATGCAAGAAAAAATCAAGAAGGTAAAAGAAGGGGAACAAAATAAAAACTTACTGATAACTATCAAATGTAACTATTAACTTTCAAATGAAAACCTTTAAAACATTTTAGGATTTTTTTTTTACTGGTGAAAATAATATATTTTATTGAATAACAATTTTTATTCTTCATGTTTACCATTGAAAAGTTTCTCATTTTTTAATGAAAATAATCTTATTGTCCAAGGCAAATAATAACAAAATAAAACAGAAAATATGTTTCATTTGCTTGAATGTTTGAATCAAATATCAAATCACAGATTCATTTTTTCTAGTATTGCCTAAACACGGGGGGCAGCTCCTCTAGGCTTGGACCTGTCGTTCGCCATCTTGTATTTGAAGGTATTTGAATTGTTACAGCGGGTTGTTGATCTCTCTACTCAGCTTCAGGGTTTTGCAGATCCACTTGTCTAAGGATTTGTGCTCTGTACACAGACAATTCTGGAATGTAAAGAGGTTTCTGTGGGCGTTCTTGGGGCGGTGTGGAAGGGCCTGGTGAGCTGGGGCTCAGTGTGTCTTGGACTGGTACTGGGATCATCTTAACAGTTGTCTTCTCTTGAAGCTCTCCAATATCAGTCAAGTTGCACAGGTGATAATTCAATTGTGGATCCTCGTATTGAAAACAGAAGTTGTACTGTAGGCCCAGTGTGGTTTGAAGCGTACTTCTTACTTATTACTGTCACAGGCTTTGTGTCCAGGGTCGCCTTTCAAATGTCGGCCTCTGTAAGAATGGCCAGAATTTGTTTGATGAGTTTGAAGTCAGGAGGTCCAGAGCATGAACCTTCAGACACAACCATTCCAGGATAATATCTGACTCCATCAATACTGACAGAGGAGAACCGTTAGCTGAGAACCTTCATGACTGAGGAAATGCTGAATGTTTGCAGGAAAAGAGGACATTGATGCTGTGGAAACCGAAAGAATTAACGAGCGTCCAAATGGTACGACATCATTTTTGTAGCTTTGAGCATTTCGAATCACACGTTTAAAGAATCTGTACATGCTCTAACAAAATCTGGGTTTACGGTGTACTTACTTAAAGTTTAGACTGACACATTGAACATCTGCACCAAAACTGAACCAATAGGACTTTTCCACAGTTTTCATTGCTCTGGGCCTAAACCTAACAATGTGTAACTTTAAAGGAATAGGCCACCGTTTTTACATACTAAGATATGTTCTTACCTCACTTTAGACGTGTTAATATATCCCCGTCTGGTCTTTGTCCGTGCGCTCTGCCAGGCAAACGGAGCACATACGCAGCCTCCCCCATATGTCACATAGCTCCGAAAAAGCTCACGATAGAAGCTACCAAGCTCTTCCACGTGTTCCCTATTTAAATAAAGTTACGTGAAGTGTTTTCATGCGAAGTATATTTACACAGAAATGTAACATGTCGATTTTATAAGCAAATAAAAAGGGGGACTATATTGTGAGGCGTAATGATACGAGGAGCACAGCGTCCGCGTAGTAACTCCGAAAGACTTCCCCCGCTCACTTCCGTCAATAACCTTTAGGAGTTACTGCGCGGACGTTTTACTCCTCGTATCATTACGCCTCACAATATAGTCCCCCTTTTTATCTGCTTATAAAATCGACATGCTACATTTCTGTGTAAATATACTTTGCATGAAAACACTTCACGTAACTTTATTTAAATAGGGAACACGTGGAAGAGCTTGGTAGCTTCTATCGTGAGCTTTTTCGGAGCTATGTGACATATGGGGGAGGCTGCGTATGTGCTCCGTTTGCCTGGCAGAGCGCACGGACAAAGACCAGACGGGGATATATTAACACGTCTAAAGTGAGGTAAGAACATATCTTAGTATGTAAAAACGGTGGCCTATTCCTTTAATAGTAAATGATACAAAGAGAAGTCGGTGATTAGTAAACTTTCCCAGTCTCACATCCTCAGGGTTATCCTCCTGCCGCTCATTCAGCCTCAGTACAACCTCTGAGTGACGGTAGTTGCTGTGCTCTTTGGGTTTAGGCTCAGGAGCCTCCACAGACTGGAGCTCCCTCAGTGCTGAGGGTCAGATCTTGTGGCGGCGCACAGGGCTGCGCAGGCTCTTGGTGAATTATTTTCCGAGTGGCGGCGCTATATGTGCCATTCGCCTCGGCCACCTGAGAGGGGGCGTCACAAGAGGAGGTACTGATGGAAACACGGCTGACATTCACTTCCTGGTTTACATTGCTCTGTCTTGCGTTCTTTCTTAAGCCTTAGACTCTCACAGGTCAAACTAAAAACTTTATTTACCCCATCGTGAGCTAAACCATGTTCACGTCTCGAGAGAAAAAGAGCTACAGCGTCCGCTGTGGCGCGGACGGCCGCGCTCGGCGTGAACGCGAAGCAAAACAAAAGCACATGTTCACCCCCCACTCCCACACAACCACTCTCCTGGAGGCGGAGTCAATCTGGTTGGAGGAAAATGTGTGTCTCCACCCACTTAAATGCGCTAAGTCTGGAGTGGCGAGATCAAAGTGCTCCTAATGAGCGCAAAATGTCACGCTATCGTCTGCGTTTTGAGACACAAGATCGGGCCCATTGAGCGTTCATTCTTCTGTGCTTAAAGTGATAGTCTGTGAGTTTGCAAAGTGAAAAACTCCAGAAAGCCCATCTTAGTTTGCAAAATGAGGAGAGCAGGAACAAGCTCCTCCCACTCCCTCCTGATTGGACAGACTGGTTCACAGGAAAAGCTTGTCTCATTGGTCGACGCAGGAGCACGTTAGACTCTGATTTGGAACGAGGAAGTTCACAAAAAATAATAGATACAGTATATATATTATTACTAACTTAATATCAAAATACAAGATCAGGTGGTCAATTTCGCACATTTGATCAAATTTGTGAAACATTTAGACTTTTATTCTTTTATGGCCCTTCATTTTGCTTATGATGTGTTTATAAAGTAATTATCATGACTAACGTTAACAATAGGCTCGTTGGAGATGAGGTTGTGGCTCGCCTGGAGGATCGGCGAGAGTAGCCGACACAGCGAGAGCCTCAGATCACGCACAGTCTCCTTCACAAATCACGTTAAGGTCAAGTTTGTCCTATATAAAACTGATTATTGGATTTTTTTTTTTGTAATTCATGCAGTTCTTATGTTTGAAGAGTTTCGTGGCACTAGGCTAGTGCAAGGCTAGTGCATGTCTATGGTATCAGCTAGCCTGCATTAAAAACAGTGTGACCCGCTCCACAGAGCACCTGAGGCAAATCACTTATAACACCAGACTAACCATATACATGTAAGAACTGCATGAATTACAAAAAAACCAGCAGCACTCTGGATAACTAGGAAATGAGGTCCTGAAATATCCCTTTAACACCGCGTGTCTTTCCCGCGCACACCTGTCTCCACACACGGCTGCAGACGGGGCGGGGCGGGGAGAGGTGGGGGGCGGGGCAGGGCAGGGCAGTGGTGTGCACAGACATTATGAGGGGCAGGTGCTCAACCAAGACAAATATCATGAAAAATAGTCTGGTGGTCCAATCACCTGTAAATAATGAGACTTTTACATAGTCTTACTGGTAGAATATAGTAAAATATTAGGCTTGGAGTCCTGATAGAGGTTTCAGAGCACAGGCTCTATATGAAGCTCCTGCATGACGGCACTTCAGACCTGAAGTAACAGCTTGTAGAAGTGACAGGGCAGGATTTTAGAGGCAGTTGTGGTGAACAGGTCTGAGCTCATTCTACACAGTAGCACATGGCTGAACATGTAGGGGAGGAACTTAATTTTAACATTTTTAAACTCCCTACAGTCCCTTTAAGTGTCTATTACATGTTTATATTTGTATTATTCCTGATGATCGATTTAATCATATTATATTTGTATGAAAATAAAGTCGATTTTGTTCCATCAGTGACTCAAGAAGAGGGAGAAATTCATACAGCTCTGACTTACTTGAGATACTTCTGCACAATGGGAAAGCAAAATAAATAGGTGCTACTGTAAAGTGGCCCCTGCAGCAGTGAGTGTCTGTATGGTGTGGACGTGTTGAGGAGTGTCGGCTGCTCACTGTGGAATCACTGTGGAATCAGGAAACATTTACAAAACCTTCCTGTTGACTTTTCCGAGCGGGGAAAGTGTTTTGCGTTGGTGTGGAGTCGTGCTCAGGGATAAAGTGGAACTGGGAGGAAGTGCCTGCTTCTGATTGGCCTGTGACCTGCTGGTGACCCAGCACGAGGCGCTGTGATTGGCTGTCACGAGGAGCCGCTCTCTCCCACATTTGGAAGTGTTTAGAAATGTCAGGCTTTCGGGGGAGCGCTCAGGGAAGCAGATTTTATCTCCCAAAGGTTCATGTTTCTTGGGTTGCGTCACCATCCCGACGTTTAAAGGCACACTGCGTAACATTTTGGACTATACGGTTGCCATCAACACAAAACATCCTCCCAATGACCAGCTTGACACAAAAAATGCTATTTTTGCAGAATGGATTTGGATGAGAACCTAACCTGTTTAAATCTGAAATTCTGCTGACTGTAGTCACATCTCCATGGAGACGGGCTGGAGACGCACCCACTCCTGGTAAAGTACAGTCATGTCTTAGCAGAGCTGAGCCGCTCACAGCAAAGGCTCTTGTTTGTTTGTACATTTATGAAGTATTTTTCACTTATGAAATTAAATGCATGTATTTCAATATTATTTGTTGGGTAAAATGTTACACGATGTGGCTTTAAGTTTCTAACATGTATTTACAATCTGAATAGATATAAGTTCAGAATGATGGTCAGTTGTCTCCACATTAACTTTGCAGACTGTAGATAGATCATTTTTATTTTGGAAACCAGGGGATAATTCATCTTTCAAGCTTTTCCTCATTAAAAAATGATACATTTTTTGTCTAAAGCCCTATTCGCGCGGGATAAGCATTATCTAGGGACCCCATATAATAAATCAATTACCCCCGGATGTCTGCGTTTCATGTGGCGCATTCGCACGGGATAACCGAAGAAATAATAAGAATATAATAATAATATATAATAAGATAATAATAATAAGAACGCGTTACGTATTGCGTAACATTCGGCCACATTACTTTCAACATGGCAGATGCGAAGAAGAAAAGCAGACACTGGACACGAGAAGAAACCTTAAAATTAATCGACGTCTGGGGTGAACAATGGTACCAAAGGCAATTTGAGCAAGTGGTGCACAATCACAGCATCTGGGAAAACATTTACAATCGGCCGCTTGTATTCGCGATCTTGTCCTTTCGGTCATTACCCAAATCTCATGACCATAGGTGAGGGTGGGAACGTAGATCGATCGGTAAATCGAGAGCTTTGCCCCGACTCAGCTCCCTCTTCACCACGACAGACCGATACAGCGACCGCATCACTGCTGACGCCGCACCGATCTGTCTGTTGATCTCACGCTCCATCCGTCCCTCACTCGTGAACAAGACCTGAGATACTTGAACTCCTCCACTTGAGGTAAGGACTCCCCACCGACCTGAAGAGGGGAAGCCACCTTTTTCCGGTGGAGAACCATGGCCTCGGATTTGGAGGTGCTGATCCTCATTCCGGCCGCTACACACTCGGCTGCAAACCGCCCCAGAGCAGCTGAAGGTCCTGATTTGTTGAAGCCAACAGAACAACATCATCCGCAAACAGCAGAGATGAGACTCTGAGGCTCCCAAACCGGACACCCTCCGGCCCCTGGCTGCGCCTAGAAATTCTGTCCATAAAAGTAATGAACAGAACCGGTGACAAAGGGCAGCCCTGGTGGAGACCAACACGCACCGGGAACAGGTCTGACTTACTGCCAGCAATGCGAACCAAGCTCCTGCTGCGGTCATACAGGGAACGGACAGCCCTTAGCAGAGGGCCCCGGACCCCATACTTCCGGAGCACCCCCCACAGGGCACCACGAGGGACATGGTCGAACGCTTTCTCCAAGTCCACAAAACACATGTGGACTGGTTGAGCGAACTCCCACGAACCCTCGAGCACCCGATGAAGGGTATAGAGCTGGTCCAGTGTGCCACGACCAGGACAAAAACCGCATTGTTCCTCCTGGATCCAAGGTTCGACTATAGGCCGGATCCTCCTCTCCAGCACCCTGGAGTAGACCTTACCGGGGAGGCTGAGGAGGGTCATCCCTCTGTAATTGGAACACACCCTCCGATCCCCCTTCTTAAAGAGAGGGACCACCACCCTGGTCTGCCAATCCAGGGGCGCTGTCCCCGACCGCCACGCGATGTTGCAGAGACGTGTCAGCCAAGACAGTCCTACAACATCCAGAGACTGAAGGTACTCAGGGCGAATCTCATCCACCCCCGGAGCCACCGAGGAGCTTTCTCACCACCTCGGTGACTTCAGCCCCGGTGATGGGTGAGCCCACCTCCGAGTCCCCAGCCTCTGCTTCCCCATCGGAAGACGTGACGGCGGGATTGAGGAGGTCCTCGAAGTCCTCCCTCCACCGACCGACGACATCCCCAGTCGAGGTCAGCGGCCCCCCTCCCGCACTGTACACAGTGTTGGTGAAGCACTGCTTCCCCCTCCTGAGGCGCCGGATGGTTTGCCAGAATCTCTTCGAGGCCGACCGATAGTCCTCCTCCATGGCTTCTCCGAACTCCTCCCAGACCCGAGTTTTTGCCTCTGTGACCGCACGAGCCGCAGCACGCTTGGCCTGCCGGTACCTCTCAGCTGCCTCAGGAGTCCCACAAGCCAACAAGGCCAGGTAGGACTCCTTCTTCAGCTTGACGGCATCCCTTACTTCCGGGCGCCACCACCGGGTTCGGGGATTGCCGCCGCGACAGGCACCAGAGACCTTACGGCCACAACTACGAGCAGCCGCATCGACAATGGAGGAGGAGAACAGAGTCCACTCTGACTCCATGTCCCCAGCCTCCCTCGGAATCTGGGTGAAGCTCTTCCGGAGGTGGGAGTTGAAGACCCCGCTGACAGAGGGATCCACCAGACGTTCCCAGCAGACCCTCACAACACGCTTGGGCCTGCCAGGTCTGACCGGCTTCCCCCCTTGCCAGCGGATCCAGCTCACCACCAGGTGGTGATCGGTTGACAGCTCAGCCCCTCTCTTCACCCGAGTGTCCGAGACACGCGGCCGGAGGTCAGACGACACAACTACAAAGTCGATCATCGACCTCCTGCCGAGGGTGTCCTGGTGCCACGTGCACTTATGGACACCCTTGTGCTCGAACATGGTGTTCGTTATGGACAAACTGCGACTAGCACAAAAGTCCAATAACAGAACACCACTCGGGTTCAGATCGGGGAGGCCGTTCCTCCCAATCACTCCCTCCCAGGTCTCACTGTCGTTACCCACGTGGGCGTTGAAGTCCCCCAGTAGAACAATGGAGTCCTCAGTCGGAGCACCATCTAGCACCCCTCCCAGGGACTCCAAGAAGGCCGGGTACTCTGCACCGATGTTGGGCCCGTAGGCCGAAACAACGGTGAGAGACCTGTCCCCAACCCGGAGGCGTAGGGACGCGACCCTCTCGTCCACCGGGGTGAACTCCAACACGTGACGGCTGACCTGGGGGGATATGAGCAAACCCACCCCAGCCCGCCGCCTCTCCCCGCGGCAACTCCAGAAAAATGGAGAGTCCAGCCTCTCTCCAGGAGTTGGGATCCGGAACCCAAGCTGTGCGTGGAGGTGAGCCCGACTACATCTAGCCGGTATCTCTCAACCTCCCGCACAAGCTCAGGCTCCTCCCCCCCAGTGAGGTGACGTTCCATGTCCCGAACGCCAGAAGCTGTGCATGCGGACCAGGTCGTCAAGGCACCTGCCTCTGACTGCCACCCAGTCCTCTCTGCACCCGACCCCTATGGATCCCTCTGCGGGTGGTGAGTCCACAGGAGGGCGGGCCCACGTCGTCCCTTGGGGCTGTGCCCGGCCGGGCCCCGTGGGCAGAGGCCGGGCCACCAGACGCTCGCGTTCGGGCCCCAACCCCAGGTCTGGCTCCAGGGTGGGGCCCCGGCTGCGCCATGCCGGGCGACGTCACGGTCCTTGATTCCTGTATGATATCCCAGCAGAATACAAGATGTTAAGGCTTTATATATTAAGGATATTAAATGGATGCAGTTTTCTGTTCCCATCTGCAGTGGCTGAGAGCACTGGTGGAGCTCAGGCAGGGCACTGGAAATGCTGCACTTCTGTCATTTTTTCCATGACAGAAAAAATGTCAAAAAATGTCAAACTTGGCATGTATCCACTCCATATATCCAGGAAGGCCCTCTGGAAGGTGTCACCACAGAGTTTGCCATTCTGCATGAAAATATTATAGTAGTATAGTAAAATATTGTAATATATAACGCATGTATAATGTAATATAATATTTTGTTGAATTAAAGTAAAACTAAAAGTCGGAGCACAATTTAAAATGACTCACTCGACCAAACAGTTTTGTTCTGTGGTCCCGCATGGCCATGAAGGCTTGTCATGGCATCGCTGGTGCAAAAACTTTAACTTCTTCAAAGGTATGGAAGAGGTCACGTGTGTAAACCGTGTCAAAGGTTGTGGTTCCTGGCCAATATCCACCTTCGATTAGGTCCCTCAGGCCCAGGGGCTAAAGTGGGCGGGAACGGTCGGGAATGGCGTTCTCTCACCTTCGCATGCCCCCCAAAAAAATAGAAAAAAAAATGTAATGATTGCACTTTGTCATTTTCACGCAAATACAAAACTCTGCCTGTGAGATAAATCAATGCAATAAAAATAGTAGGTCGGGCTTACTCAATATCCGCCCCATGGGCCAAACTATAAAATCTGATCCGCGCCGCATTTTCCTTAAAAATCTATATTTTCCGACATGATCTGCGCCGCATTCTCATCGCTCCGCGGTGAGTTTACGCCACTTTGTGTAGCAGTGTGCCTGCGGCTCCTGTTCCATCTCGGATTGTTCTCTTCGCGGTCCGCGGCAGATGCAGCGCATGTTCCTGCCTTCACCGGTGCAAAGGGCTTGACCAGCCACTCTAAGGTAAGGGGAACACCAGTTCAGTTGTGGATGTTTGTAAAGTGGACGATGAAGCTGATGGTGCGTGAGTTTTGGAAAACTGCTCCGCAACGCTCATGTTCAACCGGTCAACACACTAAACCTCGCTCTCCAGGCTCTATATATTAGCTCAATAACATCTGAATCATGAATCTGATTGTTTGTTTGTGTACTTTATTGTCCCCGTAGGGAAATTTGTCCTCTGCATTTAACCCATCCTTCGATGCCGCTGGGGCGACCCGTAAGGAGCAGTGGTCGACGGCAGTGCCGCGCCCGGGGACCCATCTCCATGATGTGGAGCCAGGCTGATGGTCAGAATCAACTGGCTGGAGGATTCACCTATTGCACATGTTTTTAGTAGTAGGGGAAACCGGAGTACCCGGAGGAAACCTACGCAGACACGTGGAGAACATGCAAACTCCACACAGAAAGGCCCTGACAGGTGCATTTTTGCTTCCTTTCTGCTCTGACTTCATTCTCTGCTCTTTGTGAAGTTAATAACAGGTGAAAAGAGGCTGAATACGTGGATGAGCGTCATCTCCACTCAGTTCTTTCATGAAGCGCGAGGTCTGGACTGAACAGCGGCTCAGATGTTTGGTTATTTATTATGTCTATGGTCAGCCCTCTGTCCACTCAGCGGAGAGGAGCAGTGGCTGAGCAAGAGTTAGTCATGTTGTCTGAGATGTACTGGTCTTGCCCTGGCTTAATCCTGGTCTGGTTCTGAGTTGTCCTAGTTTATTATTAGGCTCTTTATTATTCTGTATTAATCTATGGCTGTGTTTTTTTTCTTTTTTTCTACAAAGCCTTTAAATGCTGGAATATAATATAACTTTTATGTTTAGACCCAATTCTATTCTTTCCAAGCAGTGATGATAGTGATATTTTTTATTCATTTATCCCAAAAATCTGAATATGTTTGGTGGTGGGAGGCTCACTCCTGACCGGCCCAGTGGTCAGTGACAAACCACAAATATCCCTCAGTGAAAAAGTAAAACAAGAGCCCTGCTGTAAGCACCACTGACTGTGAAAGAGGATTTTCTCAGATAAACAACGTAATCACAAGCCAAAATGGTTAATAAGTAATGTTTCAGCACTCTAAGTGGATCCTGACAAACATGTGAAGAAATGGGTTCTTCTTGGACGCAGGCCTGCAGACCACATGCCCAGAGAGGAGCTTCATAGATTATAGAAACAAATAAACTGAGTGGATCTGGCAAAAGCAGAATTTGTTCATTTAGTAAATCACACAGACCCCCAAACATTTATGATCGTTAAAAACTGCTAAAGGATATCTAAAAACAACTCAAGACCTTAAAAAATATTGGAAAATAAAATAATGACAGTATCAAATACCTTGTATTGTGCAGTATGAATACTATATACTGTTCAGAAGCCATGGCTACATGTCAGTACATAAGTACATAAAGATATAAAATGTAGCGTGTATCCTACTGCTTGTTGAAGGTCAGAGTTCCCTCACCTCCCAAATCCCACTTTAACCACTGCTCAAGGCCACACTCCCACAGTGATGCAGTACATATATATATGTACTGTACATATATACATGTACTGTATAATGGTTAATAACCAACCTGTCTGTCTGCACTTTCATTTCTCACGCCCTCGCCCCTGCCACACACTCACTCTGGTCCCACAATCACCCTGTTTCTCTAACTCCTATCTGTGTGGAGTTTGCATGTTCTCCCAGGGTACTCCGGTGTCCCTACCACTAAAAATATGTACAATAGGTTCTCCTCTAGGGCTAAGACTCCTCTGTAAAAGAGATGTATAATCTCAGTGGGACTTTCCTGGTTAAATAAAGGTCAAATAAAATAAGATAACAGATAACACAAGTATGTGCAGTTGGGCAATCACAGCGCGGTGAGGCCCAGGTCGGGATCCACTGGTCTGAAGAATGTCTGTGCAGGCATTTACTGGGATTATCTGTAAGTATCAAGCATTTCTGCAAAGCAAATGTTTTAGTTCCGAATACAAAATTGGTGCGTTGCAGCAGGGGGCGCTATAGCATGGATCTGTTCCGAAAAGCTGTTCTGAAATCGCGAGCGGATGCTTTTAAAGAGTTTTACAGCATGTATTGTGTCTCTGATTTCCACACGAGCATGTTTTTTATGCCATGAATTCACACCGACTGGTATAAAGCACGAAAATGAAGTCAGTAGTCTCTCCAGCTTTAAAACAAGGACAGCGGACAACAGCGGGCGATTTAAACAAGATGACTCAATCAATTGGTAAACCCCTTGTATAGGATATATTATATGTAGAAGCTACTTGACAATTATTTAATTGTTTCTCTGTCTAAACTAGCTTTGTTTGCATAGGGAAAAGATGCTATGAGGAGGATTTCTCTGACACAGATGAAGGTAATTATTTTCCTTCCTATGAGACCACAGTTTTTAAAAGCATCAATGTCTCGATCACGTATGTTTATGTTTTCAACAGCTGTAACATCCGCCTGTGTTCAGGCAGGAACGAAAGGTTCTGGAGGGGTGAATTTGGATAAGAAGCGCCGCATTGACCAAGGTATTTAATGCTGTATTTCTGACATGTGGAAAGCTAAACAAAAACCCAAAAAAAACAAATGATGTTCAAAGTAATTTTGTTGCACAAGACATTTGCCATAGAAGAAAATGTAATATTCAGAAGATGTTTGCAGGAACATCGTTGAAACAGAAATGTCCGTCTAAGTGTGGAATTTAAATGTTGTACAAGTGTTTACATATTAAAAAAAACACAATTCTGAGAGATTAAGAAATATTGAAAACACCTGAATCTAACTGCAGAACTGTAAGACAAATGATGCTGTTTTGTTATGTTTTGTGACCAATCAAACCACCAAACCAAAAATCATGAGAAATCACTCCTTACATCCAACCTGCCACCAATCCATCTCAAAGTATACCTTCACCACCGAGATTTGACAGAGATCAAAGTTTACAGGACATTTTCTGCAAAAGCAAAATTAAACATCAGGCCTGCTCATCAAACAACAAAACGCAACTCAACTACCAGACCTAAATGAGTCCAATGTCATTCAGCATGAAAACCATAACCTCAAAGCTGCCGTACAAAATGAAACTGTTCAGATGTGTCGCATGACATCCCAGAAGAACAAAATCGCAAGAAAAATATCTCCGATGTTGTAGTTTTGTTGAACGTCAGTTGAAAATCCTCTCTGATCCCATAATTGGTGACATTTAAGTGTTGACTTCCTTTAAAAAGGAAAGGGAACTTTGCTGCTAATAACAGATCTGTTAAAGTTAATAATCCTAACGGTCCATTTTGTTCACAATCTCATTCTTTAAATTGTTGTCCTGAGTTTACAAACCCGAAACATAATGAGAAGATTGATTTTGTTAAGGAAAGTTTGCATTGAATGTTTTGAGTATGACAATTTAACAAACAATGCATCAAATGTGTCATTTGTGACTTTTACCACCTGAATCATCCTACTATGCTTCATGTAAATGTTTGAGTGGATAAATCTATCAAACTGATCTGCCTGAGCTCAATCCTGACGTCCACAGGACTTTCTCAACAGTTGAATCAGAGCAAGCCCAAACCAGGACCAGTGGAGTTGGTCAATTTCAATCATTCCAGTTGGTATGAAATCAAACAAAGACAATAAAATTGTTCAAACCTATGCATTTTTTTTTTTAGAAAACTGGTTTAAGATCAAGTTTCTGCACAGAATAACATCTGTAAGACTCAACTTGAAAAGACAGAAAACAATCTGCAAACAATGTCACCACAACAAACGCAATCTACTTCATTGACAATTGATCTTTCAGTTTCCAGTTATGATTTTTTTTTATTTTTTTTTATTAAGTGATGAGTATATAAGATACAAAGTGCACAATTACACAAGTGATAAGGACACAGGACACAACAGAAGAGAAAGATGGGATACACATGGGGAGGAAGGATTACGTGATTGGATGGACAAGTAAAACAGAACTAAATGAAAGGGATATAATCCTGTGTGATCATACGTCGTC
The DNA here is from genome assembly GCF_951799975.1 of Gobius niger. Classification (NCBI taxonomy): domain Eukaryota; kingdom Metazoa; phylum Chordata; class Actinopteri; order Gobiiformes; family Gobiidae; genus Gobius; species Gobius niger. Next base: position 1,042,657 of record NC_136861.1, read on the forward strand.
ATTACATTGACATTCCGAGACCCACATCCCCCCACACCCCCAACCCGTTCGTCCGTCCTCCTCCCCCCTCCCCCGCCCCCCCCCCCCCCCCCCCTCACCTTGAGGGCCCGGGCCACCCCCCAACATCCACCCCAGCCCCCAGGCGCAAAACCAGGTCAGGGACAATCCGCCACAGAGCCTTCAACCCCAGCCCTAGTTTTTGTTCCCTTTCCCATGTTTTGTACCTAGATCGGTGTAGAGTGCATTAAAATAAGCATGAGGCTTACCCTATCCTTTTGTTTTTTGTTTTGTTCCTTTGTTTTCCCATTGTTTTTGTCTTTTTGTCTGTTCTTATGTGGTGCATTAAAAAGGGTGTGAAGGCGGGTGGGTTAGTGAATGCCCCTGGCGGTAGGCCCAAGGCAGCGGAGGAATGCCAGGAGGAGCCCAAACCCCACAGCAAAAGCGGGCCGGGCACACCAAGGGCTAACTGAGAGAGAGAGAACGGAGGAGGAGTAAAGGGGAAAAAAACAAAAAAAACAGAGGGGAAGCATGGGGGGATAAGAGGTCAAACAATAATGGCAGCAATGACAACAATAATCACCACAGTTCACAAACAACAGTAGATAAATAGTAACAGCGAGAGATAGTAATGTTGGTAAGATAAAATTAGAGTAACTATATATATTGCTTTTGAAAAGGAAGTACACATACTCTTGCAAATACTCATATGCACACAAATATAGTCACATACATACATGTAACATAATATAAGTTAAAGGAATAGGCCACCGTTTTTACATACTAAGATATGTTCTTACCTCACTTTAGTCGAGTTAATATATCCCCGTCTGGTCTTTGTCCGTGCGCTCTGTCACGCAAACGGAGCACATACACAGCCTCTCCCACATGTCACATAGCTCCAAAAAAGCTCACGATAGAAGCTACCAAGCTCTTCCACGTGTTCCCTATTTAAATAAAGTTACGTGAAGTGTTTTCATGCAAAGTATATTTACACAGAAATGTAGCATGTCGATTTTATAAGCAAATAAAAAGGGGGACTATATTGTGAGGCGTAATGATACGAGGAGCAAAATGTCCGCGCAGTAACTCCTAAAGACTTCCCCCGCTCACTTCCGTCAATAACCTTTAGGAGTTACTGCGCGGACGTTTTACTCCTCGTATCATTACGCCTCACAATATAGTCCCCCTTTTTATTTGCTTATAAAATCGACATGTTACATTTCTGTGTAAATATACTTCGCATGAAAACACTTCACGTAACTTTATTTAAATAGGGAACTCGTGGAAGAGCTTGGTAGCTTCTATCGTGAGCTTTTTCGGAGCTATGTGACATATGGGGGAGGCTGCGTATGTGCTCCGTTTGCGTGACAGAGCGCACGGACAAAGACCAGACGGGGATATATTAACACGTCTAAAGTGAGGTAAGAACATATCTTAGTATGTAAAAACGGTGGCCTATTCCTTTAAGAAGGAGAGAAGAAGAAACGGAAACAGACAAAGGGGGACATCTACATTATTTGGTGGTGGGGTCATTCTGTTTTGTTTTGTTTTGTTCTCTTTGTTTTCTTTCCCTTCCCCTTTCCTCTTTGTGTGTGTATAATTAATCCGTATAAGCAGGTTCGAGGTTTATGGACACGAGTAGATGTTCAATGAACGGAGTCCATGTTTCATTGAATAACGACATGTGCTTTAGTTTGTGAGCCATGTTCTTTTCCATTGATATATAATCTGTTACTAGGTTAATCCAGTGGTTAATGTTGCAGGATTTTTTGAATTTCCAGTTTTGAAAAAATATTTTCTTAGCGATAGTTAGAGAGACGAGGAGAGGGTTGTTATACTTGCTCGGTAGGGCTAGTTGTGTGGTGTCTCCTAGAAGGCACAATGATGGGTTCAAAGGGACCCTGCACTTAAAAATAGTGGAGAGCTTATCTGTTACTGAGCGCCAAAATAAGTGTACCGGAGTGCAGTCCCATGTAGCATGTAGATAATTATCGGTGCTACCTAAATTGCATTGTGTGCAAATGTCCGTGTCAGTTAGATCCATTTTGTGCAATCGGCTTTGTGTCAGATGAAATCTGTGGAGGGTTTTATATTGTATTAATTGCAAGTTAGGGTTTGTTGTCATGGAAAAAATGTTTCTGCATATGTCTGGCCAGATGCTGGAGTTTGGTAATATACCCAAGTCATTTTCCCATTTAGGAAGTGGCATTGTCAGCTGATGTTTTGATGTTATAATTTTATAAAGTTTGGATGTAATTTTTTTTGTGCTTGAAATTTTCAAAATTTTGTCTATTACAGTAGACGGTTGTTGTAATGAGATATTTTTAGATTTAATTATATGTTTGATTTGTTGATAGTGGAGAAATTCTTCCCTTCCAACCCCGTACGTCTTGATTAATGTGTGAAAGGAAATAAATGCATTGCTCTCAAACAGGTGGTGTAGATGAGATATTCCTTTTCGGTGCCATAGTGGGAAATATATGGGGGAATTATACAACTGAAAGTCGGGGTTGTGCCATATTGGGGTGTATTTACATGTATTTACTGGTGTATTTTCCAGTTATGATTTTAGTACGGTCATCAGATTTCTGCATCAGTGCACCGCGGTATGGTGCATTGTTAGACCCCTATAGTTTACCATATGCTCTTGAACCATTTTGGAACTGAAAGTTTGCTGTGTTTCCCACTAGAACATGGACGAGGACACACAGCGGACCATAGCACAAACCACTGTGGGGATACTGGTCACCAGACAAGAGCCACTGTCTGAGGACACCGATGTGGGCATCGTTCTGGAAGGTCAGGTAGACCTCTGCGAGCTGGACAATGTGGCCCTGGCATGTGCAATGCTTCTCGGGCTCTTCTATACAATCAACTTAACCTATCCAAAAAAACTTTGTCACACTTTTGAAGTGATTCAAAAGGTCATCATGGAGTTGGAGCCAAAACAACTCTCCAAAAAGGCCCAAGCTCTGAAAACAAAATGTATGATTTTATACAAAATGTTACATGGACTCCTGGATGGAAATCTGATGTGATGCTTCAACACTGTACCTGTTCCTAAGTTGTAAGTATACGTTCCTATGTGGTACTTGATTGCATATTATATTTGCCCCGTGTGTTTCAGGATCAATTTTAAAGTTCTTTTAATGGTTTTTAAATGTCTTAATGGTCTTGGTCCTTCTTATCTTTCAGAACTTTTACCTTATGAACCTTCACGGCCCCTTCGCTCCTCCGGCAGGGGGCTCCTAGTTATTCCTAAAGTCAACAAAAAGACTCAATATTACGGCCCTCGCCTCCGGAACGACCTGCTGGAGGAGCTCAGGGCTGCAGAGAACGAGAATGTTTTTAAGAGCAGCTCAAGACACACCTTTTTAGCTTAGCTTTTAAATGACTAATCTATTTATAATCCTTATATATAAAATATATATATGGGAGGTTGTGCCAGGCGTATTGTTTTAAATGTTGTAATCTGTAAAGCACTTTATGATACCTTTCGGTATGAAAAGCGCTTTATGAATAAAGTTTGATTGATTGATTGATTGATTGACTCTCAGATTATCTCCAGATCAAGACACAAAGTGAACAGGAATGTGTTTGCCACCACTGTGACTTCTATGGACCAGCAGGCGGAAGAAATGGAGCAACCGGAGGGGAGAGCAGGTTGTATCTTCTGTGCTGGTGGACACTCACTTCATAAGCGCCAATTATTCAAGACAAAGCGAAAACATGTGGGCATACAGGGGCTGGCCATTGCGCTCTCTCCAGAAGGGAACATTATTAAGCCCTATTCCTTTTTAGACCCTGGGAGCTCGGCCACATTCTGCTCTGAAAGGTTAATGCAGAGGCTGCAGTTGAGTGGTAAAAGAACCACCTTCCTTCTTCGTACAATGGGTCATGAGTCTGTGGTTCCTGCCTATGTGCTGAGTGGTCTGGCAGTGTCTAATGTGGAGAATAAAGATTTTTATCCTCTCCCTGAAGTACTCACTCAGAATCAGAAATTGTTATTTGATGGAATTGTTATGTGTGCCATAATCACCGCTCTGTTAAGGAGTTTTGTTGTTTACTTGACTATTAAAAATAAAGTGATATTTTTGTACATGCGAAGAATCCTTTATGGACTCATTTGGAGAACTGGGAACAATATACAGTATAACTAGAAACATCAGAGGTTTGATATTAGTCCATGGACCAAACCCCAAAATCTGGCATATCGTTACCGAAAAGGTGGCAAAGACTATCATTGATTTTTAAGTAGGTCCATGTCTGGGGTTTTTATTATGGAATGATAGTCTTTTCAGAGTTACAGCTTTATATTTGCTTCAGCTGTTGATGTGTATCACCCCCATGCCAAAAAAAGTTTCTCTTCACACTGTTCCATATTTTGGTTTAGGTCATTTCCAACCCATTAGAAAATGATTTGGGCTGATCTAAAGGTTATTGACGGAAGTGAGCGGGGGAAGTCTTTAGGAGTTACTGCGCGGACGTTTTGCTCCTCGTATCATTACGCCTCACAATATAGTTCCCTTTTTATCTGCTTATAAAATCGACATGCTACATTTCTGTGTAAATATACTTCGCATGAAAACACTTCACGTAACTTTATTTAAATAGGGAACACGTAGATGAGCTTGGTAGCTTCTATCGTGAGCTTTTTTGGAGCTATGTGACATGTGGGAGAGGCTGCGTATGTGTGAGCGCACGGACAAAGACCAGACGGGGATATATTAACACGGCTAAAGTGAGGTAAGAACATATCTCAGTATGTAAAAACGGTGGCCTATTCCTTTAAGGCCTCACTTTGAGCCACGATGTAAAAGAATGTCCACCTCATAGAAGCCTCTCCCATAGAAAAAGCCTATATCTGTCATTCCAGCTGGTGAGACTTTTTGACCAGGACAGGAACAATTCAACTTGAAATTACGTTTATAAAAATTACAATTATTCTGTATCATATAATCTGTATCCAAAATTGTAAAACATACATCCATATTATGAAGCCTGTACACACTGTATACACACGCATAGTCTCATTCACTTTTTCACTACTGAAACCATATTATTTTACATTGGTAATTGGTAAATAAATAAAGTTTCTAACAATATAACATTGCAGACACCATTGTCTTTTTCCTCTACAACAAAATGACATTCATGAGTAGGGTTTGTCCTGAGTCACTGTGACTGAGCGCGTCGCCATTGTGGGGCAACCTGACCAGCATGCTTTTGGAGGTCACCCAGAGGAAACCTGGATGACTGACTTCAGTGCTCTTCTGAAACGGTTCAGCGTCTCCTGGGTTTGACCCGCACTGGTCAGCTCCTCCACCCCCTGCTTCCTCTTCCTCCTGCATTAATGTATTCAGACCAGTGTAACTCAGACACATCCACAGTGACCTTCCTGGGGTCATTGTGTGCTTTGTTTCTCGTTCACACACTCATATCCAGACGACCCAGTCGAGGTGATCAAGTCCTGCCTTGTGTGGCTCACTTTTCAGCCCACTTGATCCACAACCTTTTTACAACGTTCTTGATGGCCTTTGTATTGAGTAATTCCTGTACTGAGAATATTTTCAACACTCTTTGGAGTCCAGTTTAGTATTTTATGTATTTGTAGACTTGATAGTCCCAATAGGGAAATTGAGCCTCTGCATTTGACTCATCCTTCAAGCTTCAGACAAACCTGTCAGGAGCAGAGCCTTCCCGCTGTCTGGGGAACTATCTCTTGAGCCAGAAGATAGGTTAGAAGCCCTGAGGTGTTCTAGCGTACTAGAAGTGGATTGTACAGAAAATTAACTCATTGACATGGGACGAGAACATGCAAACTCCACGCAGAAAGGTCCCACATGGCCTGGGATATCGAACCCACGAACAGACATTCAGTCTCTCTGGAATCCAGCTGCACAAGCCATCATGCTGATGAGAAAGGGTGAAGGGAATACCTGTGCGTCCAGGAAGTTGTGGAAATTGTAAGTTTGGCTCCAGCTTAAACAGAACTCCTGCAGCTGAGGGACATGGAAACGCTGTCTCCCAGATACACAAACTGCAGTCTGTTGGTCATTCAAGAAACATACATTCTTGTGCATAATTTGGCAGTAAGGACAAAATCACAGGTTTCTTTCCATTTGATCTAAGTCTATGCAAATCCCTATAAAAAATACTTAGTTCCTCTGAATTTGGAGCTGTCACATCCGGGAGTTTTCTCTGCTTCAATGGGAGAGGGGTGTCTCCAGTTATCAATGCAGAGTCCAGCTTCCTTTTCTTTGTCTTTGCTGATGTAAAATCGATTTGCTGAATAGTTTTATATCCAACCTGAAAAATATTAAATGAAGCAGAAATTAATTATTACAAAATTTAAACTAAATTATACATATATTTTCTAGTCTAGTACCGGTATATGTATTATCAGCAGCAGTTGTAAAGGCATGTAAACAAAAAAAAATATATTTTTTGATTCTTACATTGAAAAGTAAAAATGTAAAGCGCTGACTGGGAGCCTGATTTTATCATCAATTTAGTTTGATTTGTTTTCGCCAAAAGGAAGTTGTCCCATTAAGTTCTATTATTATTGTCCTATAGTTCTCATTGATTTTTTTTAAAAAGGTTGTGTATATTCTGCAGCTACTACTGACACAGTCCTTGAAAGCTGGTCGAGCCAGAGGCGGAGGCTGAACCATCGCTCCGTGACTCTGCATCTCTCTCCTACACTAGATTAGTTTGGAGCGTTGTGGTTGTTTTTGACCTAGACGGTGTTGTTTTGCGAATGAGACTATGTACTGTATAATAAGGAATGTGCAGATATCAGCTGCCTACGCTACAGTATGTGAACCGTCAATGTGACCACATGAGCTAGCATTTTGTAAATGAGTTTCTGGCCAAATTTGTTTTAGAAATTGTAATTTGATTGAACGAATAATACACGGATTTAAAACACGTATGATATACAAAGTAAATAATACCTTTTGGATAGCTGATGGAAGTAGCCTGTAGGCTTTCTCCTGTGTAACTGTTTTGCTGTTTCTCATCTTCACTGTTGCTTCAATGGCAAATAAAAGGGTCGACACATGGGAACACACCTCACCCAATCCTGCCATGCATGTACAATGTCCACAAATCACGGTACTGCTCTTCTCCGCTATCACCCAGGGCACCAGAAAGGGTTCTGTGGTACGTTGAGAATGGCGCACTCGGGCTGTCAAAACACACCGTTCTCCGATGGCAGCGTGCTTTATATCTTGTACCCATCCACTTACAAAATAATTGTACGCTTCCAGTGACTTTCTTCTTAATTCGTCAAAAGTGTACGCACTAACGGTGTGGATGAGATACTTGCAATGTCCAATTCCTGAATATCAGGGTACGCCTCTGGATTACACGACCAGTCCTCCTTCGACATTGTGCAAGGGTCCTTTCCTTCGATATAATGCCATTTTTCATCGTATCTTGCCTTGCAAACATTGTCTAATGTGTCCCTGTAAATAACCTTCACCTTGTTGGCAGGTTTGGAGGCAATCGTCATCATTATCTCCACACTAAAGTGTCAAAATAAGTTAAGAACAGGCGGTAAACATGAACGCGATAGCAGGACACACAAAATGGGGGCGCGGCGCAGAGGATCATGGGAACAGAAAACCATCTATAGCAGGGGTGTCAAACTCATTCTGGTCTGGGGGCCGCATACAACTTAATCGGATCTAAAGGCCAGTAAACTCATTCCAAAATTACATAGAACTAACAATAAGCTCACTTTTTTCTTTGTATTAGTGCAAAGTGCAAGAAGAAGTAAATTATAAAAATTGTCCTTTTACTAAATATATTATGAACAACCTAAGAGTTTTTAAGAAAAGTATGTGCAATTTCAACAACACTTTCAGCCAGTTTAACATTTACTTAAGTGCATTATGCATAAAAACTGATCACAGTGATTGTACAATGTTGCTAAACATTTATTGACAGTTTTGTGGAAGCTAAAACACTGTCCTGCATGTTAAAATACCAATATCAAACACATCAAAATTTATAAATGATTTAAAATCCATTTTCCACATCTGGGAAGCAATTCTGAACACACGAACTGACTCCACACATTTGAAATGTGGCAGCTGTTTTAAACAGACATTGGATAAAGTAAATTCGTCCCCTTCCTTGTTAATGCATAACATGTATACATGTAAAACAACATACAACATACATAACATATATGACATGCATAAGAAATATTTTTTTACTCAACAAAACTCTTCTGTTGTAAATCTGTCACTGACTTGCACTGACTTTCACAGCAATTACAACAGCAAATATTCACAGCTGTTTTTATTGAAACATTTTTATAGTGCAATGTTGACAGGAGCATTCCATAAGATTTAGTCTTGCTCAGTATTTGTCCCTGAAACTTGGCATCTTTTAGCCTGCACAAGTGCATTAATATCAGGCATCATGTCCTGAGTAGCAGCCACTTTCAGAATCTCATTTAAGTGCTTATGTGTGAGCTTTGAGCGCAGCTTCGTTTTATTAATGTTCATTACTGAGAAAACCTGCTCACAAAGGTAGGTAGTCCCAAACATGGACAACATTTTTGCAGCCAGTGCTGTCAATTTAGGATAGCCTGGTTGTAGATACTTGTAAAATGTGTCCAAGCCCACAGAAGCTAATGTGTCCTTCAATTCTACATCACACTGCAGATCAATGATTTCAAGTTGCATGTCAACGGGCACATCAGAAGCTCTGACTGTGAATGGTGAGCGAAAAACTGTCGAATTCTGTCTCGAGTTCGCTAAAGACCTGAAATCGTTTCTCAAACTCCCTCAGCAACCCTGAAAACGTGTCCCTGTACTGTTTCACGTCAGGATTAACGCTTGCTGCGCACACATCTCTAAGACGGGGAAAATGAGCAGGGTCACCGCTTGCCATCTGCGTCTCCTATAACTGGAGCTTTAACTTGAATGCACATATGCTGTCATAATACTGTGTTACAATTTTTTTGCTTCCTTGCAACATTTTGTTCAGATTATTCAAGTGCTCTGTAATATCAACCATAAATGCAAGGTCCTGCAGCCAAAGTGGGCACTGTAATTCCTTAACAGGTTTTCCTTTTACTTCATGAATTGTCCGATTTCCCCACGTACATCATAGAAGCGCTTCAGCACAGCACCTCTGCTTAACCATCTTACTTCAGTGTGTTATGGCAGACCATGGGTAATGTTACAGTCACTGAGAAGGCTGTCAAACTGACGATGAGACCTCTGGCTCGGATGAAATTAACAGTTCGGACAACCACCTCCATGACGTGATCCATTTTTAACGCCTTGCAACATAATGCCTCCTGATGCAAAATGCAATGAAATGTCCAAAACTCACCCCCTCCATTTGCGGCTTGTACTTTCTCTCTGAACTTTGTCACAACACCGGCCTTTTTCCCGATCATTGACGGCGCACCATCAGTAGCCAGGCTTACGGCGCGGGACCAGTCCGCCCCGACTCTGTCCAGCGCTCCAACGACGGAGCGGAAAATGCCCTCAGCTGTTGTGGTGTCGGTCATAGGAACCAACTTGAGAAACGCCTCTGTGACAGTCAAAGTTTCATCAACTCCACGAATGAATATGGCCAGTTGAGCCAAGGTCCTTTCTATTGCTGTTTATATGTTATTGTTTAATTATTTATTTATTTTCGTTTGTTTATTGATTTATTATTATAATTATTAGCATTATTATTATTGCTATTTAGTTTATTTATTTTTCTTTTCCCAATTACAATCCCGATCATCCATGGCCTGCTTTGATATTCGATGGTGCATGGATGCCTCTGGCCCCTGCTAGCATGCCTCTTCCCCGGCTGGCCCTAAGGTGTAGCTTGCCACTGTTTTTAACGCATAACATTAGCTCAGGGAGAAAAAAAAAGAAAACATAAAGACTAGGGTAAGCTCAATGCTTATTTTAATGCACCTCACCTTACTAAGGGACATACCGAGAAACCCTGTAAAGCAGAAAACACAAAGAACAGGATGAGCTCGATGCTCATTTTAATGCACCTCACTCTATTTAGGGACACACTGGGACCTACTGTAAAGGGACAAAGCAAGAGTCAGGATTGGTGGGGGACCAACAGTGAGCGGCCGCGGGTGCCGGCCTGGGTGTCCCAGGCGTGGGGAACAGTGTGCGGACATTGCCCTTATCGACATGGCTAAACTAGCCATATATGAGAAGAAGCCACACATTTAATTACAACCATATTATTTACAAGAAATAATTAATGGAACCCATTCATTTATTTATATATATTTCTTTTTTCCCTTTTTAAAAAAAAATTTATTTAATTTATCTTTTTTTTCCTCTTCTCTTTATTTGTTTTCTGTTCTGTTCTATGAATTTACTCTGCTCTAAACTCAAATCTTTGATTTTAGTAGTGGTGGTGGTGATGCTGGTGCGGATGGTGGTAGTGGCACAATTTATTAATCAAGAGGCTCAGTATCCATATATATATACATATCTATATATAACAAAGTTAATGAGAAGTTAAGCTCTTAGTTTTTTGTAGGTGGATCTTAAAAGAGCCGTTGTGGGTCAGTCCTGTGGTGCCATGGAAGCGCTCCCTCCTCACAGAAGTGGGCCATGAACACTTCCCTCGTGTCCACTGCCTGTCCGGCCGCGTTGTTGGCGCCCGGCCGCCGCACACCTGGAAGTGCCTCCTCTCCATGAGCTGCAGGTTCCCTCTGTGCAGGTACCTGCCCATCTCCAGCCATCCTCATGAAGTTGTGAAGGACACAAGTGGCCTTCACACACTTCTCTGCAACTTCTGGGCCGACTTCCAGGTGACGGCGAAACATCCTCCACTGCGCAGACCAAATGCATCCTCCACAACCAGCCGGGCCCGGGAGAGGCGGTAATTGAAGATGCTCTGGGGTAAGGCCGCCACGTCCAGGGAAAGGAAGCATTAAATTCCTGTGCAGTGGAAAGGCCTCATCTGCCACGAAGACATGGGGCTGTGGTCCTCTGTGGTCAGCTCCAGGTATGTGCTGGTCAGGAGGCAGGTCAAGCGTGCCCTCGCGCAGAGCCTGACCAAAGGCGGAGTTGGCCATGATGCCTCCATCGCTAGATCTGCCGTACCCTCCCACATCGATTGCCCTGCAAGGAGAACCAAGGAATGATGCCCCTTATAGTTAAAGCACATGGAGCCAGAGTTGGGGGGCGCCTTCAGAGCCACATGCTTCCCATCAATAGCACCACAGCACAGAAGGAAGTTCCACCTCACCTCAAACTTCTTCGCAATGGACCGCCACTCCACTGCTCCAGGCACAGCCATGAACTCCTCCACGAGGCAGTCCCAGACAGCTGTCACCACATCTGGGATGATGACACCGACAGTGGAAATGCCCACCCTGAAGCTGCCCGCGATGGTCCTGTACGAGTCCCCAGTGGCAAGAAATCTGCAATTGAAATAATAATATACATATTCATTACAATTACAAAATGTATGTGACTACTTATTAATGGTAAAAATACCATTAATATGTTAAAAAGCATTGTTTACAACACCCAAACAGGATAAAATAGGTTTAACTGGTATTAGCCTAATACATATTGTTTGCTACACACACTGCTCAGCTGTTTGTCCGAGGACTACGAGGTTTTTATCATGGACTCTTCAAAAGCAGAGGATTTTGATCCAGTAGGAAAACACGCACGCACTTTGGAGACGCCCGGGACGAGCGGCAGGTGAACAGTGAACATACGGCTCGTGCCTCCTCATGTAGCCATCATCAACACGCCGTCCCCGCGGATTTCGTAAGGATTAAGGACTTTAAGAGGACGTGGGACAGACTCGTGCAGCCTTTTTCATGTGTGGAGCCTTTTGTTTGGACAGTGGTTGTGAACGGCAGGTCGCGCCAAGGGAAACAAGGTCGCAGGTAACGTGCACTTTCTTTAAAAAAGCGTACACCATTAAAACAACACAATTATTATTTTATCTTTGTAAATGAGCCTGATACAAACTTTTGTAAACGTTTAAAACACCACATTGGTTCACAAAGTGCATTATATTGTTCTGCGTGAAGGTTTGCACCTGCTTCTCCAACGCATTCATTTCTTACGCTGTTTTACTTCACACAGTTGAGATAAATACGATATTTGAGGCCGCAAATGATCGCATAGTGCCCGTACGCCAATTGTGACGGGCCCCTAAGCTTGTGCATTCTATTTTCTGAGCTATTTATTTGTGAATAGGTTGGAAAATGGACATTTTGAACAGAATTCTGAACAGTGATAAAAAACTAACTGGGGACGGATGGACAGGCGCTCTTCTGCTGGAATTGAGCGCCTGTAGTTGGTGTCCTGGTAGGAGATGCCAGCACCGATGCGGGTCAGCAGGTCGTCAAACTGGGCCCGGGAGAGACTGAAGTACCGCTGAAAGCGACTCTTGTCCGAGCGCAGCTCCTGGAGCAAATGGTGAAACTCACCAAACTGAGAACGCCTTCGGACGATCTCATGAATCCAGACACGGCGCCGATGAGCCCGTTGACGACATTGTCTGGCTTTATTAAGCAAATAAATCCATGTTGAAAACCAACGGCAACAGAGAAGCCCCTCCCCTCTGACTTCAATAAGCACAAGCTTCCAACAACGGGCGTTAGGCGCATTTTTGACGCCCAAAACGCGTTTGGTGTGGACGCAGCATTAGTCTTAGTGCTTAGCGTTCTCTTGCCTCACAGCATGAAGTTCAATGTAGGTCTCTTAGTGTGGAGTTTACATTCTCTGTCTGTGTCTGGACAGATTTTCTTTTGGGTGCTTTGGTTTCTTCCATCAATGTGAAAAATGCACAGTAGAATGATCCTCTAGCTTGGTGATTCTGACCGTGAGCACGGCGCTGTGGCTGTCCACAGCTTCTGACCTGTTCCAGGGGCAGACAGATGGGTTAAATGGTTCATTATCGTAAAGGGACAATAACGTAGAGCTTAGAGCTGTGGCTCCATTCAGGCGTTCTGCTCTCCGAATAATCCTATCCGATGGGCGGGGGAGCCACTGACTTTAGCGCTGGTCATGGGTAATTGTCACCATCACAACTTACGGCGTTTTGGTTCGCTCTGCTCGCCTTCATGTTTTTCTAAAAAACAGTTGTGTAGCTGATATTTATAATGCAGACTTTAACTGTTCTGACACCCTACATTTGGCGCTTGTGTCTCTCCGCTGCCCCTCCTGCCTTTGAGGGACACATGACAACTACAAACGCCAGTGAATAATTAAGCTGTTAACCTGCATTCCATTCCACTGAAGGAAAAGGAGATCATCTTGGGAGCAAAGTGGTTCAATAAACTGTGAAATGCCTCAATGGTAGGTGTGTGGTAGGAAGAAGAAAGTCGACAAATATCCTTGAGAAGTCTGGGGTTCCAACTATCCTCTCCATTTCCATTGCAGCTTTTGTACCTGAAGTGAACAATACAATTAATATGACATGTAATAGCAACTCATAATGTGACACTTATTTCAGTAAATCTATACTTAAATACAGTGCCTCTCGAAAGTATTCATACACCTTGAACTTTTGCACATTTTGTCATGTTTACAACCCTAAACATAAATATTTTATTTTGATTTTTTTACTGAACACACAAGTAACAGACAACTGTGAAGTGAAAGCTAAATGATACATGATTCTGTCATTTTTCAAAAAATAGAAAAGTGAATAGTGGGGCGTGCATAAATATTCATACAGCATGAATGAATACTTTGTGAACCCCCTTTTACTGCAATAACAGCACAGGTCTTTTGGGGTTTGACTCTACAAGATTAGCACATGTAGAGACTGACATTTTAGCCCATTCCTCTTTACAAAACAACTCAAGCTCTGTCACATTAGAAGGAGAGTGTTTGTGAACAGCAGTTTTCAGATCTTTACACAGATTTTCAAGAGGATTCAGGTCAGGACTTGACTGGGCCATTCTAACACATTAATATGTTGTTTTAACCATTCCATTGTAGATTTATCTTTGTGTTTAGGGTCATTGTCCTGCTGAAGGTGAATCTCCGCCCCAGCCTCAGTTCTCTTGTGACTCCAGCAGGTTTTCCTCCAAAATGTCCCTGTATTTGGCTCCATCCATCTTCACAACTATTCTTACAATCTCCCCAGTCCCCGCTGAGGAAAAGCAGCCCCACAGCATGATGCTCCCCCCGTATATTTGACACTGGGGATGGTGCACTCAGGACGATGAGCAGTGTCAGGTTTGCTCCATACATAACATTTTGCATTTGGGCCAAAAAGTTACATTTTGGTCTCATCTGACCAAAGCACCTTCTTCCACATGGAGCTGTGTCCTCCATATGACTTCTAGCAAACTTCAAAAGGGATTTCTTATGGCCTCCTTTCAATAATGGCTTTCTTCTTCCACTCGTCCATGAAGGCCAGATTTGTGTAGATACGACTTATAGTTGTCCCATGTACAGATTCCCCCAGCTCAGCGGCAGGACTTCACAGCTCCTCCAGAGTTATCTGGGGCACTTGGTTGTATTTCTGACCGGTGCTCTCTTTGTTCGTTCTGTTAGTTTAGGTGAACGACCGCGTCTTGGTAAGTTGGCAGTGGTGCTTTACTCTTTCCATTTCTGAATGATGGATTGAACAGTTGCTCCGGGAGATGTTTAAATCTTGGGAAATCTTTGTATAACTTAAGGCTGCTTTAAACTTCTCCACAGCTTTATCCCTGACCTCTCTGGTGCTCCTTAACCTTCATGATGTTGTGTAGTTACCAATACACTCCGACCACAGCTCTGAGGGCCTAAAAGAACAGCTGTAATTATACTGAGAGTAGATTACACACAGGTGCCTCTATTTAAAGGGGACATATCATGCTAAATCCACTTTTTTAGCCCTTAAATGCATTTTGTTGTGTGTTTGGAGTGTTTAGAAGTACAGAAAATATGAAATTAGTCTCTTCAGATACTCCATTGATATCTTTATATTCTGTTTTGGTCATATTTTGCAATCTGTTCCGATTTTTCTATTCTCTATTACGTTTTTTGAACAATTACGTCACAGTATTTGCAGCGGAACTGCCAAATTAGGAAATCGACTCCCGGCCCAACACTTCGAGCAATCCGCCATTTTTTCTCCTCGCTTCGATTTTGTAGTCCAAGCTCAAGGATGCCGAAGTTACGAGACGATAAGTCAAAATGTTCGGTTGTTGGATGTAGTGACCCACATGCTTCATTACACCGTCTCCCAACACCAGAACCTCTTCGAAGTGCCTGGTTGAGTTTTATTTTTCGCGGAAATGTACCCACATCTGTGGGTAAAGTAATTTTTGTGTGCGCGAAGCACTTCAAGGATGACTGCTTCACCAACCTCCGCCAGTATAAAGAAGGATTTGCCGAAAGACTTCGTCTGACTGAGGGCTCAATTCCTTCCATCTATGGAGACGACGAACAGAGCACTTCGGTAAGCTGTAAATAACGCTAAAAAGTATGATGATCAGACGTCTCTGTCATTGTTTTGTTAGCATTAGCAGTTGTACCGTCGTCATATGTTAGCGCTGTGTGCTCGTTTTAGCTCCTTGATGATGTGGCCTACGTGATTTAATGGAAGTGTGTACTAAAGTTTTCATTAGTCACTTCATTTAGCCGTTTTTGTCTCCTAAAAGACTGGATTAAAATGCATTTCGTGACGTTAGCTTGGCGCTAGCGTTAGCTCGGTGCTGGTGTTTGCTCGCTTGTTAACGAGGTCGAAAGACTTGCTTACAATTATTAGTCATTATCATTATTGTAGTATGTATGGTATTTGACATGCAGATTGTGTGTAAGTATTGTCAGTAATGTTAACAAAAGGATTAACCACAGCATTTGTTGTCACTGTAATCTAAAAGATTTGGTACTGTTATGAATTCTATTTTGCATTTACTTTACTTTCTTAAAACACACGGTGGTCATGGTTTAGCTGTAACTTTACCTTTGCCGTTAGTACTATTACTGTTGTTGAGTGTCATGACAATGGTCATTTAGCTGCTGTGGTTTCAGATGCTTTTCTTAGCGTAGCATATTGTCAATTCCAATTTTAGTGGTAAGATTAGATACTCGTATGTGTTGTTGGTGTGCTTGTTTTAACTAGAGAAATAATCAACGTTCACTTTATTTAGATGGCTAAACCAACAAGGCACAAACCAACATTTGCTGACAAAGGCTGTCAAACAAAACCCCAGATGTGCTCAGCTGGGACACAGCTTTCTATGAAAACTCTCCTACCCCATGTCAAAAGTACAGGTGAGCAAAAACGGTGTAAATGCCATTGTTTTAAATATGCTTATATTAAAGTGTTGCTAATATTACTCTTTTATTTTTTACTCAAAGGCACACAGGTAACCCCAAAGTGCTCAGATGTTGGAGTCTGCACTTCAACTACCACCTTTGTGCGGACACATGCTTTCCTGTCCTCCACACCAGTTAAGAGACGCCCGTTGTTTGATATTGAGGAAGAAATCACACCAATAAAGAGACCCTGTCTGGAGCAGACCGAAGTGGGTGTCGATTCTTTAGAAGGCAGCTCTACAATGATACAGAGCCCTCATGATCCAACCTACAACCCTGAAGACTCCATAAGTGCTTTGACAGAGGATACTCAACACATGTAAGCATAACAATACCAGTAAATATTTTTCAGGAACTTGTTGTTTGTTTATGTTTGCATGTTGTTTTTTTCTATAGCATGGACCCTTCTACACCGACCTACAAAATGCTTACTTATATTGTATATGAAAAATGCCTCTTAGAACTTTTTGAGGTGTGCCCAGTGTGTCAACGCGGGACAAGGGTGCGGACCAGAACAGTTGGGACTTTTCTGTGTGTAGAGCAGCGATGTCCACACTGTGATTTTGTAAGAAATTGGAATAGTCAACCACTCCATGGGGGCACTCCAGCAGGGAATCTACAGCTTTCAGTTGCTGTGTATTCTAATGGCGGCTCATTTTTCAAAATGGAAAAGGTATTAACTTTACACTCAATGCTTCAAAGTTGTAATTTGTATTTGTGAATATTTCCATATTAGAAAATGTTTGTTTGCTTAGATATTCCGAGCAATGAGGCTGCAAATGTTCCAGTACAACACCTATAGACGGCATGCCAGACTTTACGTAGAGCCAGCTATTATACACAAGTGGAAGTCAACACAGGCTGGTACAATGGAGAAGCTTAAAGCGCAAGATGCCATACTTGGTGGTGACATGAGGGCTGACACTCCAGGTATGTGCTGATCTTTCATTATTGTGCTTACATTTTTGTATAAACTTCGGAGAACAGGATTGATGCAATTACTAATATTCATACTGTGTACCTCAAAGGACACAGTGCAAAGTTTGGAAGTTATACAATGATGGATCTGAGGAGCAAGAAAGTCATTGACTTACAACTAGTTCAAGTAATTATAAATAACAGTGCATTTTCTCTGACATTAAACCACATTGAATCATGCTTTTATTGCTATTGCAGAGCAATGAAGTGGGTGGAAGTTATCATATGGAGCTTGAGGGACTGAAACGCAGTCTTGATGTTTTGAATGCACACAATTTACCTTTGGACTGCATTGTCACAGACCGTCATCCTCAGGTCCAAAAATACTTGAGAGAAGAAGCCAAGATCACCCACTACTACGATGTGTGGCACATAGAAAAAGGTATTTAATCAATGTTGATAAAATTATAGCTGTATATTGACTCTTTTTTTTAAACATGTATAGCTCTACTCTTAGTAATAACTTGGTTTCTTGTCTGTTTTACATGTATTTGTTCTTTAGGGCTGTCCAAAAAGATGGCAAAGGTAGCTAAAAACAAAGATTGCACAGAATTGAGCAAATGGCTTCGCAGTATAAAGAATCATATCTACTGGACAGCTGCTTCCTCAACGACCCCCCAGGAAAGAGTAGCAAAGTGGACCTCCATTCTGAACCATGTGACAGACATTCACACACATGATGATCCTGCATTCCCTCAGTGTTTACATCCACTGCAAACTACACGGGATAAAAAGAAATGGTTAAAACCAGGTGATGAATTTATTACCTTCTACTATTTCATTGATGTAGGCAATCAGTTTAATCTATATTTGTTATAGCTACACCTGCATTCTGCCGGCTGGAGAACCTGCTTACATCCAAGAGGATTCTCAAGGATGTTGAAAAACTCAGTCCCCACTTGCAGACTTCAGTCGTTGAAGCTTTCCACAGCATCATCTTGCTCTTTGCCCCAAAAATCAATCACTATCCTTTCCTGGGAATGTTGTGCAGGTAAAAAGTATTGCCAATGTGTTAATAATCGGTCAATTCACTTTTTTCTCACTCTAAAACACAAAAATTAGGCAAGCAGAATGACCCTAAAACCTTAGAACCCCCTCAGTAAACCATCACTTATCACTGAGGATGCCACCCACCCCTTACATTTCACCTTATTAGTTTCAAATACAAGGAAAAACGTCTTCTAAGATATAATTCATCCTACCTGCCCTAACTGTCCTAAACAACACCCACACGAGAGGGCCACTGTATTTGTGTTTTTAGTTTGTTCAGTGTTTGTATTCTGAGTGTTTTCATATAACTTTTAAGTGTATTATGTTGAAAGATGAATTTCTTTTTAACTATATATATATTCTGTTCTTTTCTACTAGGCTTTACCTGGCAGCAATGCATTTCAATGAAAATTCTCACCGTCTGCAAGCTACCACTTCATCTGGAGAGCCCATGTACAGAATGTCTTGCCCCAAGTACAAGAAGGGAGAAAGAACTTCTAAGCCCATCAAAACACCAGCAACCTTGAGTAAGTCCTTTAGGGACTTTTAATGTGTCTGTGTGTTAATTTGGTAACCTGATTTCAATAAATATAAATCATTATTGTAGCAGCATTTTAATAACATAAAATAAGTTGAAATTACAACATAATGATGTTCTCATGCAGAGGACAACTGAACCAAAGCCACACAACAACAATAAATACCTTTTATGCCACTGTAAATGGCAGTGCAATAGAACACACTTAAGCAAAAGTCATTTTCTGTCATTACAGATTATGTTGACGACATCATGGAGCTGGTCTTTGAACAAGTTTTCCCTGACCCTACTCCGTATATGGACGAGGTAGAAAAGATCCACATCCCACCAACCCTCTCATCGCAGTATCCACAACCAGACAAGGCAACAGTGGTCTCCGCTTACGTCTCCCGCTTCAATCCAGGACCGGTCTGAAGCCCACATACTGTCCCTCATTGTCTGGAAACTCCTGCCGTATCCTCAAGACAACACAAGACGGCAGGACAACACGCACTTTCCGACCCAGATATCCCCAGCACCAGGAAACAAAGCACCTGTATGCACAATATCTGTAACGACTAAAACACAAAGAGGAGAAATTACTGCGTTTGCAATGAAAAAAATATTTTGTTTCTTTGTATTTAGAAAATTGTGTGTGTGTTTGCAGTGAGTATGTAACTTTGTAAATTTGTATTTCAATAAATGGAAAAAAACAAAAATTCACTTACTGTACCATTCCTCTTAGATGTAATGGCCCATACTGTGCTTTGTAAACATTTATTGCATTTTGCAGAGAATACTCATTGAGACACACAGGCTCAAATCCAGGGTGATCCACCATGCATTTCAGCTGACGGGACACTTCCTCCATTCGAGCAGTAACCTGTAACAAATGTTTAATATATTATGGAGGATTGTGTATAGGCTACTCAATATGTACTAATATATAATATGTACTAACAAAGCACACTGACCTTAAGAGTTTCTCGACAGCATCGATTTTCTACCTCAGTTGGCATAGTTGCACAGTTACCACAAGAACACCTGAACACATGATTGGAATAAAGATAAAAACAAAAACATCAGTTTTGTGGAGCAAATAAATAAACCACATATAGCATATACAGTTATACACATTAGAAAAAATGAAGATTGCAGAGATATCGCAAAGGGCTGCATTTCTGACTAAAATTCAGATTTTATGCGAAGCACTGGTCTAGTACAGGGGTCTCCAACATCTTATTTGATCATTTCTTTTACAGGGTACGCTACTTTTACAGAACAAGAATGTCAAACACCTACTTATGCTTCAAAAACATTTCTATATACTACTTAGGTGCAGTCCACCCATAAGAAACAGTTGCCAGAATGGCAGTATAGGCCTTATACTTTACAATATTGATTGAACTGTTGCAAACTGCAGATTGTGTTCAGCATGTTCAGAACAAAGAGAAGAAATGCATCTAAAATCAGATCCCTGGACTAGTAATATAAACCTTAGACAATAACTTAACACAAACAGTTCAATTGTTTATAAAATAACTTATATTTTGTTTTGTGAGTGTTAAATAGTTGTATTACAGGCAGTATTGTAGTAGTGGGCACGGATGGATAAGTTAGTGTAAATACAGTAACACACCATTGCGATACATCCATATGAAGACGTTGATCTGCAGGTTCATCATCTTCATTTTCATCTCGCTCCGCCGGGTCCGACTCTGGCTCGAACATGTAAGGCTGGATGGACAAATCTTCCGTTGCTGACATTTTGTAAATAACGTGTGAATAAAAAGTTTCTGCGCCGCTATATAATCGTATCTCTCCTATAAAACTACCAAAATGGCCGAACGGGGTGGAGTTGACCCGAGTGTCACCTCTGCAACCTGGAGAGGGGGCGGGGCATGAAGTGTCTCATTTGCATTTAAAGAGACCGCACCAAAACGAGTTGCTCTCAGACGCACATCAGAAAAGGGGTAGCAAAGGGGCCTGTAGAGCTATAATAATGAGGAATTCAGACCCAAGCATTGCAGTTCCGCTTTATGTAGACCACAACTGTATGATTTATATGTAAAAAGGAAGGATTTAAAAGCATGATATGTCTCCTTTAAAGGAATAGGCCACCGTTTTTACATACTGAGATATGCTCTTACCTCACTTTAGCCGAGTTAATATATCCCCGTCTGGTCTTTGTCCGTGCGCTCTGTCACGCAAACGGAGCACATACGCAGCCTCTCCCACATGTCATATAGCTCCAAAAAAGCTCACGATAGAAGCTACCAAGCTCTTCCACGTGTTCCCTATTTAAATAAAGTTACGTGAAGTGTTTTCATGCAAAGTATATTTACACAGAAATGCAACGTGTCGATTTTATAAGCAGATAAAAAGGGGGACTATATTGTGAGGCGTAATGATACGAGGAGTAAAACGTCCGCGCAGTAACTCCTAAAGGTTATTGACGGAAGTGAGCGGGGGAAGTCTCAACAGACCAGTCAAGATGATATACAATGCTGGCCACCCAACCTATCAAAGCATTGCACCCCTTCAACTGGGCAGCAGCCTGCGATTTTTTCTAATATACATGTCTCATTATAATAAAAGGTTAGTTCACCTTTGGCAACGTGCCATATGTCGAAGAGATGTTCAATATCAGGCTGTTTTTCACAGAGATATTTCTTTATGGACACGTGCCTATCAAGAGTGTCAACAGCCACAAAGTTCTTGATCCGCTGCAAAGATCTCGCCAATCCCTCTCCCTCCATATGGTTGCTGCCTCCGACCTCGTTACTCTGAAGATAATTAACATTGCAGATAATTACTAAATAATAAAAAACATCACAAAACACATTTTTTCAATGCAATTTGATATATAAATATATATATATAAGTTTATGACAAAGAAAGGCACCAGTAATAAAAGGAAGAAAACTTTGTAAATGTTAGAATGTAAGTCTTAGGTTTATTTTCACATAAACACACTGCTACAGCATCTTGAAATGCAGTGTAGTCATTTTCTGATGTTTACCTGTATGTCAATAACAGCCTTCTTCCTCAATTCCATCATGGTATAAGTCCCATACTTGGCACAGTGTCCTGGCGAATCTGCTCGCCCGTCACCACCACACACGATCTCATGGTCTTCTGTCTGCAAGGCACTGAGCATCCACATCTGCCTCTAGAAATGTTTTGATTTACAGTGCATGTGTATAATCACCCCAAACCAACAAGGCCCTCTACAATTCATGAAACCAGCTGTTTCTTGATTTGTCGCTGTTTGTTGTTAGCTAAGCATCGACCTTTATTTTTGCTTAATACTTAAATACGAATGCAACTTTAAAGGGATCCTATTTTGCATTTTTCATGTTCTTGTATCTGGATGTCCCACATGGTGACGACTGCACCTCTGGTGGCACTGGTTCAAGTGTGAGTATAAAAACTCTCTCCTTACTAAACTGATTGAATTGAAGTTATTTTTTGAAAGGGCCTTGGAACAAAAAATCAATCATATTTTCTGTGAAGCCGCAGTCAATTGTCTCTCCATCCACCTCATTTTTTCAAAAAAAGAGATAACATAAAGTTAGCAACTAATAGACAATACACTAAATACAGTGAGGAAAGTTTCAGTTTAGGCTGAATTTTATGCCAAAAACCACAAAGTTCTAACTTGATTGTCATTTCAAAAGTTTGTTATTGATTAGCATAGTTTTTATGTGCATTAAATTTGGCATAACAGAAAAAGAATAAAGCACCAGATCTAACCTACGACAGAAGCAGCCACAGCGCCAATGCAGACATGAAATGTGCACATGTGGATCAAGGGGCAATGTTAAATAAAGTACTCAAGATTCCCTCAATGCCACGTTGTCTTCCCAGTACAAACCCAGAACATGCGTCGCTTTCTTTTCATTTTGAAACCAGTATATTATTGTGTTGTGTGCAATTGTCCAAAACACTGTCTGAGTCATGCGTTTACTCCCTAACAATAAAATATAGTTTAAAAGCAGCATAGTACGAACACAAAGTCGCCAAGAAAGAGGCCCAGGACGCGTCAACATGGAGCCCGGCTTTGGCATTCTCAGAGCGGCCCAGATATGTGGAAAGGCCACAAGCCAAACTCAACTGGCACTGGTTTAACATCAATTCACAACATTATTCATTAGCACAAAAAGGCAAATTTACATCTAGACAAGATGGCCTTATTTCACCAGAGGAGAAAACCAAACCCACGGCGAGCAGACCAAGCCTCTGACTAACACTATTTAAAAGGCCTAAACACAAACGGTTACTTATGTCAAATTATGCTTACAAGGAAGGAACCAAAGCAGAAAATAGGATCAGAAAAAAAATCCTCTATCACCTACAACTGCGCTAAGTTTAAACCAAAACCATCCCTAACACTAACACGGCCACTCACTGTTGTTCAATATTGACTACTGCCTAAGGGGTTGTCACCTCCACTCTTCAAATCAGTAACTTAAATTGCACCCGAGGCAATGTGAAATGTCTAACTTATTCACCCACCTATTCTACGGCACAATGCATTTTGGGTCTCCGCCGGTGCCATCTTCCTTGGCCACGGCACAAAACAAGCATTTTTGTGATGATTCTTGCTTATTTGCTGGAGCCAGAGTTGATTAACTGTAAACTAAGCCCTGTGCAATAGGTTTCTATTTTTTGTAAATGTGTTTTTTGTTTGTTTTTTTGTCATTGGAAGTCATGAAGAGCTAGCTCGGCTAACATCAGAGCTAACGTCGTTCAACAATTCCACGGACTCCAACACAGCCTATCGAAGGAACTAATGTTATTTATATCCATGTGTTATCCCAAAATCCGTAGTTACAACTATCTCAGTGGCATAATCCCAGATGATGTAAAATTGCTAATAGCCTATTCGTTTTACTTCCCTATTTCATCTGTCCATGATTTAAAAAAAAAAATTTTTTTTTATTACATTCCAAGTTGATGCACTCAGAGACTGAATAAACGAGGATAACTGTGTGACCAGAGACATCTGGACCAATGGTTCAAGAAGCCAAAGTTGTGTTTCTGATGCGTGAAGACGATCAGACTTTATTTGTCTGGGTTTATTTGACCCTCTAAGTTACAGGCTAACTGTGACTTTAATGTATAAAAGTGAGATCACTGTATCAAAAAACACCAGCTAAAGGAAAGGACTTGTAACCCTGGCTACAACACTGGGTTTGCCACAGGGTTGCCAGGTCTGCGGTTAAACCGCGGAATTGGGCGGTTTTTAAAGCCATTCCGCGGGTGAAAAAAACTGTCCGCGGTTTTTTGCCTTGCTGTAATCAATGTTGACTTGATCAAAATCACTATTTCGAAGGCAAATCCAAGGCTCTGTGAGCTGCTTTTTCATAAGGGGGGGAAATAGGGGCGGTTTCTCATCATCGCAGGAGCACATGGGCTCTGTTAACTAGTAAACAATATTGAAAATTCCAGCCGCGCCGTATGTCCGCGGGTTTTCCGCGGTTTTCAGATATTTTTGGGCGGGTTTGGCTGCCCAGACCTGGCAACCCTGGTTTGCCAGGAAGGAAAAATATATCACACATTGCTTTACAGGTGTTAAGTTCAATTTCCCTTCTTTTATATCTACTTTCCTAATCCCATACAACTGAACCACTGTTAACATTGAATTGCAAACAGGACTCTTTACATAAGTTGTATTACTTTTTTCTTTTTTTTTACACAAATGTCGTCTTGTATTTAACAGTATGTCTTTCATTTTGTTGGAAACAGTCTTGTCCACCACTTGCTAATGTAGGTCTTCTCTTCTCCATAGTGTGTGCATCTCAGCCGGCTCGTCACCACCTTCTGCTGTGGCCTCGCCTTCATGCCCGGCTCCAGCTTAAAAGTCTGCAGTAAAAAAAAAACCTTTATTGTAAAATGAAACACACCTCTGCTGAAATCCTACACAACAACAATTAATGTTTTTTTTCTAAATGTACTTAATGAAGCAATAATCCATTGTACTTGCTGTCAGACCATATTAAACCAACATGTCATAACACTGTCATACAAGTGTACACAATTTATTTACTTAAGTTTAGTTTACAATCAGTTTAGATCAACACGATCTATTCACTTGGAAATTGTGCTAATTGTAGGCTACATGGACTTAATCATTTGCAAAGATGTAGTGAGACACTGAGACTTTGAATTTGATGAAATGAATGAGAAATTAAATTCTGTAGTGAACAATTCGGGTGTTCTTCTCTCCCAAAATTTCATCCAAAACATATGTCTTCGCAACTTCCGGTCCTGTCTGCCGGAGCGTTTCCGTTTGTTCTCCTTGCTTCATCTTCTTTTAAAAAAGGAATACAATTCTATAGCTGATATTTTATGATGCAGACTTTGACTGTCCCGACCCCCTACATTTGGGGCTCGTACCTCCCGCCACTCCTCCTGCCTTCAGCGGAAACTTTTAGCCATGCACTGCCCCGCTGTACGGTCTCCCGGGCGGGATACCTAACCGTTGCCCCTGGGGTCTGTGATCTGTCCCTGGGAGACTATAGTAAAAAACACTGACAGCCTCTGATTATCTCTCTGCCCAAAACAACTTTATCGAGTCTGTGTTTTCAACGTTAGAACATCAGCCATGTCAAAAAGCCGAGCTGCTAACCGCTCGCTAGCTAACTAGCTCTTTAGCAGTGCATAGATCCGGTGAAAACAAGTATTATGCAATAATTACGTAAATAAAGCAGTAACTATATAAAGCAGCCTTTGAGATGATCCCACACTGAGCCGCTGCACGAACCATTAAGGCAATAAAACAGAACAGAAAAGTCTCCATCGCGTTCAGTCTGAATACAGTATAATAGCAACAGGAAGTGCGTTAGGACACGAACAGAGTTATTTTTGATCACAGCGCCGCTCAGAGGATGAAATTTTGGGAGAGCAGAACGCCGAAATTGCCAAGTGGTTTGGCATTTGTCCATGTTGTTTTAAGACTGTAATTTCTGTTTCAAGAAATGAGCCAAACCAATGGAGAAAACTGTAATGTAGCACTAAGAAAAAAAAAAACAATCCACGCACAAAGAACTTAAAAAACTTCAGAAAAGCTATAGAAATTGTTTAATCAAGTTAAAATCTGTGATTCAGTCCTGGATGAGGCTAAACTGTAGTTGTTTTGTGCTCTTCATGTCCTGGTTATAATTCATAAAAGAATAATAAAAGATCCGCACAACTTTGTGGCTCCCAAGCTTATTTAATGCTCACCGAGTAGTGTGACGTTTCGGGCCTTAGCCCTTCTTCAGACACTTACTTAGACCTGTGGATGCCTTTACCCCACAACCTCTGGTTATAATTCATAACACCTCACCATCTTTACGCTACTATATCTGATTTATTAGTAATGACATAAAACAACTTTACTGAAAGGACCTTATAAAACTAGTTACTCTATTGATTTACTACCACCTTCAGAACAGAGCGCAGTTTTCTGCAGCAAATACATTAACTAAGTTAGTATCTAGTATACAACAAATATATATGGTATTTTGGGCATAACCATGTGGTGTCTTCAAAACCAACTGTTGGAATTATCTTGGATTATTGAGAAATTTTAGACAAATTTAGAGGACTTTGTATATTGTAGAAGAAACAGAATGACATTGTGTGTATGGCACAGTAAATGATAAATAACTATAATACATATATATAAAATAGATGAATAACTTTTTTGTGAAAATCTTCTGAATTATCTTCCATCCATCCATTTTCTTCCACTTTTCCGTTGCCGGGTCGTGGGGGCAGCTGTTGGAGTTGCCCAGATCACATTGCCCCAGCCCCTATGGCTCCTCCTGCAGGTGGTGGGTCCACAGAAGGACGGCCTCATGGTTCTAACCGGGCCTGTTGGTCTCTCATGAGGGGCTTCTGAACCGCTCTTTGTCTGACCCGTCACCTAGGACCAGTTTGTCATGGGGGCACGAAGCCCCCAACAACAGACCTCCAGGATCATTCGGGCGCTCATTCATTTCGCTGCAGTGGCTCAGAAATACATGAGGACTCATTTTCAAATGGTCTTGTTCACTGATGAGGCTGTGTGACCCTGGATGGTCAGATGGATGGAGTAGTGGATGGTTGGTGAATGGCCACAATGTCCCAACAAGGCTGTGACCTCAGTAAGGAGGGGGCGGTGTCATGTTTTGGGCCAGAATCATGGAGAGAGAGCTGGTCGGCCCAGCTTCCTTGCCTCAAGTGGAGGAGTTCAAGTATCTCGGGGTCTTGTTCACGAGTGAGGGACGGATGGAGCGTGAGATGGACAGACGGATCGGTGCGGCGTCAGCAGTGATGCGGTCGCTGTATCGGTCTGTCGTGGTGAAGAGGGAGCTGAGTCGGGGCAAAGCTCTCGATTTACCGATCGATCTACGTTCCCGCCCTCACCTATGGTCATGAGATTTGGGTAATGACCGAAAGGACAAGATCGCGAATACAGGCGGCCGAAATGAGTTTCCTTCGCAGGGTGGCTGGGGGCACCCTCCGAGATTGGGTGAGGAGCACAGTTACCCGGGAGGAGCTCGGAGTAGAGTCGCTGCTCCTTCACGTCGAAAGGAGCAGCTGAGGTGGCTCGGGCATCTGTTCCGGATACCTCCTGGTCGCCTCCCGCGGGAGGTGTTCCGGGCATGTCCTAGCTGGCCTGGTGTCGCCTCGGGGTCCCCCCAGAACAGCTGGAGGAGGTGTGTGTGGATCGGGAAGTTTGGGCATCTCTGCTGAGACTGCTGCCCCCGCGACCCGGCCCCGGATAAAGCGGAAGAAAATGGATGGATGGATGGACAACAACAAAGGAGACATGTTCTCAAGGTCCACAAGGATCTTATCAAAGGAGGTTCCACAGTGTAAAACTGTAGTTTGGGCTTGAGAGGCACTGAATTTCTTCACTGAGGGTCGTGAGACTCTTAACTCCCCATATAGTTCGTTGTAGGTTGAAGTTGGCAGCAGTTTTCCAGTTTTTATTTGTTGAATAATCCCAGCTTCGGATGGAGAATAAACCTTAACAGTTTTGCGTACTCAGTAATAACCTGTAAAACAGAAGACAACTCTGATTGCATATGTTCATAAAAAAAGTTGTGAAAATTGCTATTAATGACCATTTGGTAAGTGACCCCCCTCTGATGCACAAAGGGGATGGGGGGTAATATAAGAAAGGACTTTATTGATCTCAAAATGGAGAACTTTGCCTGTTATGTGTCAATCAAACGAAGCCTTGAGTCAAGGCCAAGTCGTGAAGGTCCAAGTCCCAAGCAGGTCCAAGTCAGTTGGTCATGGGGTCAAGTCAAGTCAAATCATCGCTTTTGAAAATTGAGGCTCAAATCAAAATTTTTAAAGTCTAATGGATTTGGATTGAAAGTCTAATTATTATTTAAATTGCCACAAAATGTAATGTAATATATATTTTTTTTTAAATGCTCCAGTCTATGTACAAAATTACTGGGACAGCATTTTAAGGAGGGGGCCCGGGGGTCTACGTGAAAAATAATGAAAACAGAGTCTTTTAAACATGAGCTGCTTTTCCTGCAGTCAGAAAGATAAAAATAATCTAATATTTTTAGTTTAGTTTAGTTTCTTGCAGTTTTTCTGTCAGTGGTTCCTCTGTATTGCCCCAGCCCCTGTATACTCGGAATCGCCCCTGCTCAAAGTAGATTCTGCACAGCCTTCAGTCCCGCTGTCACTGGGCTGTGTGCGGATGCAGAAAATAACCTCTAAATCACATATGTCAAAGTCAAGGCCTGCGGGCCAGATCCGGCCCGCGAGAGGGTTTTTTCTG
The DNA here is from genome assembly GCF_951799975.1 of Gobius niger. Taxonomy (NCBI): domain Eukaryota; kingdom Metazoa; phylum Chordata; class Actinopteri; order Gobiiformes; family Gobiidae; genus Gobius; species Gobius niger. The sequence goes on from NC_136861.1 coordinate 1,071,200, forward strand.
GCCCCTGGGATTATATAATTTTATTATTAGAACTGGCCCGCAGGTCACTGCACGCCAGCAGCATCCAGGTACTTTACACGCACCAACGCACTACATTTCCCACAATGCAACGGTGGCGCTCCGAGCGGCAGGCCACTTCCTTTTTTTTTTATAATTCAAATATTTATTGTGTTTTCATAGACATGGTACATGTTTCCAAAAACAGTCTTTACAATAAAGAAAATGAAAGAAAAATGTAAATACATGGTCTGGTCTAAAACAGGTTGATTCTTTTATTTATTTATTTTAGCTAGGGTGTCCATTTACTTTTATATGATCCCAAAATCTGTCCCATGGTGACACATTGTCCCCCTCCTTCAAAGAGTCGTCCAATCTTCTTAGCATACATTCATATGACACAATTTCAGTCATCGCACTGGCCCATTCCTGTATGCTTGGGGCCTTTGGTGCCTTCCAATGTCTTAAAATAATTCGACAGGTTGTTATTAAACCCATAGAGATCACAGAGAAATATTTTCTAGAAACATTTGGCAGGCAACTTTTGTCTCCTAACAAACACAGCTCTGGACATGATGGTATGTTTGAGCCAAACCAACTGCTTAAAATACTTAAGACCCTAACCCAGATAGGTCTGACTAATGCACAGTCCCAAATACAGTGAATAAAAGTTCCCTTTTCACTTCTACATTTCCAACATAGGTCGTTCCCCAGTAGTTTCATTCTATATAATCTTGATGGAGTAAAATAATACCTGTGCAATACTTTATAGTGTATAAATTTGCTTCTGGCCTCTCTTACATATTTACCACACTCTGCAACTATTTTTTCCCACTTGTCTGGTTCGTATTCGTGACCGAGGTCTTTTTGCCAACTCAATTTCAGGCTATCAGAATCAGTACTCATGGCAAGAGTAGCTACTTTATAGAACTGAGAAGCTCTGCGTTTTAACAATGGGAGCTTCATATAATTTGTTATTTGATTATCATTTAAACTACATGAGACTGAACTAATACAACTTCTTATCTGTAAATATTTCCAGAAATTACTTTTACCCATCAAATCATATTTCTGCAACAGCTGGTTATATGATAACAATATACCATCTTCATATAGATCATAAATAGTGTTTATACCTTTAGAGGACCAATGCTCCCAATACAATGACTTTTTCCCAATACGAAGTTCAATATTATGCCACAATGAGGAATATTTTTGAGTTGTATGTTTAAGTTGAAAGATTTTGTGAGCTTTTACCCATACATCTTTGGCGTGTGATATAACTGGATTCTCGATATCACATTTTTTTTGTGTTAACATCTGTATAGGCATTAATGGGGAGCATATCTCCTCCTCCACTGCGATCCAGGGGACCTGGGACTCATTCTTATGCCAATGCTTGGCTTGCTTTGTCATTTCAAAGGTCAAATAATACAATCTTAGATCAGGGAGCCCTAACCCCCCCTTTTCCTTATGTGCACATAGTTTACTCAATTTAATCCGAGGTTTTTTCCCACTCCAGAAAAAATGTTTTATGATGTCATCAAATTGTCTGAAGATACCTGACGGCACTCTGAGGCCACTTCCTTTCATTATTCATCAGCGGGCATTAGCATCACTTCAAAAGTCAACTTTCAGATAGTCTACCCTTAAAAATGGCAAAACGGAAGGTGGACACTGAGAACTGGACTTTTCTGTGTGACATCACGACTCATCTGAATAGTAGTAGATTTTTAGGTTTTCAGTCTGTTTAATGGGGATCACTAGACTATATGCGGTCATTACATTTTTTTCAATGAACATTCGATCAGTCCGGCCCTCGGCTTGTTCCTAAATTTTTCATTTGGCCCCCCATCCATTTGACTTTGACACCCCTGCTCTAAATGCTATAACTTTCGTGAGAACGCCTTAAAACACTGAACTGCCCCCAAGAATTGTGTCATTAATCCAGCTCTTACACACTGTCGTTCTGGAGGCTCTCTCTTCAGTACATCGTTTCTGAACACAGATCCATGTGAAACTCCGATAAACAACCCTTTGGGACGTAGCACAGATAACAACTTAATAAATGATGTTTATACTGTACATTCCACAGAGCAGCGGGCCCCACACTCCTCTACTACCACTATCACTATGTTTACATCACTGAGACAGTGGTGAAATGTGCTTAGAAAGGACTGGAATGTTTGAAATGCATTGGGAAAGGCCCACCAGAGGGTGACCTACTTTTGCAGACACATATGGTTAATACTAACTCTTAAAATTTCCTATTCATTCTCTATGCTAATGCCTTACAGTACGGATGCAGTACACTTTTTGGCCACCAGCGTCAAATTGGGGGCGCTGTTTTGCTCCTCCCACAAAATTAAGGAAACACTGTTGTTGCTCTTTCTTTATCAGTCACAGAGGGTTGTAGCACATTGACTTTCCCACTTTTTCTACTTTTATTGTTCACATCAACAAAGGTACGTGTTAAAAATGGACTTATAAACAGATTCACACCAAACTGACACTTTCAAAATGATCTAATATGGCATCTTCTTTAAAGAAATTAGATGCAAGTTGGTCATTTTATACTCACTGCTGCCACCTCAGGTCATATGCGTAACTGCAGCTTCTATATTAAAGGAATAGTTCACAATTTTTCCATACTGAGACATGTTCTTACCTGAGCTTAGACGAGTTGGTGTGTAACTGTCTGGTCTTTTTGCGTGCCCTCAGCCACGCAAAAAGACCAAAGATGTTGTTGACATTTGGCCTCTCCCAATGTATTCCTATAGCTCCAAACGGGGTGAAGTTAGAAGCGACCAAGCTCTTCCACGGGCACACACAAAGATCAGACAGGTACGTATCAACTCGTCTAAGCTCAGGTAAGAACATATCACAGTGTGGAGAAACCCGAAGTAACACCTTTGTGAGTGACAGTGCAGGATTTTAGAGGCAGTTGTGGTGAACAGGTCTGAGCTCATTCTACACATTAGGACATGGCTGGAACATGTAGGGGGAGGAAAATATGTAATTTAAACATTTTTAAACCCCGTATAGCAGAGGTGGGAGACTCGAGTCACATGACTTGACTCGAGTCAGACTCGAGTCGCAATTTTTGGGACTTGAGACTGACTTGACCAAAGCTCCAAAAAGACTTGACTTGACTTGGGACTTGCTGTTTGTGAATCAAGACTTAACTTGGACTTGAGGCCAGTGACTCTCAATGACTCGCTGTGACTTTATAGTTATTTATTTGAGTGAAACTGTTGAAAGATCAGGATTCATTTCGTAAAAGCGGCGCATCTATGTTTACATTACGGTGATTATCCACATGCGTTTTCGGTTTCCCGACGGAGCGTCTGATCAATACAGCGCGAAAAGGCAGGAGGAAATACGACGTGTTTCCTTGGATGCATTAAAAGTTTTCTAAAGACAGTGAAGAGGTGGAGATTTACAGACAGGAAAACGTTTGAAACAATGGGCTGGACCTACAGCGCAGACGGAGCCTCCAGAACCACCATGTAAGAGCTGATTCATCAACAGGAATCTTGGGGCTTTTCGATGTTTTAATTCATTCACACAAAGTTTACAGCATTTAGTGACTAGTTTACGCATCCGCCACAGCCCAGTGACAGCGGGACTGAAGGCTACGCGGAATCTACTTTGAGCAGGGGTGAATCCGAGTATACAGGGGCTGGGGCATTACAGGGGAACCACTGACAGAAAAACCGCCAGAAACTAACAAAAATAAAAATATTGTTTGATATTTATATTTCACACTACAAGGAAAAGCAGCTCATGTTTAAAAGACTCTGTTTCATTTTTTTAAGTCGGCCCCCCCGGGCCCCCTTCCTTAAAATGCTGTACATAGACTGTTTATTTAAAAAATATATACAGTAGTTTGAATTTTTTGGCAATTAAATATTAATTACACTTTAAATCCAAATTCATGAGATTTTAAAACGTTTGATTTTAGCCTAAATGTTAAAAATCAGTATCTTGAGAAAGCACTTGTAATTTTCAAGATTAAACACATGAAAAGTAGACACGCTGGCGTTTGTGAGTTGAGGTGACTTGCCGGCTAAAGCAAGACTTGACTTGACTTGACAAAAGCTATGACTAGACTTGACTTGACTTGACAAAAGCTATGACTTGACTTGACTTGACTTGACTTGAGCGCATGACCGATTGACTTGGACTTACTTGGGACTTGGACCTTCACGACTTGGACTTGACTCGAGGCTTGCATTTAGTGACTTACTCCCACCTCTGCCGTATAGTCCTTTTAAGTTAACAAATGGATGAGGTAAAGTCACTGTAGTTACTGCAGATACAGGTGTCGCCATGACACTGATAAGCAGTCGTTTGGCCGGTTAACAAAGTAAAACAAACAACAGTGAAACTACAAAGTCTGGTGGCACTTCCATCTGTGAGCAGACGGTGAGTGTCTCAGACTCGGGCTGCAGCCGACACATGTCCAGGCTAAGGATGTCCAAGACCAGCTTCATGTCTCTCACCTGGTGCTGTTGAAGATGCAAGGATTGTTGTTGTTTACATTTTGCATTATATTGCTGCAATTGTTGATTTTGTTCTACTAAAACTAGGCTTTTTTCATTGTTAACAACTGTTTAATGTTATTTGCACAGATAGAATAAAGATAAGATAATCCTTTATTGATCTCATACATCATACCAAAAATAAGTTAGCGGATGAAACTGTTCCATTGCTTTTTTATTTCTTCCCGTCTCAGACAAGTTTGTACATTCATCAGGCTCGTCGATGAAACCGTGCACCTCAGCCGTGACACCTGTGAGAAAATGAAGTTGAGGCACAGAGACCAGTTTAGTGAGTCCCACCACTCAAGCACAGCAGAACAGCTCCTTCCACAGTCAGCTGGTAACGCTCGGCCAGGAGAGACGTCGCTCAAAGGGGTTTAGAAACTTAACTAATGTGACATAAGGGCATTAACATCTTTGGCCCTTTGAAGAAGAGAACGTCCAGTTGAAATGAGTTTAACTTTTAATGACATAAGGGTATTGTTTAAATCTAAATGATGTCATTGTTTGACTATTTCTATTCCTCAAGTGTGTCAAAAATATGTCTCAAAAACGTAAAACTGCATACGATGAAGGAAAAGCAAATGACTGATCGAGCTGTGGTTTCAAGTTTATTGTAACTATATATTGGGTGTGAAGACTTTGTTATTTCTGAGGAAATGAATGTTATTTTGGGGCATCAGGCTAAAAACACCATAATCTTCAAGAGAGGATGTTGTTGCCCTGGAGAAATGTTTTTGGAGGAAACGCCCTTGAACTTACATTGTCCTGATAAATCCAAGGCAAAAACGTGATGGTGAAACAATTCATTTAATGGATTTCACCATTTCTTTATATCAGGTGAACATGATCTGTAAACATGGCCTCTCTGTAAAGAATCCCACAGGGCCGGTCGCTTGGTGCTGTGGCATAAGACTTTATTGATAAGACTTTATTGATCTCACATTGGGGATATTCACTTGTCATCAGCAGTGCAGGTTTACAGTCGTAGTGCCAGTGGTTGATAAAGTGACGTAGATAAAGTGACACAGCCATGTTACTATGACTGCAGTGAGGATCTGCATCTGCCCCCGGAGCTCACTGACCGCATGTGTACCAGGAACTCCGCTTCATGGGCAAATGCTCAACCACTGCACCACCGCCGCGAGCATCATATTACACTACTCCAGTACTGCTTTTGTTCACATCAGAGAGAGAAGTGCTGAGGCTGAACCGACCCCAGATCAAATGTTTCAGAGAGAAAGCTCGACGACACATTCTACATTTCCCCATACGCCTGAACCTACATTTTAGATACGTTTCCTTTTGTTTCTGAACATGTTGGACACAATCTGCAAACGTTTGGTTCAATGCAGTAAAGTTAAAGGGATATTTCAGGATTTCTGACATAGGGCCTCATTTCCTAGTTACCCAGAGTATAGTTGATCTCTGGATATATATTTTGTACATTTAGGCAGTCCTTGTATTTGAAGAGTTTAATGGTGCTAGGCTAGTGCATGTCTATGGTAACTAGTAGCCTGCATTAAAAACCTCTCCAAAATCATGGGGTCGTCCTCCAAACCTCACCATATCCGATATGTAGAAAGCTTCTAAGTTCTAAGTGATTCAGCTCAGGTGCACTGTACTTGGGTCTGTTTTGAATCGGCTGATATCGGCTGTTTTTGCATTGATTTTGTCATGGTTGAGTTCTGAGTAGTCCTGGTTTATTATTATTATGAAAAATCTGTCCCAGGATCAAATGTAATTGAACAGCCCTGGACTTTGTTTAGTCTGTTTGTTTATTTTTCTCTTATTCAAATTTGTAAATGTTCATTGGAAAAAAAGAATGTAGGCAAATCTTTGAAAATAAATAAGTCATTTTCATTGTAACATGATTAAAGCAGTTTCTAAAGTGTTGTTTTGAGGTGATCTTTCTGCAGCCTTCGTCAGAGCAGGTTTCGCTTCGCTCGGATTGCGGGCCGGTCTGAGCCACAATTCCCGGGCCTAAAATGAGTCCCACCCCCGGCTCTGACCCCCAGAGCGACTCCGAGACCACCTGTTTGAGCCGCACTCAGAGCAGCTGTTCAGACCGGCGTAGAGTGCTGTGGTTGGGGGTCACCCGCCCCTTTAGGTCGACCTGACTACAGCCTGTGTGAAAACGCCCAGTGATTGTACTTAGTTTTGTTTTGAATTGTGTTATTTTTCCTGGCACTGGTGTGAGAGGAGAATGAAGGGATTTTCCGCTCAATGCTCACCCATGGGGAGACAGCAGAGGGGGACGGTGGAGGAGGCAGACTGAGGCAGGAGGCACCCTCCGACCCTTCAGGAGGGGGTCTGTGAAAGAGCCATATTATATCTGACCTCCTCCACTCTCCGGCTCTCTGTCACCGGGGGGGGGGGGGGCACAGAGCATTCAGCCGCTCTGCTCTGGAACTCTCTCCCCCTGACCCCCCCGTACCACAGACTCCCTGAGACTCAAAACCCCCTGTTCAGACAGTGAAACACTCACACTCACTGTTGCTGTGTTTATTCTGTTACTCCTGTGTTTTATGTGTCCACTGTACAGGGTCCTCGAGTGTGTTGAAAGTGCTTTTAAATAAAATGTATTCTTCTACTCAGTTATCTAATCTCACATGACGACCGTTACCTTCACCAGCAAAACTATAACTTATGTTTTAAAGTTTAATCAATTCCCCAAATTAATAAGCAACATAAAGACCGTTAACAGATATTGTTATTACTAATAGTAATGACAATAAAATAATAATGAAAGAATTGAACAGATTCCCACAACTTTACCATAGCCAGATCCACGGCGCTGTTTCCTGTTTCCGTCCTCAAACAGCAGAGCGCCCTCTACTGCACGAGCACTATATATGCACTAATATGAACCACCATGCAATACCAAAGATTTCTTCCTAACATCAGAATTGAGCATCTGAATGTAGTTATTTTGTTCTCTGAGCACATCCGGGGCTTCACAGAGACGGGTCTATGAACATATTTCTCCAGCAGGGCCGGCTCAAGGACCTTGGAGGCCTCACACCAAGTCAACAGGAAAAGTACAAATACTTTTTACAGCTTCACTTTGAACTGAAACTTTGCGATGGAAAGGCACTGTTGAAATCAACATAGTAAAACGAGTCTGTAGCTGCTGTTATGCCAAAAGAGTGCATGTATCAAAGTTATTACAGCCGGTTAAATCCTAGTAAAGTGGACGGCAGCGCCCTCGTTTGGCGCTGTGTGGTACTGTGTATGAAGTCGTCTTTTTGTTGAGACTTCGTTTTTGTGAATGTTATTAATTGTCCTAATGTTCTTTGTGACCTGGTGTTGTTTCAGCTGTTTTAGTCCCATTTTAGTCATTTGTCCTCCGCCCCCTGCTGTGTCTCGTCCTGTTCTGGGAGACCCCCCTTCCTGCCCTTCCTCCCCTTCCTCCCCCTCCTCCCCTTCCTCCCCTTCCTCCCCTTCCTCCCGACCCTCAGAGACACCAGGGAGGAGACAGAGGAAGTGCGTGTGAACCCGGGCCTGTATTTGAGCAGTGGCGCCATCTGCTGACCGTTTCAATGTTTAAAATAAATACATTTTAATAAGGTTATTTCAAAATACACTTCGATAAAACTGGTAATGCCACACAGACATTTGTTTATTTGTTTATTTATATGGATCCCATTAGCTGAGAGCAAGAAGTAGTCAGCTAGTCTTCCTGGGCCCATTCCAAACAACTTGTACATGTTCATACAAAAATATGTATATGCAGTATTTAAAAAAACAAATATAATAACATGTGTGGCTTAAAATGTACATAGATTTAAACATTCATAATACTTTTAGGAGCAAACAAAGTCACTAAATAGAGAACCGTTTTCTTCATGAAATTAGTTTTAGGATGTTGTGTTATTATATGACCATTGGATGCCATTCTAGTATTTTGCCTATGCACAGAGTTTAAAAACAGGCCTTTTGACTGATAGGCAGCTGTATATTAAGGTGCCCAATGTGACTTGTATTCTTTGACTTCGACTGAGCCATGACAGAGTAGAATACATGTGCTCTCTGTTAGTTTTAATTGAGCATCCAAGGACAAGTCTCTTGTTCTGAACCACTTGTAGCTTTGCCAGATCTTTCTGAGCAGTGGAGGACCACACTTCAGAACAATATGACAAGTGGCACAAAGTTAAAGACTTGGTAACCGTTTCCAAAGTGTCACGTTTCACATAACAACTACATTTGTTTTAAACTGCAATGGCACGGCCCATCTTATTAACGACAGCATTCATTTCTCAATCAAAATATGATGATCTAAAGTCCAGCATGACCACACCGACTAAGTCAGAACTGTCCATACTTTTAAGCCCTTCATCTGTCATCTGTAGAAGTGCCGTGCATGTGGAGTGGGCCTTCCTGCATGCTGAACATTTGTCATTAAGTTGTTTGCCTTCAAATATTTGCAAATTTGTGAATGAATAATTTTCTCCATAACTTTGCTAAGTGCAGGGAGAATGCTTATTGGTCTGCAATACTGACCATTGAAGGGTCATTTCTGGCCTTTTACTAATGGAATGATTTTGCCTTCCTTCCACTGAGTAGGATAAATTCCACTCTCAAAACTAAGATTCATTATATGACACAATGGGCCAGCTATGTGTTCAGCGGTTTTATTTACTATTAAATTGTCGAAGTGATCTGTTCCTGGACCTCCATGTGCAGGAAGAGCCTTTAACAGGTCCTAACGTTTGCTGTCTGCATACGATGAAACTCAACGTCACAACTTCTATCCAACATGACTTCATTATTTATAATGGTCTGTACCCAGATCTTTTCTTAGGGTTCCTACTTTATTTATAAAATAGTTATTAAAGTAATCTGTGATATCTTTGGGGTTTGTAACAAAACTACCATCACTCTCAACAAAGGAAAGATGGGCTTTTCTTTTCCTTCCCATAATTTCATTCAGAATATTCCAAAGCCTTTTACCATCATCATCAATTCTATTTACATAGTATTCTTTTTTCTTTCTTTTATTCTTCATCTCTCTCCTTCATCATATTTTTTAATGTTGAATGGATCCATTTTGCAGTATTTCTTATTAATACTTTTTCATTGGTGCATGTTTATCAATAATGCTCATTAAAAGGCTCATGAAAACATGTAAAGAGACCTCTGGGCAATGGCAACTATACACATCACTCCACAGAGCATTGCTTACTTCCTCCACAATATTATCAATAGTGGCAGTTTAGTAAAAGCGTTTGTGTACAAAATTAGCCCTGGCTTTAGGGACTTTAACTTTCCTAACAAGCATTATAAGGTTGTGGTCGCTAAACTGGTTCTGACACAACATCAGTGCACAGTTCAGGTCCATTTGTGTAAATCTGGTCAATACATGTGGCCGTTGTTCGGCCATCTTTCTTTCTAAAAATTCTTGTTGGCACATTCACAATTTGATGTTTTTTAAAAATACTGCATATACATATTTTTGTATGAACCCAGGTAAGAAAGGATTTTTTTTTTTTTCCGAGAGCAGCTATCATCGTTCCAGTCAATGTTCATGTCTCCAACCAAGTAAAGCTCACAATTAACATCTGAAGCTTTGTCAAGAATTTCACCCAAACAGGTTAAATCTTTAAAATGTGTGTCTGGAGGTCTGTCACAGCATCCCACAAGCATTGGCTTTGAAAGAGGGACATGCACTTCTACCCATATCACCTCTATGTCATTGCTTATAAGACCTGAGTTTAATTTACAGGGAAAGTTACTTTGTACATAGATAGCCACACCCCCACCAAATGTATTTCTGTCTCTTCTAAAAAGATTATAACGATCAATTAATATCTCAGTCCAGAATAGATCTGTCGAGATGTGTCTCTGATACAGCTAATATACTGATTGAATGCTTTTGCACTAGTTCTTTTATATCTTGTGTTTTATTCTTTATGCTGCAAATATTTAGATGTGCTAGGACCAAACCTTTAGTTGTTTTGGTTTTACACATCACTGCAAAATAGACAACTTAACTATAAAAATATTGCCAACATTTTTAAACACAAATTGTATTAGTCCTGAGGTGCTTATCAATTTGTTTGTTGCAAAACTTTGGGCAGGAGTACCATTTCATCATACCTTAAAGTGGCATTTTCCCCTCTCGCCCTGGGAGCTTTCACTTTTGGCCATAGTTCTTTTCTTTTCTGGAGCACTGCCACAGAGAAATCTTCATTGAGGTAGATGTTTGACGGTTTGTCTTTTAGTCGCAGCAGATTCACCATGATTTTCCTGGGCCTTCCACTATCCTGGTGTTGGCCCATCCTCTGAACACGCTCCAGCTCAATCTTTCCTTCTAATCCAAGCTTGCTAGAGAACAAGTGCTGGATCTTGTCTCCAATTCACTCCAGCTTTCTTCCTTGCTATCTTCAATTCCATGAGTGATCAAGTTTTTTCTTCTGTTTTGATTTTCAATGTAATCTAGTTTAGTGAACACATCATCCAGCTCCTGTTTAGAACTCAATATACTGCTCTCAAGGTATTTCACTTTTTCCTCAACTTCCTTGTGTTTTATCTCATCCACTTTGACTTGTGTAAATTCCAAACTTGTCTTCAGCTCTTGTACGTCTCGTATAACACCGTCCAGCCTTTTGTTTGTGCCGTCCATTACCACTTGTATAAAGGATTAAAGTGTTCTTGTTGTTGGTTAAGCATGCTTGCTGATGCTTTAGCATGTTTAGGAGGCATGATCTTGCCAAGATGTACTGATGGCTATTGTGCAGATGAAGCAGATGACTGAGATATTCTCAGGCCTTCCCACTGCTGAGGCCTACTAAGCCAACAAGCCTCTTGACTAGTTTCACACCACAAAACTTCTCCGATAGTCCTCAAAATACACTCAAATGGACGTTTAGGCACAGCTATCTTCAACATAAAAGTCAATATCCAGGTTTGTCGCAGGATTCCCCAGATATCAAATAGAGAGAGATCTTCTCAAGGCAAAATGCTCAGTGTCCTGGCATGGCAGCCATCTTGGGACAGTGGACAATTGTAATTGTAATTGTCCACTGTGTACTTTACATGTACTTTATTTAAAGAGTGAATATCGCTGCACAACAGGGCACACTGTGACTTCACTGCTGTAACTCAGCCTGTACTGAGCTCTACTTTCTCTTTTTCTTTGTCTCTGCAGGTGAACAGCCTGTGTTATGTTCATGTAAACCTGTGTGAACCCTCGGACTAACTGTGTCAAATACAGCCTCAGAATGTGGAAATATGGTCAAGTTCAGAAAAAAACATAATGAAAGCATCATGAATAATCACAAAAATAACAGGACATATAAAATGGAATATAAATAAATGTTTCTAAGCAGCTGGTGCAGATGTGGACTGTGGGTCGGGACTGACCTGAGAGATTCTCTTTTGGACGTTTGTTTTTCTAACTGAGCTGTGATGGAGGAACGTCTGTGTTGGACGATGTGTCTGTGTTTGAATTGTGTTTTTATTTGTTCTAAAGGTCCAGGAACATGTTCACTGTGATGTGTTGTCCCTGTGTTGGAGCTGAAGCTGTATTTGGTACAGTTTAGTTTGAGTGTTTATAAACGTCACCTGAACCGAACATGAGCTGCTCTACTGCTCACCTGCAGAGACAAAACGCTGTAAACACTCAAAACTTTATCACAGATCATAAGATCAGATGCATATCAGTGTCTAAGTAGTTTTGGAAGAGATCATGATCAAAAAAGATGATTTTGTATAAATAAATGTGCATTTTTTTGGTGTTTATAGAAAATCAGTTGTTTGTGCAACTTTTACAGCTTTGCTTTTCCAAACACATTCTGCTCTACTGTACTTTACTTTCACTGTCAAACTGCACTGAACATTTAATAATTTGATAAAAGTTCATGAATTAAGATGTAAACTCTTCTTTAAACAGATTTTTGATGAGAATATAGAAACTTTCTTGAAATAAGAGAGTGAGAATCACAGTTTGGCTATATTTGGAAATTGGGTTATAGCACTGGTTTTTGGGTCCTAAAACTATGAAAAAATGACTGAATTCAAAATTTGGTACATGTGCATGTAGTGGAGGCTCTGTGGAGTGTATATTTAAAAAAGTTATGGATTTGGAGCTGAAATGAAGTTGGTATGAAAGGCAAAAGTCAAAAATATAGCTGGAATCACAGACATGGAGGACACTGCCATTGAAATGAATGGAGAGCTGCTGCTGTTTTCAGGCTTTAGGGCCTGTAACTATTGTAAAAATATCTGAATTCTAAATCTGGTGAATGTGCATGTCAAGGAGGCCCTCTGGGATGGAAACATAATAATGGTTTCATATTTGAAGCACAAATGAAGTCGGTACAAAAGGTCAAAGACAGAAAACCAGCAGGATCGGCTCATGTCCATTGAAATGAATGGGGTTTTGCCCCAGAGACCACGAGTGTAACGATTTGCTCTCATTCAAAAATGAAACATTTTCAAAAACAGAACCTGCTCTACCTTTGAGCCTCTCCCAGTGCCCAAGTCACCAAATACTTCCAGTTACATCCACTTCAGGATTTTCAGTGTTACAGGGACATTTTTGGTTCAAAATTTGACTTTTTTTTACATAAACATGTTCCACCTAAATTTACTATCAGTGCATTTTTATGAAGTCAAACTAAAGATAGAACCACATTTATTTCAAAATGTGATTTTATGAGTGAAATATTAGAGAAACAAAATGGGGTCAAAAATGACCCCAGGTGACCACGAGTGTAACTATTCAAATTCAAATGAATGAGAAAATTCAAAAATTGCATTAACACAAAAGTTTGACTATTTCCACTTGGAAACTGACCAGATAGTCTGAGTTATCCGCAGAATTCGATATTTGATATTTTATGACTGTTGTTTGTTCAGGATTTGTTTTTGTTTTTTTTACATAAACAAGGCCTACGAGCTGAGAAAAAAATAAAATAAATAACACACAAAAATTTAGTATCAGGCCATTAGTCTGAAGCTACACTAAAGATAGAACCCAAACTTATTGAAAAATGATATTTTATGACTGAGATATTAGAGAAACAAAATGGGGTCAAAAATGGTGACCACGAGTTTAACTCTTTCTCATAACATTGTAATCACTTAATCAAAAAATAAAATAAAAAATGTACTGGTAAAAGTCATTGTTGTTAACACATATCCGAAAATTTAGACCATTTGATAAAACTATGACAGAGATACGCATCGACAAAGTGTCCCTGGGACGACTCAAGGGTTAAGACATGTTAAAGAGCACCTGCAGTATTTTGATGAACTCTGGCCTGGCTAAATTAAACAGTCACCTCTCCCTATTAAAATTACTATTAAAACAACATGCTTTGTCCAAATTGCTTATGTGAACCATCATAGGAATCAGGACAAAAAGTAGCATCTATGTATAAATATAGAAGGACATTGTGACAAAAACATGTAAAAAGGTTCTGCAGTTGAAAAATTAATAAAAATATAACTTTTATATATATCGCAAACTACACATATATTGAATTATCTTTCTTGAAAATATACTTCATAGCACACACTTTAAATTGAGTACAGTTGTAACCTTACTGGGACTCAGAATGTATGCAAAATTTCACAAGTCTCGATCCAAGTATGTTGGATTTGTAAACTTTTCAATAATTTTGTATCTTATTAGCATTGTGCACAAACCTGATTTTTCCATTAGAGTAAATGGGGAGTTCTGGGCATCGCTATGGTAACTCCATGAAACATATGACATGGATTTCATTGACTTTTTTCATTGGAATGACAAAATGGAATTTTATGCCAAATTTCGTAAATTTCACCAAACTAAGTTTCTTACTCCCCATATACAGTGCCTCTCGTTAGTATTCATACACCTTGAACTTTTGCACATTTTGTCATGTTTACAACCCTAAACATAAAGATTTTATTTGGATTTTTTTCCTGAACGTTCACACACAAGTAACAGACGACTGTGAAGTGAAAGCAAAATGATACATGATTCTGTTAATTTTCAAAAAATAGAAAAGTGAAAAGTGGGGCGTGCATAAGTATTCATACAGCATGAATGAATACTTTGTAGAACCCCCTTTTGCTGCAATAACAGCAGCAAGTCTTTTGGGGTTTGACTCTACAAGATTTGCACATGTAGAGACTGACATTTTAGCCCATTCCTCTTTACAAAACAACTCAAATTAGAAGGAGAGCGTTTGTGAACAGCAGTTTTCAGATCTTTCCACAGATTTTCAATAGGATTTAGGTCAGGACTTTGACTGGGCCATTCTAACACATTAATATGTTTGTCTTTAAACCATTCCATTTGAAGGAATGTGTTGTTTTCCACTCGTCACCTTAAAATGATAAACAAGTATAAACCTTGTGTACTATCTATCTCATGTTGTCTTTACCTTCTGTCGTAGCAACACACTTCTCTGCATGTTCAAAACTGGAAGAGAGGTCAGGAAGTCAACGATACTGCACTATCAGCTAATAACACATACCAGAGATAGATGACCATGATTCAGGAGGTTCAATCAAGAAGATTTATTTCCCTAACAAGTCATCTAATACAGAGCTCTGCTTCCCAGTCCCTGACAATCGAATCTCTTAGCCCCCATCCGCACCGGAGGAGACTGAGGTCATAGTGAAGTCAGAGTATTCATATATTCATGAGCCTAAGCTACGTGTAGTTGTTTCCATTGGTTGGTAATTTTGTAGCTCCTCCCTCATCACCATTTTATTATATGATATGGTGTGGCATTTTTGTACGTCGCTGGGTGCGCTTATCTGATATTTCCCACACTGTGGCCTTGGTTTTAGGACACTTCGTACACACTTTGGTACTTTCCACTGGACCTTGGCTGTAAAAGAGAACTCAAAAACACTTTGCATACATTGTAATATAATACGCTAAAGAGCCATAGAAACGAAAAGCTCGCAAATAAATTTTATAATACTTCACATTGAACATTTATCTTTGTGTTTAGGGTCATTGTCCTGCTGAAGGTGAATCTCCGCCCCAGCCTCAGTTCTCTTGTGACTCCAGCAGGTTTTCCTGCAAAATGTCCCTGTATTTGGCTCCATCCATCTTCCCAACTATTCTCACAATCTCCCCAGTCCCCACTGAGGAAAAGCAGCCCCACAGCATGATGCCCCCCCCGTATATTTGACACTGGGGATGGTGCACTCAGGACGATGAGCAGTGTTAGGTTTGCTCCATACATAACGTTTTGCATTTGGGCCAAAAAGTTACATTTTTCTCTCATCTGACCAAAGCTCCTTCTTCCACATGGAGCTGTGTCCTCCATATGACTTCTACAAACTTCAAACGGGATTTCTTATGGCCTCCTTTCAATAATGGCTTTCTTCTTCCACTCGTCCATGAAGGCCAGATTTGTGTAGATACGACTTATAGTTGTCCCATGTACATATTCCCCCAGCTCAGCGGCAGGACTTCACAGCTCCTCCAGAGTTATCTTGGGGCACTTGGTTATATTTCTGACCAGTGTCTCCTTGTTCGCTCTGATATTTTAGGTGGACGACCACGCCTTGGTAAGTTGGCAGTGGTGCTTTACTCTTTCCATTTCCGAACAATGGATTGAACAGTTGCTCCGGGAGATGTTTAAATCTTGGGAAATCTTTGTATAACTTAAAGGGGGGATATTATGCAAAATCGACTTTTTCAAGCTTTACATCATGTTATGATGTCATTCCCTCATTAAAAACATGCCTGAAGTGTTGCCTGGGCACATTCACGTATTTTCGAGTAATCTGTAAAAACTCTGATGGCGGCCATTTTAGGGATAAAACGCCTGATTCCTTCAGGGAACGCCCTCGACCTCCAGGATACGCCTCCGACTTTTCGTCACCAGCCGAGTAACCAACCACTGCCCCTCAGCAGAACCCCCTCCCCGCAGTGTCTAGCCCTAAGATGTAAACAGAGTCATCATGGAGGATTAGCTTCATGTGTTGTGAACCGGAGCCACAGCAGACTTTTACAAAGACACACATCAGTGTTTCTGTTACCGAAACACCCAGGATTAAAACCGGTGACAAGAACACTTATTTCAGTGACTGGTTCTGCGCTGGGCCTTGATGATGCACAGAGCCTCCGGAGAAAGCTAATGCTAAGCTAAACCTCGAGTCATCACGTGAAAACGAGAAATATGCACAAATAAAGTCAATAAAACCACCACACACATAAAGAACCGTTTAACAATGATCACACACGGAGCCAGGCTTGTTGATTTGGAAGTTTATTGCTCACATTTCATCTACAATGGGTCATAGCCGAGTGGCTTTCTCCCGGAGCTAACAAGCTAGCCGCGACAAGCTAACGGGAAAATTCACTGAATACAAGCAGCATATTATGCATTGAAAACGTCACTAAAACTGGCAACTGCTTGAAGCAGCCTTTATGATGATCACACACGGAGCCTGGCTTGTTGATTGTGTAGTTTATTGCTCACATTTCATCTACAGTGAGTCGTAGCCGAGTGGTTTTCTCCCGGAGCTAAGGCACTATTAGCCACGACAAGCTAACAACCTTCACCTTCACAACATTCATTGAAAACAGGCAGCATATTATGCACAAATAACGTCAATAAAGCAGCAACTACTCGAAGCAGCCTTTACGATGATCACACAATGAGCCTGGCTTTACACATGTGTGGTTTATTGCAGACTTTTCATCAACAATGAGCTGTAGTCGATTATAGCAAGCTAACGGGTAACCTCGAAAAACCATTGTCCACCTGCACAGATAATGTCCGTCTTTTGAATCGTATGGGCTCCTGCAGATCCTGGTGTCGTCCATGGGGGTATAGTTAGAGATCCATAGGGCATGGCAGATGCAAAGAGAAGCCTCCAAACAGCAGTTATTTTTCAGGCAAGAGCCCCTTCCAAGCGTCCGGTGTGGAAGGTTCGTCCCCAAATAATATCCTGTGTGGCCATTGTTCACAAAGTGATAAACAGTAGCTCCTTTCCAACAATAACAATTAAAATGCACCGATCGTAGTTTCAATACTGTTGAGACAACGAGCGCAGTGTTGTTGTGATGCCACAGACAGCGTGTGGAGGGGGCGTGTCGGAAAGGGTCAGAGGTTCTTAAAGAGACAGAGGCCTATTTCAAGTCATTTGCTACCGCCATTTTGAAAGAACAATTTTATACAAGGCAGTTATTCTAATTTACTGCATTGACAGACCAACAGAAGGCTTCGTCATCATTGTAGTGTGATATAGACTGGTGCTATGTGGCTGAAAAAAGCAGAATACCCCCTCTTTAAGGCTGTTATAAACTTCTCCACAACTTTATCCCTGACCTCTCTGGGGAGCTCCTTGACCTTCATTATGCTGTTTAGTGACCATTACACTCCAACCACAGCTCTGAGGGCCTAAAAGAACAGCTGAAATTACACTGAGAGTAGATTACACACAGGTGCCTCTATTTAACCGTTAGGCCAAGGTGTGAACATTCTGGAGTCATTAGAAATATTTTAAAGGCAATTTAATGCACTCAGAAAATGCTGTATGAATACTTATGCACGCCCCACTTTTCACTTTTCTATTTTTTGAAAAATAACAGAATCATGTATCATTTTGCTTTCACTTCACAGTTGTCTGTTACTTGTGTGTGAACGTTCAGTAAAAAAATAAAAATAAAATCTTTATGTTTAGGGTTGTAAACATGACAAAATGTGCAAAAGTTCAAGGTGTATGAATACTTTCGAGAGGCACTGTAGGCCTAAATGTTATTATCGTTATTGTCACCTTTTTTGTACTTATCAGAGCAAGGGAAACATTGTTTTTCTGATTGCTTATTTAAAGAGGGGGTATTATGCTTTTTTCAGCCACATAGCATCAGTCTATATCACACTACAATGATGACGAAACCTTCTGTTGGTCTGTCAATGCAGTAAATTAGAATAACTGCCTTGTATAAAATTGCTCTTTCAAAATGGCGGTAGCAAATGACTTGAAATAGGCCTCTGTCTCTTTAAGACGCTCCCTGACCCTTTCCGACACGCCCCCTCCACACGCTGTCTGTGGCATCACAACACTCCGCTCGTTGTCTCAACAGTATTGAAACTACGATCGGTGCATTTTAATTTTTATTGTTGGAAAGGAGCTACTGTTTATCACTTTGTGAACAATGGCCACACAGGATATGATTTGGAGACGAACCTTCCACACCGGACGCTTGGAAGGGGCTCTTGCCTGAAAAATAACTGCTGTTTGGAGGCTTCTCTTTGCATCTGCCATGCCCTATGGATCTCTAACTATACCCCCATGGACGACACCAGGATCTGCAGGAGCCCATACGATTCAAAGACGGACATTATCTGTGCAGGTGGACAATGGTTTTTCGAGGTTACCCGTCGACTACAGCTCATTGTTGATGAAAAGTCTGCAATAAACCACAAATGTGTAAAGCCAGGCTCATTGTGTGATCATCGTAAAGGCTGCTTCGAGTAGTTGCTGCTTTATTGACGTTATTTGTGCATAATATGCTGCCTGTTTTCAATGAATGTTGTGAAGGTGAAGGTTGTTAGCTTGTCGCGGCTAATAGTGCCTTAGCTCCGGGAGAAAACCACTCGGCTACGACTCACCGTAGATGAAATGTGAGCAATAAACTACGAAATCAACAAGCCAGGCTCCGTGTGTGATCATCATAAAGGCTGCTTCAAGCAGTTGCCTGTTTTAGTGACGTTTTCAATGCATAATATGCTGCTTGTATTCAGTGAATTTTCCCGTTAGCTTGTCGCGGCTAGCTTGTTAGCTCCGGGAGAAAGCCACTCGGCTATGACCCATTGTAGATGAAATGTGAGCAATAAACTTCCAAATCAACAAGCCAGGCTCCGTGTGTGATCATTGTTAAACGGTTCTTTATGTGTGTGGTGGTTTTATTGACTTTATTTGTGCATATTTCTCGTTTTCACGTGATGACTCAAGGTTTAGCTTAGCATTAGCTTTCTCCGGAGGCTCTGTGCATCATCAAGGCCCAGCGCAGAACCAGTCACTGAAATAAGTGTTCTTGTCACCGGTTTGAATCCTGGGTGTTTCGGTAACAGAAACACTGATGTGTGTCTTTGTAAAAGTCTGCTGTGGCTCCGTTTCACAACACATGAAGCTAATCCTCCATGATGACTCTGTTTACATCTTAGGGCTAGACACTGCGGGGAGGGGGTTCTGCTGAGGAGCAGTGGTTGGTTACTCGGCTGGTGACGAAAGGTCGGAGGCGTCTCCTGGAGGTTGAGGGCGTTTCCTGAAGGAATCAGGCGTTTTATCCCTAAAATGGCCGCCATCAGAGTTTCTACAGATTACTCGAAAATACGTGAATGTGCTAAGGCAACACTTCAGGCATGTTTTTAATGAGGGAATGACTTAATAACATGATGTAAAGCTTGAAAAAGTCGATTTTGCATAACACCCCCCCTTTAATAAAGTTTTCAAAAATGTATACTTTGATACTCTCCACAAAAGGGGGTAGGCAAGTTTTCTTAACGGAGGGCCAATTTTTTTCATTGTAAAAAGACCGAGGGCCGAAGTCGCCAATTTTAGGCCAAAGTAAAGCACTGCAATGGAGAAAATACCATCTTAAATGAGATAAATGACTTAAAATTGCTTGAATAAAGGTTTGGACTAATCTAAGATAAAGATTCAAATGCTGATGCCAATGGAACAAACATAAAACCCACTTTGAAATCAGACAAATGAACTTTTACTTTTAAAAAGATTTGTTTTTCACATTATACATTTTACAACATGATCTGAATGAAGAGAATAATGACTTGTTCCATTGGCGATAAGATGTTTTATCTGATCTAAAACCAGACCAAATCTACTCAAACTTTAGATTCAATCTCTTAATTCAAGTAGGTTTCTGTCGTTTCTTCCTTCAAATTATTATTTTTCCAGTGCACTTTGTACAAATGCCAGAGTTGTTCATAATATGACCTCATTGGGTGTATTAACAGTATTTCTCCCATTTAACCCAAAAATGTTAAAGTACTTTCTGATTTTTCTCAAAATCATCTTGAGGGCCAGAGGTTCTGTGCTGGAGGGCCGGATTTGGCCCCCGGGCCTGACGTTGCCTACCCCTGCTTTAAGGTGTACTAAAAGGAGCAGTGAGTGACCGCAAATGTTGAGCCAGGTTGAGGGCCAGCATTCATTCATGCCAGGGTTGCCCGGTCGGTTTTTAGAGGCCATTCCACGGGTCAAAAAAACTGTCCGCGGTTTTTTGCCTTGCTGTAATCAATGTTGAATTGATCAAAATCACTATTTCAAAGGCAAATCCAAGGCTCTGTAAGCTGCTTTCTCCATAAGGGAGGGGGGTAGGGGCGGTTTGTCATCGTCGCAGGAGCACATGCTCTGTTAACTAGCAAACAATATTGAAAATGCCGTATGTCCACAGGTTTTCCATGGTTTTCAGATATTTTTGGGCGGGTTTGGCTGCCCAGACCTGGCAACCCTGATTCATTCGGTCATTCACCGCGGTGAGGTTCACGTTGGACGTTGGATATTCACCTCCAACACCAACAGATCGTTCCAACTTAGGGACCATCTATGAATTTCTCTCTTTGTAAAAAGCCGTTGTTTAGGTGTGAATCAACAATACGATACAAAAAAATAATAATACTAAATGGAGATTGTCTAAATGTAATCTGTTGGTGTATTTTCTACAAAATTTAATCTTTTACTGTATTTTAAATCGACTGTTGAATGTTTAAAAAAAAAAAAATTCAATAAGCCTATATTCGGAATCATGTGAACCAGAAACCTCAATAATATTTATAAAAATATGCCTCGTCCTATTTTCAGGTTTGTAAACTTTTTAAAGATTATTTTGGGGGAAAATAAAAAAAAATGAGTACTCACTCTGGGCGATGGGGCTCAGGTCATGTAGTTCTGCTTAATAATACTGATGTATTTTTCAAGGACTTTTGATAGAAAGTATGGGTTTTTCCTCAATAGCTTTTAGGGCATTTGACCCAGTAGCCCCAAACCAATTTACAAAAATAATAAAATAAAATAAAATATATTGGAAAATAAATATTGGAAAATCAAATAATTATAGTATCAAATACCTTGTATTGTGCAGTATGAATACTATATACTGTTCAGAACCCATGACTACATGTCAGTACATAAGTGCATTCAAATCTAAAATGTAGCGTGTATCCTAATGCTTGTTAAAGGTTAGAGTTCCACTTTAACCACTGATAGTACCCATACATTGTGGAGGACAAACTATGAAGTCAGACTGGAGTCCATGTGGATCATAGCAGATGCTACATGTGCAGTGCGATACAAACAACAGCTTATTTCTGGTAACAGCATGCAATGCTCTAGCTGGATATGAATTGCATATAGTGTTATGATAAAGTATTGAATAAAAAACTGTACTTGTATCTAGTTTACTGCATGAGTAGGCCTAATATTATTGCAGGCAGACTCGCACTTGCCTCGATTTCTCTTCATCATCCTGTGAAGGGTCGAGTGGAGTTTTCTGCGGCATATGCAAGGGCCCGCAACTCCTGAAGGCCTCCGCTCACTGGTAAACCTCGTTTGCGAAGGTGGTCCTGTAATTCACGCTTTTTAAATGTTTCATATTTACTGAGCTTTGGTATTGCAGTCGCCATTTTCTCCTCTGTTGATGTGGCCTTCACCTTTGACCCCGCGCATGCGCAGAAAACATTGTGAACTGGTATATACTCCCA
The DNA here is from genome assembly GCF_951799975.1 of Gobius niger. Taxonomy (NCBI): domain Eukaryota; kingdom Metazoa; phylum Chordata; class Actinopteri; order Gobiiformes; family Gobiidae; genus Gobius; species Gobius niger. The sequence continues at coordinate 1,093,428 of NC_136861.1, forward strand.
ACATTCTTAAATGCTGTGGTTCCAGCCGGCAGTTTATCCAAAGAGGGGAACTTGATGACCTTTCTGCGCGAGGTAAGTATTGTCTGAGCCACTCTGTGAACGACACACTGTGGACCTCAGCATGCTGAAGGCCCGGCCAACAACGCTGTAAGACGTCCCACTGGCCAGCCGAAAGAGGAAGACCAGCCCTGGTGATCTCTCTCCCACAGCAGCTCTGTGAGACAAAAAATGGTGTTCCGGTTCAGGCGGGAGTCCGGGCGAAGGTCGGAGTGCCCATCAAAGTACATGGCCAGGAGGAGTTGTGGGATCCTTCAGCTCCGGGACATAAGCTGAGAAGGTGTCCGTTCGAAGAAGTCTTTATTTGATCAATAGCTCAAAATACACGTCACATCTTAACAAGTATCTGATGGGAAGTCTCTCTATGGAAGTCTGTCTTAGTATTTTATACTGTTAGTCCTGCCTCTAAACCAGACGCACCACCTTGACTCAGATGGTATGTGCAAGTTTCACCAAAACAACTTTGTTTGTCATCACTGATCTTATACTTTGGCCAATATACTGCCCTACAGAGGAAAAACACAGTAACTGCACTCGGGGTCAAACTGAGAAAACTGACTTTTTAGTTTTTTTGATGACCTGTCAAATTGGTTTGAACTTTATCATTGGTTTCTTTTTTATTTTGTAGCTTTTTCTGGTAGAATTATTATGGGTATAAAACACAAACTCTAAATTTACTCTAGTCCCTAAAAAAGCACATACTGCACTTTGCCTTTGTACAAGGCTACATTCCACATATGGTCAAAAGTGCAGTATCTGTGTGCTTGTTGTGTCAGTCACTGTTCTGTTGCTTTCCGGTATTTTATTTATTATTATACCACGGTCTGGGTGAATACTGGATTCTGATTGGCTGGTGCATTATTTTGGTGTAACCGCACACGTAGTCCGGTAGTTAAATCACTGGGATATCACTCCACTGTGACATCGCCATAGCAACGCATGACACAGCTGAATCAGATAAAGGCGTAATTAGTGACTGACAGGAACGTGTGAGATGGATTTAGTGTTTGCTAAATGTTTGTAGAGGAGAGTGAGCAGCTAGGTTAGCTACTGTTAATAACATATGAGCTTTACATTTCTATTGAAAACGGTTAAGGCTATTCATCATTTTCAGGCGTACATAAAATGATCCTGCATTGAAGCATATTTGTCTGGATTAGTAAAGTCAAACATAAAAGTTTGAGTTGGGGGGGCCCAGGTGTGAGCGACTCCACCGCAGCTGTTTCCATAAACAGTTGAGCTGGTTGAGCTAGCTAGCTAGCTTCAGGTTAAACCTTGTAAAAGGTAAATAACTCCTGCCCACGAGTGCCGCATATCGGTGTTTACTTCCAGGGAAAAGTGTTTCCGGGTTAGTCCTGTTGTGTTGTGATTCTGTGCTGATGTTGTGTCGTTGAGCCTGACTGAGATCCTCGTAATAGCTGCGGAGAATGACTCGCTCTGAGACCAGCCTTCAGTGACCGGCTAATAACCCACACAAAATAGTCCCGTAGTCTGGCAGATTTAGTGACTTTAGTCAATGAAACAAATATTATTATAAATGTTACGTTTGTGGGACACTGGTATAAGCGGATTAAACAACGAGGAGCCGCGTTAGACGGTTATAATGCCTCCGCTGCGCGTCGTGCATTATAACCGTCTAATGCACGGCTCCGAGTTGTTTAATCCTTACTTATTGTTAGTAAATTATCATCAGCATCAGTATCAATCATAATTTGAGCATTTGATAGGCTATGTAAAAGTAGTTTATGTAACACATTACTTTGTTGTGGTAAGGGGAATCCATATACTGTATTAAGAGTGGTTGCACAGTATGTAACTAATTTTTATAAGAACCCAAACAATTTTGATTTGAATCAAATTTATTTAACAAACAAATCCAATTTGAACTTAAATTTTAAACTTTCAACAAAACTAATATAACTAAATATATAAAACATTCAATGAACCATATAAATGAAGCCATTCCATTTGGCAACTAATATAAATAAATAATATCGTGAACAATATTAATTTAAACACAACACAATAACAAATTGATATATTAGTGAAGGATCTCATTCATCCAGGGAAAATAAAAAATATAATGTAATATTAATCACCAAACACAATATTGTAGCAAATACATTGTAAAAAACAGCTATACACACATTTACTATTAACAAATGTGCTATGTTTGAAATGTATTTATTTTTATTTACATTTTATTGATTTATTTACTTTGTTATTTACAATTTGAATGAAAAACATTCTTCTTTCATTAGATCTTTCTTTAATCCACTTCACTCTGCGACCATAATGTTCTCCCAAAAGCAGCGTCGGGTAGGAAGCATTAATGGACACACCTCTCCACACCTTTGTCGCCAGACCTGAGCTTTCCTGGGAAGGTCAGCTGTGTTTTCTTTTGCAGGAAGTCGATGGCAGTGAACTCATGGTTGTCGTGAGAGCGCTTGACAAACATCTCTCGGAAACCCCTCCTGAACTGAATGACAGCCATGTCTGCTAACTTGACCGCTCCTTTTTTCAGCTTGCCTTCCATGCCAGGATGTTATCTTTTTGCAGCGCCACCACATCCACCTTCCTTGAGTTGGAGTTCCCAACGACTCTCTTAAAATCTTCGAAGTCAAAGACAGCCCCTCCAGGTTTCCTCCTCATTTCTTTCTCCACACCATGGTGGAAGCCGTCAGCACTCATAAAAGTGTGCCCAGGCTCAAAGTATTTAAGAGTGATGTCTTCCAGTGCGGCAGAGGGACTGTTTACCACAGTTGTCATTGCAGTTATTTTGTGCTGTGCAGTGATCCACCCAGTTCACTGCATGGCTGATGTCATGTTCTCACTGAAGTGCAGTGATCCACCCAGTTCACTGCATGGCTGATGTCCTGTTCTCACTGAAGTGCAGTGATCCACCCAGTTCACTGCATGGCTGATGTCCTGTTCTCACTGAAGTGCAGTGATCCACCCAGTACACTGCATGGCTGATGTCCTGTTCTCGCTGAAGTGCAGTGATCCACCCAGTTCACTGCATGGCTGATGTCATGTTCTCACTGAAGTGCAGTGATCCACCCAGTTCACTGCATGGCTGATGTCATGTTCTCGCTGAAGTGCAGTGATCCACCCAGTTCACTGCATGGCTGATGTCCTGTTCTCACTGAAGTGCAGTGATCCACCCAGTACACTGCATGGCTGATGTCCTGTTCTCACTGAAGTGCAGTGATCCACCCAGTACACTGCATGGCTGATGTCATGTTCTCGCTGAAGTGCAGTGATCCACCCAGTTCACTGCATGGCTGATGTCATGTTCTCGCTGAAGTGCAGTGATCCACCCAGTACACTGCATGGCTGATGTCATGTTCTCACTGAAGTGCAGTGATCCACCCAGTACACTGCATGGCTGATGTCATGTTCTCGCTGAAGTGCAGTGATCCACCCAGTTCACTGCATGGCTGATGTCCTGTTCTCACTGAAGTGCAGTGATCCACCCAGTTCACTGCATGGCTGATTTTTTGCCAACAGTGGCAAGTGTTTCATGGAAGGCACAGATTCTTCTGGTAAAGGCTGTGGACTTGACTCCAGGCATACGGGGGAGCATTATTGCTTTCTGTGGATCCACACTGCAGATGGACAGACTTTCATTTGTTGCCTTTTCAGCATCAACCCGGTAATGACACCTTGCTCTCTTTTTGTGACTCTCCCACTGGCAACAGGTGGGGCAGTCAGGGGTGGAAAGGCTATTTGGGGGTGCTTGATGTTGTAACGTGGACATTTTGCTTCATGCAGGCTTCACATTCCTCTTCCCCAAGCTTTGGGAAGCCAATTTTTTTCTTTTACAACCTTCCTGTACGCTTTATAAGAACATTTGTTTTTTGGTTTTTATGCAGTCTTTATGCATGGACCTAATTGTGATGTCGCTTGGTAGATATCTTCTGTTTGGAGCATGTTCTCAATGACTCAATGTGTTTGTGTTTTTTGTTTGCAGGTGCTTGTCTTCCTCTTGTTTCCTGGGGGGCGGTCAAAGTTGTTGGAGTTGAGTATTTTATAACTGTGACTATAAGTCTGTCGTTCTTGGGATGATATCCTAATGTAGTCCAAAAAAACAGTTTTGCAGACTTCCTGAGGTCGGCCGTTACTGTTAATAAGTGTATATTTGAGTGATCTGTTCCTCCTGCTTGGGGCCTCAGTTGAAGTGTGTTTTGGTTTGTGTTGCGTTACTCGATGTAAAATGAATAATTTCTTTTCGTTATAGGTGATAATCTTGTATTGTTCCAAAATGTGTTGCCTGACTTCTTCTGTTTTATTTTTGTTGCATTGTTTTTTGCATTTTGGCCCACAGGACTGAGCAAGCTCATTCAGTGGGTGCATTTTCAGATGCAACGTCTGCACCTTCACTTTCCTCTTCATTTTGTGGTACAATATACAGTGCCTCTTGAAAGTATTCATACACCTTGAACTTTTGCACATTTTGTCATGTTTACAACCCTAAACATAAAGATTTTATTTTGATTTTTTTACTGAACGTTCACACACAAGTAACAGACAACTGTGAAGTGAAAGCAAAATGATACATGATTCTGTTATTTTTCAAAAAATAGAAAAGTGAAAAGTGGGGCGTGCATAAGTATTCATACAGCATGAATGAATACTTTGTGGAACCCCCTTTTACTGCAATAACAGCAAGTCTTTTGGGGTTTGACTCTACAAGATTTGCACATGTAGAGACTGACATTTTAGCCCATTCCTCTTTACAAAACAACTCAAGCTCTGTCACATTATTGCAAGGCGTAATAATACCAGGAGTAGTTTGAAATCCGCGCAGTAATCTTCACTTTACAGTGCGGATGCACATAATAACAAGTCAAAAATTTACAGAAAAAATACAGTCTACCGTCAATGAATTCTCAGTTACAATTAACCATAAATATAAGAAACAAACTCTTCCGTGGGTTAATGAAGAAATGAAAAACTGATGAAGGACCGAGACAAAGCCCTTAAATCAGCCACAACATCCAAGCTGTCACATGACAGATTTATATTTGCATCATTGAGAAACAGAGTTTCTACTGCGTTAAGAAAAGCAAAGGCGAATTTCTCTATTTCTGTAATGGAAAATTCCAATAATAATTCAAAAACCATCTGGAATCAGATTAAGAAATTAACCTGCCAACAAAGCAATATTGATAAGCCAATCCAGTTAAAAATGAATGGTGTGATCCTGAATAATCCGTCGGATGTGGCAAACAAGTTGAATCATTACTTTGTAGACTCAGTTGAACCATCGCTCAGAGCTTCTCCACTGTTGTGATAATGGGAGATGTTGCTTTGTTCAGAGCATGCACTAGTCCCATGCCCAGTCACTGACACAGATCCTCCAGAGCAAAAGATATTTACGGAATGGATACATTTATGTTTAAAGAAACATCTCCGTCAATAGTGATTCCCTTGACACATATTATTAACATGGCACTAAAGTAAGCAACATTCCCCAAAGCGGCAGTGGTTTCACCAGTGTTTAAAATTTGGTAATCCTGTACTCACCTCAAACTATAGGCTCATCAGTATTCTGCAAAAATAAAATACAAAAATAATCTCTCAACAAATCATTGACCATGTTAATTATACTTCAATCTCACTGCACCCAATGCAATTTGGATTTAGATAAAAACACTCTATCGAATCTGCAGGGGACCGTTGGCGCTGTTTTTCTTGATTTGAGAAAAGCCTTTGACACTGTTAACCACACTGTTTTTTGAATAAGCTCCAATCTTTTAATTTTTCAGATGTTTTTAGTCAATTGATCATGTCTTACTTATCCGGCTGCTCTCAACTTGTAAAGGTCAATAACTAAAAATCAGTGTCCCTACAGTTGAACACTGGGGTTCCACAAGGTTCTATACTGGGACCAATTTTATTCAGCCTGTATGTTAATGACCTGCCCTCCGTCTGTGACCAGTGTGAGACACTCATGTGCTGATGACACTGTCGTCTTCACACACGGCAAAACTCCAGATGACGTTGCAATGAAATGAACAGAAGCTTTGTCAAAGATTACATCCTGGCTCAATCGCTGCTGTCTGCTGCTGAACATCTCAAAAACCGTAGCTATGTTTTTCTCTAAGAATCATTTAAACCCTCAATCTGATATTTTTATTTCAGGACAGCGGTTAGAATTAGTAACCAAGTATAAATATTTAGGTTTACATATTGATTCCCATTTCAGTTTCAAACATCGCGTTAAAACAGTTAGGACTAAGATTCAATACTCCCTTTCAAATTTCAGATTCATTAGGAACAACTTATCAATGCGAGCAGCAAAGATGTTCTTCCATTCACTCATTCTTAGTCACATCATATATTGTCTAACGTGCTGGTCCAACACACACAAATCAACTACAAAACCGCTGGAATCATTATACAAACAAGCACTGAAAGTCCTTGATAAAAAACCCATACGTTTTCACCATTGTCACATTTTACAGAAACACAGGCTCTAAAGCTGGGACAATCTACTGAAGTTTCACCATATCTGTTCACTTTACAACATTTGGCACAATTTAGCTCCACCTCCTATTTCCACGTTCATCACTGTCCAGTCTAACCGAAGCACCAGAGGCACCACCAGAGGAGACTGCACTATCCCTTTGAGGAAATGTGCATCAGTCAGACTGTTTTCTCCTTCACTGGAACACAGCGCCTCCATCAGGAAGAGAGGCTCCATCTCATCACTCTTTTAAACTGAGTGCCAAAAAATGTCTGGTTGAGTCGCAAATCTGTGAACACTAAACTATTTGAGTGTGTGTATATAATTGATGCGGTTGTCTTATCTGTTATGTCCGCTGACACTGTCCATTTTATATTGTATTTTACTGTAGTATGTGATCTTTTTAAGTTGCCTTATGAGATCTGGCAGGGGGACGACCGGTGAAAACTAGCCTTTTGGCTAATTCGGGTACGGTACATTTACATTGTCTTAATGTTCATTAATGTACATTGCCAATAAACGGCTATGGACGATCGTAAACCACACCTCTCCTACGAGAAAATGAATTGGTGGTCCACAGACTAAATATCACTTGTGATTTTAGCCTGGTGTTAGTCAGGAGGTAAACGCTGCACAGATCGGCGCTGACACACTTTATAAATATAGCCATTTCTCATTGTTTATCCGCTCACATGATGCTGTTTGTTTGGTTCGATGGACAAGTTTAAGTGCACGCTATGGCCTACGTGTTTTACTGTTATGATTACCGTGCATGTGTACATTACCATGATTATGTTAGCCTACCCATCACACGGCTCATTGTGAGTGAAAAAAAACACACAACATGGCAGCGTGGCGCAGAGGATCATGGGAACGGAAAACCATCTATACCTTGTTTTATGTAAGGTTTGGTGCGAAATGATACCTGAAACTTGCTTCAATATAAAAGTATGTACATTGTCAAGGATCTGTTTGGTAATAGAGCTATCACCAACTTAAGATGTTCAATATTTGACTCATATTTGGCCTTCTATGTTGATCTTTGAGGTCTCTGGTTGTAGTTGGATGTGTCTGCAATGTAAACTACCATGTATTTATTAGCTGGTGTTTTCTCCATAGATGTACTCGAATGCATTCCACATCACAAGCTAGGCATGTATTTCAGACTAGCTGTGTTTTTTAATTTTTATTTGTATTTGTTATGTCCATTTCAGGCAACACGTGACTTGTGACTATTACTTAATCGAAAATAAAGGATTTTTACTTGAAAGTCGGTTGTGCCTCGGACCTCCTTTTTTTCTTCATTTATTTTTAGTTGTTAAAAATATAATTACTTTCACCCCCAGCCCTTCAGAACCCCCCTCTTAAGCAGACCCTCCCCTCTCCCCTGGATGAAACATAACTTCCTTTTTTATTTAGTGACGTCACTTCCTTTAGCTCTGAAGTGTGTTCCATTAGCAGCTCTTTTTGGACCAAGGCAGGACCCTTGTCTTGGACTGGAAGGAAGTGAGTTTGGAGGCACTGCCTTCAAAGGCAAGGCAAGGCAAGGCAAGGCAAGGCAAGGCAAGGCAAGGCAAGGCAACCAGCCCGTGCTCAACCTCGAGAGAGAGAAATGGCCGCAGCGTAATCTCAGGGAAGTGTGGACAGGTTGATCTCCATTGTATAGTTGGGATGGGATAGAGCAGTAATTCTCAAAGTGTGGTCCGCCATCGCCCCCTAGTGGTCCGCGAACCCCTTTTTCCCCGACACAGCGCACGTTGCACAGGGAGTTGGGCCGTTTTGGCCGACTCTTATCATTTGATTAAACTTTAACAGTAACCAGCGCAGTGTGACCAGAACCGTGCGTAATCTTTCCTCATCCTGTTTGTCAATATGTAGCTATTGTAAAACATGTAGGATTTCTCACATGGCTGGGGCAGAACGCCAGGAGAGTACCTGATGAGCGGGTTGCAGATCGGGTCATACAATTGGGTCGGGTTGGGGCGGGTCGAACGGCCTGCTGCCGCCGCTCACTGCGGCCGTCTGTGCGTCCGCGTCTGCAGCCACGACTCATTCTCTCGTCTTTACAGCCGGTGTTTCACGTCAATATGCAACGGATTTTCATGAAATCAGCAGCGTTTTGTTGCTTGTGATTCAGAGAAGCTCCTGTGGAGCCAAACGTCTCCTATTTCCCACGGCGTCTGTGCACGAGGCGTGTGCGTCTGTGCACGAGGCGTGTGCGTCTGTGCACGAGGCGTGTGCGTCTGTGCTCGAGGCGTGTGCGTCTGTGCACGAGGCGTGTGCGTCTGTGCACGAGGCGTGTGCGTCTGTGCACGAGGCGTGTGCGTCTGTGCACGAGTTTGCGTTACATCCAAAGCTCAGAGTCTGCCCTCAAAGCTCCTGCTCTTCACAACTCTGTAACTGTGAAGTTGGGTTTTCCACACTGGTTGGTTTGACTGAAATTCTTTTTGTTTAATGTGGAAAATCCCAGTAGTTTCAGTGATGTTGGACATTAAGGGAAAAATTAAGAGAAAAGCATTTTATTGTTGTCATAGTTACAACCGTAGACTTCCTATAGCCACCACCTCAGTTTGAAACTATTGGCTCTTTAGAATGACATTAAAGGAATAGGCCACCGTTTTTACATACTAAGATATGTTCTTACCTCACTTTAGTCGTGTTAATATATCCCCGTCTGGTCTTTGTCCGTGCGCTCTGCCAGGCAAACGGAGCACATACGCAGATAGAAGCTACCAAGCTCTTCCACGTGTTCCCTATTTAAATAAAGTTACGTGAAGTGTTTTCATGCAAAGTATATTTACGAAATGTAACGTGTCGATTTTATAAGCAAATAAAAAGGGGACTATATTGTGAGGCGTAATGATACGAGGAGTAAAACGTCCGCGCAGTAACTCCTAAAGACTTCCCCGCTCACTTCCGTCAATAACCTTTAGGACAGGGGTGTCAAAGTCAAATGGATGGGGGGCCAAATGAAAAATTTAGGAACAAGCCGAGGGCCGGACTGATCGAATGTTCATTGAAAAAAATGTAATGACCGCATATAGTCTAGTGATCCCCATTAAACAGACTGAAAACCTAAAAATATACTACTATTCAGATGAGTCGTGATGTCACACAGAAAAGTCCAGTTCTCAGTGTCCACCTTCCGTTTTGCCATTTTTAAGGGTAGACTATCTGAAAGTTGACTTTTGAAGTGATGCTAATGCCCGCTGATGAATAATGAAAGGAAGTGGCCTCAGAGTGCCGTCAGGTATCTTCAGACAATTTGATGACATCATAAAACATTTTTTCTGGAGTGGGAAAAAACCTCGGATTAAATTGAGTAAACTATGTGCACATAAGGAAAAGGGGGGGTTAGGGCTCCCTGATCTAAGATTGTATTATTTGACCTTTGAAATGACAAAGCAAGCCAAGCATTGGCATAAGAATGAGTCCCAGGTCCCCTGGATCGCAGTGGAGGAGGAGATATGCTCCCCATTAATGCCTATACAGATGTTAACACAAAAAAAATGTGATATCGAGAATCCAGTTATATCACACGCCAAAGATGTATGGGTAAAAGCTCACAAAATCTTTCAACTTAAACATACAACTCAAAAATATTCCTCATTGTGGCATAATATTGAACTTCGTATTGGGAAAAAGTCATTGTATTGGGAGCATTGGTCCTCTAAAGGTATAAACACTATTTATGATCTATATGAAGATGGTATATTGTTATCATATAACCAGCTGTTGCAGAAATATGATTTGATGGGTAAAAGTAATTTCTGGAAATATTTACAGATTAGAAGTTGTATTAGTTCAGTCTCATGTAGTTTAAATGATAATCAAATAACAAATTATATGAAGCTCCCATTGTTAAAACGCAGAGCTTCTCAGTTCTATAAAGTAGCTACTCTTGCCATGAGTACTGATTCTGATAGCCTGAAATTGAGTTGGCAAAAAGACCTCGGTCACGAATACGAACCAGACAAGTGGGAAAAAATAGTTGCAGAGTGTGGTAAATATGTAAGAGAGGCCAGAAGCAAATTTATACACTATAAAGTATTGCACAGGTATTATTTTACTCCATCAAGATTATATAGAATGAAACTACTGGGGAACGACCTATGTTGGAAATGTAGAAGTGAAAAGGGAACTTTTATTCACTGTATTTGGGACTGTGCATTAGTCAGACCTATCTGGGTTAGGGTCTTAAGTATTTTAAGCAGTTGGTTTGGCTCAAACATACCATCATGTCCAGAGCTGTGTTTGTTAGGAGACAAAAGTTGCCTGCCAAATGTTTCTAGAAAATATTTCTCTGTGATCTCTATGGGTTTAATAACAACCTGTCGAATTATTTTAAGACATTGGAAGGCACCAAAGGCCCCAAGCATACAGGAATGGGCCAGTGCGATGACTGAAATTGTGTCATATGAATGTATGCTAAGAAGATGGGACGACTCTTTGAAGGAGGGGGACAATGTGTCACCATTGGACAGATTTTGGGATCATATAAAAGTAAATGGACACCCTAGCTAAAATAAATAAATAAAAGAATCAACCTGTTTTAGACCAGACCATGTATTTACATTTTTCTTTCATTTTCTTTATTGTAAAGACTGTTTTTGGAAACATGTACCATGTCTATGAAAACACAATAAATATTTGAATTATTAAAAAAAAAGGAAGTGGCCTCCCGCTCGGAGCGCCACCGTTGCATTGTGGGAAATGTAGTGCGTTGGTACGTGTAAAGTACCTGGATGCTGCTGGCGTGCAGTGACCTGCGGGCCAGTTCTAATAATAAAATTATATAATCCCAGGGGCCAGAAAAAACCCTCTCGCGGGCCGGATCTGGCCCACGGGCCTTGACTTTGACATATGTGCTTTAGGAGTTACTGCGCGGACGTTTTACTCCTGTATCATTACGCCTCACAATATAGTCCCCCTTTTTATTTGCTTATAAAATCGACATGTTACATTTCTGTGTAAATATACTTTGCATGAAAACACTTCACGTAACTTTATTTAAATAGGGAACACGTGGAAGAGCTTGGTAGCTTCTATCGTGAGCTTTTTTGGAGCTATGTGACATGTGGGAGAGGCTGCGTATGTGTGAGCGCACGGACAAAGACCAGACGGGGATATATTAACTCAGGCAAGAGCATATTTTAGTATGTAAAAACGGTGGCCTATTCCTTTAAGGTTAAGTTACAGCAGCTTTTTTGCACATGTTTTGTTGTTCATATTAAGCTGCAGCTCATTTCATTAACTTTTTCAAATAAAATGAATTTCATATAAGAATTTCTGATCACATCATTGCATTTGAGTTTGAATCATTTGTTTTTGACTTGTAACAGTTGCATATTAAACATCAATTTAGCTTATCCTTCCTATTCTGTTGTTTTTTGGGGGCGTGTTGGAGTGGGATTCTGTTAGGTGGTCCTCAGGAAAAAATTGGAAGTTAAAGTGGTCCTTGGGCTGAAAAAGTTTGAGAAACACTGGGATAGAGCAAATGTGAATGTGACTAAACTAACTTTAAAGTTAATAGTAATAGTTAATACTAATCATTTTAAGTGTCAGTTAATTTTGCAACTCTCATTAGGAGCAGACATAATCTCTATATATATTTTGTCTTTGCCACAAAGATCTTTGAAGACATCCCTCGTGGAGGTCAGATACTGGCCATGCTGCTTTATTTCTCGGACTATGGCCTCCTCTTCCTTCATGCGCCGAAGCAGCATCACCTTATCCAACAGCCTCCTCTTCAGGCTCATATCACCTTGACCTACAATTAAAATAAAATTAAAAGGCAAGAAATGTCATCCACTGATGACCAACCAAACCAAAGGAACCTGCTTTCCCACGGCCATTTAAAGTTGTCCTCAGCCAAGATGTCACCTACTGAGGGAGTTCTGAGTCGGGATGAGAACTGTCCTGCATTACAGTAAACAAACATTCTCCTCACATCAGATCATTTTCTCCTCAGTTGATGCCGGCACTTTTTGGAATCTGAAATGTAAAAAGTAGTTAAAACAAACCTTGAAACCATTAATATCTTTGAAATGTATGCATCTATAGTAGACTGAAGGATGATTGCCCACCTATAACTCGGTAAAAAAAATTAAATCAATGTTTTAAGTGATTGGAAAATGTTTGAAATACACTTATCCTACTCATCATACATCACATAATAATAATAATAATAATAATAATAATAATAATAATTAAAGCCGCGCGCGGCGATAAAGGCCCTCGCCCCTGGCGCACTCCCCGCTCGCTCTCGTCTCTTGCGACCACCCCGCTCGCTCTCGTCCCTTGCGACCACTCTTCATCACACTAGGTCCTTGCGAGCCCCATGATTGAACTTGCTCATTTTGACGTGAAAATCCCTATTAAGTTGCATTATTCTGCTTTATATGCGAAAGTCCCTTTAAGTTGCATTATTCTGCTTTATATGCGAAAATCCCTATTAAGTTGCATTAAAGTGCATTTTATGCGAAAGTCCCTTTAAGTTGCATTACAGTACATTATATGCGAAAGTCCCTTTAAGTTGCATTACAGTTTATTATATGCGAAAGTCCCTTTAAGTTGCATTACAGTTTATTATATGCGAAAGTGCCTTGAAGTTGCATTACAGAACATTATATGCGAAAGTCCCTTTAAGTTGCATTACAGTTTATTATATGCGAAAGTCCCTTTAAGTGGCATTACAGTTTATTATATGCGAAAGTGCCTTGAAGTTGCATTACAGTGCATTATATGCGAAAGTCCCTTTAAGTTGCATTACAGTTTATTATATGCGAAAGTCCCTTTAAGTGGCATTACAGTTTATTATATGCGAAAGTCCCTTTAAGTTGCATCACAGTTTATTATATGCGAAAGTCCCTTTAAGTGGCATTACCGTTTATTATATGCGAAAGTCCCTTTAAGTTGCATTACAGTTTATTATATGCGAAAGTCCCTTTAAGTTGCATTACAGTGCATTTTATGCGAAAGTCCCTTTAACTTGCATTACAGTTTATTATATGCGAAAGTCCCTTAAAGTAGCATGCTATTGTGAAAATCCCTATGTAGTGGCATAATTGTGTTGTAATTGCAAAAATCCCTATTTTGTTGCAGAAACTGTAAGAACTGTTGAAATTGCAGAAACTCTTAACACTGTATAAACTGTTAAAATCACTGCCAGACTTCAATGTATCATAATCCTATTAAAATGCCGGCAAGAAAAGAGAAAGCATTAGAAAAGTGTCAGAGCCATATTTGAACCAGCAACCTCCTACACCAAAGACAAGCACACTATCACTGAGCTGTAGCTCCATGGTACTTGGACTGTGATGTGCGCTAGTTTTGTCTAAGTTATCGAGCAGAAGTTAGTTCCCAGCATCCCACTGGAGCATTTTCCCTTGTGTTGCCTCAATTGTTTTCCTACGATCCCCCCATTTCTAGCTCTTTAGTGACGCATATGAAAGCGTTTTTCATGAGAGTGGGACCGTAGGTGCGGTAAAAAAAAAAAAAAAAAGAGCAAAGGTCAAAATTGACCCAGCAATCTCATGGTTGGAAACCCAATGCACAAGCAATAACGCTACACGGGCACAGCAAATCTTATAAAACGTGCTGTACTCATGTGACAATGTGTGCAGTGGCCCATGTAAAAGGTGAAAGCAATAGAAAAGTGTCAAGGCTGTGTTTGGACTAGCAACCTCCTTCACTTGAAACATGGGCCTGATGACAGCTTGGCTTATTTAAATTCCCAGGCTGCAATTTTGTACCAGCAACACACTGGAGGAGAGGTTTTTTCCCCGTTTTTAATGAGTGTGGGACCATAGGCAATGATGCATGTTCTTACCGGAAGGTGTTGAGTCCAAAAGAAAAAGGAAATAAAAAAAAGTTTAGGTTGGGATTTGATCCAGCAACCTCCTGCACACTAGCTCAGCACTCTACCAATGGAGCTACTCAGGTTGAGTAAACTGCTACGAAACGTCCCGCAATCATGTGTTTTAGGCTGTGACAATGTGTGCAGCGGGCAATGGAAAAGGTGAAGGCAATATGAAAGTGTCAAGGTTGTGTTTGGACTAGTTACCTCCTTCACTTGAGACGAACATGCTATCACTGAGCTGTAATTCCAAGCAAACATGGGCCTGATGACTGCTTGGGTTTTCTAAATTCACAGGCTGAAATTTGATCCCAGCAACACACTGGAGGGATAATTTCCCTGTTTTTAATGAGTGTGGAACCATCGGCGACGATGCATGTTCTAACCAGAAAGTGCTGAGTCCAAAGAAAAAAAAAAAAAAAAAAGAGTCAAGGTCAGAATTTGATCCAGCAACCTCCTGTACACTAACCCAGCTCTCTACCAATGGAGCTACTTAGGCTGAGAAAAATATAGCGGATGTGAAATAAATGTCATGAGAGACTCCGCACTTGTGTGTTTGCAGGAAATGGATTAACAGCTTAGAAAATAATATATTGTATCATTTTGTAATTGGGGTAAATTCCTGGCTGCCCAAAGAATCGTTGAGAGGGGGTTTCAGCCCTGCAGCACCCTCGATATTGAAGGTATTATTTGGTAAGACCCATATAGTATGAGGAACACACAGAGAGACGGACAGGAAACAGTCGAATTGAACTTCCTGTGATTGTACAGTTGAGAAAAACGTGACTTTGGAGGCAAAAACGTCCAAATTAAAGCTGATGTCTGTTACAGAGGGGTAGTATAAGTATATACGAGTCCAAAAGTGTAGCTTTTGTGAAGAAAGGGGGAAATGTGGAATACTGGCGAATTTCAGGAGAAACTCTGACAGAGGCCAGCACGCTGCTAGGTTAAGACCTCTGGCGATTTTCACGGAGGATGGGCGGGCCACTTACAAGCCACTTAAAAGACATTTAAAGGACTTTTTGGCGATAGCGGCTGCGTGTGCACAGCATTAGGTCCAGGTGTGGAATGTGCACGCGCGCCGGATTGGGTCCGTTCCAATCCGGCCAAGTCTGTGAAAGATATGAGGCTTTGAAATTTGCTAAAAATGGCCTCTCAGTTGCGGCCTTGTCATGACCACGCCCAATAATTAAAAAAAAATTGAAATGATGATTTAGAAAGCCACATGGGTTTGGGACATGTTGGCCAAAATTGGAGGCTTTGCATTGAAAACTCGGGGATCAGGGGCCAGAAGTTCAAGAGGTACGATTTTGAAGGTTTGAGGTTCGGGCCAAGATGGCCGACTTCCTGTAGCATTTAGGGCGGGGTCATAATATCATTTTTGACATGTCCTGACGTGGTCTATGTCCCTGGCCAATGTCACGTTTGTACGATGATTTTTTTTGCGACCGCTCCTCCATTGGGTCAATGTAAACCGCCTGTTTGAGGGGGCGCCACAGAGTCAACTTTTATTATTTTCTCTCGCGAACCCCACCCAAAATTAGAGCTTGCGGAGCACTACGTTTTGACCCCTGTTACTTGCGAATCGGTTCACGTTTGCTACGTGAATTCTTGCGTTTTCGTCCCCCGTTATCGATTTTAATTAGTCCCTCGCGGGACACTGCGTGTCCGTTGCTCGGGCCTAATTATACAGAAAATTAAGCGAGATAGAGGCATGTTGTAATAGACTTTTTTGATCAGTGCGACGTGCCGAATCAGGATATCACCTTTGTTTTCACTTTCGTGCAAGTGTAATTTTGAAGGTATAGGTAGGGGGCGCTATTTTTGGGAAAATTGTACAATTATCAAGGGTAATCAGTACGATCCATAGAGGGGCTTATGTGATCCAAATATGAGTGTGATCTGAATTTGCGTGCCCCTGTGAGTTGTCACCAAAGAGGCGGGGAAAAAGCATGTTTTTTAGCAGAGCGGTAGAGACAAACCGTAACAGATATCCGAACAAAAGAGCTCGATTATTGTAGCTCTACGCCTCTAGATTACACTCACCAAGTTGGATGTCATTTGGTCCAAAACCCTTCGAGTGACTTGACAAAATATCAGGTGAAGAAATTCAGGTTACAATTTTCAATCCAATATGGCCGACTTCCTGTTTGTCAGAGGGCGGAGTTATAATGATGTTTTAAGTTTGTCTTGATGTGCTCTATCACTGTACTCAAAGACAAAGGTTTAGGCCAAAAAATGCATGCTTCCAAATGAATGGGGGGCATGCATGTGGGGGCGCCACTGAGGCATTGTTCAAAGTGTTGTCTTGCGAATATCAAAATAGTTAATTTTACACCAACCTTGAACCGTTGGTCAAATAAAATTGACTTTTCGTTAATGTTCAGGGGGTCAAAATTGAGATCAAAGACGTAATAATAATAATAATAATAATAATAATAATGGAAACGATTTTTCGGCCATTATTTTTCTCCCACAAAGACATTACTCAGAGTGACGTAGCTTTGATATGTTGTTCCCCATCACTGACAAGGTCTGTATGATTTTTTCCACACCTCCATACCATCCCGTTTTTTTTATACGAATTTTTAAAGACAAAACCTTTGAGGGGGCGCCAGTGAGTCATTTTTGGCGATAGCGGCTGCGTGTGCACAGCATTAGGTCCAGGTGTGGAATGTGCACGCGCGCCGGATTGGGTCCGTTCCAATCCGGCCGAGTCTGTGAAAGATATGAGGCTTTGAAATTTGCTAAAAATGGCCTCTCAGTTGCGGCCTTGTCATGACCACGCCCAATAATTTAAAAAAAATTGAAATGATGATTTAGAAAGCCACATGGGTTTGGGACATGTTGGCCAAAATTGGAGGCTTTGCATTGAAAACTCGGGGATCAGGGGCCAGAAGTTCAAGAGGTACGATTTTGAAGGTTTGAGGTTCGGGCCAAGATGGCCGACTTCCTGTAGCATTTAGGGCGGGGTCATAATATCATTTTTGACATGTCCTGACGTGGTCTATGTCCCTGGCCAATGTCACGTTTGTACGATGATTTTTTTTGCGACCGCTCCTCCATTGGGTCAATGTAAACCGCCTGTTTGAGGGGGCGCCACAGAGTCAACTTTTATTATTTTCTCTCGCGAACCCCACCCAAAATTAGAGCTTGCGGAGCACTACGTTTTGACCCCTGTTACTTGCGAATCGGTTCACGTTTGCTACGTGAATTCTTGCGTTTTCGTCCCCCGTTATCGATTTTAATTAGTCCCTCGCGGGACACTGCGTGTCCGTTGCTCGGGCCTAATAATAATAATAATAATAATAATAATGCATTAGTCTTTTCCAGATGCTCAAAGTGGCTTTACAGTTTCAATTTTAATTGTCTGTGTATATGTACTCATTTTGAAACAAATTCATATTCCCTTCCCTTTGTAAACATTGCAAAAAAGAATGATGAAATAAAGGTTAAATAAACCCAAAAATGTTTAATCCCTTCAATAATCAATAGACGGTTACTTTGAAGCAGATGTGTTGATTACACTATATAAAGTAAATGTATATTATTCAAATATGACAGTATAACATATAAAATTCTCCCCTGTCTGTCTGTACAGGACAAGTGTCCTCTGCTTCATGGTAAGGTACAGTGACTGTTTCCCGCTGCAGATCACTTGGTTCAGATGTTGCTAAGAATAGTATTGTGTCACAATGCTGAACACGATCACAACACAACTAAAATAAACAATAATTGATTTGCCCACTCGCAGTCCAAAGCTCTACAGTCCCACTGTTGGACAGTGTCCTCAGTGAGTCCAACTCTTCTTCATATCGATGACCTGCTTGTGTCATGTACTTAGAGCACAAGGCTCTAAGGCTCTAGGAAACTGTTTACTTGTTCTACCTCTTCAGCTGCATTATGGTTACGCCCTCCCTATTTCAGCTGAAACAATGGTTGGACATTACTGTGATGTAAAGTAAACATTCATTTTGCATTAGAACACAATAACCTCACATGTCCAAGCATGCACCTTTGTGTGCATTACCGACAGGACTAGCTTCATGTTAGGAAGCTCCGCCATTTCTGGCCAGTGTTTTGCAACTTTCTTCAAATACAGCCAGTATTTGCAAATCACGTCCGAACAGAAAAGTTGTGGTTCGATAATGGATGTTTGTTTCTGCAGGTAGAGGGGATATGTGGAAATTTCACCCCGGAACATGTTGAGAGCTTTCCACAAGATCCCATGCCTGCAGACACTACTTCATCACATATACTGGCAGACTGACAAGCTGCTGTCCATGCAGATGTCCCACATCTGCCTTTGGCTGAATTCTGAGTAATAAAATCATATACATGGGCAAAGAACAGTTATAACAATGCCCCCCAAAAATGTTTTATTAGGGATGTCTTGAATCTGCGGGGGCTCTAGCCAGCAGGCTCACTGATAAATGCTGCGACAGTAAACACTCACTGAAGACTCTACTTTGGAGTGGATTCCAACCTAATACAGCCATCTGCGTAACGATGCTCATTCAGGAAGTTTACACATCAATATTAGAGGTTTTGAGTGTGATGTCATAACTTTGCAAACACATACAGTGACTGTGTGCCATGTTTCTTCTGTTCTTCACTTGATTGATTTGTCCATTCATTTACTGCTCCACTTATCACTTATATTTCAAAGGAATCTGCATACCCCCCATTATCTTTCGTAATATAGAATATGTAAATGGAAAGACATAGGCCCATCATACTCTCCCAACTTGTTGTAAATACTGTGATGTGCAAAAGGCCTACAAAGTATTCTTATTACGAATAATGTATTGTATAGGACTGCTATGAGCCGGCATGAAGTGTTAAAAGATCAGCTCAGAACATGCTTATCTATCTATCTATCTATCTATCTATCTATCTATCTATCTATCTATCTATCTATCTATCTATCTATCTATCTATCTATAAAACAACAGCTGCATAAACAGCTGTGTTAGTGGCCAGCTGTTCGGTCTCTTCAACAGCAGCACATGAGGAGGGATTTGTGGCACCACTTGTGTTGTTACCTCCTGTGATTCAAATCCAATGTTTGAATTACATCAAACAGTAAACTTAACTACACTCTAATAAGTCATCCATGGACTCTGTTGCAATGACTTGAATTATTGTGTTGATGGAAGTAGAAAATGTGCATTGTTTGTTCCAGCTCAAATGTATGTGCTTTAGTTGTGATTTTAATCTTTAGTTTCACTCAAAAACTCAAGATGTTGAATTAGGTTCAAATACACACTTGCTAAGAGGGACATTTTCTCATTAAAACAACTATAGTGAAAATCGAGTTGCACTGACGCAAAAAAAGCACTCCCACAACTCAGTTTTTTGGGTCGGCAAGTTCAAAACAGGGCACATGGCTGCACTGGCCTTGACCTGTCTGACTTCTTCACAAAGGAGGCAAAAAAAACATTGTTAAGTTACATTTTTAAGGTACGTATCCATTATTTAACACAAAAAAATAGTTTTGAACTAGTGATATGAGCAGCACGCCAATTAAGTTAGTCGTTGTACCATTACAACGTGTTCTACTGCACAATTCATTTGAGACTTGTTCATCAGACTTTGTTGCTTATTAAAAACATTTTTTTCCTCCCTTTGCTCCAATAGATTTTTTGGCCTGTCTTCGTAAGGAAAGCAATGCTGTTTGTAACATTCTGCAATAACATTTTTCAAAATGGACCGGATCTGCAAAGTCTGCTGTGAAGGCTGCACTATTCTATCCATCACAGGTCATTCATTTTTATTTTTTCACTTTTTTGTTTAAACATTTGTATATATATTTCATGTCTATCACTTTGTATTTATTAGGATGTATTGTTCAAGTCTTGCATATTGCAATACATTACCTTTATTGATTTATTTTTGCCTTTTTAACTGTGATCATTTTTGTGTTTGTATAGCTGAATGAAGAATTTAAAAATAAGTCTGGAGTCCACGTTTATGGCCCAGCTGGATCTTTGTTCGTTGAAGCTATTGGAACTGGGATCATGGTTTGGAGGAGCGACTGAAGAGAAAATAAGGAAAATTAAAGACTCACATTTTCAGGTACATATTTTGAAACATAGTTTTCTAAAAAAAAAAAAAAAATGCTGTTCATCTAATTCTGACTTGCTTTCTTTTTCAGTGCAGTCTCATTGATGCTCGTGGAGAGGCAGCTATTCGCTCAAGTACACAATAAATGCAGTTTGTCAAATCATATGTTTGTGATCATTTCTTTGTAAAATGCAACTAAAAATGTTAGAATGCAAGATTAACTGTTTTCACCTGCCTGGCCTGCCAAACTATATTCTTTTTCAAAGATTGACAGAGTGCATCAACCAATTAGACGAACGCCGGATATGACGTAGCAACAAGCGGCACTAAGCCTTTACAGGAAACACAAAACAAGGAAGCGATGTACAAATGTAAACCACTGCTGTCGGTTTTGTAACAAAAACTTAAAGAGACGAGGAGTTATTAGCAACTCAATTCCGCTTTTTGTTCCAAGCAGAGGTGACAAGCCACTTGTTGAAAGAGTGGCGGATTTGGGTTTGTTCTTATCCCCAAATCCCAATCGGTCAATACGAGCGTGCAACGTGTGTTTCAATGTGGTTTGTCGTTTGGAACGGGACATCAAGTTTTTGAATACTTGGCGACAGCAAGAAGATGAAGATGTCTCTGTTTTTCTAAAAGCTTTGTGTTTCTATTATTTAGTACCCTCTTGAACTTGTCTTTAAGGCTGAAACAAATGCGGGGGATCTGGTGGATGTCCTTGAGCCACCCACGCCGTCTGGTGCACCTTTCCCATGTGATGCCTCGGTGTAGTTCCAGGTAACCCACTGGAATCCATGCATGTAAGGCACAGCTGACGCCAGATAGAAACATGTTCTGTTTCCATACTGAGACGTCGGACCATCTGAAATGAAATGTATGTTTTTGGCCTCTGGGTGGTTTTTTCTGATGGTTTTCAGTACTGGCTCGAGATGGGCCCATGTTGCCACTGCATCATGTTGTAAGGAGTCAGAAAGGGAAGCAAAGGCTTCAACCCTACCCCTACTCAGGTAAGTTACCCCAGTGTGAAGCGTCACCTGATTGTTGCCCCCTCCAAAATGGGTGTCTTTGATTTCTTTGGCGTATTTGCAGCTGTAATTTTCCATCCACATGCACAGAATCCTCTCTGAGTGACTCTTTCATCGACTATAAGGTCCTATATTGATGTGAGATGTTGAACATATGCACAGCATATGTCCATTGTCAGCACCAATAACTTGTCAATAGATGTAGTGCGATTTTCAAGGAAGGTCTTTTTCACCTCTTTCTCTTCCTCGGTTCCATCTTTTAATATCTTCGATATGGTCACAGATCTTGTAGTCCATTCATGCCAGGTCACAATATTTCCCTTAGTTAAAGGATCCAATGAGCTGGAGAATACATTGTGCATACAGGTCTCACATGTTCCATACATGTACGAAATGTTGTGTGTGTCACTGACATTGGACCTCACAAGCTCCTCAGGACTAGATGTTTGTAGTACCCCTAACTGATGTAACTTTTTAGTTTTGAAGTGGAGGTTTTCATGCATATTGCATGCACATGTCTCTCTGTCCTTCACTTTTGGTCTTACAATCCAAAATGGTTTCAATCGGCAGAATTGGGCTCTTGACACTCGCAGTTCAGGATTTTCAGTACAGAGTCGCTTGTGTAAATGAATGAAAAGTCTCTTTCTGTACGTTTGGATAGTAGACGCATCATCACAATGGAAGGAAAAGCTCACCCTTTTGCGTCTTTGTCGCCGCACACTATTGGTGGCCAGTGTTTTTTTCCCCTTTTTCTTGGCCTTTTTCTTGGCTGGTGGTGCAGTAGTGGTTCTTTCTTCTCTTTCTTTCATTCTTGTTATTATCTTTTTCAGTTTCTTTAGTTCATGTTATTTCTTTTCAGTCTTACTCAGCTTTGCTTTCAACTTCTCAACATTTCTCTTTCCCAAAAGATTTGAAGGATGCCTCTGGGTTTCGTCCTTAGGGGGTGTATTTTGGGGCGTAGATGTCTGTTGTGGCCTGTCTTCTTGCACCGTCTCATTCAGATCTGTGTTTTCCATCTGTGGTAGCATGATACCGTCTTCCTCATTTAACCGTGATTCTGGTGTGAGTTAGAACATTTATGTAACAATGACACAAGCAAAATCATAACAATAAGTTCGACCCGTTAACATTCTACCCGTTACCCCCCCGTGCCCCCCTTGTTGCTGTTATTGCAGCAAAAGGGGTCCACAAAGTATTCATGCATGCTGTATGAATACTTATGCACGCCCCACTTTTTTTCGGTTTTCAATTTTTGAAAAATAACAGAATCATGTATCATTTTGCTTTCACTTCACAGTCGTCTGTTACTTGTGTGTGAACGTTCAGTAAAAAAATCTAAATAAAATCTTTATGTTTATGGTTGTAAACATGAGGCACTGTTTGTTTATCTGTCAAACTGTCAAAGATCAGTAACAACTTTGATTTTCTGTATTTTTTAGTTTTTATGTAGAGTTCAGTTTTCACATTTTCTCCCTAAACTCATGTTAGTGGCATTTTACGGCTTTTTTGACGGCTGTAAAAATATTGTCGATGAATATTTTTCAAACTTTTTTCACATAATTATCTTAATCCACTTCAGTTCTGAACAAAACTACCAACGTTTGAAAACAGCAAAATATTTTACTATTTCATAAAAAAATGACAAAAAAATGATAGGAAACGTTTGTGATTTTTACAGTTCAAAGTGAATTTCCAGCGTTTATCCTGAAAATACATTTCCAATGCTTCTCTATGGGAAAAACCTAGTATCACAGTGAGGCTGTTTCTGTGGAGTTAAGAGGCTCATGGGGGAGGAGCTTATATGGGAATATTAAGATTAAGATGTGGAAGATTAAGTGTGGAACAGTTTTTGTTTTGCTATAATATCAGTTTGAACAATACAGTTACTCCCATAGTGTTAAACTACAGACGTGTCCAATTGACTTACATTGGAAGATTTTCACCCACCTGCAACATAAAGTGAAAACATATAATTTTTCTTCTACTGCCCACTTTCTGGCAGTAGTATCCGTCTAATAAGCAGAATAATACAATTTTGCAATTTTTTTTTTCAAAATGTTTTCCCACCCCAAACATTGTCCCTGAATGCATATTTTTGAGATTCCCACACATTTCCCACGGCCTCCGCACGCCCCCACAGAGGGTCAGTGGGTATTGAACATGAAGTTGCGCGTTTCCACAATAATATCCCCCAAAAATGTCAGATATTATGTAAGCGTGACCTGTAATGTCCACATTTTTACAGTTTTCTATTATTTTGTTCATGTTTTACCAGTATTTTTTAGGCTTGGTTGTTTCGTTTCAGGAAAACTATTAAAAACCCTCTAAATCAACATCTGGGTAA
Organism: Gobius niger; assembly: GCF_951799975.1. NCBI lineage: Eukaryota > Metazoa > Chordata > Actinopteri > Gobiiformes > Gobiidae > Gobius > Gobius niger. The sequence continues at coordinate 1,117,250 of NC_136861.1, forward strand.
AAAAAAGAAAAGTGGACCTTTAAAATGAATGCACTTGTTGTAAATATAGTTTTTTTTTCCAAGCCTTGCAAGAGGAGCAAGAAGTCCTGTTTTGAGTTGAGAACACAATGAGGAGAATGGCGCCTGTTGATCAACCATCCATAGACACTCCTTTTTCTTTTCAATCATTCACACTCAAACAGGGTCTCACTGACGGCACATCCAAACCATTGTAGGAAAAAACAGGTCTGGTTTCTAGACATGAATAATCCAGTCCTGCTTATGGTTTAGGGCTATAATAGGCAAGGGAAGGAAGGGGTTAAAATGGCTCAAACTAATAATGACATATTTTGACATTAAAGTATGGGGGTGGTAGCATAAAAACTGGAAAATGCAGAGAAAATTATTATCTTTTTTTTTACTTTATTGCCCCCTCCTGGAGCCGCCACCTTAACGTGGTGGAGGGGTTGGAGCGACCGAATGATCCTGGAGCTCTGTTGTCGGGGGCTTCGTGCCCCTGGTAGGGTCTCCCAGGGCAAACAGGTCCTATAGGTGACGGGTCATTTTATTTATTTGATTGGTTTATTTGGTCGGGACAGTACAAGTTAATGAACAAGCCACACCGGTGTGGCCTTGGGCTAATTTCCATCTGTCATCCCCATGCTCTCAAACACACTCTCATTCATCCTGGCCTATTGTACATGTTTTAGTGTTTAGTTAAGACAAAGAGCGGTTCAGAAGCCCCTGATGAGAGACCAACAGGCCCGGTTCTTCTGTGGACCCCCCACCTGCAGGAGGAGCCACAGGGGCTGGTGCAGTGTGACGGCAACGGAAAAGTGGAAGAAAAGGATGGATGAACTTTATGGGGATTACACACAAATAAAACATTAAAATTGGGCTTCATACATTATTAACAATCAGAAACAAAGAATTCAAGGCTGGGCTTGTGTCATATTTCAGAAAGTCAATAACAGGTCCCCATCTTCTCTCAAAAAACAGGGTTTTTAATTGCAATTGTGAGAGAAAATAATTTTAACCTTGATTTTTAGAGGGGAAGTCAAAGTCTGAAATTCTAATGGAAGTCAATGGGAAACACTGGTTTATGGGTCTGCAATAGAAGGGGTTAAAAGTGAGCAAAATTTATAATGACCTCATTTAAAAAAAAATGTAAAGGGTTTAGAAGATAAAAAAGGGAAATTGCAGGAAAAATAAGTTTCACCTTGATTTAGAGATGGGAGGTCAAAACAAGAGTTTATAATGGAAGCCAACATCACACACTGTACACTGTGGGACAAAGGAGAGTGACATTTAAATGCAAGGCTGTTTGGATGCCAGAGACTGCTCTGATTTCCATTCTGAAGATTGGATGAATATTGTGAGGCTGTCACTGGATATATGGACGTTTGTATAGACTGTTGTGTTCTGATGAAAGTCATTAAACAACAAGCAGCTGTTTATCCAGCTGGTCACAGAGACCAGGCTCAAACCACTAAGATCTGTCTTCTGCTCACTCCTCCCCGTTTACCAGAATGACCACGCTCGAGGGGGAATTCATAGCGGATTTACAGACTCCTCCTCCCCAGCTCTGACGAAGCATGTTCCTAAAAGGTCATAGGGGCGGGATCTTCACTGTAGACTCGGCCCTTGCGTGACGTGTAGCTCGCGCTGCTCCAATGCTAACAGTCCGGCCCTCATTAAGTATCAGATTTCAAAAATTCTTCTTACGAAAACCAGCCTGGTTTCTTAAATTGTGACTAACCCAGCGTTATCTCAGGAGGAAGATCAGCCTAGTCTAGTGTTGAAAACATTGAAACCAGGCGTTAAAGTTGTTTTTAACATGTCTAAACTCCAATGCTTTTCAATGGGGAACTAGCGGTGATATGGAGGTACTACCGCAATGGCGGAGCAATGGCGGCCCCCAGTGTCGTGGTCATAAAGCAGAGCAGCCAGTGCCCATTGGTATAATCAGGCACTTGACAAAAGACACTTAGTTATCATCATTGCAATATCCTGAGTAAGTACAAACTGCTCCGTTTTGACAATCTAATTCTATACCATGATCTAAGAACTATATTCAAAGTCATGTGGATGGGACTGAACACCATCACCTCCTGGAAACCTCCGAAAGAGAAGATTTCTGCCTTTGACAGCTCACTGGGGAGTGAGTCTGTGAGGTGGGCTGTGAGGAAAGTAGTTTCATCATTCCTCAGGTAGGCGGGTCAGGAAAGCGGCCGGACCGGACGGCATTCCTAAACTGTGCTCAGAACAACCTTTTAACATGTCTCTCAGGTACTGCACTGTTCCACACAACATCCCAGTGCTTCAGAAGACACCTGTCACATGACGACCAGCCTGTGGCTCTCAGCTCAGCTCTGATGGACAGGGCCTTGTGCTGGACAGTACTAAGGCCCAGATCCCTGTGTTTGTGGATCCGCTTCACATACACACAGAACAGGAGGGTGGAAGACGCCATTTCTTTTGCTTTGAACTCTGTTTACTTTGGATAAGCACAAATAAGTTTCTGATGCAGAAACAAATAAGTGTCTGACTCTCTCCCATCGAGGTCTTTTCAGCAGAATTCTTAGACAGTCGTTATATGCCACGGTAAGTGTCCGTATGCTCGTACGTTTATAGTTGGACCACACCATATAAAGCGGGTACAATAGGCATTAAACACTGTCCTTTTCACTGCATTTGCACACGCACCAAACCTGCTCACAAGCATGTTAGCCTGCACATACAACATGCAACACTGTCGGAGCACGTCATCATCATCTGCCAGATCATCAGGGATAAAATGTCCCAAATGTTTGTATTTGCTACACAAGGTCAGATTATTCCCACACAAATGAAATGGAAGAAAGACCAAGTTCAGCTCAAGTCCCATCAATAATAATAATAATAATAATTAATAATGAAGCAAATGACACAACTATTGTTGGCCTGATTTCCTCAAATGATCTTTTTACAGAACCGAGTGTTCATGTAATCATCGTTGGGTAAATGACTAAAACTGGACTAAAACTAAATTAAAAGTTTTCATGAGACTAAAACTAGGACTAAAATGTTCCGATATTTTGGTCGACTAAAATCAGACTAAATAAAAATAAAAAGGAGAGACTAAAATCATCCAAACTTTAATGAGCGTCTGAAAGAGCCTCAGGTCAGGCAGATTCACAGCTCTGAGCTTTGAAAATGACCACTGTCCTGGAGCACTGTCCGCTTTGGTAAATGGTGCTGAGGTCGAAATTGCTAAAAATAGTCTGACGATCTCAGCTGGAGTTCAAATATAAAAAGTCCAGCGGGTTCACATAGTTAACTTATTTAACCATGTGTGTTTTATGGATGAATGTTTGACAGTGCACTTCGAGCTACTTTTTTCCAATGTGGTTTTATACTGCAAATGTACATCAACGGAATCTGAATCTGATATATCGATTTTTTACAAATTATGACGCCTAACAAAACCACTGGTTTAAACACTAATGCAGCTCCATTCTTCACCAACAGTAAATACAAATGTGCTCAGGAAACTAAAACGCCTCGTCCCGTGTCCTGCCCAAATCACAGACAGGCTGTTCACTTTGAGTCTTATCACAGGACTCCGAGTTCTGCCAAATATAGGAGGTCATTCAGTTTGTGGGCTGTTTCACTGTTGCATCATTGTTATCATTACTATGATTATGATTACCGTCCTCTCAAAACATGTACAATAGGTCATGATAAGGGTGTGTATGCAAATATGGCTCGTACCCCTCCCACTACCAAAACAAAACAAAGAAACTGCTTTTACCAGTACTGCTACTACTATTACCCCCACAGCCCTGGGGACACCTGAAGGGGAGGAGGAGGAGGGGGAGGAGGAGGAGGAGGGGGAGGAGGAGGAGGAGGGGGAGGAGGAGGGGGAGGAGGAGGAGGAAGAGGAGGAGGAGGAGGACACTGCTACACCGCTGGAGTAATGCAAAGAATGCCAAGGAGACGACTGTGAGTGAAGTCACCGGCGTGAGACGAGGAGACAGCCCTGAAGACAACCGGAGGTCAGGACAGGAGACACGGGACGGGACAGCGGCATGGAGGGGGCAGTGCAGGGGCAGCTGAAGAGAGAGCGCTGGGGCCATAAGCGGGAGTACCTCCTGGCATCAGTCGGGAACGTGGTGGGTCTGGGGAACGTGTGGAGGTTCCCCTATCTGTGCTACAAGAACGGAGGAGGTGAGCCCACGCTGCTTTATCACTACTTCTACTTCTACTTCTACTGTAGTACATTAGGCTGTGGCCTCACACTCAGTCTCAGGAACCCTCCACACTCTCTGTCTGCACCTCACATGAGAGTCAGTGCTGCACATTGTTTCAAACTGTTTCTGTTTGTGGCCTTTGCAACAAAAAAACAAAACATTGTCAAGTGAATGGATTTACGGCTTTTTAAAGCAAGTGTTCTCAGGTGGTGGGTCGGGTCGCGGAGCCATTTTCACTGGGTCGAGTAGAGGTGTGACCATATATCGTGCTATTTTGAGTGACAATACGATACCCATACCTTTTATTCCAAAATGGATTCTTCTGATGACATGGTGCGTATTAATGAGGCAGCAGAGCTCCACAGTCTACAGAAGCCAATAATGATCAATGACTCAGTCAGAGCAGGACAGCACTTGGATTAAACATTGTCACCCAAATATGACTTTTAAAAATGGACTGTACACACAGTGACCCCATGTGATTTCCTCTGGACAGTAACATCCTCTCCCCTATATCTTCTACATTCACGATTAGCAGGTCCCACACAAATGAAGCCACAGCTCAGGGTAAAGCTAAAGTTAGGATGTGACTGGAGCAGGATAAAAACATCAGTGAGATGTGACGACTTCACTGGAGGAAACCTCAGTCTACAAAGGTTTACTCAAAAGTTGTGAACGAGCCTGGGCCTGTGAGCACTTTCAATGTTACTGAGTTGTTTACATGTTATATTGTCATTATTTAATACATCTTTCATTTCACAGCGAGCATGATGTTTGTAACATGCTCCAGTGACTGTCCTTCAGTAACTCCAGCATTTGACACAATAAACTGTGATATATTAATGAAGACGTTTATGGGATTGGGGGGGTGGCACTACAGTGGGCTACCAGTTATTTCAAAAATAGAAAACAATGTGTGAACATCGCTAATTACCAGTCTAGTCTGAGGCTGATGCTGCCGATATTTTAGAAGATTTTTCCAAATGTCTGGTCTATAATCCTGTGTATGAAGCTTCTAAACTGTAAACTGTGTCAGTGTTGAACTGCAGGGGGCGCTGTGTGATGGGCATAGGGCTGATTTATTCAGGACAGTTATGTTTAGTCAGTACTTCAGAGGGAGCTTGTTTCAAAGACAAAAATCTGCAGATTCCAGAACAAAACAGTCGACAGACTTTTGTCATCATTTTTGTTCATTTCGTTATCCTCCCATTGTTTTCGTCACATTTTGTCGCTTTGTTGTCACTTTTCTGTTGCTTTTTTGTTGCTTTTCTGTTGCTTTTTTGGGTTAAGCCAAACTGGCTTGGTTCAGAGGTTAATGACAAACATGCCTGTAAGAAAGAGGCATGAACAGTAACATCATCACTGTACTCTCTGTTATTCCGGTTTTTAATTTTTACTGTTGCTTTATAGATTCTGACGCTAACGCATCTTAAAAGGGGGCGGGGCCAGGTGCGTGCTGGGACATATTTTGGCCTGGGAGTTTTATTATTTTAACTGGCCCACCCATCTCCAGACATGAAACCCTAACGATGATGTGAGTCATCTGAGAATCCTGAATGGACGAGACAATATTAGTCATGTGCTTTGCCAGTGGAGTGAGGTTTACTGTCCAATATGCTAAACTGCGACCCGGTTATCTGTGTGGGACGTGGGCCTATGCTGCGATGCTCACGACAGAACACAGGCCCTGGGTCATCAGTCTGAGGCGCTAAGCAAGGTCTTCTACTGTCCAGTGTATCTTAGTGGGAAAGAGAGCAAACACTAATCTGTCTTAATGAGGACTCCATACACAATAACACAATGCCTTGTCCCAAGTACAGCAGGTCAACAAAGTGCCATAAAAATGTGATTTACTAAAAGTTTTAACTAATGAGCCTAAATCTATTCTGAATTTGGGCCCATGTTTGCCTTAAACTGGACCTCATTAACATTCATAGATATTCAAAGATGTACCTGCCGGCCCGTCAGATCTGGTTAAGGTCAGGACAGCTTCAGACCTTACACTCAGCTTCAGGTGAAACATGGACACAGACTTTAGTGAATGATTTCAGCAGTTTGTCTGCTCATCGTTAGCCGTTATAATTGTGAGGAAAATCATTGTGTTTTTTTCGATGCATCGTCAATGACAGTGAAGTTTACAGGGGCTTTTCCAGTGATTGAAGTCACTTTGGTAGGGGTACCAGGTTTTATAACCCGCAGTAGCTCACGGGTCACAGTGGTGCCTCAGCAGAGGCTTCTGTGTGTCTGAGTCCAGCTGTAGCACAAGTGTTATATAAAAAATAGAAACGTAATAAATAGCCAAACTTGTTAAAGAAACTAAAATTAAGTGCATCAATTAATTAAAACAACTTGATTATAAAAACGTGCATACAACAAACAATTATCAAATGAGGTACCACACTGGCATATTGAATATTCAATACTGCTAACCCTAACTCTCAGGTAGGAGGCTGAATTGAACTACTTGCAGTTCATGTGGGGAGAGTGCATGAGTGGTTCATTAAGCCGGCCTGTACACGTATCATGTGACACTTTTATTGTTTGCTCTGTTGTGTATTTGTATTTACTGTATCGACTGTGTCCTAATTTGTATTTCATTGCACTGACCTTGAATGTTTTTATTGAGACTATTTACATCTGTCCAGGGACTACGCATGAAAAGTAGCCTTTCAGCTAATTCCGGTGCATTTACAGAAATGCCCCTGTCAAATAAATAAATACATAATAGAGTTGCCAAAGTATTTATTGAAGAAACAGTTAATGTACTTGGATACTGAGTAACAGTTTGAGCGTGAAAGTTTGATTCATGTTTCAGTTATGACATCAATGATGAGCAACATACAGAACATGAAGAAAATCCCACTGAAACATTCTGAAGAATCAGAATGAAACACAAAATACATCTATTTTATTCATCAAGATGAAGATTTGTCACTTAAAGATTTACTCAAAGTGCATTAGTTACTATTTTTATGGTTCTAGACATTTACATTTGATCATATGTTTAGTGCCCATGACATGTAAACATTCACAGGCCAGGGAGAAAAAAGTAAGTGAACCCAGGAATCTCGCTGAACTGCAACAGTTTTGTAAAGAGGAATGATCCAAGATTCAGCCTGATCGTTGTTCATGTCGAATCTACAAGAAATGTCTGGATGAAGTTATTGCTGCCAAAAAAACTAACCACTCTGTTGTGAATGTCTGAGGTTTTTCTACAACATATCTTGATAAACTTGTGAATTAGTTTTCCCATTGGTGATAGCACGTTGTCCAGGCCCTGAAGCAACAAAACAGCCCCACACCATGATTCTCCTGCTCCAGACTTCACAGTTCCATTTGTCCTCCACACATGACATTGTATGTTACTCCCAAACTATTCAACTTTGGTTTGTGAAAGAGTTCTTGGATGCTCCACAGCATTACTGGAAACATATACTGTGGACTGATGGACCCAAAGTTGAATGGTGATTCAATCTTAGATCATTCCTCTTTATAAAACTGGGTGCACTTACTCATTCCACACTGTCCTGTGAATGTTGACATGTTATGGCCAATAAAAACATGATCAAAAGTAAATGTTTGGGTGGTATTAGTTTAAGCAGACACTGTTTAATCATTCCTGTGATTTTACTAAAGATCAGATCAAATTTCAAATGGTGTACATACTTTTTCCTCCAACTGTACTTCATTTTAATATTACTCAAGTAGAAGTCAAAAGTCCATAAAAACAGAAGAGGGCAAGTGCATCAATGGTCTTTACAAGTGTCCGCCTACACAAAAACACATTTGATTTTCTACACATTTTTAATGACTTTTTACAAAACCAAAAGTTTGTTTACATTTCATTAATGTTTGGTAGAATTGCCTTTAAACTGTGTAACGTTTAGGATTTCCTTCCACAAACTTCCCACAATAGTTGGATGAGTTTTGGTCCATTCGTCCAAACAGAACTGGTGTAACTGAGACACATTTGTAGACCACCTTGTGTGCCTATGCCTTTTCATCTCTGCCCATACATTTTCAACTGGACTGAGGTCAGGACTTTGTGACGATCACTTCAAAACATGGACTTTGTTTTCCTTAAGTCACTTTGTAACCAGTTTGTCAGTTTGCTTTGAGTCATTGTCCATCTGTAAGACCCGTCTGCCCCAAGCTTCAACTTCCTGCTGATGTCTTAAGATGTTGCTCCAATATTTCCACATAGATTTCTTTCTTCTTGATGTCATCTATTTTGTGAAGTGCACCAGCCCCTCCCACAGCAAAACAACCCCAAAACATTGTTCATACATTTAAATGCTCTTGTAACTCAAGTTGAATTGTAATGGCTGATATATTCATGTATTTGTGTAAGTAACATGTTCAATTCCCTAGTTACTGAAAAAAGTCATATTTTGTCATTCCTTTTCTTTTGTAAGATGTTACCCCAGCACTGATCGCAGAACTGACAGAAAGAAATGCAAGCTGACCTGTTCCTCCCAGACAACATATCGGCCGTGACGCACATAGCAGGGTTAATGATACACTGCCTGACTCCAACAAAACGAAAGACAGCACAAGGTCACACGCTCCATTTTGTCTTTGATAACACACATCGTTCACTGTGGTGTTGTGATAAGCTTCTGCAATGTCACAAGATGTTCTTTCTCCATGAACCTTTAACTGAAAATCAGGAATCCTGCTCCTGAACCACTTGTTCACCGCTGGGTCACTGAAGGGTCAAACACACGCCAATATCAACTTTCTTTTGAACATAAACAGTTGCACGATGCGCCCTTAAAGTAGTGGTGGAGTAATTGGTGCAAGAGTATATTTCCCCCTCTTTGTTTCCCGCTCTGACAGACACAAGCACCTTTAATCCAATATAAAACCTGCGTGACCCGACAGACTGTGGTAATCGGTGTGGGGGGAGCAGCCCTGACAATGAATCCTGGAATTGTTGAACTTTGAAATGTGCCAATGCGCTCATATCTCACTGTGGGTCAGGCATTAGGTCTCCGAGGGGCACCACACTGAGGCCAATGGCATCGAATGGGATTAATGTAGCTGACAAAAACCTGCCCCTGTTTAACGAGAACAGTGAGAGTGTCCGATGCTGCGCAGAGGAATCCCTGGAGGAGACTTCATTTACAGAGGTCCCTGTCCTAAAGAAGCACAGGCTCCTTTCCTTTCTTCACTAACAGGACAATTCAGACACTTCTTATCACGGCAGTCGGTGAAGCATGCCCAGTTTTGACTTAGACCAAATTTGAGGATTTTGGATTGAGCCCTTGTCCTTCATCCATGTGTTTGTGCACAGGGGCGTTCCTGATCCCCTACTGCCTGTTTGCTGTGCTGTTAGGGATGCCTGTCTTCTTGTTGGAGACCGCGATTGGGCAGTACTGTCAGCAGGGGGCGGTGACGTGCTGGAGCCGCCTGTGTCCACTGTCTCGGGGTGAGCATTCACACAACTTCAGAAGACATAGCCACACATTTAAAAGCTAGGCTCCCCATGAGTTTAGCCGCCTCTGAGAGTGTGCCCGTGTGGCTTGTGTCTCAGGAACTGGGTACTCTATCCTGGTAATCCAACTGTACTCCCGAGCTTACATCATCATCCTGGCCTGGGCGCTACTGTATCTGGTCTACAGCTTCAGAGCCCCGCTGCCCTGGGCCACCTGCAGCAACCCCTGGAACACAGGTCAGAGCACCAGACTCACCATCACTCATTCAACTTCAGGTCACATGGTTTATTAAAGTCAACCGACCAACCAATCAATCAAAGTTTATTCAATATTTATTTATAAACAGCACCAGAGTACAGAAGAGTTATCCTCTGTACTCTGGTGTTGAAGTGTCCAACTTTTCGCCTCTCATCCAAAAGGCTTCGTCAGCGCACTAAGGTTCAGCTCAGCCTGCAGCTCAGATAAAGACCATAGGGAGGAGTTAGTCCCTCCCCTCTATTAACAGCTGTTCTCCCCGATAGTAAACATCTCTGTAATGTAAGTCTTTGTAGACTGAGCGCCTACACAGACATCAGGAAGACCAAAATGCTTCACAGAAGATAAAACTATTTAAAACACACAATGATCACATCCCAGATATAATTCAGTTTGTTCTCGGTCTAGAAGTAAGTAAGTATTACTTACTGTCGTCTAAAAGCTCGTCTGAACAGCCTGGGGCCTCATTTATCAAACTGTGCGTGAGACTCTGACTTTGAAAGTGCGTAGGAAAGTAACGCAAAATTCTGTACGCAAAGTTTGTTTCCAATCTATAAAACCCTGCGTATGCGCCGGTACGCACACCTGACCGCAAGCTTTCCTTCGCTGATTCCACCTGTAGCAGAAAGCTGTGGACCTCACGCCACGCCCTCTGGACACGCCCTCTGCCCGCCTCCATTTGACCATAAAAGGCAATGCAAAGTGACTTATGAATGAGATTTCATGGTGGTGTGGTGTGAGTGAGGAGAGGTCAGTGTCCGGGTGGTGTGAGGAGAGGTCAGTGTCCGGGTGGAGTGAGGAGAGGTCAGTGTCCGGGGTCATTCCTGCTTCCCGTTTAAAAGGCTTTAGTGCCAGTGCGCATACGTGCACGGGTACGAGCGTGCACGTATGTGCGCACCAATATTCACAAACATCGTGATAATTTGCTTATTTCATTCTAATCTTTGTAATTGCTGAAGAAAGTAAATTCAAACCAAACCTGACTTCCTCAAACAAGTCATGTCTCTGCTCCCCCGTCTCTCCGCAGTGTTTTTAGAAAAGTGCTGTCACGGTTTGTGGTGGTGTGAAGAAAATAAAACCCAAAATGCCGGACTGCAACAAAACTGGTGACGTTTAATGGATGAAAACCAAAATAACAAAATCCAGACATAACCAAAAACCAGGGCTGACATAGACAATAGGTGTGTTTAAGATGAGCGAGGCGCTGCAGGCGGCTGCAGGCGAGCGGTGCATGCCGGTCAGAATCGCTCTGACGCCACCTGTGCGACGGTGCCCGTATTCTCGTGAGACCGAGGCGGCTGGAGCGCCTTGGGTAGGCGAGCGAAGTTGCTTTTCTCCGCCTCGCTCGGCTGGCTGAACTACAAAGGCCAAAGGGATTGTGGGAAATGAAGTGCCGTAAACACGTACGCTGACAGAGGACTGACAGATGATTGGATACGAGTCGTGTTTAGATCGGAGACGTGTTGCCCTGACGCTCCGCAGCTCCTGCCTCCTTTTTTCTCATCACCAAGATCTACTTAAATCTGCAGAAATGCTTCACAGGGTTCATATTTGACAGAAGTGCCAGTGTGTTCAACATATGGCCTACATTTAAATATTCATAAGTTTATTGTTCTAATCCTAAACTGTAAGAGGAGAGTCTGTTATTGTAGCTGTAGTGATGGGTCTGTCTGGTGTGTGGGAGAAGCAGAAATGTGTTCACAAACTTTTAAAATAGTTTTATTCCCAAACTCTTTCTAACAAACGCGAGACGCTGCGTGACCTGAGGCTCCTCTCTGTTCTCGGGGCTGAGATGTGTCTGCCTTGATTAGAGGCGCCTTTCTCCGCCCTCGGACGCCACCGCCTGGTCTCGTCTGGAATCGAGGCGAGGCGCACTTCATCTTAAACACACCTATTGACGCGACAAAGGACAAGGGAAACACAGGGGTATAAATACAAGAGGAAACGGGGCACAGGTGAAACACATCAGGGCGGGGCAGGCAATAACGAGAGGAGTAAAGCAAAATCACAAGAACAGAACACATGTCAAAATAAAACACAGGACAAGACCAAACACAAGAAAACATATGAACAAAAGACGAATCATGATAAGTGCGCACCTCGTATGGCAGCTCTTTAGTTTGCGTGGAGGAGCGCAATGTTTCACGTTCAGTTTGTTTTCTATAAATACCAACTTTGGCGCAGAGGAGCGGCTACGCAAAGTTTTGGCCTCATTTTGTTCGCAGCAAGCTTGATAAATGAGGCCCCTGGTCTTCAGCCGCTTTTAAGGGAATCAACAATTTTGGGTGAATTCAACCTCTGCAATGCACTGACCGTGTACTTGTGTGAACAGACAGGTGTGTGGAGCTAACCTCTATGAACAGCACCTCAGCTCTCAACCTGAGCCTGGCCCCTGGAAACGGGACCCGCTCATCTGTGTCGGAGTTCTGGGAGTGAGTACTTGTCTCTGTGACGCTCTGTGGTGTGAAGGCATTTGTAATGTGTGAGGACACCTCGCCCCCTATGCTCAGATCATCTCAGGAGCTCCGTCCCACCCACCCACACGTGCCTTAGTCCGGATCTTTAGCATACAGTTTAAAAGCATGACATGGCTAATTCTTAAATACAACAGAATGCTTTGAATAACTATCCAATTTATAACGTTTTAGACAAATCTTCAATTTAACCTTGTGTGCTTTATGTCCCTGATCCAGTGACCGGTGGAAAGAGCACTGGTCACTGGATCAAGAGGTTCTGCAAGTTCCATTACATCGCCCGGAAGTAAGGGATGCCGTCAAGCTGAAGAAGGAGTCCTACCTGGCCTTGTTGTCTTGTGGGACTCCGGAGGCAGCTGAGAGGTACCGGCAGGCCAAGCGTGCTGCAGCTCGGGCGGTCGCAGAGGCAAAAACTCGAGTCTGGGAGGAGTTCGGAGAAGCCATGGAGGAGGACTATCGGTCGGCCTCGAGGAGATTCTGGCAAACCATCCGGCGCCTCAGGAGGGGGAAGCAGTGCTTCACCAGCACTGTTTACAGTGCGGGTGGGGAGCTGCTGACCTCGACTGGGGATGTCGTCGGGCGGTGGAAGGAGGACTTCGAGGACCTCCTCAATCCCACCGTCACGTCTTCCAATGAGGAAGCAGAGGCTGAGGACTCGGAGGTGGGCTCACCCATCACCGGGGCTGAAGTCATGGAGGTGGTGAGAAAGCTCCTCGGTGGCTCCGGGGGTGGATGAGATTCGCCCTGAGAACCTTAAGTCTCTGGATGTTGTAGGACTGTCTTGACTGACACGTCTCTGCAACATCGCAACATCCCTTTGTCACCGGTTCTGTTCATTACTTTTATGGACAGAATTTCTAGGCGCAGCCAGGGGCCGGAGGGCGTCCGGTTTGGGAGCCTCAGAGTCTCATCTCTGCTGTTTGCGGATGATGTTGTTCTGTTGGCTTCAACAAATCAGGACCTTCAGCTGCTCTGGGGCGGTTTGCAGCCGAGTGTGTAGCGGCCGGGATGAGAATCAGCACCTCCAAATCTGAGGCCATTGTTCTCCACCGGAAAAAGGAGCCTCTCCTTTACAGGTCGGTGGGGAGTCCTTACCTCAAGTGGAGGAGTTCAAGTATCTCGGGGTCTTGTTCTCAGTGAGGGACGGATGGAGCGTGAGATGGACAGACGGATCGGTGCGGCGTCAGCAGTGATGCGGTCGCTGTATCGGTCTGTCGTGGTGAAGAGGGAGCTGAGTCGGGGCAAAGCTCTCGATTTACCGATCGATCTACGTTCCCACCCTCACCTATGGTCATGAGATTTGGGTCGTGACCGAAAGGACAAGATCGCGAATACAAGCGGCCGAAATGAGTTTCCTTCGCAGGGTGGCTGGGCGCACCCTCCGAGATCGGGTGAGGAGCTCAGTTACCCGGGAAGAGCTCGGAGTAGAGTCGCTGCTCCTTCACGTCGAAAGGAGCCAGCTGAGGTGGCTCGGGCATCTGTTCCGGATGCCTCCTGGTCGCCTCCCGCGGAAGGTGTTCCAGGCATGTCCTAGTGGGACAAGGCCTCGTGGAAGACCCAGGACACGCTGGCCTGGTGTCGCCTCGGGGTCAGAACAGCTGGAGGAGGTGTGTGTGGATCGGGAAGTTTGGGCATCTCTGCTGAGACTGCTGCCCCCGCGACCCGGCCCCGGATAAAGCAGAAGAAAATGGAAGGATGGATGCTTTATGTCCATGAGTTAGCACAGAGCTAATTAGCCGTGCCATGCTTTTAAACACTTAGTATACATAAATATATATATATATATTAAATAACGCACATGACTGTTGAGCTCTAAACCAGCTGCTGTAAGCTCAGAGCGACAGTGGCTCAGTGGAAAGAGCAATGATCACTGGATCAGGAGGTTCTGCAGTTCCATTACAGATGTAAGCAGACTGTGAGTCCATCCACATAGTTCACTCACCTGGCCTGTATGAAAGACTAGCAACTGTGCTTTGTGGCTACAAACAGAGTTTTCCACTACCATGAATGAACAACAGTCCCTTGTGAAGAATTTTGTGTGTCTGTATCTCTGAAACAAATCAAGTGAATGACTTAATAATAATGTCCTCTCAGGAGGGGGGTGCTGTCCACGTCCCAGGGCATCCAGGACGTGGGGCCGGTGCATTGGCAGCTGGTGCTGTCTCTCTTTGTCTGTTGGATCATCTGCTACTTCTGCGTCTGGAAAGGAGTCCGCTCCACAGGGAAGGTTTGTACCTGTAACCATAACTAAGAAGCTTTTACCTGGACACCTTTGGCAGCAGGTTGCTGATGATCAATCATTGGGCTGTGAGGCATGTCACTTTGATACGAGAGTGAGGAGACACTGTGCTGTCAACTCATCTCTATGTGGGGCAACGCTCCGGAGGAAGCTGAGAACCCTTCAACAAACCCAAATATCTGGAGTGTCTGGTCAAGACGTTAATCAATAAATACATACATTTATTTATAACATGCTTTTCATACACAGGTGCATCACAAAGTACTTTACAGATTAAAACATGTGGTCGTCAGGTCCTTGGACAGAAGCCTTATATTCTTGGAAAAGCATTTCATAGATTGAATCAGTTTTCAGTTTAAAGGAACAGGCCATGGTTTTTCTATACTGAGACATGTTCTTACCTGAGCTTCGACCTGTGTGGTCTGTGTGCCCGTGGAAGAGCGTGGTCGCTTCTAGCTTCAACCCTGTTTGGAGCTCTAGGAATACATTGGGAGAGGCCAAATGCTAACAACATCTTTGGTCGTTTTGCGTGACTGAGGGCACGCACAAACACCAGACAGGTACGGATCAGCTCGTCTAAGCTCAGGTAAGAACATATGTCAGTATGTAAAAATGGTGGCCTGTTCCTTTAAGATCACTGGCAGGGTTTTACACTGAGGGACAGATCACTTCAGACACACCAGTACTGCAGAGCATTTTCCAACTACAGAGTGGTTGGTCCTTGACCTTCAGGTCTAAGGGATAACGGTCCACGCTGAGTATTGAACCTATTGATTTATCTGCTCCGGTCCGTGACTCAAAAATAACCCCCAGGAAGAAAAGATAGTTCGAAGAAGTCTTTATTCAATCAAATAGCACAAAAATACAAGTTCCATCTCAACAAGCATTCGACTGGAAGTCTGTCTGTGGAAGTCTGTCCTGTCATTATATACTTGTTAGTCCTGCCTCTAAATCAGACGTACAACCTGATTTTGACTCAGATAGTACGTGCAGGTTTGGGCAAAACAAGTTTGTTTAATCATTAATCATTAACCTTACAGCTTGGTCAGTCTGGCATTATTCTGACCAGAACTGTCTGACAGTAATTTGACCAGGACATTTATAATGTTACTGGCAAAGAACAGTTTATCATAGTGGATGGGGTGTTGTGTGTCGATAGCAATGCTCATAGACGTCTGGTTGTCCCTGCGTCTTGTAGGCAATTGGTAATGCACGTTGCGCACACGCTCCCCTGGGCAGGGCATTTTGGCCGTCACAAGACCTATTTACGCGTCAGTTCTCGGTTTTATTGGCCCGGTATGTACAATGACATCCGCACATACTGCGTCACATGTCCTACCTGCCAAATGACATCTCCTGTTCGTAAATCTGATAGGGCACTCCTTCATCCGCTCCCAGTTATCCAAACTCCGTTCCGCAGGATAGCAATGGACATTGTGGGCCCGTTAGTCAAAAGCGCACGGGGTCACCAGTACGTGCTGCAAATGAGGGATCGACTGTCCAGGTACCGGGTTGAGGCTGAAGAGAACCTGAAGGAGGCTCAAAAGAAGCAGAAGACCTGGTATGACCAACAGGCCAGGCGAAGAGATTTCCAGCCAGGCCAAAAGGTCCTCTTACTGCTTCCCTCCTCCAACAGCAAGTTGTTGGCCAAGTGGCAAGGCCCATACACCATCACCAGAAGGATGGGACCTGTGACCTACGAGGTGCATCAGCCGGATAAGAAGAGGCCCAAGCAGACCTATCATGTGAACCTCCTGAAGGAATGGAAGGAAATCTCCCCAACCCTTCCGGTACCGGCATTCCTGGTGAGGGAGGTGGAAGTGGAGGAAGAGGAGGACCCTGGTGTTCCGGTAGTGACAAATGCTTCCGAACCTCTCATCGCCCACCTCTCGGTTGACCAGGCGGCTGACCTTCAGAAGATTTTCCGAGACATGCCATCACTCTTCACCGCGGAACCTGGCAGGACCACCTTGATTGAGCACGTGATTCGGCTGAAGGACCGCAACCCTGTCCGTCAACGGCCTTACCGCGTTCCTCAGCAGTTGGTGGCACAACTCAGGAAGGAGGTGGAGTCGATGCTGGAACTTGGGGTCATTGAGCCGTCAACTTCGGAGTGGTGCAGTCCAGTCGTGATTGTCTTCAAAAAGGATGGGTCTCTGCGCATTTGTATCGATTTTCGAAAGCTCAATTCCATTTCCGAGTTTGATGCTTATCCGATGCCAAGGATAGACGACCTCCTGGACCGCATTGGCTCTGCAGCCTTCATCACGACCCTGGACCTGTGTAAAGGCTATTGGCAGGTGCCGCTGGAGCCCTCCAGTAGACCCTACACCGCGTTCAGGACACCAGCCGGACTGTTCCAGTTCACAGTAATGCCTTTCGGTCTGCATGGTGCCCCTGCAACTTTCCAGCGCCTTATGGACCGAGTGCTCCAGGGCTGTGACGCGTTCAGCGCAGCTTACCTGGACGACGTGGTGGTTTTCAGTAGTTCCTGGGAGGAGCACGTCCAGCACCTGAGGACCATCCTGGGGAAGATTGAGACGGCTGGACTGACCCTGAATGTCGCCAAGTGTGAGTGGGCCCGCCATGAGACCAGATACCTGGGCTATCAGCTGGGAAGAGGAGAGGTACGACCCCAGATGGATAAGGTTGAAGCTATCCAGAAGTGTCCTCGTCCTCGAACTAAGAAGGAGGTGCGATCCTTCCTGGGCCTGGCTGGATGGTATCGGAGATTTGTGCCACAGTTTGCCACGATTGCAGCCCCACTCACTGCCCTGACCATGAAGGACCAGAGGAACCCAGTGGCTTGGACTGGTGAGTGTGAAACTGCCTTCAGCACCCTGAAAACTCTCCTCTGTTCCTCTCCAGTGTTGCGCAGTCCGGATTTCAGTCGCCGCTTCCTGGTGCAGGTGGATGCCTCAGATGTAGGCCTTGGGGCGGTCCTTGTCCAAGGGGAGACCGGAGCGGAGCAGCCTGTTTTGTACCTGAGCCGCAAGATGTTGCCTCGAGAATCCAGATACTCCGTGGTTGAGAAGGAGGGACTCGCCATCAAATGGGCTCTGGAGAGCTTGAAGTATTACCTACTTGGGAGAGAGTTTGATCTGGAGACGGATCATCGAGCACTCGCCTGGATCAACTCGATGAAGGACCATAACAGCAGACTGACGCGCTGGTACCTCTCATTGCAACCCTTCAAGTTTGTGATCAAGCACCGGTCGGGGAAGTCTAACCTGGTGGCCGACTACCTTTCCAGGTTGCCAAGACTTTGTCAACCTCCGGGAGGAGAAGGATGGTGTGACGGAGTGACCCCGTCCGAGCCCGCGGGGAAGTTACCGCGACCCACCTAGGACCTAACGCGCACACATCCACACTCACCTGTTGCTCGGTCCCGTTTTCCCTCCGTCTGTTCCGCGTTTGCGAAACGCTAGTAGTTCAACGTCCATCGCGGGGGTCTTGGGTGCACACTAGGCCGTCGCTGAACCATCTCCCTTCCATAACCCCGTGGTCCACCAAACATTCTTCCACACCTCCGTGTTCCCCATCCATGTCCCCACGGGCAAACCGAGCGTCTGCACTCTTCCGGGTATATTGCGTCACACGCGGGACGCCGGCGCATGACGTCATCATGGCCAGCCCAGTTTTCAGTGAATAAATTATTGTAAAGTTAAAGGGTAGTTTCTGGGCTCTGTGAGTATGCTAAAGTAGTTAGATTGATATTCTGCGTGTGTAGTAAATTGTTCAGGACTGGTTGATACTGTTTTAGGGTAGTAAACAGTACACTGGTGGTGATTGGCTGGGGGGAGGGGCCAGTGAGTATAAAAGAGGGGCGCCCTCTCACCCCATCCAGTCTGCGTTGGTCCATCTACAAAGGAGGTAACTATGAGAGCCTTGTGTGCCTCATTATTGTAAATATTGAAATTGTAAATAATGTATTGTTTGTTGGGTTTTTTTTTGTAGTAAGCACCTTGGGAACGTTGTTTGTATAAAGTAAAAATAAACAGATGGTGTTATAAAAAACGTACAACCTTGTCACGCCGTTTCTAACACTATCAGCCATACGAGCCCCGTCACAATAACATTTGCACAAACAGTTTATATAACCATGACAGAACAGAAATCATATGGCCAATTACAGGCAGATGTTTTTTGTGACTTATATATGCAAGCAATAAGATTAAAAATCTACAAACCGCTTCACTTCCGCACATTAGCTTCGGTACAGTCGTAAAATGTTTTGATACAGTTTTGGTCAGTTTATTTGGCAGTGCAAGTTGAAGTGCAGCAGAACCAGTTTTACACGGACGCTATGTGACAGATCTCTCCTTGGACATATTTTGGTGTAGAAGTACAAAACTATGATTGAAAATATAATCTAATATTGTGGATAAATCTCCAGAAATTGGAATTGATTTTCAAAGAGACATTAATGTGTCCCATTAAATCATCTGGAATGATCAGTCTGTTTTTAAACAATTACATTTTGTAAGTTTATTTTCTGTGTTTTTTTTTTGCTGAACTGAAACGTTAGTGAACCGTTTACAGTCCCAGTAAGGTCGTCCAGGGACTGTAAGAAACTGAATAATGGTTGAACTCCAGATTCAGGAGGGTTGATGTGAGTTTGCCTGACCTCACATGTGTTTAAAGGACCATGCACCCTGTGTCAGGTGGTGTACGTCACCGCAGTCTTCCCATATGTGATGCTGGCTGTGCTGCTGGTGCGGGGCCTGACACTGCCTGGAGCCTGGGATGGAGTGTTGTTCTACCTGTACCCGGAGCCCTCTCGCCTGGCCGACCTGGAGGTGAGCTCAGCATTGGTTTACGTTTGCATAGTGCCCCTAACAATATCTCAGAGCAAAGAGATCGTCCATTTGTTTTTTACATCGTTCATAATTGTGTCATTGATAGTTCGTTCATAGTTCCAAAAATGAACTCATTCAATTCATCTTTTTTTGTGTTGTTGTGTATTATTTTTTTGTATCATTGCCAAAGCCCGTACAGAACCACAGACAGCCAATGTTTTCAGTCAGTCAGTTTAACAATGAAACTATGTATTAGATGTCATCTTCATATCAAATTTTGAACCTTATCCAACCAGGGTCCACAGCATGTCCCCCCTTGTTGCTGTCCGTTCAGTCCACACAGCTGCAGCTTTTCCCTACAGTATATTCTAAAAAAACATGAGGGAGAACGTGCTAGTCTTTGTCTTTTTTCATTTTCTAATTAAGAAAAACATGTATATCCATTTAAAGGTATTTAATTAGACACATATACCTATATTTCTGGATAGATGGAGCTATACTAAACAGAATCATGGAACACACATTTTGCTACAAAAACACATTAAAACTCATACGAAAGTGTCAAA
Organism: Gobius niger; assembly: GCF_951799975.1. Classification (NCBI taxonomy): domain Eukaryota; kingdom Metazoa; phylum Chordata; class Actinopteri; order Gobiiformes; family Gobiidae; genus Gobius; species Gobius niger. The sequence continues at coordinate 1,137,232 of NC_136861.1, forward strand.
GTTGGACGGCTTATTCAGAGCATTCTCTGCTCATCAACTTTAAGGCTCATATTTCACCACTTCAAATGCAGAGCTTGTTATTAGCATTTCCTCAATTTTAACTTTATTTTTAAGAAACAATGGGGAATATTCAGCAGTTCATGTCGTGCATCTTGAAGCCTTCTCTACACCGGCGTTTCACCACGCTAGCCTGATAAACCACCTTCTTTCTGCACGAAGAAGAAGTGGGTGTGGCCACACACAGTCAACAAGTTGCTGATTGATGGCTCAGGCCGAACCAATCACGACCGTCACAGAGAAATGACAAGGTTACGTCACTCGCCGCACCACTATGTTGTTAGTTCAATTAACTTCAACATCAGCCAAAACTAATCATGGATGAAGTACTCAGGGATTTTGCCTCCGCGTTCTCCGCGTGAGTTTATATTCACTTCATATTTTTTGAATTGGTCTACGGATGTCGTCACGTCCACTAATCGCTGATTGGTTTATTTCACTGACTTTATCCATCCATCCATTTTCTTCCGCTTTATCCAGGGCCGGGTTGCGGGGGCAGCCGTTGGAGTTGCCCAAATCACATTGCCCCAACCCCTATGGCGCCTCCTGCAGGTGGTGGGTCCACAGAAGGACGGCCTCATGGTTCTAACAGGGCCTGTTGGTCTCTCATGAGGGGCTTCTGAACCGCTCTTGGTCTAACCCGTCACCTCGGACCTGTTTGCCCTGGGAGACCCTACCAGGGGCACGAAGCCCCCGACAACAGAGCTCCAGGATCATTCGGGTGCTCTAACCCCTCCACCACGTTAAGGTGGCCATTCCAGGAGGGGATTTTTTTTGCTGCAATCTACAATCTGTCAAAATGACGGATGGCCTTCCAATTTTTCCATCAGAGCAAAACTATTGTGTAAATGACTGAGAACTGTCGGTTACTGTAACCTCTGATCTGCATTATAACTTTAAGAGCAGGTTACAGTGCCTCTCGTAAGTATTCATACACCTTGAACTTTTGCACATTTTGTCATGTTTACAACCCTAAACATAGGTTTAGATTTTATTTTGATTTTTTTACTGCACGTTCACACACAAGTAACAGACAACTGTGAAGTGAAAGCAAAATGATACATGATTCTGTTATTTTTCCAAAAATAGAAAAGTGAAAAGTGGGGTGTGCATAAGTATTCATACAGCATTTTCTGAGTGCATTAAATTGCCTTTAAAACATTCCTCATGACTCCAGAATGTTCTCACCTTGGCCTAACGGTTAAATAGAGGCACCTGTGTGTGATCTACTCTCAGTATAATTTCAGCTGTTCTTTTAGGCCCTCAGAGCTGTGGTCGGAGTGTATTGGTCACTAAACAACATCATGAAGGTCCAGGAGCACCAGAGAGGTCAGGGATAAAGCTGTGGAGAAGTTTAAAGCAGCATTAAGTTATACAAAGATTTCCCAAGATTTAAACATCTCCCGGAGCAACTGTTCAATCCATCATTCAGAAATGGAAAGAGTAAAGCACCACTGCAGACTTACCAAGACACGGCTGTCCACCTAAACTAACAAACTGAACAAGGAGACACTGGTCAGAAATACAACCAAGTGCCCCAAGATAACTCTGGAGGAGCTGTGAAGTCCTGCCGCTGAGCTGGGGGAATCTGGACATGGGACAACTATAAGTCGTATCTACACAAATCTGGCCTTCATGGACGAGTGGAAGAAGAAAGCCATTATTGAAAGGAGAACATAAGAAATCCCGTTTAAAGTTTGCTAAGAGTCATATGGAGGACACAGCTCCATGTGGAAGAAGGAGCTTTGGTCAGATGAGACAAAAATTGAACTTTTTGGCCCAAATGCAAAACGTTATGTATGGAGCAAACCTGACACTGCTCATCGTCCTGAGTGCACCATCCCCAGTGTCAAATATATGGGGGGGAGCATCATGCTGTGGGGCTGCTTTTCCTCAGCGGGGACTGGGGAGATTGTAAGAATAGTTGTGATGATGGATGGAGCCAAATACAGAGACATTTTGGAGGAAAACCTGCTGGAGTCACAAGAGAACTGAGGCTGGGGCGGAGATTCACCTTCAGCAGGACAATGACCCTAAACACAAAGATAAATCTACAATGGAATGGTTCAATAAAAACATATTCATGTGTTAGAATGGCCCAGTCAAAGTCCTGACCTAAATCCTATTGAAAATCTGTGGAAAGATCTGAAAACTGCTGTTCACAAACGCTCTCCTTCTAATGTGACAGAGCTTGAGTTGTTTTGTAAAGAGGAATGGGCTAAAATGTCAGTCTCTACATGTGCAAATCTTGTAGAGTCAGACCCCAGAAGACTTGTGCTGTTATTGCAGCAAAAGGGGGTTCCACAAAGTATTCATTCATGCTGTATGAATACTTATGCACGCCCCACTTTTCACTTTTCTATTTTTTGAAAAATAACAGAATCATGTATCATTTCACTTTCACTTCACAGTTGTCTGTTACTTGTGTGTGAACGTTCAGTAAAAAAAATCTAAATAAAATCTTTATGTTTAGGGTTGTAAACATGACAAAATGTGCAAAAGTTCAAGGTGTATGAATACTTTCGAGAGGCACTGTATGTTGACCACAATAACCTTTAAAAATAAGTTCTTCTTTCCTAATTAGTAAGCTGTCGATTGTCATTCAGAACTCTACTGTCTAATGGGACAAGTGCTGCAAATGAGCTTTTGCTCTAGGCACAACATACTTCATCAGACTTATGTTACAGTTTGTCTATGTTTTTGTGTCTGTCTCTATCAAATTAAAAATAAATCAAATAAAATGATGTTTGCGAAAAAATATAACATAGAGATATCCAAAGGAATGTTTGCAGTAAAACTGTGGAGTGAGCTGTGTTGTAGCTCTTCAAAATATTAAGAAGCAAAATGAATGGCTGGCCTGTAGTAACTGTATCAGGTTACAGAAGTGAAGGTCCAGCTATTGCTTGAATGTTCACGTTCAGGGCCTGATTTATTGTTTTAAACACAGGCGGTCGACTAGACTGTGCCACTGATAGGGGCGTTATGTGAAATTGTCCCGTGCTCTTCAATATCAGCGCCAGAGCAGGACTGGCCGGATGTTCTCTTTCTCTCAGGACACGGCTAATGTGTAACTCACAGGAAAAGGATTCAGCCTAAACGCTGACTGAAGTACATGAGGCCGTGCTCGATGCTAATGTAAAGATGAGTAGAGTGACGGGAGAGTCACGCCATGTCTCAGTTGGACCATTCTTTCTAAGCCACGCAAGCATTTGCACACTGTTGGTTTGCACGTAAGACGTCACCCTCATCTGCACTAACACTGTTGGTGCGCGAGGGGGAAGATCGGGCCCTCAATGTCTACACTTCCAGTCCAAAAAGACCGTCCAAAGTGGGCAGTGCCTGGTGCTATGATGGGCCAGTGATGGGCAGGGGGTGAGGTCTGTGCCATGAGGAACAGAGTGGAACAGTCAGGGCCAATAAACCGGTTTGCCCTGACGGACAGCACAGACACTTTAGAAGAGTTTAACAATTATGACAAAACATGGACTGTCAACCGTAGAAAAATGTTTGTTTTAAATGATATTTCTATTCTCATCGATTCCATTAAATAACTGTGTAATAATGGCTACAGTTGAGGTCTGAGAGCTGTAAGCATGTTTTACTGAATCCTGGTGCGTGTTTCCAGGTCTGGCAGGACGCCTGCTCTCAGGTCATGTTCTCCTACGGCCTGGCATCTGGAAGTATCATCATACTGAGCAGCTACAACAAAGAGCAAAACAACTGCTACAAGTGAGTCACAGCATGACACACTGTATGTTCTGACTTCAATGGTAAGTGTATGTCAAAAACAGGTCCAATCACCAACAGAGGGCAGCAGACTGTTTATTCACCAATTAAAACAAGACCAAGGTGTGTCTGGAAGGCCGCCTGATTGGTTAACAACCGTATGTAACACCCTGCATATTATATGTATATGATATACTTGACTTTATTCTGCTGGAGCCACTGTCATCAGTGAAACACCTCCATGTTTCACAGAAGGTATGGTGACTTTTCCATCATTGGCCTGGTTGACAACAGGAAGTGCACCAGGGAATGTAAACTTTGAGCACAACTGTATATATGATTATAGTATTATTGATGAAAAAGCACTCAATTGCTATAGGCAGCCTCACCGTGTTTAGTCCTCACTCTGGGAACCACCAAGAGACCCCTCCCTGAGGACCTCAGGGCCCTAACACAGGGGGGCCCAAACTTTTTGTCTCTGAGGGCCGAAATGAAAAAGTGTCTGAGTCACGGGCCAAACACGGCGATGTCAAGCACGAAACACATATAACTGCAAATAATAATAGTTACTTTATTTTATTTTATTTTTATTTGTTCAATGTAATTCTATCCATGCAAATAACAAGCTATATTAAAACAAATGGTAACTATGGCAAAAGCCTTGTTTTAGTAGAACAAAATCAACAATTGTAGCAATATAGTGCAAAAAAACAAAACAAAAACAAAACAAAAGCACCTGTATCTGCAGCACAGTGACTTTACCTCATGTATTCGTTAACTCAAAGAAAATGCCATATTAGTTTATTTTGAAAGTGTCAGTTGAGCATCAATTGTTTTATAAGTCATTTTTAACAATCTCTGACCGTCTCTGTCTGTCATGTGCTGACCGTCTCTGCTGACCGTCTCTGCCTGTCATGTGCTGACCGTCTCTTCTCTGTGCAGGGACAGCCTGTGGCTCTGTGTGCTCAACAGCTGCACCAGCTTCGTGGCGGGCTTCGCTGTCTTCTCCACTCTGGGCTTCATGGCCAAGCAACAGGGCGTGACTGTGGACATGGTGGTCAGCTCAGGTACGACTCTCTCCCAGCAGTGGCTGAGTGGTCAGCACAGCAGGTCATGACTCATGTTGAGGATGTGTGTGTAGAGTTGGCCTGTTTTCCCTGGGTCTGGTTTACTTTGGGTTGTCCTACGCAGAGAAGGGGAGAACATGCAAACTCCACACAGAAAGGCCCCGTCCTGGTGGGACTGGAACCCGGACCTGCTGTGTGTGCAGTATACTCTTTTACACACTGTTATTGAACATTACTTCCACATCTTAGAGTTCTCCCCAGTAAGAGCTCTCGTGATGTTCCCATTTTGTTTTCTCTTTTCTACCTTCTTACAGGGGAAACTCAGAAAACTACAATATTGTGAAAAAAGTTCATTTATCTCTGTAATTCAGTTTAAAATGTGAAACTAATATATGACATAGACTCATGACATGCAAAGGGACATACGTCAGACCTTTGTTTGTTTTAATGTTGAAGATGTTGTCTTGCTGCTTGTAAATTTTGAAAATTTGAATATTACATAAAATCAATGAAAAAAAAATGTAAACAGAGAAATGTGGGTCCTCTGAAAACTCTAATCCTGTATAAGTACTTAGTACTTGGTTTGGGCCCCTTTAACTTGAATGACTGCCTTAACGCGGGGGCGTGGCATGGATGCTCTCAGCCTGTGGCTCTGCTGAGGTGTTTGAAGACCAGGATGCTTCAGAGGAATCTGAAGCCCATGTCCAGGACCCGTCTGTGTGTGGACGCTCTTGATGCTCTGACTCCAGCCTCCGTCACTCTTTGTGAAGGTCCCCCACACGTTAGAATGGCCTTTTCCTGATTGCCATTGTGGGACGTCTGAAGTCCCCTCAGTGTAGCGTCTCTAGACTGACTTTTTCCCATTTTCTCTCAAAGAACAATGGTGCTGACTTGCAGAGTCACTGCCTTCTGTCTCTCTCCTACTGGAGCGGTCCGTCCCCCCTCTGTTAGCTCTGTTAGCTCTGTTAGCTCAGTTAGCTCTGTTAGCTCTGTTAGCTCGCTAACAAGGCGTGTTCTTGGATGGGGCTGGCTGAAGCACACAGGATCAGCCTTTGCCAGTATTACACCACACGCCTTTTTGTAGCCAAATGGGTCTTGGAGTCTCTCTCCTCGTGCATTCACAAGGCTCGCTTCAGGTGACTCCCTGTTTACCAGATGTGTCGTGTGTGTGCACTACAGCCGAGGCGGCCGCACTCGTTTCTGCTCCTTAAAGAGCCTAGATGCAAGTTGGCCATTTTATACTCACTACTGCCACCTCAGGTCATACGTGTAACTGCACCTTCTACAGAGCCTCTCGTAAGTATTCATACACCTTGAACTTTTGCACATTTTGCCATGTTTACAACCCTAAACATAAAGATTTTATTTTGATTTTTTTACTGAACGTTCACACACAAATAACAGACAACTGTGAAGTGAAAGCAAAATGATACATGATTCTGTTATTTTTCAAAAAATAGAAAAGTGAAAAGTGGGGCTTGCATAAGTATCATACAGCATGAATGAATACTTTGTGGAACCCCCTTTTACGGCAATAACAGCAGCAAGTCTTGGGGTTTGACTCTACAAGATTTGCACATGTAGAGACTGACATTTTAGCCCATTCCTCTTTACAAAACAACTCCAGCTCTGTCACATTAGAAGGAGAGCGTTTGTGAACAGCAGTTTTCAGATTATTCCACAGATTTTCAATAGGATTTAGGTCAGGACTTTGACTGGGCCGTTCTAACACATTAATATGTTTTTATTGAACCATTCCATTGAAGATTTAGCTTTGTGTTTAGGGTCATTGTCCTGCTGAAGGTGAATCTCCGCCCCATCCTCAGTTCTCTTGTGACTCCAGCAGGTTTTCCTCCAAAATGTCTCTGTATTTGGCTCCATCCATCTTCACAACTATTATTACAATCTCCCCAGTCCCCGCTGAGGAAAAGCAGCCCCACAGCATGATGCTCCCCCCCCCATATTTGACACTGGGGATGGTGCACTCAGGACCATGAGCAGTGTTAGGTTTGCTCCATACAAAACGTTTTGCATTTGGGCCAAAAAGTTCAATTTTTGTCTCATCTGACCAAAGCTCCTTCTTCCACATGGAGCTGTGTCCTCCATATGACTTCAGCAAACTTCAAACGGGATTTCTTAAGGCCTCCTTTCAATAATGGCTTTCTTCTAAAGTATCATCTTATCTTATCTTCTTCCACCCGTCCATGAAGGCCAGATTTGTGTAGATACGACTTATAGTTGTCCCATGTACAGTTTCCCCCAGCTCAGCGGCAGGACTTCACAGCTCCTCCAGAGTTATCATGGGGCACTTGGTTGCATTTCTGACCAGTGTCTCCTTGTTCGCTCTGATATTTTTGGTGAACGGCCGTGTCTTGGTAAGTTGGCAGTGGTGCTTTACTCTTCCCATTTCCGAATGATGGATTGAACAGTTGCCCCGGGAGATGTTTAAATCTTGGGAAATCTTTGTATAACTTAAGGCTGCTTTAAACTTCTGCACAGCTTTATCCCTGACCTCTCTGGTGCCCCTTGGCCTTCATGATGTTGTTTAGTGACCAACACACTCCGACCACAGCTCTGAGGGCCTAAAAGAACAGCTGAAATTATACTGAGAGTAGATTACACACAGGTGCCTCTATTTACCCGTTAGGCCAAGGAGTGAACATTCTGGAGTCATTAGGAATGTTTTAAAGGCAATTTAATGCACTCAGAAAATGCTGTATGAATACTTATGCACGCCCCACTTTTCACTTTTCTATTTTTTGAAAAATAACAGAATCATGTATCATTTTGCTTTCACTTCACAGTTGTCTGTTACTTGTGTGTGAACGTTCAGTAAAAAAATCAAAATAAAATCTTTATGTTTAGGGTTGTAAACATGACAAGATGTGCAAAAGTTCAAGGTGTATGAATACTTTCGAGAGGCACTGTATATTAAGAGCAGGATTTTCGAGGCAGTTGTGGTGAACAGGTCTGAGCTCATTCTACACATTAGGACATTACTGGAACATGTAGGGGGAGGAACATGCTTAGTTTTAGCACTTTTAAACTTAAAGCACATTTTTCCCGTCTGCAGCTCGCGGTGCAAAGACGATTTCTGTCCGAAAATGTATGAAAAACATTATTACTAAAGAAATAAATGATTGTCCTGCATTGTATGATTATTTATATGAGTGTATGAAAGTTAAAGATTATTATTATGAGTATTACTACTACGAGGAGTATTGGGTGCTTATTTCATAAAGAGAGGAATATTGCCTGACATATGGCAGTATAGCTACACTGCCATGTCATTTTTCCACATCGCCACTTTCCCAAAAGGAAAGCAGTGAAGGTGGATAACAGCAAGATGTTGACTTCACAAAACAACATCCTCATGACATACAACAGTATGTGATGGATGAGTTTTAGTCAAAAATAATACATGGTGTCGTTCACACTTCAGCTGTTAAAGAAACAATGGGAGTTATAGCGCCTGCAGTGTACATGTACGAGCGCTCGGCCGCTCGGCCGCTCAGGGCGCTCGGCCGCTCAGGGCGCTCGCCCTTTGCGGCGAGCGGCATGTATTCATACGCCACGGAGCGGGCGAAGCGCCTAGAGTAGTATTGGACTCAAAACAACTCCTCGTGGTTCATTCTAAAGCAACACTATGATAACTATAAGACAGGAATACAACTGATATGTTTCCTTAACGTGCACAATAAAAAAAAAATCTAATGTATTACATGGAAAATGATGTTATTAACACACCTAAAGTTATATTTCCTTATGTATTCCAAGTATACGATTTGATAGACGTGAAATTGCTTTATAAAATTTTAGTGTTGAAACAACGCGCTTGAGTTCCAGTTTTGGTTTTGGGAGCGGAGGCGCCGCGGCGTGCTGTCCCATCGGCACTACAGGACGCCACTTGAAGCCTGACTCGTGAATGATGCCACAGACGGGTTCAGCTCGTTCAGGAACTCTGGTGGTGTGAAAGAGGCCTAAAACACACTGGCTCCTGTGCCCCCGGTGCCCCCGGTTACGATACGCACAGCCTAGTGTGTGTGTGGGGTCTGAGGGAGGGACGGTCTTTTTTGTTTTGAAGTCCCAGGTTGGCCAAAACACACACACAGTCGTCTCTATGCTGGAGAAGAAATCAGCCAAAGACCATGCCAACAACGCCAAAACCTGGCCTGGAAGAAGAAGGAGCAGGCGGTCGGTCACCAGACGGCAAGAAGCTCGTCTGTGTATTCACATTACTGCAGCCAGTTTTAGGATTGTGACTCTGAACAGTCCCATTTCCCTTCTCAGCCTAAACATGGGAGTGCTGCTGTGTGTTTCAGGCCCTGGTCTGGCCTTCATAGCCTTCCCTCAGGCTGTGGCCCTGATGCCCCTGCCTCAGCTGTGGGCTGTCTGCTTCTTCATCATGCTCCTCATGCTGGGCCTGGACACTGTGGTGAGTCTGTACTTAGGAATGACCCTAATATGGTCACTGAAGGTCATTCACTGGCACTAAATAAGCCTCTCTAAGTCTCTTCTCTGGGTGTGGACTAATGTGTTTTGATAGGGCTGCATCTAACGATTATTTTGGTAATCGATTAAGCTACCGATTGTTTTTAGGATGAATCGCTCGGCTATGAGACCTGTATGAAAATGGTGTTTTTTCAAGCTAAAGCACATTTTGAGGACATCGCTTCCTTTTCTCTCTCTATCATCACAGCTCTCGGTCCTACAGGAGTTTTCTATCACAGAACAAGCTTTTCAACTGTCTGTCATCTGTCGTGGTTTGGTCGTTTCATTTTCCATCTGGAGGCTTTGTTTGGAACTAACACTATGTCATCAGTGGTGACTGAGGGCTTTACAATGCAACTCTCACGCCCACTTTAGTCAATGTAAAGGAATGAACATCATGCAGTCCCAGGTTTGTCCATGAATATTTTGCCTATGGTGATGCAGCGGTTAGCACTCATGCCTCACAGCAAGAAGGTCCCGGGTTCGATTCCCACCTGGGCGGGGCCGTTCTGTGGAGTTTGCATGTTCTCCCTGTGTCTGTCCTCTACCAAAAAAAACATGTGCAATCATGCAATTGGCCAGGATGAACGAACGTGCGTGTGGTGTGTTTACTGTCCCGACCAAATAAACCAATACATAAATGAAACACATTTTGCCCAAATCAAGGCTTAAATTAAAAAGCAGTAAATTAGATTCAAACTGGCATTAAACCTATATTTATTGGAAAATGATGACATGGGTTGACAATTTTGACTGTATAGTTCAAAGTGTAAGATGTTCAGCTGCAGTTTGGGCTGAAACGGACCCAAAGGTTTCCCATTTTGTCCAATCTTCTCTCCTCTGTTTGATGAAATGTTTACAAATCCTCAGAAATTAAATATCTGCGTTTGTGATTTTAAAATGTAGTATTTAAGCATTAAAATGGCATTAAAAAGAAATCCATTTGACCTGCCTCTGCCTGGATAAACCCTGCGTTCAGTGCCTGTGCTTCGTGCAGACTTGTGACTGAAAGGAAGAGTGAATAAGGGGGATGTGTGCCTCCCCCTCCTGATTACGGCTCTGTTTCAGTTTACTGGGCTGGAGACCATCATCTCCTCAGTCATCGACCTGTTCCCGCGGCACCTGAAGGGACCATGGAGGAGGGAGATCTTCCTCACTGTCTTCTGCCTCTTCTGCTTCATCATGCAGATACCTATGACCACATCGGTAACGCTCCCTCCCTTTGTCAGACCAGCTGAGGGCGATCAAAGTCAGTCAGCACACCCCCGAGGAGTAACATGGCAGTGTGCAGTGTAATATGTGTGATGCTCCTCGACCATGAGCACCACACTCATCATCTACATGTCAAACATCAGAGAAAGCACACACAATGCCCTATGGGTAAAATACTTCCTGCAAACAATACTATATCTGTACAATATATAAAGGACACATAGATACACATGTAAATGTAATGCAGTTGCATGAATATAAGTGAGCACATAATGCAAGACACCCACCCAAGTCATCTACTGGACCACAAGTTCATAATTACATGTGCAGCATCATTGAGGGCCACAGAAGTGACCAGTGCTTCATGCAGTGACCGCTTCAAATCCAGCACATTCCCAAAACAACACGTTTGTTATTTGAGGCTATAATTGTGTACGATTATAAAACTCTCTAGTGATGCGTCTCAATTCAAGAAGAAGCCTGAGGGCCACCAAAGCTCGGTCAGAGGGCCGCGGGGCCAAACACAGAACTCAGAAGACACTCACACTTCAGAAAAGGTCTCTGTCGTCACTAAAGCCTGGACAACATGTAGGACCACAAGTATAATTGTAGTAATAAAGTCAATACACAGATGTGTCACTTTAGAGAAGCACGAGCCACAGCGTCTGGTCAACGAGAGAGCTCAGGTCACAATCCAAAATGACCTCCATGTATTAATCCCAGTCACAATGAAGGCGTTTGGACTTCATCATTGTTGGTCTGCCTGTGTCTGTCAGGCATCTCGTTCTGTGACCAACTCTGCTCTGACCTGACCTCTGACCTCTGACCTCTGCTCTGACCTCTGCTCTGTCAGGGTGGGATGTACCAGTTCCAGCTCATCGACTACTACGGTGCGACCGGGGGCAGCCTCCTGTTCATCTGCCTGGTCCAGTGTGTGGCAGCGGGCTGGGCTTTTGGTGAGACCATCAAGTCATTTTGAAAACCATCAGAAATATGCACTGCTCAAAAAAACAAAACTGCCCCGAACAGACTCAATTTGTTTTACCAACATTCCCTAAATTTCCCCCTTATTTCATATATTCTTTTATATATTCTAATTTCCCCATCTCTTGAAATTGTAAATAAACTTGATATTGTAAATTTGCACATCTTCATCTCTTCCAAATAGCAGGACCTTCACTTTGTTCTGCTGGAGCCACTGGCATCAGTGAAACACCTCTATATTTCACAGGAGGTCTGGAGGCTGTGATGGAAAAGGTTCCTGTGGTTTGTTGAGAAGTGAGATGGCCTGGGCCCCCCCAGGAGGAACAGGTTTTCTTTTACAGTCTAGCAGAACAACTTTGTGTAACAAATATAGAAGTCATTCAGTGATCACAGCTTCCCTATTGGATTTGTATTGTTCTTCCCCGACATTATTGTTACGTATCAGGCTGAACCCAAAAGCACACACAGGAACAAGTGCAAAAAGGTGAGTATTTATTTAACAGAGCAATGGAGCAGGACAGGGCAGATCGGAGGGGGGACGGAGCGGAACCAGGCCTGACGGAGCGGAACCAGGCAGGAGGGAGGGAGTGGAACCAGGCAGGAGGGAGAGGAACCAGGCAGGAGGGAGAGGAACCAGGCAGGAGGGAGTGGAACCAGGCAGGAGGGAGTGGAACCAGGCAGGAGGGAGGGGAACCAGGCAGGAGGGAGAGGAACCAGGCAGGAGGGAGTGGAACCAGGCAGGAGGGAGAGGAACCAGGCAGGAGGGAGGGAGTGGAACCAGGCAGGAGGGAGTGGAACCAGGCAGGAGGGAGGGGAACCAGGCAGGAGGGAGGGGAACCAGGCAGGAGGGAGGGAGCGGAACCAGGCAGGAGGGAGTGGAACCAGGCAGGAGGGAGTGGAACCAGGCAGGAGGGAGAGGAACCAGGCAGGAGGGAGGGAGTGGAACCAGGCAGGAGGGAGGGAGTGGAACCAGGCAGGAGGGAGTGGAACCAGGCAGGAGGGAGAGGAACCAGGCAGGAGGGAGCGGAACCAGGCAGGAGGGAGCGGAACCAGGCAGGAGGGAGTGGAACCAGGCAGGAGGGAGTGGAACCAGGCAGGAGGGAGTGGAACCAGGCAGGAGGGAGAGGAACCAGGCAGGAGGGAGTGGAACCAGGCAGGAGGGAGTGGAACCAGGCAGGAGGGAGTGGAACCAGGCAGGAGGGAGCGGAACCAGGCAGGAGGGAGTGGAACCAGGCAGGAGGGAGTGGAACCAGGCAGGAGGGAGGGAGTGGAACCAGGCAGGAGGGAGGGAGTGGAACCAGGCAGGAGGGAGCGAGAAGACAGGCAGCTGGAGTACGGAGATCTGAAGCAGGATGGAAAAACAGGTAAGTATATTCTCCAAAGGTAAGTATACTAGCAAAAAGCTGGAACGTAGTACTGACTAGAGTATTTTAGGATCTGGCAGTGCTGAGCTCACTGGAGTGGATATTTGAATCTCCTTGATTACAGTGGGAACTCCAGCACGCATGTCTTCACTCCTGCAATAAACAAAGGTGAGGGGGAGGAGCCAGCCCCCCAGGGAGGCAGATGAGGCCTGAGGTGCTGTGACAATTGTAACAGATTTACCTTAAAATTATTGCTGTCAAAACATTTAACTCACCGTGAATCCAAAGGTAACGAATGCATTAATCATGGGTTCATTTCAGATGATTCACATGGCTATCTCAGGAAGGCTGAGCTTTAGCTAAAAACAGCTTGGTCAGAGCCAGGATGCTCCTCTGAACCCTGGGCAGAGGCAGGTGAAGAGCATAATGGATGATGTTTCCTCCTCCAGGTGCGGAGCGTCTGTGTGCTGAAGTGAAGGCCATGACCGGACAGCAGGTTCCCTCTCTCTTCGCACTGTGCTGGAAGTGCATCACCCCTCTGCTCAGCCTGGTGAGACCACACTCACTCACCCCTCTGCTCAGCCTGGTGAGACCACACTCACTCACCCCTCTGCTCAGCCTGGTGAGACCACACTCACTCACCCCTCTGCTCAGCCTGGTGAGACCACACTCACTCACACACACTCTGCAGTGGGAAAGTGACAGCCCTAGTTTCCAAAATGATCAAGCTCCTCCCACTCACTCCTGATTGGACCGGACTGGAGAGCTTGTCTCATTGGTCAGAGTGATAGGCCGGGGACTAGGGCAGGGCGATATAAAAATGTATATCACTGTGTGAAAATGAAATATATCGATAACGTTATATTTGGTATAATATATATAATTTACACCTGGCAAAATACATAAAAATCAAAGCCTTTTGTCGATTGGAAAATTCATTTACAGCTGTTTTATTCTCTTTATCCATCTAAATTCATCTAAATCTCTGCCTCCATCTGGAAAAACACAGAAGATTAGATCAAATAATATTGCACCTTCATCATCTCCATCACAGTAAATGCTCCTGTAAGTTCACCTCCTCTGTGCACGTGTGTTACTGTCAGGCAATACACACACACGCACACACACACACACACGCCAGAAAGTTAGCTAGCGAGCTAGGTGATGCTACAACTCTCCGGAGTTCATCCAGGACGCAAATCCTGAGACCTTTCCTCGTAAATATGAGAAACAAAAGCAACAAACTTCCTTCATATCATTAGATTGTTTAAGCGCTGCCCCTGAAGCTCCACAGTCATGTTTCTGCTGCTGCTTTGAGTGACTCTGAGCAGCATCTCCGTGTGGTTCTGACATGAGCTGCGCCACAAATGATCTCATCTCCCGCAGTATGAAAGTTACACCGGTGTCCAAGATCTATACCGGTATGATAATATTGTTATTGAATATTACTAACATAATTACACACATCTATGACATTTGTAAAACATTTAATCTTACAGACTGTCACTTTAATGGGCCATAATTGGGGCCAGTGTGCTCTCTTAACAAAACCAGTCAGTGACTGACTTCTACAGGTTAAGAGCACAGCTTGTCCAGATTTCTTCAGTGTCGAATGTTAGAAATCAGTCCAGTGTTTTTCCTCAGTCTGCACTGATATCTGATCCAGGATCAGTGTGGGTGCCGGACAGTTGGACTCTTTATGAGGTGGTACTTTGTGTGGAAAGTTTAATGTGTAGTTTTCCTTTTCAGTCAGAAGTTATTGATCATTTAACAGCTCAAGCTAAAGGTCTTTTATTGAAGTCGTTGTTTAAGCTGTTTTCACTCATTGGTGTTGAGTTCAAAGACCTGTCACGGCTCACTTTTCAGAATGTATTGTATCACCAGTAGGGCTGGTTACCGTTCCATTCTTTTTTAGACCAGTATTATGAAGATACTTAGTTTTTGATACCGACACCTGAACACTTTCCTTTAACACTTTCCTATACCTACACTAAAGTATTTGTCATCTATCACCAGAAAACAAAACAATAATGTGTGTCCGATCTGCAAATTTACAATATCGGGTTCATCTCTAATGCCAAGAAATGTGTGAAAAATGGGGAATAATTGGGGGAAATTGTAGCAAAAATAAGGAAAAAGGGACAAAAATAGGGGAATAAATTGGGGGATGAGGACGACATGAGCAATAAAAAATTTGTGAAAAATAAGGGTGGAAAAATGTGGCCAAAACAAGAAAAAAAAATGGGAAAAAAGATTGAAAAAAATGGGGAGCATCAAAACTTGGATCTAAAGAGAGAAGATTTTCTTGCTTTCGAAGCTTTCATTTTTTTCAGTGCCAGTGGAACCTAAACTTTTTCCCGATCCCAGACGGGAATTGCTTAGCTTAACCAAGCTCTAGCCCGGGATGATCCAAACATCAACACACAGTCTCCACAAACTCTAACTGAAGTGTGGGCGTGTCCTTCAGGTGTTCCTGGTGTGCTCCTTCCTGAACAGCGACCCTCTGACCTCCAGTGACGGCTCCATGTTCCCGGGCTGGGCCTACAGTCTGGGGTGGGCCCTCAGCCTGTCCGTTATTGTTCCCACCCCGCTGTGGGCCCTCACCAAGATCTACCTCACCAAAGGTCCTGTCCGCGAGGTACGGCAGCTTTAGGACTCATTCTCAGTCCAGTGGACAGTCTAAGGCCGGACGCTGCAGGGGAACAGGGCCTGGCACAAAAGCACATTTTCAAGTTCAACATAATGAGGCAGGAAAATATGGTGATATCAAGTGTGAGGCAAACAGCCAGCTCTCTCTTATTGTATTGTCCTTATTGAACCTCTCACCAGAGATGCACATACAGTAAGTCCCTGACCTGCAGGTCCGAGTCCGAGTCAGGTGGTGGTAAAGAGGTCAAAATGTATGAGTAAAGCTGACGCTGAAGGACTTTCCTCTCTGTCCTGTAGCGCCTGCGTGTCCTGTGGAACCCTGGACATGACGGACCGGCGGCTCCGGCTGAAACGAGGTGGCCGGTGAAGGAGCAGGGCGCCGACCCGTGATCCCCTGGAGCCCTCAGAGAGACACACTTTAATGTGTCTACAGGGCCCTGGCCGACCACAGTCACACCCGCATGTGTTCTTACTACTGCATAAGACATTTCAGAAACCTGTGTCACATAGAGGATCCACGTTCAAACCAATGTAGATGTATATGGAAGACTATAGGCACCTTAATTCAATTGTCTATTCATATGTCAAATGGCTATGCATTATGTTATTTTAGTATACATTTTGTAATTATATTTGGCAAAGTATAATGTTATATCCAATTTTGACATTGACATTTTGACTATTCCAACAGTTCTAATGGCAATTCAATATGTAAAGTGTCAGTGCAATGTCTTCATATATTTCAAAATACAAGATTTTGAAATGCATAGCATATTGCCATGGGATTTTGGTCTCTTTATTCATTTTACAATGCAATTGAGAATTATGCATTTGACATAAAAGAATACGTGGTGAAACCCCCTTTGAGACTCGTCTGCCACGTAGGGTGAAGGACCAATCTGCAAAAATAAACAGTCAAATCCAAAACAGCTCATTCCACCATATTCATGAATTTTTTGTGACTTTTTGGCACATAATCAGCAATTACACAAAGTTTAAGGACTCTTTTATTTGCTGCCTGACATAATAACACCCATAATAATAATAATAATAATAATACATTTTATTTGTATAGCGCTTTTCAAGACACTCAAAGACGCTTTACAGAAAAACAATAATAAAATCACACATAAAATTAGCACATTAAAATAGAGGGCAGTTATTCAATATTAAAAGCCTTTTTAAAGAGGTGAGTTTTCAAAACGTGACAGAATGCTGCAGCAAACAAAGTGTATGGATATTCATGCAATGTTCTCCCTTTATTAATTGAATCAGTGTCTCATGCCTATACGGCTTTATTACTTTTAATAACATAGGCTAACTCTAAAACCTCTAGGCTCCTTCACTATTTTTGAGAACTTGTGCACCTGGGTGTTGTGCAAAACCAAACCAAAGGACATAGTTATATCTAGCACACTGAAGACCCAGGAGTGATAAGGACCATTGGTGTGAGCGTAGGCCGACGCCGTGCACATCAATGTCCGCTGTGCTTGTGATGGCACAACGCGCATACACTGGGAACCATGGTCATAAACACTCGAATCGAGGCTACGAGCTTAGCATTAGCACCCTGTTAGCAGTCTGACTAGCTTTATTTTTTTCACCCACAAGACAAATGCTTACCAAAACGTTGGATTAGCTCTGAATCTTCATGAAGTCTGATCAGCTGCATCAAATCTGCCATGACTGCAATTATTTCCACCGTAGCCTGAGCCTGCCTGGCTGTGGTTCACGGCTGCTGCGCCGCCTGCGCCGCCTGCGCCGCCTGCGCCGCCTGCGCCGCCTGCGCCGCCTGCGCCGCCTGCGCCGCCTGCGCCGCCTGCGCCGCCTGCGCTGCTGAGGCGAGCTCTTCTCTGATTGGCCAGGAGTGGATTGCATTGACAATTGAATAAAGAGACTTTCTGCGCGTGAGACGTTTTGTAATCCACAATGCTGTAACCACAAGATGGTGCTGTTTCACCTCGTATTCTTTTATGTCAAATGTATAATTCTCAAAAGTCAACTAAAAATACATAATACATTATCAAATGTAAATTGCATTACACATTGTAGAATGTCAAATGCATAATTCTCAATTGCATTGTAAAATGAATAAAGAGACCAAAATCCCATGGCAATATGCTATTCATTTCAAAATCTTGTATTTTGAAATATATGAAGACATTGCACTGACACTTTACATATTGAATTGCCATTAGAACTTTTAGAATAGAATATTAAATATCAAAATTGGATATAACATTATACTTTGCCAAATATAATTACAAAATGTATACTAAAATAACATAATGCATAGCCATTTGACAAATGAATAGACAATTGAATTAAGGTGCCTATTATATATATTATATAATCTTCCATAGACGTAAGCCAGGGCCCTTCAGGCAAACTCTGAGCCAAGATCTCACGAAGGTTTCACACACTATTTTCCCACAAAAACTGGTTTTAGTTTAGTGGCGCTAGGCTAATGCATTTCTATGGTAGCAGCTACACTGCATTAAAAACCCGATAGAATGATTTTTGGAATGTAACTGACCTTGCATCACATGAATGATCGCATTTTGAGGGACTATTTTCTATTTTCTGTGTAGCTTCTACAACCACGAAGCTGATGCTGCTCAAATATAAGGTATTTTAAATACAAAATGGTTAAAATGATTCTATGGACACAGACATGTATATGGTTAGTCTGGTGTTATAAGTGATTTGCCTCAGGTGCTCTGTGGAGCGGGTCACAATGTTTTTAATGCATGCTAGCTGATACCATAGACATGCACTAGCCTTGCACTAGCCTAGCGCCACGAAGCTCTTCAAATATAAGAACTGCATGAATTACAAAAAAAAAACACACCAGAAATCAGCAACACTCTGGTCTTTTGCGAGACTGAGGGCACGCAAAAGACCAGACAGGTACACATCAACTCGTCTAAGCTCAGGTAAGAACATATCTCAGTATGGAGGATGGAAAAGTTGCATGATAAATGTCAACAAGTGCAGGATGATTGACACCCGCTCCAGCCAATGACAAGCGTTCACAGTGGTGACCTGTGACCTCAGAGAAGGATGCGCTCCGTAAACCTGTACTTCTGACTGGCTGTGTCAATCTAGTGTTTTTTTTAGCATAAGGAAAGATGAATATTGGTCTCATATTTTAAGTCTTGATATTTGTTTTCTTATTGCAGTACTGTTTTTGCCTCACAGTTTGTGCAGGATCAATGAAAAGTAAATTAATAAAAACATACTTTCATTTGAATACATGATTAACTTTGTGTAGTATTGCCTGCAATGTAAGAGCTTTCAAAAGTCACCTCACAGAGAAAAAAAAAAATCCATTTGTGTATTTGTGACACATGTGGGACTTCTACTGGAGGAATCAACAGCAAAAGTCAGGACAACCCTTCACTTGAAGTCAGTTTTTGTGGGTCAGTGGTGTGGGCAAACCTTCATGAGCTCTCGGCTGTGATTCCCGTGTGGCTCCTTTGGCGTTTCTGAAGTGCATTATAATGGTGTAAGAAGTGCACATTTGGGTGACTGGGCTGGGCCGACAGTGGGACAGGCCTGTTTCAGACTGTGCTCTGTTTGTTTCTGTAAACATAATACATAATGAGCTTCACTTATTCTGTGAATCAAAAACTGCATCATTAAAGTGCTCAATAAAGAGAGTAAAAAACCTGCTTTACTCTATTCTCTGAACGCTTCTCTTACAGCCTGTAGGCCACAGTAACGCCTCATTTGAAAGCTAAGACCTACAGAACTCATCGAAACCTTTTTGTTGAGTTTTCGATGCATGTACTTCATGTTTTGTTGCTGTTTAGTTGTTTTTGTTGATTTTTTTCCGGCCTTTTCAGGGTTTTTTTGTGTTTTCATCACGTTTACGTTACTTTTCACGTTTTTGTTGCATTATTGTTGCATCTTTGTCGCTTTTTTGTGGCTTTTAAGTCACTTTCTTGCAGTGTTTTTTACAGTTTCTTTGACGTATAATCATTTTTTTCACGTTTATTTTATGTTTGTGTGTGTTTTCATGGCTTTATTTGTAGCTTTTTCATGTTTTTATCTCTTTTCTTGTCACGTTTTTTTTTGTTGTGTTTTTGTTTACAGCCCACAGACCAGTGCAATTCATTTGAAAGCTAAGACCTTGTAGTAAAACACCACTTCAGAATCAGACACAGTGAGACAATACTCTCTTCTGACCACTAGATGGCAGCAAAGCATCAATCTGTGTCATGTTTCATGTTTAAATCTACATTTTTCATCGTTTGTGCCATAAAGTCTGGTCTAACCCCAACACATTCAGCTTCATGTTTTGAGGACATTTCCAGTGTAATAACGTGACTCCACTCCTCAGCTTGATCTAATGTTTCCACGTGTTTGGAAATGATAAATGCATAGATCTGTTGCATTTGAGGCGTTAAAAAAACAACTTCATTTTGCTTCGAATGTTCAATATTGTGTCTTAACTTTCCGGATCAGAATATTTAATGTGTGTGTGACTTTGGGCCAAAAAAAAGCAAAGGAAACTTTCATTACTATCTAAATCAGGGGTGTCAAACATACGGCCCGTGGGCTTGATCAGGCCCGCGAGATGATTTAATCTGGCCCCTGCCCTGTAGAGCGTGAATTCCATATGTATTTTCCATATGTAAAAAAAAAAAGTTTAAATAAAAGTAAGTCTGTAGCCCATTCCCGTGCGGAGTTATGAATTCTAGGGGGCATTACATTTAAAAAAAGGAAAAAATTACAATAATGCATTGGTTTTATACAGCGCTTTTCTGGACACTCAAAGACGCTTTACATTGCACTATTCATTCACTCCATACTTGGTGGTGGTAAGCTACTATTGTAGCCACAGCTGCCCTGGGGTAGACTGACGGATCGAGGCAACCAGTCTGCGCCATCGGCCCCTCCGACCACCACCAACCACTCACTACATTCACCAGGCTTCCTGGTCTCCCATCCAAGTACCGACCAGGCCCTTCCCTGCTTCGCTTCCGAGATCTGACGGGATGGGGCAGAGCAGAGGCGGTATGACCACTAAAGAGTTCCACACATGTCCAGCAGAGGGCACTGACATAAAAAGAGCTCAGGATATGAACAACACATTATGGTTAATGGACAGTCTGCCCCAGGACGACTGTGGCTTCAATAACAGTTTATCACCACCGAGTGTGGAGTGAATGAATAACTAACATTATACCCTGGTCTGGGTGAATACTGGATTCTGATTGGCTGGTGCATTATTTTGGTATAACCGCACACGTAGTCCGGTAGTTAAATCACTGGGATATCACTCCGCTGTGGCGTCGCCATAGCAACGCCTGACACAGCTGAATCAGATAAAGGTGTAATTAGTGACTGACAGGAACGTATGAGATGGATTTAGTGTTTGCTAAATGTTTGTAGAGGAGAGTGAGCAGCTAGGTTAGCTACTGTTAATAACATATGAGCTTTACATTTCTATTGGAAACGGTTAAGGCTATTCATGATTTTCAGGCGTACATAAAATGATCCTGCATTGAAGCATATTTGTCTGGATTAGTAAAGTCAAACATAAAAGTTTCAGTTGGGGGGGCCCAGGTGTGAGCGACTCCACCGCAGCTGTTTCCATAAACAGTTGAGCTGGTTGAGCTAGCTAGCTTTAGCTTCAGGTTAAACCTTGTAAAAGGTAAATAACTCCTGCCCACGAGTGCCGCATATCGGTGTTTCCTTCCAGGGAAAAGTGTTTCCGGGTTAGTCCTGTTGTGTTGTGATTCTGTGCTGATGTTGTGTCGTTGAGCCTGACTGAGATCCTCGTAATAGCTGCGGAGAATGACTCGCTCTGAGACCAGCCTTCAGTGACCGGCTAATAACCCACACAAAATAGTCCCGTAGTCTGGCAGATTTAGTGAGTTTAGTCAATGAAAAAACATTTATCATAAATGTTACGTTTGTGGGACCCTGGTATAAGCGGATTAAACAACGAGGAGCCGCGTTAGCCGTTATAATGCAGGAGGAACTCCACTGCGCGTGTTCTTGACTCCGCGTCGTGCGTTATAACCGTCTAATGCACTAAGGCTCTTCGTTGTTTAATCCTACATGACGACTATGTAGCACTTTGAGGAACTTGTGACACAGGCTTGTAAAGTGCAATACAAGTGTAATATAAGCCATTGTTGTTAATTAAGCTACAGTCAAGTTGGGGCTTTGACCAAATCACAGCTCATTATTATTCATTTATTTGAAAAACATTTTCTATTATAGAGACTCAAAATGAGTTTGATTTTCCGCAGCCACACAGAGCCCAGTGACAGCGGGACTGAAGGCTGAGCAGGGGCGATTCCAAGGTTACAGGGGCTGGGGCATTGCAGAGGAACCACTGACAGAACAAATGCCAGAAACTAACTAGAATAAAAAATATTATTTTATATTTATCTTTATGAAGCAGCTCATGTTTAAAAGACTCTGTTTAAAAAAATGTTTTAAGTCGCCCCCCTCGGGCCCCCTCCTTATAATGCTGTCCCAGTAATTTTGTACATAGACTCAAGCATTGAAAATATCTATATTTTAAATTTTGTAGCGATTTGAATATTAATTAGACTTTATATTCAAATCCATTAGATTTTAAAAAGTTGGATTTTAGCCTAAATTTTCGAAATCGCTAAATCTTGAGAAAACACTTTATATTTTCATGCAGATGAAACACATTTTGAAATGGTGGAAGGTGAAGGTGACCAGCCGGAAACAGAAAGACTTGACTTGACAAAAGCTCTGACTCGAAAAAAAAGTACAGTTACTTCAAAAAGGGACTTCAGTGCATGTACTTGAGTAAATGTACCTGAGTCAGTCCAGTTTCTGCTTCTCTCTTTGGTTCTCACAGAGTCTGTCAGTCAGTGGAGTTTATGCAAATGATCCACGAGGCTGAAGTGTAGTTTATCAAATGTAAACAAAAGTGTGTAACGTTGTCATGAGTTCATCCATTTCCTTTATGGTCTTTATGAAAAACCTGTTCCAGACATTTGCCCTGCTCCATTACACTATGTATTACGTCCACACTCCTGCACATCTGTAAAGACACTCACGCTGCTGTTCAATGTGGTCGTCTTCATCATAGTTTCAATGTAATCCATCTTTATTTATAATGTACTTTAAAAACAACAGCGCTGACCAAAGTGCAGTACACACATCATAAAAACAACAACACAACGAGGTCGTACAAAAAGATGAAGTCAAATCAGTGCAATGAAAGGAAGCATATACAGTGCAAAAAACAACTGAATACAATGAATCAATGCAGAAGGTAAAAGCTCATCTAAAAAGGTAGGTTTTCAGCTGGGACTGTGAGAGACTGGGCCTGTCTAAGGTACAACGGCAGTGCATTCCATCATTTAGGTCCAGCGACAGAGGAAGAGCGGTCGCCTCAAAGCTTCCTGTTTGTTTCAGGCACCACGAGCAAAACATGATCTGCCGCCCTGAGAGTGCGAGCGGGACAGATACAGCGGAGCATGTGCCCGTACAGTCTTATACTTTTAAGTTTTTATAGGTTATTATTATCTAAGTTATGTGATCCTGTTCATAACCATGGTAATAACTAAACATTGTGATTCTAGTAGCACTTTGAGAGGCTGCTGTGGCTCTGACGCTGCATGACCTGTTTTACACTTTATGCATCATTTTAGGACAAAGCTCATGTTTTTATTGAATGAAACGTCACGCAGCAAGAAGAAGAAGAAGAAGAAGAAGAAGATCTTTATTTATATAGCGCCTTTCACAGACATGGTCACAAAGCGCTTTACATGAGACAGTTGTACATTCACTCCACACTCGGTGGTGGAAAGCTACGTTTGTAGCTTCAGTTTCCCCTGGGGGAGACTGTCAGAGGCGCTTTCGCGACTACACACGTCTGCGCCAACGGACCCTCTGACCACCACCATACATTCATTCACACACACACACACACACATCATTCATCCTGGCCTATTGTGCATGTTTTTAGTGGTAGGGGAAACCGGAGTACCCGGAGGAAACCTACGCAGACACGGGGAGAACATGCAAACTCCAAAACTGTCCATTTCACACTGGAGTGGAGATCACAGAGTTCAGAAACGTTCAGTGGCAGTAGTGCATTGTGGGTTTGTTCTTAGCTCCTTATGGGCCGATGAGGAACATCCTGAGGTTAAAGGAGCTCTTAAAGGAACAGGCCACCGTTTTTCCATACTGTGATATGTGTCCTCCTAACTGCACTGACACATTAGGATGCTCCTCATCACAGCTGACGATGACGCACCTTCGGGTCCACGATAAGGAGAAGGAGCTTCCTGAACTTCTTAGATAGAGCCCTGGTTTATAGTCGGTCGGCCGGTCCACCGTAATCCCGTCAAAATGGCTTGAACGTTTCTCCTCTGCCCTCACAATGTGATATTTTTTTCACAAAAAGTGAAAAGACAGAAGCACTGAAGCATAGGAACAACATATTCATGAAGGAGTCGCCAGTTTCCTCATGTTGTGATTGGATCGAGCACAGCCCGTGTGCACGTCCGCCACACGTCTGCTATAAGCTCACTGATTGGCTGTCAGGCTGCCTTCTACACACCTATAACAGCCTTACTGTGAGCTATGACTGCAGTGTGCCCTGGGGCCCCCCTCGGCCGTCTGAGGCATATTACACTGTTACTTACTGACAAAATACAGAGTTAGACATCTTAAAAATCGACTTTCAGCAAAATATGTTGTCATAATTTTAGCCCAAAAGTCATTATATGATGAGTGAAATTAGACTAATACAAAATGAAGGTTGATTCAAATCAAATTAAAGTGTTTAGTTCAGCACATTATCCCTACACGAGCTGCACAAATAACTATGTGACGTCTAAAGAAACATAGTGTCCAAATGGAAATGGAAACGTGTCCAAGGCGTTCCCTTGTCCTTAGACTCTTCTACACGACAAGGAGAAGGTCCAAAACCTGATGGGAGAAAAGAGACGCCTCAGGGAGAACCACAGGGTGAGAGATCCACCCCCATGGACAGGCAGGCGTTAGACACACCCAGGGCCGATGGGGGCCCCTCAGAGACGGGCCAAGACCCTCAGAACATCCAGTCCTTGTTGGAGCTTCAGTGGCTGATGGACGAGGTTCCTCCGAGAACAGGGCTGAAGACCGGTGTGGTGATGAACAGACTAGAGATAGAGGTCACCATGTATCATGATGACGAATAGTCCTGGTCTCCTCTAGGTTTGGGGCTGTATTAAACCGTAGGCCCGGAGACAAACCCATCACATCCATCACAGTAACAGGGTCTGATTGGTGGGAGAACGCGGTGCACAAAGGTGGGCGTGAGGCTGATGCGCTGATAGTGAGAGTCAAAGGGCCGCGCTGCGTTCAGGTTACACTTTGTTTGCTCTGAATTCCTGCCTTTTCTTTAATGAGTCTGCGGTTCCCTCTCAGACTGAGATGAGTTCAGGCCGGTACACGCAGACGACTGAAGTCCACACATCCCTGCCTGTCTGCATGTGGAGCAGGGCTGCTGTTTTTTATGGTCAACTTCGGGAACTGAATGTGGCTGGAACTTTTGACACATAAAGTCACTTCTTTTCAAGTTTTGGGCCAAATAATATATAAACTTTCACCTAGAAACAAACTAAACTCAGTGTCTCCACATATGTAGCTCCTACAGAGTTCAAACTTTACAGCCTCGGACTTAACAATGTTTGGAGGTTGTTTTTTCAGAGGGATTTTATAATATCTGATTCTTAGTCTGAAGATCCAAAATCCGTATGAAAAAGACTTTGTAACTAATATGTAAACACAATATAGCCTGGACAGAAGGATAGATGCACATAATCCCCATAATCAGCCATGAATTGTGCCCGCCCCTTCTCTCCTAGGTGCTGGAGAAGTCCACATAAAATCAGTCACTACACGAAAGCCCTTTTTCGGCCGCGCTGAGAAACGCTGCAGCATCGACATGTCGGTGCAAATGAACATCGGACATTTTACACAAATCTATCGACTAAACATCAGATTTGAGCGGAGAATGTTTTCCCTCGTTCTCCGTTTAAATGAACGGGCTTCACGCTCGACCGGAAGTGTCTGGACAACGGAAAAAGAGGCAAAAGTGGGCGGGGCGTAATAAGGTGAATAAACATATACATTTGATACAACATAATAACAAATAGAATGATCATAGAAATGTCTACATTGATCTACATTGGTGGTTTAACACCTCTGATCCTCTTTAGGCCTGAGTGGTTCAGTGTTGGGCTCAGGAGGAAGTGAAAGACTGCACTTGTCTTACGAGTGCAAAAGCAACTAAGTCAGTTTAATACTATTTCAATATTGTTTTATCTGTAGAAGCGACTGGGAGAGTGCACTTTTAGTTTGTTTCAATAATGTTTTGATTTGGTTAAAGTAAGGCCTCTCAGGTTAGGGTTAGGGGTGCTATATTTGATAGTTGGCCCTGGGGCTTATGGGTAGGTGAATGAGTTCATTCCACAGTTTGAGAGCTGGGACTGTCCTCAGACATCTTTAATCAAACTCTACAGGACATGGCCACAGTACTTTGAACCAATGGTGTTTCTGGCGGCCATCTTGTGCCTGGCCCTTCTAACCCAGAGTAGTGTCATCAAATGGAAACACTTATTTCCTTCAGGCTGATGCTTCATGACTCTTTGATCATGTGACTGACCTTCTGTCAGATCTGTTTTTTCTCATGTTATTCCAGCTTTAGAGGAGGCTCAGACTTTAACTCCATTTGTTCATGGATTTTCCTCAAACTTCAAATCATCAACATTTGTTTCCGACTTTAAAACTGAATTTCTGTACTTTTTAACACATGACCAATATTTATTATATATATATATATTTATTCACTGATACAGTGAATGCTGGGAATGAATGGAGAAAACAAAGCTAATACGACTAAACACCACAACTTTAAAATGAATGAAAATGTAGCTCCTGGCTTTGCATTGGTGGCATAGGGGTTAGCCTCGCCGGCCAGTCACAAGATGGCCGCCACGTTTGCCACATCAGCGAGCGTCATGTCTGATCTAGAGTTTTATCTCACAGAGACGAGAGCAGAGCCATGAAGCTCAACCTGAATCCTCTAATGCAGTGGTTCTCAACCTGGGGGTCGGGACCCCCATCCGGGTCGCGAGACAAATTTGGGGGGTCGCCAGATCATTTAGATAAAATATACATATTTTCATTAGCAAATATTCTAATGTTTTATTGTAGCATGTGTTTGCTATTGTACCAGAGGGCCATTATTTGTTCGTAGTTTCATGAATTTTATTTCAGCCATTTGTTTTTTTTCTTTGTTTTTTAAGAATTATGTCGGCTAATGTTCCTATTTCTCACGATGTGACCTGGGCGGGGGGTCACGAACCCCTTTACCTGTTATAATGGGGGTCGCGGCTCCAAAAGGTTGAGAACCACTGCTCTAATGTACAGGAAGCCAACAAAGAGGAATAATACGGGGCCGTGTTGTGGTCCCTGTGGACGGACAGGACTGTCCAGGCTGTGCTCACACAACATTCACTTTGTAACATTTGGAAATAAAAAACAACACCAGTGTTGGAGAAGTTACTTCAAACGTTACTTTTAACATATTCTATAGTTACAACTTTAAACGTGTAATATGTTTGTATTACATATTATTGTGTCCAAAATGTAGCTGAGGTACACGGTGTTACTTTTGACAAAATATAAAGTGAAAATTATAGTTACAATGTCAAAGGTTTCCTTTTCCTTCACTGTTCCCCCATTCTCTCTCTCGTCGACTTCAAACTTCAAAAAATTCAAAAGTTCATTCAACGTCACGTTTCCATTCACTTCTCATGTTCTTTGCCCATTTTACACAATTATTTTGCCCAATTTTCAATAAAATGTACAATGTTTGTCTGTTATCTGTCTGAGTGAATCATGTTGACCTGTTTTAATCTTTATGTGTGATTGTGGGGCTCTTCACTGATCTTAGTCTGTCCCTCTATGTCCCATTGCATCACGTGACTGGTCCCACTTACTGTTTGAGGTTGTCACACTAGTAACTGAAAAAGTAAAATAGTTTTGTAACCGTCACCCCAACACTGGTTCTGCCCCTCTGAGGTGGACAGACCTCAGGGCCCTGTGGGAACCACGGAAGAGCTGCATATTTGATGGTGATAAACTCGGCCCTGAGGGTCTTCCCAGAACAGACCCCCTCTGTCCCTTTCTGTCCCGGGCCCTCGTGCACGGGCCGCAGTGAAAACTCCGGAGGAAAAGAGAAATGACTCTTTCCAGGTGTTGCGTGGACGAGCCCGCCCCCCTGCGCCGTGGCCCTGGGCAGTGGAGCCTTGGAGAGAGGGAGAGAGAGAGAGAGAGAGAGAGAGAGAGAGAGAGAGAGAGAGAGAGAGGGAGAGGGAGAGGGAGAGAGAGAGAGGGGGGGGGCTCTCACTCACCAGCAGCGGCGCAGAGCAGCACACAGCACCGGGGCGCAGTGAGAGCAGCAGCAGCAGCACCTGCCCGTGTCCGCGCTCATCCTCCGCTCGCTTTGGCCCAGACCGACCCAAGATGTCGGAGCTCTCGGTCAACGACCACCTGGAAGGGATTTTATCGGATTTTGAAGGTATGTCCTGCTTTGGAGTCACTGCCTCCTCCTCGCGGAACTTGGAGAAGTGTGATGCACGGACGCGTTCAGAGTCTGCTCAGATGAGTGTGGGCTGGTGGAGTGTCTGCAGACCTTTAACCCTGCTGCTGCTTCACCTCCGAAACACCCGCGTTGTTACGTTTCTGAAAGCTCTCTGTCGTCCAGGAGAGTCCCCACAAAGCAGAGCCTGCTTTACGCGCACACTTTTACGCACGGTTCTTTTGGCACGGATGAGAATATGAGTGTTTCTGAATAGTTCGGGGCTGCGAGGCTTCGGTAAAGGCATCACCGGACCCCCCTGACCCCCCTGACCCTGTGAAGGTCCCTCTGTCGCACTTAAAGCGTTTGGAGTCGTGTGTTCGTGGCCGGACACATGTGTGTTTGTTTGGTTTTTGGTGAAGTCTTGCTCCTCCATTGTTTCAGCGACAGGATGTGCCGGCGTCACTGGACACGTCTGAGTTTGGCTCGCCTTTGGGCACGCGCTGCACATCGACACACTATTATTATCGTTATGGCAACAGTGTTTTGGTAACGATATATCACAGCCTAAAAACACACGTGGCCTCAAATGTGCTAAAGTTGAATTCTTGTTGCTGTTTTTGAAGTTGGCTCCACTTTATCTTCTGTTTTAGTCATTTTAAAGTCTTTTGAAGCAAAGAGAGAAAGAGAGAAAGAAAGATAAGAATAATCATCCATAGGAAGAAATTACGTAAAATAACGTGAATGAAGAGATTATATCTGGTCTAAGACTAAACCTCTTACCACCAGTGGATCATTTTGTATCATTTCACATGAAAGGAAATATTTTTAAATGTTTAAGTGAATTTGTCTGATTTCAAGTGGGGCTTCAGCTCATTTCACTGGTATTAGCGTTTTTTATCTGTTTTTATCTAAATCTCTTTTGATCAGTTCAAACTGACACAAAGTCAACATATAGAGTCAGTCATGTGACGTGATTTAAGATTAAACGTATGCACATTCTTTCACCTCACCGCTGATGTTCTCATCTAGTTTATTCTAGAATGTCAGTAAAAGGAGAAGTAAAAGCTTTCACTCACAGCTAACGTATGCCCCCCTATAATACCGCCCCCTGGTGGCCATATGGGAATGACGGTCAGAGTTTAAAAGTGTGCTTTTATTTTGTGACATATTGATCTGAATGAACCGCTCAGAGGGATTCTGGAGGTGGTTTAGTTTTAGTGTCAATGTCTGGAACTCAATAAAGTGGAGTTTTTATGATGATGATGCTGAAGATGCCCCCGCAGTCTGAGGCGGTTGGTAACTGACTTTTATTATGGAGATTTGTGAAGGACCAGCCCAGTCTAGTTTTTGTAGAACCACACTTTGTCTGACTCACTTTGTCTTGGTGCCGTGCTTAGTGCCCCGTTAGGGTCTGGACCAGGAGCTGATTGCAGTCAGATTAGGGCTGCATGTAAGTTTCCCCTCTGTATTCTTTTATACAGAGGGATCAGTCTGGACCCCCGCCCTCGTTGGCGGCATCAGGATAAAAACAAAACGAGCCTGTGTAATCACATTTGTTTATTTGTGTCACGTGTTGTTCATGAACAGTTTCACTGACGGGACGTGGAAGTCCCTCAGTACCAAACTTCGAACACCGCACGAGAAAGTGAGAGAGCGCGTCTCCAATCGGTGGTAAATGACCAAAAACACATCTGCGGAAGGGATGCACCATAATAGCATATCAATATCATTTTTGGACACCATAATGCACCGATAATAAAAAAAAAATGATCGGCCGATAATTTATTTGCTCAAATTGCTTTGAATCTGCGGCTTCAGCTCGCTGCCTTTCTCCCCCTGCAGCCTGGAGCTGCTGCAGATTCAGGACTGCACATTTACAGCAGCAGACATCCGCACTCCCCGGCCGAGAAGAATATGAAGAGTCAACCCTGTTCAGACGCTCTCTGTGAAGGAAGAGTTTTTTTTAATTTTTACATCAAAGTCACTTCAACATTCTCACTGCAACAAAATAAAAAAAGACGAGGTGTCGCGCACAGTGGACCCACGCTCACGTAAGTTTAACACTCCAACAGAGCGGGTCCAAAAGTGATGTATTAGCTTCGTATTTCTGATCAAATACAGATGAGCGAGAGAAGTTTGACATTGCTGAAGTGAGCCGCGCTGCTCGGGTTTATGCCTCACGATGTGCAGATTGGCCCAATGCAGGAGAGTCACCTCTGTCATGTCAGCCACAGGCGACAGCAGCACCGCACAAGACACGCCTCCAGACTCAGACACATACTCGCTCTATAGTCCACTATTGTATCTAGAATTCATTAGTATGATGTCAACGAAAAGACGGAAGGAAGTAGTTACATTATTCTTTATTTTTTAAAATAAGATGAGCAGAGACAGAGACCGACCTGCTCAGATAATGAACTGTAAAAACCCTGAGCTTTAGAAAAAGGTGGATTATTTGATCTATATTCAAACACTTTATATTTTTTGGTGGAGTTTATACATTTTGGGCAGAACTGTGAACGGTTACATTGATTTGTCACAAAATAAAGTGCAAATATATGTACATAATGTCATTATCGGTTATCAAATTAGATAGATCCGTCCAGAGCCTGTGTTGTTGTGCCTCCTGACTGGACAGTGACCGTCCAGAGCCTGTGTTGTTGTGTCTCCTGGCTGGACAGTGGACCGTCCAGAGCTTGTGTTGTTGTGCCTCCTGACTGGACAGTGGACCGTCCAGAGCCTGTGTTATTGTGTCTCCTGACTGGACAGTGACCGTCCAGAGCCTGTGTTATTGTGTCTCCTGACTGGACAGTGACCGTCCAGAGCCTGTGTTGTTGTGTCTCCTGGCTGGACAGTGACCGTCCAGAGCCTGTGTTGTTGTGCCTCCTGGCTGGACAGTGACCGTCCAGAGCCTGTGTTGTTGTGTCTCCTGGCTGGACAGTGACCGTCCAGAGCCTGTGTTATTGTGTCTCCTGACTGGACAGTGACCGTCCAGAGCCTGTGTTATTGTGTCTCCTGGCTGGACAGTGACCGTCCAGAGCCTGTGTTGTTGTGTCTCCTGACTGGACAGTGACCGTCCAGAGCCTGTGTTGTGTCTCCTGACTGGACAGTGACCGTCCAGAGCCTGTGTTGTGTCTCCTGACTGGACAGTGACCGTCCAGAGCCTGTGTTGTGTCTCCTGACTGGACAGTGACCGTCCAGAGCCTGTATTGTTGTGTCTCCTGGCTGGACAGTGACCGTCCAGAGCCTGTGTTGTTGTGTCTCCTGACTGGACAGTGACCGTCCAGAGCCTGTGTTGTTGTGTCTCCTGGCTGGACAGTGACCGTCCAGAGCCTGTGTTGTTGTGTCTCCTGGCTGGACAGTGGATCGTCCAGAGCCTGTGTTGTTGTGTCTCCTGACTGGACAGTGGATCGTCCAGAGCCTGTGTTGTGTCTCCAGGCTGGACAGTGATCGTCCAGAGCCTGTGTTGTGTCTCCAGGCTGGACAGTGGACCGTCCAGAGCCTGTGTTGTGTCTCCTGACTGGACACTGGACCGTCCAGAGCCTGTGTTGTTGTGTCTCCTGGCTGGACAGTGACCGTCCAGAGCCTGTGTTGTTGTGTCTCCTGGCTGGACAGTGGATCGTCCAGAGCCTGTGTTGTTGTGTCTCCTGACTGGACAGTGACCGTCCAGAGCCTGTGTTGTTGTGTCTCCTGATTGGACAGTGACCGTCCAGAGCCTGTGTTGTTGTGTCTCCTGACTGGACAGTGGACCGTCCAGAGCCTGTATTGTTGTGTCTCCAGGCTGGACAGTGGACCGTCCAGAGCCTGTGTTGTTGTGTCTCCTGACTGGACAGTGGACCGTCCAGAGCCTGTGTTGTTGTGTCTCCTGGCTGGACAGTGGACCGTCCAGAGCTTGTGTTGTTGTGTCTCCTGACTGGACAGTGACCGTCCAGAGCCTGTGTTGTTGTGTCTCCTGACTGATTTTATGGGCTACTGTTCCCGTAAGAATGTGTGGTTTCTGGTCTGGGGCTGAGCTGTGGGCCCTGAGGCGATGCTGCGTAATTACAGTCGAGCCGAGCCGAGAGGACAGGTAGGAGCAGGGAGCGCTAATGGGCCCCGAGTAACATCATCTGCCCGCCCGCCGCGGTGAGGGGCCCAGGGGCGGGGCTTCATACCTGGGCAGTTCCCTCATGTTTTCTCACCTCTCACACATTGTCAGTGGGCAGTGCAGAGCCCTGAACAGATACTGGGGCTACTTTTAAAAAACAGAGATGTGATGGTCCTACAGGTGGGCAACATATCCTCTACAAGATCACATCCACATGACTGTTTGGAACATATGCAACAAAACATTTAAAAAAATGGTAAAATCGGGTATGGATGCTATGGAACACTATGGCGTAGTGTTCAGGATGTTTCCACGGGCAGACCCTACTGCCCAGTAAACCCGGTCAGGCGAGCGTATCCACTGCCCAGGCCAGGACCCAACCGGTCTGACCAGGTATACGTTTTGGGACCGACCTCTGGATGTGGCCAAAGAGCTGAACTCAGACTAACGTGAAGTGAACAGACGCTGCCATCTGATTGACCAATGAGAGAGAGGACTGCCCTCACTAATAACATGCAGGTCATACGGCTTCAATATTTCATACCACTGTTGAAAAAGATGATTTTGACGATATTTAGCCGCTGTTTGCACAGCTTTAGATGGTGCTAGCATAACATTAGCATGTTGCTTACCTTCATAGCTGTTTTTTAGCTGCTTCTTTCCTTTACTATTTGCCTTGGTGCCTCTGAATAACTCCCTAAACTCCACTAAAAGGCATCATTTGTCCACATTGTTCTCACAAAACGTTTCAGGCTGTTCTGTTGTTGCTTCAGTAATGTGTATTCTAGCGTGCACATCTGTGGCAGACGTGACAAGGCGAGCACTTAGGCCGAGGCATGTGGGAGAAGTGTGTTATGTGGAACTGCGTCTACTGGGCATTCTAATGATGTTTCCCAGCTAAAGCATGTACAAGGAAAAAAGTAACGGGGCAAGACAGCTGTCCTGGGGGAGGCCTCAGGACAGTGTTGTATTCGTTGACAATAATGAACAAAGACAAGCTAAAAACTCTTTGGAGACTAAAACAAGACGTTTATGAGTTTATGTCAAAGAGACGAGATGAAAATGGGAGAAAGTGGTTCATCAGACCGTTGTAAATGTGACACAGAGCGGTGCTGTCTCTTTTAGTAATCGCTTAATCGTTTTCTAACAAACACAGACTCAAATAAAGCAAAAGTTAGATTAGATTCATGGATTACCAAATAATCATTTGCAGCCCGAACATCTCAGTATGTTAAAACAGTGGCCTGTTCCTTCAAGGAATATGCAGATTTTTTTCTTTTTTTTCTGTGTAGAAACCCAGAAGCAGTAGCAGTAGGATTAGGCTATTATCCATTTTTTATGCACCAACTGACTTCCCAATGTGTTGCCATGGCAATAGGTGCATGTGTAAACATGTAGCACTTTGCTATGGCTTATTTCGGTGGAACAGCCCTGTATGTGGGGCCCGGTGCTGCAGCAGTTAGCTCCTGGGTTCGATCTCGTGTCGGTCGTGGAGTTTGCATGATCCCCGTGTCTGCGCAGGTGTCTGCTACCACTAAAAACATACACAATAGGTGCATCCTCGAGGCCAAGTGATTCCAAAAGCAGACAGGTGTGAGCTCGGTGGAGAAGGTCAGGTTGAAGTATGGGCTGAACGTGCCTACGGGGACAGTCCAAATGTTACCTACCTGTGCGTCTGCCTAGTTTGCACTGAGGACGACCCTGTGGCGCTGTCAGCCTGAGCTATGACGTGAGCCAGGTCAGGTCTCTGAAGTCAAATGCCTTCTCATTACTCCCCGTCGCGCCACAGGACAGAGGTACAAAAGCCTCTTTCAGTCGCCCCGGGGCCGGCGATCTGGACACAAACGTATTTGTGGATTATGCTCCTCAGCCACAGCCCCGCGCCCAAAGCCTTCAGAGCCACTTTAACCACTGCCAACTATAAAAATACAGAACAGACCGGGTGGGAGAGACATTCCTGTAACTTATGGAGAGTCTGTGCTTTAAACTGACCTCGGTCGACTGTACGCTCAAAGATTTGGAAAAACATTCAACATTTGTTTTAGACTGTGTTCCCTCGGTCGATTCAATCAGTTTACGTGTTGCACATAAGAATTGATTGAGTATAGTTGTTTTTAAGTCCCTCCCTTTTCTGAATCCCCAGGCCGTCACTTTCACCAACGAGATGAGCTCTCCTGTCAGGTCCAATCTACTCACTTACTTTGGAAAGTTCGTTCTTGCTCTCCTCATTTTGCAAACTCTGGCTGTGTCCTGAAGCTCTCACTTAAACCCTGAATAAAGTTCTAAACTAAATGCATCCATTGTCGAAGTGTAGGATCTGATGCTGTTGAAGGAGAAGTGTTTTGATGAAAACACATTAGCTTTGTTTACATCAGTTAGCACTGGATATTAAGCTTTCCCTTAAAATGAAAAATGAAATGATACCAGAGCCAACTGTACATTTTAGTTACATGTTTCCCATCTGTAACTCACATTCAGAGGAATTTTAAAGCACAGTTTAACATTGTTGGTGCTTTGCTATGAACAAATGTGACTGTTTAAAGCAGAAACAGACACTGTATTAACACGATGGTCATAGGACAATTCGGGCGTTCTGCTCTCCCAAAATTTCATCCAATGGGCGACTGAATTTTGCGGTGCATTATGGGTAACAATAGTCTTTGCAAGTTCCGGTTCTGCCGGAGCGTTTTCGTTCGCTCTGCTGCTTCATCTTTTGCTAAGAGAGGAATATAATTCTGTAGCTGATATTATATGATGCAGACTTCGACTGTACCTCCCGCCCCCCCTCCTGCCTCAGCGGACACTTTTAGCCACGCACTGCCCCGCTGTACGGTCTCCCGGGCGGGATAGCTAAGTGTTGCCCCCGGGGTCTGTGAGCTGTCCCTGGGAGACTATAGTAAAAAGCACTGACAGCCTCTGATTATCTCTCTGCCCAAAACAACTTTATCGAGTCTGTGTTTTCAACGTGAGAACATCAGCCATGTCAAAAAATAAGTCCGCAGCCGAGCTGCTAACCGCTCGCCCGGAGCTAACTAGCTCCTTAGCAGCGCATAGATCAAGTATTATGCACTAATAACGTAAATAAAGCAGTAACTATATAAAGCAGCCTTTGAGATGATCACACACTGAGCCGGGCTTGATGCATTTGTGGTTTGTTGCGGACTTTTCATCAACAATGAGCTGTAGGAGATTGTAACAAGCTAACGGGGCTAACCTGGAATTACCATTGTTCACTGGCACAAATAATAGTCCTTTATTGGGAAGTATGGGCTGGATATGTGCTTAAATACTAGGGAGATCCTCACGTAGATCGTGTGTATATCTATAGTTGAAGATCCAGAGGACATGGCAGTAACAAAGAGGGACTAGTTAAAACCAAAACAGCAGTTCTTTTTCAGTCAAGAGCTCCTTCCTACTCTTCAGACCACATTCAAAATCACTCGCCCCTGACGTCTAAATCAATCAGTGGTTTTGTAAAGCCCAATATCACAACAGGAGTCGCCTCACAGGGCTGCACAAACCATTAAGGCAATAAAACAGAACAGAAAAGTCTCCATCGCCTTCAGTCGGAATGCAGTATAACAGCAACAGGAAGTGCGTTAGCCGCTCAGTGGATGACATTATGGGAGAGCAGAACCCCTGAATTCCAATCAGTAAATAGTTTGTATTTTAATAGTTTTATAAAGATTTTTGACATTATTAAACCAAATAAACATATATACTGTTGCGTGTTCTGTAAAGTAGATAATACAGGGCAAATAGACGAGTAGACACATGTTTCGAACACAGTATGGTATATATTATATATATATATATAAACTGTATATATATATTTATTTTTTGCAGTGACATCGAAATCGGTATCAGGAATCGAGATTTATCTTAATATCTTCAGTATTGTAATTGAGTTTGGAGTGTTCCGTGTGTGGCATTAAAACAGACACAATCTTCTGTAATAGTATTGATTGGTACATTGACATGTATGTTTGTGGAGGAGGTCATTTCTCTTTTTTACCCGCGGCCCATGGATCATGGTCACTCTGCAGCTGAGGCGTCTGACATGGTGTGTGTGCTTTTATTACGTGTAACATGTGAACTGGCCTGTCTGAGCTGACCAAAAGTCTTCAGAAACCCTAACTCTGTGTAGGCCAGCGTGATGACAGGAACACCCACGGGTCCGACTCCCGGGACCCCTGGGTGACACGGCTTAGCGCCCCGTCCCGCACTGGTACGACGAGGAGGGACGGGCCTCAAGGTCCCACGACTTCCTGACCCACATTGTGTGCAGTATCTGTGCTCAGGACCCGGGAGCTCCACCCAAAAACACCACTGGCCTCTGACATTCCAGCCGGCATTAGGGCATTAGGCCGTGGGCAGTGGAGCAGAGCGACGGCAGCAGGAGGACGGAGGTCCTGGAGAGTCCACTGGATTTGCTTTAAGGCCAAGGCCAAAACATTGACTTAACCGGAGGATTTTTCTCTGAAATCACTGAAAGTCTGTGCTACTTATTGTCACGATATTAACATTTCTAAATATTATTATCGATTTCTTTGCATTTTCAGATACAGGAATTCAGATTTAAATATTTATATTTTACTAAGTGATAAAACCTACAGTATAAACTATTTACAGACTGGATTTGGCCCATAACCAAACCCAGCATTGTAGAATTGGTTCTTAATGTTTTGCCTGATTCAGTTAAAGCAGTACTAAGTAACTCTTCCCCCTAGAGGCCAGAAGCGCAACTGCAGGTGTCGTAGCAAGTTACGATTTTTTAACTTATTAATTGTCTTGGAGAGTAAATACTATACCGACAGGAAAGGCGAAGGGGGAGAGGGTTACTGTGCATCCAATTTTACAATGGAAATAATTTTTTTCACTCAAACTTTGCTGTAAATACTGTTTAAAGTGACGTTAGCCCACAGTTAGTTTTGCCCGTTAGCATGTTAGCTTCTTCTTCGTGATTACATTAGTGTGTATTGCTTTCTCCGGACCGGTGGCAGTGAAGTTGCAAACATGGTTTTCTGGTCAGAGACACCAGGGGGAGATGAAAGACCCTCCAATCATCCCATAAACACTTGTATTACCCCCACAGGGACTACGGAAAGGATTTATTAAGGTAAACACGTTACTTAGTACTGCTTTAAACAAAATGAACAAAAAATGATCTCCATGTTTGTTTCTCAGTCACTGCTGTCACATTACAGTGCATTCATTCAAAGCACCAAACAATGTTTAAAATTAGCCTCGTGTGTTGGGGTGAGGGGGGGGGCTCGTCCATGGGACAAAGTTTCGAAGGTGACGCAATGTAGGAATGAAACCAACCTGGTCCGCCAAAATGAGGGCAGCTTTAAAGGTGCATTATGCAACTTTTTATGTGTAAAAAAAGTTGATAGTTGTGGGTATTTGACTTTGTATTGACCCAGTGGCTGTTTGAGTGGTCAGCATGGCGCCTTTCCTTTCCATCACAGTGGTCTCTAGGACGCTCCAGGATCAATTGTTTTTAAGGTTTTCACTGCTGACTCTTACTAGAAAACCTACAAAACAATGGGTCGTGGAGAGTTGTAAGGGATGATGGAAAGTAAAGGTGCCATGCTGACCACTCAGGCCACTACATGGTCAAATGTCCACAAATATCAAGTTCTTTCACATAAAAAGTTGCATAATGTACCTTTCAGACAAAAGTGGCTTAATATCCAATGCTAACTCATACATGTAAACAAACGGAGGCGGCTAGGCTAAGCTACGTATAGGAATGAATGGGCCACGCACTTGTTTACTCTACAGTTCCTATCAATATCTATTGCCTCAAGTAAAAGTTTTATAACGCGCTCTGTGCTAAACGTGAGGAAATGACAGAAAGTATCCATACCTGCTCTGATGAATATTTAGCCTCAATACTACTTTCATTATCAATATAGTATCGGGCAATACATTTGTTGACAGCCCTATGATCTTCTGCAATATAATACTCTGGTTAAAGAACTACTGTATCTTCACTAAGGTCATGTTACCTCACAGAAAGTGATCCAGCTTCGTAGTATCAACAAAACCAGAGCTCGCCCTGACCCTGACCCAGAGTTTACTTGATCTCATGCCTGTTGGAGTGTGTTTTCTCCTCTACATCCTCGCACGGTAATGAGGGAAGTTCCTTTGTGTCCATCCTCCAAACAGAGGCTCGAATACTAACGCCAGGTCATTTGAGAGCAGGAATGATCAGAATGAGTCTGCTGATGAAGAATGGACTTAAACGCAGAGGAGTTCTGCACTAGGCACATGTTTGGAGATCAGAAGAGTCAGACGTACAAGGCTAAAGCTGGACTTTGTTTTGTCATATATTTCAGCAGCAGAAACAGCTTTTTTCTGTTTTTTGTGACGATGTTCAGCAACGACAGCTCGTGGAACATTGTGATAGATTGGCTCTAGTTAGGCTGTTTGTTTTAATCTTG
Organism: Gobius niger; assembly: GCF_951799975.1. NCBI lineage: Eukaryota > Metazoa > Chordata > Actinopteri > Gobiiformes > Gobiidae > Gobius > Gobius niger. The sequence continues at coordinate 1,175,898 of NC_136861.1, forward strand.
TTTGTCAGCTTTGAACAGCGAGACACAGGTCCTGCGAATATCTGGCAGCACCGGTTGCCATGACGTCTGATTGAACAATGCCCGCTTATGGGGCAGGATTTTGACAAATATATAATCATAAAAAAAATATCATAAAATAGGCATCTTCACCAAACTCGTTCTTTTGTTCTTTGTTCACATAGGTTTTTTAACAAGCTTGCACTGGACTTTAAAGTGATGGTCTGTAAGTTTGTGAGGAGACATAGAGTGAAATTTGAAACTAAACATTCCCCCCTCTTTAATCTTCTTAAGGTCAGCTCACACTACACGACTTTTATGCCCGATTTTGCTCTAACTCTCAGTCTTCTCGAGTCGCGTCTCGTTGAAGGCAGTCACACAGAGTCGGGTCATGTAGTGTGGGGGGGTCGTGTAGTGTGGGGGGGTCGTGTAGTGTGGGGGGGGTCACGACTGGACTGACGTCGGAATCGTGTAGTGTGGGCGGTGGAAAGACGCGACTAGACTCCAGTCGTAGGAAATCAAACATGTTTGATTTTTAAGCCCGAAACATGGGTGATTTAACCGTCCCAAATGTGAATGACAGAGAGATATAAAGACAGAAAAACACCGCCGTCACTTCTCTGTTAAACCAGCGGCACAAACAGCTCATTTCATGGCCACAGCCCCACACACAAAACAGCACAACTTCATATCACCAAAAGTTCACCACAAACACCTTTTCCAGCTACATTTCAACCACGAACAGAGTGTAGCGGCTCTTACTGAGTTTAGAGACTGTTTAGCTTCACCTCGCCGCTAATGGCGGCTAGCCTCCCCGCTAACGGCAGCTAGCCTCTCGCTTTCTCCGCTCCCCTCTCCCGCTTTCTCCTCCGTCTCCTCCTCCGTCTCCTTTTCTTATTAAATTCACTGAAACACGTCCCGCTTCTTCCTGTCTCCACCTTTTATCTCCATGTGACAGAACTATAGCCCAGTTAAAGCTTGGTAGTAGCAGTAAGCTAGCGCTGCGGTGTTGTGACATTGTTGACACCGTTGACCAATCGGGACACACACGTTATCCCGCGCTCACAAACACAGGCCTGTCTTTGTGGATTTGGGCTCAGTTTTGAAGCCGTAGAGACGACAGACGCGCTGTGTTATAAAACATCAGCTGTTTGTCAGAATCGTGTGTCGCTCTGACGATTCTCAGTCGCTAAGTGTGAACCCCCAGACGTTCTATAATCGACCTGAATCCAGTCGTGTAGTGTGGAGCCCCCAGTCTATATAAAATAGTTTACGACTAAAAAGTCGTGTTGTGTGTGCTGACCTTTAGTTTGCAAAATGAGGAGAGCAGGAGCAGAGTGTTCTGAAGCTCCTCCCTCTCACTCCTGATTGGACCTGACAGGAAAACCTCGTCTCATTGGTCGATGCGGTAGGATACTAGACTCTGAGGGACTTTACAAAAACTAATGTATATATATATTATTACTAACTAACAGGTGGTCGATTTGGAACATGTTATAACATTTGTAAAACATTTAGACTTCCAGACTATCACTTTAACGTGCCGTACACGCTGCATAGAGGATCTCCAGCCTCCCTGATAAATCTGTCCCTACACCCCTCCCCCGTCAGGACGTCCCACCTCCAGTCTGCAGCCCGTGGCCCTCTGCCAGCACCTGCATTCATTACAGAAGACAAGAATTTAACAAGTGGGGCTCTTAAGTCCTCGACAAGTCTGAAGCTGTCAGGCCCCGAACACAAAGTCTGAATGTGCCTCACGCACCAATGAGAGCGCAGCCAAAAGCATTAGAGGGGGGAGAGGGGGGAGAGGGGGGGAGACGTTTGTATAGCACTTTTCACAGACACAAGTCACCCCCAAAATGCTTTATAGTTATTCGTTCACTCCATCCTCAGTGGTGGGGAAAGCCACAACCGCCCTGGGGCAGGCAGAAGTGAACCGGCCTGGCAGTCACGTGGGGGGGGCTCTCAGGTCCAGTCTCTCGGTCCCCATTGTAAACTTTACACTTTAAAGGCGCACTATGCAACTTTTAAGTGAAAAAAAAAAAAAAATCCTAATATTTGTGCTTTCCCACAGTTGACATTATGACGCTCCAAGATCGATCATTTTTAGGGGTTCGTAACAGAAACTGGAGCATCACAGAGGCAACTGTGAGGGAAAGCAAAGGTGCCGAGCTGCACCCATTGTCACTAAACATCGAATATGCACAAATATTACGTGTGGATATAAAATATGTCGATATTTGTGAATGAATGAGGAGGAAAGGATATGTTGTAGCTCCGTGCGGGAAATCTTGCTTTCGTCGTAAAACGTCATAAAATAAGCCTCGCTCAGGGGAAGTTTAGTCTTTGTTATATATATACACTCTGACATGAAAACTAAAGTGTTAAAGGGGGGGTATTATGCAAAATCGACTTTTTCAAGCTTTCCATCATGTTATTCTGTCACTCCCTCATTAAAAACATGGCTGAAGTGTTGCCTTGGCACATTCACGTATTTCTGAGTAATCTGTAAAAACTCTGATGGCGGCCATTTTAGGGATAGGTTTGCCTGAGTCCTCCTAGGAACGCCCCCACCTCCTGGAGACGCCTCCGAGCTTTGGTCACCAGCCGAGTAACCAACCACTGCTCCTCAGCAGAACCCCCTCCCCACTGATGCCACAGACAGCGTGTGGAGGGGGCGTGTCTAAAGGCTCAGAGGTTCTTAAAGAGACAGAGGCCTATTTCAAGACATTCACTACAGCCATTTTGAGAGAGACATTTTATACAAGGCAGTTATTCTAATTTACTGCATTTACAGACCAACAGAAGGTTTGTCTTCATTGTAGTGTGATATAGACTGGTGCTATGGGGCTGAAAAAAGCAGAATACCCCCTCTTTAAGGGAGAAAACTCAAATCAAAAATCTCCATATTGACCACTGCGTGAAAAATGCATGTACTGTATGTACTGTATCTGGATGAGAATCACAAACACAATCAGAGAGTAAAAAGTCCCCACATGATCACGGTCAGAATCCCAAAGTCACAACATCACCACAGGAATCACAGGAATCATGCAGACCAGTGTCAGTCGGATGAAATCACCATCAGTCCAGTTGTTCTATACAAGGCGCAGGCAGACAATCCAAATGTTTCTCTCAATCCGTTGATGGAAAAAGACATATCAAACACATCTGTACACAATACAGAAGGAGGGTCTTCTCCCTGACTGGGCTGAAGAGGCCAGGTCATAAACACAGAGTCCTGAGAGAGAGAGAATATACTGATGGTCCCACTGTAGCGCTGGGCTCTCCCATGCTACATGTTACCGTACTCAGCACCGCCGCACCTAAGCTCATTTCAGAATGGAGTTTTGCTGACCACAGTGTAGCCAAAACTGCTCCCCAGTCCAGACGCAACAAAACATCATGAAAAAACATTCAGACACACGGAACACCAGAATTCACAAGAAACAAAGAAACAAAAACAACTTATATAGAGAGTTATAGAGACGGCAACTCGTCATACAAGGGGGCGTGGCCTGGCCAAGAATCAACCAATCAATCAATCAATGGTTTAGTATCACAACAACACCGAACATTAAGACAATAAAACAGAAGAGTAAATAAGACAATGTAAAGTTCAGCTGAATGAAGTGTCCAGGCAAACGTAAAGTCCTAATAAGCGTCAGCAGCAGGTGATTATCAACATATTTATCATAAATCTGCTTTCATTTGGTTTCATTTCTCCTGCATTTGTTGAGCAAACTGAGGAGTGGACAGGTTTTTGAGAGGCGAGGTTCAAAGTGCCTCATATACTGCAGTCTTCCACTGGCAGAGTAATCTGTTTAATCCACTAATGACATGGTTCCACGCTCACATATTTCATTTGTGAGTTCCGGAATTTGAAGCTCCCAGGAAAGTTATGAACCGGGTCTAAGAAGAGACGAGCAGCGAAAGACGGATGTTTTTGAGATTTGTATAAGATAAAAACACACATTAAAGGATCTGTATCATGGTGTTTTAGCCATTCCAAAGTTAAGTATAGGCATGTATATGATATATTGTACCTCTACCACTATGGAGCACTCATTTTTGTGATAAATATAAGTGTTTTCTGGAGGTAGTTTTCAAACCCGGAAGACACAACGCTTCCATTCAGTTAACTCCGCCCCCTCTCTGCGCACATACAACTTTACCGTAATATAAATAAACAGCAATAAGTGAAGATACTTCACGATGCAGTTATAAGGAGTTGACATCTGCAACACAGCTTCATAAATGGCTAACACGCAAGCTAACACACACGCTAACACACACACTAACACTCAAGCTAACACACACGCTAACACACACGCTAGCACACAAGCTAACACACACGCTAGCACACAAGCTAACACACACGCTAACACACGCGCTAACACACACACTAATACACAAGCTAACACACATGCTAACATGCGTTTGGATTGACTCACCCCTCTGGTCCATCGCTGTTTACATTATGGGACTCGCGTTGGTTATAAAAGTGAATCCACTTTGATTCTGGCGAAGGTTCACCAAACATCCATCAGAGACAGTCACAGAAAAACACTATTTTGGTGAAAGTCACCGAATCCCGGAAAGAAATTCCAACTTCTGGTGAGTGGCCTCTTCTTTAGGAAGGTTGAATGAAGTCTGTCCTCTCGTAGCCAAACGTTCTTCTCTGTGACATTATCGTTAGGTAAGAGAAAAGAACAGGCGTCCAGAGTAGGTTAGAAAGAGCTCCTTCTTCACAACTTCCAGTGCAAACATGACATCTGTGCTGACCATTCTTTCTTCTCCTTTATTTCTTTCTAACAACAGAAATAATGAAAAATCTGTTTTACAAATAAAAAATCAGGCCGTAAGCATAAAATTAAAGGGGCTAGATGCAAGTTAGTCATTTTATACTCACTACTGCCACCTCTGGTCTTATGCGTAGCTGCCTTCTACCTTCTATATTAAGCTCGTGCATGACGGCACTTTGGATCCGAAGTAACACCTGAGTGACAGGGCAGGATTTTAGAGGCAGTTGTGGTGAACAGGTCTGAGCTCATGCTACACATGAGGACATGGAGGAACATGTAGGGGGAGGTTTTAACATTTTTAAACTCTGTATAGTCCCTTTAAGACAGTACAGTCAGTTCCGTTCCGCTCTGACGACACAATAGAGCAACTCAGCGGTTTTCCAGGAGAGGGCGGAGCAGCTTCTCAGAGAGCAGGATTCAGGAGGATTGATTAGATCTGTGTGAAGAAAGCCAAAAAAAGTTGATTTTGCATGATATAGGCCCTTTAGGAGAGAAATAAATGCTTGTATTTGATTCTAATTGTGGAGGATTTCTGGTGACACAGTCTCATGAGGTCTTCACCCCTCCCCTGTCTGACAGTCAGGTCTTCCTCCAACAATAGCTTCAGCGTGAGGTGATGCGGCGCGGCCTTTGGTCAGTGGCACTTTAACAAGCGCAGGGCTGTGATTTGGGCGCCCCAGGAATGCGCTCTTCCAGATGTGTGCCCCCCTCCCCTCGCCGCTCACGCACGTGTCAATGCGCACGCTGTTCGTCTGTCAAAGGCTCTACCTGTGCGGAATGTCGGGGAGGATGGGGCCGGGGACGGGACAAGCTCAGGCGGGACCCCGCGCTGTTTACGCTCCGGCTAATCAAAGCATCACCGGCCACAAGGCGCACTTATCAGGCCATCCACACGGCGTGAATGGGCTTTTACAGTGAGGGGAACAGCAGATGACAGGGGGGCTTTCACCGGGAATCAAAGAACCAGTCCAAGTGTTTCATTACTGTGGAAGAAACTTTCATCTACGGACCCATGTGGGCTGTTGGAACTTCCGAGACCGCTCTGCCCTGTGGGTTTGGAGGCAGCAAGAGGACGGAGTTTGTTTGTTTGAGAGAAGGAAGAGGAACAGATGAAGCAGAGGAGGAGGAGGAGGAGAGGAGAGAGTCAGGCGGAGCAGAGGAGGAAGAGGAGAGGACTCATCCCTCTGATTGTGATGTCCATCCATCTTCTTCCACTTGTTGCCAGGTCGCCACCTTAACATGGTGGGGGGGTTTGAGCACCTGTATGAAGCTGGAGCTCTGGTGTCAGGGCCTTGTTTCCCTGGGAGGGTCTCCCTGGGCAAACAGGTCCTGGGTGACGGGTCAGACAGAGAGCGGCTCAGAAGTAGGTGGACGAGGGGGGATTTATGGCCTTCTGAAGTCAGTTTTGAAGGTGAAGGTTAGTGTTTGCCTCGAGCTTCTATAACATGGACCACCTCACTAACTCAGAGCTTATCTCAGGGGCAGGTCCACACAAGCCCCTCCAGCCCACCAACACTCCTGCCCGCCGTGCCATCCTTGACCCCTTGACCCTCCTCTAAAACAACTCAAACTTATCATGAGCGTGTACTTGACTTTATTTACATGTCCAGAGCCCCCAAAAAGCATTTAGAATGTGGCTCAAGCTTATGTAGAAACCAGAAATCCTTCAACGTTCTCTCCCCAAACCAATGAACAGGAAAGTCAGGCACAATGCTAACACATGGGGAGGTCTGCTTTGTCCTTCTCATGGTATTTCAATCATTTCTGTGGTTTCTTGATCACCACCTGAACCACAACGAAGCTTCCTGTAGTGCGTGGTACCAGGACGTTTGTAGCACGGTGAATCGTCTACTTCTTTTATTTAGAACTACGCAAATTGGGATCGAACATTCATTTCAACTCGTTTATACTGAGTCCGGTTGGGAGACGAGAGCAAAATGCCCAAACTGCCAAAAACAGAGGCGAAGCAGCAGCTGGATTTGGCAGCGGAGGAGGATTACGTGAGCCTTAGTCGAGTTGGTGAATTAATGGAACAACAAAAGGATTTGTTCAAGGAGCTTCTCCATCAACAACAAGAGAACTTTAAGGGATTCATACAGATCATGGTGGAGTCTACACACTCGCGTATGGACCTGCTATAACAAGGGACGTTCAGGAGCTCAAAACGAGCCTGCAGTTTACGGAAGGTGAGGTGGACAATCTTCAGGAGGAGAGCACAAAACTCACAGAACGCAGTAGCATATTACAAGCCGATGTATACAAGGTTTGTGATAGTTTGCTTACTATGACGGATATAATGGAGTACCTGGAGGGGCAGAGCAGGAGAAACAACTTGGTCTTCGAGGGAGTGATCGAATCGCCGGGGGAGACCTGGGCCGACGTGGAGGAGAAAGTGAAACAACTGCTCAAAGTGAAGCTCCAGCTGCAGCACACGGTGGAGGTGGGAAGGGCGCACCGCGTGGGGAAACCAGACGGCGGGGGGGTCCGGCCCAGAGCCATCATCGCCAGGCTACTGCGCTGGAAGGACCGTGAAGCTATTCTGCAGAGGGCAAAACGTCTAAAGGGATCTAAAATAAATGAAGACTACACGGACCATGTCAAAAGGAAGCGAAGAGAATGGATGCCGGAGTTGAAGCGGCACGAGAAAGGGGAGATATTGCCTTCTTGCGCTATGACAAACTAATAGTTCATCCGCGCACCAGCACACCAAACCCAGTATAAACATCTGAATAACGAGTCTGGTACGTTGAATCACACCATTGCACATGGCACTTAACACATCTATCTTAGGAAGCCCCGATCTGGAGCTCTCACTAAGGAGATTTACTGAAACAAACCTGGATTACAATTTCCACAATATAATTCACAGAAGATTGAGGTGAAAATAACTTTTACATGAGATCTATCAATGACTGTCAGTATTACGCAGAGGATGTTTACAATGGAAAATGTAGGAACGTGAAGGCCTTTTCTGTAATCCACTTTAATAGTCGAAGCCTTTATGCGAACTTTGACCACATCAAGAGCTACTTAAATCAGTTTTCAAAACCTGAAACAGAAAAACAGAAACATGGATTCATGACGACAGGGAAATGGAGTTTTCTATTGAAGGTTATGAGTTTACAAGCCTGAACAGAATAAATAAGCATGGTGGGGGCGTAGCTATGTTTATAGACTCAAATCATAAGTACACAGTGATTGAAAATAACACTATGGTGGTTGATGATGTCTTTGAATGCCTGACTGTCCAAATTGCAAGGGAAAAAAAGAAAAATATCATTGTAAGTTGTATTTATAGAACACCTGGGTCTAATATAGAGGTTGTTTCTAATTGGATGGAGGAGCACTTTTCTAACTCCAATCATAAAGTCATGTTTGTGGGGGTTATTTTAACATCGATCTGTTAAACCCAAATAACCATAAAAAGACGAATTTATCAACACTTTATAGTGTAGTATAGTATAGTATAGTGTAGTGTAGTGTAGTGTAGTGTAGTGTAGTGTAGTGTAGTGTAGTGTAGTGTAGTGTAGTGCAGTGCAGTGCAGTGCAGTGCAGTGCAGTGCAGTGCAGTGCAGTGCAGTGCAGTGCAGTATAGTATAGTATAGTATAGTATAGTATAGTATAGTATAGTATAGTATAGTATAGTATAGAGTATAGGTCTGGTTCCCCTAATTACCAAACCGAGTAGAATCACATCTCACAGTGCCACTTTCATTGATAATATTTTTTCTAATGAAATAGAAAGTGATACAGTCAGAAGACTAATGATAAATGATATTAGTGATCACCTTCCAGTATTTGTATTGTACAAAAAGAAAACTTGTATTGGTTTAGAAGAGTACAAACAGAGATAACTATTGATGCATTCAAAAAGGAGTATTATATACTCTGAGAATGACACCAATAAGGCACTGTGGTTTGGGCTAGTACTTACAAAAACACAGTAAAACCAATAGTATTACTGCAAAAAAGAGCTGTCAGAGTAATTCATAAAGTTGGGTTTCATGAAGGATCATGGATCATGATGTTTTGTGACATTGTTGAGTTCCAAACTGTACAGATGTTATACAGAGCAAGGTACAAACTGTACAGATGTTATACAGAGCAAGATACAAACTGTACAGATGTTATACAGAGCAAGATACAAACTGTACAGATGTTATACAGAGCAAGGTACAAACTGTACAGATGTTATACAGAGCAAGATACAAACTGTACAGATGTTATACAGAGCAAGGTACAAACTGTACAGATGTTATACAGAGCAAGGTACAAACTGTACAGATGTTATACAGAGCAAGATACAAACTGTACAGATGTTATACAGAGCAAGGTACAAACTGTACAGATGTTATACAGAGCAAGATACAAACTGTACAGATGTTATACAGAGCAAGGTACAAACTGTACAGATGTTATACAGAGCAAGATACAAACTGTACAGATGTTATACAGAGCAAGGTACAAACTGTACAGATGTTATACAGAGCAAGATACAAACTGTACAGATGTTATACAGAGCAAGGTACAAACTGTACAGATGTTATACAGAGCAAGATACAAACTGTACAGATGTTATACAGAGCAAGATACAAACTGTACAGATGTTATACAGAGCAAGGTACAAACTGTACAGATGTTATACAGAGCAAGGTACAAACTGTACAGATGTTATACAGAGCAAGATACAAACTGTACAGATGTTATACAGAGCAAGATACAAACTGTACAGATGTTATACAGAGCAAGATACAAACTGTACAGATGTTATACAGAGCAAGGTACAAACTGTACAGATGTTATACAGAGCAAGATACAAACTGTACAGATGTTATACAGAGCAAGGTACAAACTGTACAGATGTTATACAGAGCAAGATACAAACTGTACAGATGTTTTACAGAGCAAGATACAAACTGTACAGATGTTATACAGAGCAAGGTACAAACTGTACAGATGTTATACAGAGCAAGGTACAAACTGTACAGATGTTATACAGAGCAAGGTACAAACTGTACAGATGTTATACAGAGCAAGATACAAACTGTACAGATGTTATACAGAGCAAGGTACAAACTGTACAGATGTTATACAGAGCAAGATACAAACTGTACAGATGTTATACAGAGCAAGGTACAAACTGTACAGATGTTATACAGAGCAAGATACAAACTGTACAGATGTTATACAGAGCAAGGTACAAACTGTACAGATGTTATACAGAGCAAGATACAAACTGTACAGATGTTATACAGAGCAAGATACAAACTGTACAGATGTTATACAGAGCAAGATACAAACTGTACAGATGTTATACAGAGCAAGGTACAAACTGTACAGATGTTATACAGAGCAAGGTACAAACTGTACAGATGTTATACAGAGCAAGATACAAACTGTACAGATGTTATACAGAGCAAGATACAAACTGTACAGATGTTATACAGAGCAAGATACAAACTGTACAGATGTTATACAGAGCAAGGTACAAACTGTACAGATGTTATACAGAGCAAGATACAAACTGTACAGATGTTATACAGAGCAAGGTACAAACTGTACAGATGTTATACAGAGCAAGATACAAACTGTACAGATGTTTTACAGAGCAAGATACAAACTGCTACCAGGCCAAATACAAAGAAGGTTCCATGAACGCACTGGTTTTTATGATGTTTTATTACGTGAAGATTTAAACTTTAGGATTCAGAAACAGCTCAACTTTGAAAAGCTTCAGCCCTACAGTTAAAGGTGCAATTGTGGAATAATTTGGAGATGGAAATGAAACAATGTCCAAACATCAACCTGGGGGGGGGTTGTTGATGTGGAGCTACTGCCCTCTTCAACTGGCCCGCTCTACACCCGGCTTTTTAACGCACCACTCGATGTAGAGGTTACATCATACACTGTACATAATAAAACATATATAAATAAGAATAATGCAATAAAAATGCACATAGATTTACATTGTGTTTGAGCCTGGTAATGACAACTGGAGCAACAAGAACACGGACTATAATACGTGTTTTAATGTCCCCTTATGTCATGAAAACTAGTGAGTCTGGCTGATATTTGGCATTGGAACCTGAAAGAAATATATGAATGGTCGCTTTGTTACTTGCTTTGTAGGGATCTTGCAGGAAACAAGACCGTTCTTGTAATAGTGTTTGGTTCTGTTATTATGTGAACAGTTCAAACAGTGGTTGTGAGTTTGGTTTGTGTCAAAAAGCTGTTCTTGTTGTTGTTTTGTTTACATTGTGTTTACATTACTGTGAGAAATGAAAAGTTTTATCATTTTGAGTTGGGGGGAGGCGCTCATAAGCTTTTGCTTCAGCCTACTCCTTTTGAGCAAAGTGTATGCTCAAATAAAGAAATAAATATCACCAAATTCTTACAAGCTGACGGTGAGCACGCTTTGGCCCAGGGTCGAGACCTGGCACTGGGCAGGAAACGCCAGTGGAAGAGGGCCAAAGGTGAACTACAGTCATACTGAGTGTACTTCCCTGCCCTGTCCCAAACCGTTTCTTCACGTCCACATCTCTGGGGACATTATTGGACCACCTACCCCCCGCTCTCAGTGGAGCTTCCTCAGTCCCACGCACAGCTCGCTTGGGCACAAAGCCACACAGTGTCATGTTGCCGCCCGCACCGGTAACATTTGCCTCAGTGCTGTCCTGCGGCCGCTCCAGCTCAATGCAGGCTTTGTTCCAGGGACTGTCTTCTCACACAGACATGTCCTCCCCCGTCCCGGCACAGAGAGAGCTCAGCATTCATTTCATAAACCAATGCAGTTTGGCAGAATTTTTGTCGAAGTGATGAAAACGATCAAATCTGTAACAAGCAGCAGTATGTGGCGATTCTAGGACAAAACAAGATCTAAGCTGCCAAACTGAGCCCAAACCACTGCATTAAAGCACTGCATCCTTTTCTAAATGTGACTTATTTAGATTAAAGGTATACAGGAGGATTTTCCCGAATTTTAGGAAAGAACCGCCCTCTCCACTTTAAAAAAAAAAAATGCTTATGCGCAACGCTCTACCTGCCTCCGAGGAGGAAGAATCTCCCAAAAACACTCTGGTCTTGTTTCTCTTCTGAAGCCTTTCTCTTCTTCTCATACACTTCGAAGACACTTTTTCTCTTGCCCCTCTGCCATTTTCAAACGACTCGGTGCTTCTGCAGCAGCAATGAACGGCTAACAGCGTAACTCACATAGGCCTGAAAGTGCACATGCGCAGAAATAAACAAGGGACGAGCGCGCACGACGGCCTTACGTAGGCAAATCACCAGAATGATTGACAATTAGGAGGACCAATCGTCTTGATGATCCACCCGGAAATACAACATCCTCTGCTATACCTTTAAGGAATAAGTGTGTTTTCTTCCCAGTGATGCAACAATTTTTCTGCAATTCATGCAGTTCTTATATTTGAAGAGTTTCTAGGCTAGTGCAAGGCTAGTGCATGTCTATGGTATCAGCTAGCCTGCATTAAAAACAGTGTGACCCGCTCCACAGAGCACCTGAGGCAAATCACTTATAACACCAGACTAACCATATACATGTCTGTGTCCATAGAGTCATGTTTGGAATATAACTGACCTGCATCACATGAATTACCGCATTTTGAGGGACTATTTTCTCGCAGATCACTCCGCCGCTGTGTAGCTTATACAACCACGAAGCTGATGCTGCTCAGATATAAGGTCTTTTAAATGCAAAATGGTTAAAATGACTCTATGGACACAGACATTTATATGGTTAGTCTGGTGTTATAAGTGATTTGCCTCAGGTGCTCTGTGGAGCGGGTCACACTGTTTTTAAGGCAGGCTAGCAGAAATATGCTAGCCTTGCACTAGCTTAGCGCCACGTAACTCTTCAAACATAAGAACTGCAAAAAATATCTCCAGAAATCAGCAACACTCTGGATAACTAAGGAAATGAGGCCCTATGTCAAAAATCCTGAAATATCCCTTTAAGACATATTTGACCTTTCAGTGACCCAGAGGATGTTTGGGTTGTTAGCGCCTTCACTTACCATCCCCATGGCCTGTAGGTCGCTCCAGGATCAAAAGTGTTTTTTTTAAGTTTTCACTTGAACCGTATCTATGGTTACATATGCATTCCATACAACCTACCAGAAACCCTAAAAAACCTGAAATGAAACTGGTCCTGTAGCATCATAGGAGCCACCAGGATGGGAAGTGAAGGTGCTAATGCATGCGGCCCTTCAGCCTCATCGTAGTGGCTCATGTCTTCAGGTCCTGGTAAAGGAGTTTGCTTCTTGTAGTGTGATCTATGGAGCAGGGGCGGAGCAGGGGCGGAGCAGGGGCGGAGCAGGGGCGGAGCAGGGGCGGAGCGGAGAAAGTCGGGGGTTGGGGGAGGCACAACACCTGGTGCCCCATTTACAGTGTTAGAATATCTGAATGACTTTGATAGATTGCAGTATCAAAGCAGCTACAAATATTACATCTAAAATGCAACAGAATGCTGGAAGTATTTATTACTTAAAAATAACAAAACATAATTCATCATTTGAATAAATATTGTAAATTTACTTGCATATATTTCTAAACAGATCAACAATAATATTTATCAGTCTGTTGGGTCGTTTGATGTTAAAACTATTGCGGCTCTTTGAGACTTTCATTTGGTTTGAAATGGTCTGAATGAGGACATGGCTGGAACATGTAGGTTGAGGAAAATACTTCATTGTCAAACATTGTGTGTGTGTGTGTGCGTGCGTGTGTGTGCGTGTGTGTGTGTGTGTGTGTGTGTCACATCCTCACTCCTCTCCTCGCACACAGTCTTCTGTTGACCAGCATCAGAACCAGGAGCAGCCCCCCCCCCTGACGGGAAAGTACAGTGGACCTCTGACCCAGAGGGGCTGACATGAGTAGTGTTTTTATTTATCTGACCTCGTGGGCCTCAAAGAGCTTAACATCAGAGACGCGCTCACCCCCCCACACACAAACACTGGCACATTCCACAGGACCCCCCACCCTCTCGTTACCCACGTTATATTTACATGACTTCTTCTTTTCTTTTGTTTCCTTGGTTGATCAGACACTGTTCCTGTTTGTCTTCACACCGCACTCTATTTTCTTACTGCCTCTTTTTCTCAGAAGCACATTCTGCTGTAGAAACAACACTTCACCTGCCAATGCTTAAACACGGTTTCTTCAATGTGTTTTCACATGAGACTGAAATGACCAATGCATAAAGATGAGGAAACATTTTCATCAGATATCATTCAGATATTCAATCAGATCATGGCAGGAAAACATACTGGACTGGGTCTCGATTTCAGTGTCTGATAGTGAAGCGATACCAGTTTTTATCATTCCAAATCAACCATGTTATAATGTTCTTCTGTGGACGATTCATTCACACAGTTTTGAGTAATCGTTTGTTCTTCTGCTGCTGTTGCTCTGAGTCTATACCATTATTGTACCCGGGGCCCTGACCCTGCTCATGACAGCATTTAAGGATGGGTCAAATGCAGACCACACATTTCCCTTCAGGCAGTGGTGGGACGTTCAGGGTCAGCAGGGCCTTCTCTGCTCGTCCTGGCCAAATGAAGAAAAAAAACAAAGGAATATGTTTTAAAGGATCTGGATCCTGCTATTTAATCAATACCAAAGTAAACTATAGGCATTTATATGATATATTGTACCTCTACCATTATGGAGAACTATTTTTTGTGATAAATATAAGTATTTTATGGTGGTATTTTGCAAACCTGGAAGACAAGACGCTTTGATTCAGTTAGCTCCGCCCCCTCTCCCAGAGCTAATCCGCCCATGCAACATTAGCAGTAAAATAAATGTAATATCACAGCAATAAGTGAAGTTACTTCACAATAAGGAGTCGACATCTGCAACACAGCTTCATAAATGGCTAACACACAAGCTAACACACAAGCTAACACACACGCTAACACACAAGCTAACACACAACCTAACACACACGCTAACACACAAGCTAACACACAAGCTAACACACATGCTAACACACACACGCTAACACACACGCTAACACACACACACGCCAACACACACACACGCTAACACGCTAACACACACACACACACACACACACACGCTAACACGCTAACACACACGCTAACACACACACAAGCTAACACACAAGTTAACACACACGCTAACACGCTAACACACACGCTAACACACACACAAGTTAACACACATGCTAACACACACACACACACGCTAACACACACGCTAACACACACGCTTGCACATAAGCTAACATGTGTTTTGATTGACTCACCGCTCTGTCCTGGCCGCTCCTTTGGGTTTTTATATTATGGGATTTGTGTTGGTTATAAAAGTTGATTGTGGCGAAGGTTCACCAAACACAAATGATCTGGTCTAAGCTCAGGTAAGAACATATCTCAGGATGTAAAAACGGTGGCCTGTTCCTTTAAGGCCATGGTCCAGGTGTTGGTGAAATCAGCTGGTGTTTGGTGCCATGGTCATTGGTCATGCTTTGGTGTGATCCCTGCATGTGTTGACGTTCCTCCTCTGTGCCGCAGCTCTGAAGAGGTCCTTCGACATTGACGATGAAGAGGACATCCCCGCCTTCTCCTCGCCCTCCCCGACGCGCTCCCCGCGGCCCCCGGCCTCGCCCCACTTCTACCTGAACCGCTCCAAACCGGCGGTCCACCCGTCCTCCACCCGCTCCTACAGCACCTCCTCCGCCTACCCGCCCTCGCACCTGAGCCCGCCCACAGACCGGCCCCGCGCCGTGGTCACCAGCCTGTCCTTCAACAAGGGGAGCAGCGCCACCAGCAGCAGCAGCAGCAGCAGCAGCAGGGCCCACCAGAACAACGGCAGCTCCTGTGTGACCCGGGCCGCCTCCTTCCAGAGCCGGTACAGATCACATGATCCAGTTTAGAAACGCTACAACACAGGTGGACACTCATGTGTAGAGGTGGCAGAACATGGGACATAGGAAAAACAACTGGGGGAGTGTTGCTGATCTGTTCAGGACATGAACAACTCCTTTAAGTTTGTCTCTCTCTTCCTTTCTCTCTTTCTCTCTCTCTCTCTTCCTCTCTCATTCTTTTTCTCTCTGTCTTTGTATCTATCTCTCGTTCTTTCTCTCTCTTGTTCTTTCTCTCTCTGTCTTTCTCTCTTTCTGAAAAAAAATTAAAAAGGGCTCATGGGTGAGACTCGGCTCTCATTGTTCACTTAAAAAAGCCAGCTCTTTGTACCGACTAGTGCGCAACCGACCCATCACTACAACCAACCACTCCTGCCTTTATCTAACCACCCCTGCCTTCACCCAACCACCCCTGCCTTCACCTAACCACTCCTGCCTTCACCTAACCACTCCTGCCTTCACCTAACCACCCCTGCCTTCACCTAACCACTCCTGCCTTCACCTAACCACCCCTGCCTTCACCTAACCACCCCTGCCTTCACCTAACCACCCCTGCCTTCACCTAACCACCCCTGCCTTCACCTAACCACCCCTGTCACTGACACTGTCCAGTTCCTCTGACACTGTCCAGGGTCCGACTGGTCAGGGTGGGTTTCCTCCATGTTCTCTGGTTTCATACATCAACCCAAAACACGCACCATAGGCGTAAACCTCCACCTAGATACTCTTTGCATGAACCTAGCCCAACATCTGGAGATGGGCGCTCCTTGGTCAGCGAGCGCTCGTCCTGGTTGCCTCAGTAGCTTAGGGACAGTTCAAACCCTTGCTTCCTGGATATTATCTTCCTTTAATGAATCTTCTCATATGTTCCACTTGTTTCCAAACCACAGATTCAGTCCCAACGGCTTCTCTACCATGTTCGGGGCGGGAAGCGACAACGACAGCCTGTACAGCTCCACGTCCAGCCTGGAGTATTCTGCGGGTGGCCCCAGGCTGCTGTCCCACCCCAGCCCGCGCAGCCCCGACGAGAACCCGCCGTCTCTCCAGCAGAGTCTCGACGCCAACTTCAACCAGCGGAAGTTTTCTCCCGTGTCAGAGCCGCGGGACTTCAGCTCCAGACCCCTTCAGGACCCCCACAGCCCCAACGGGGACAGAGGGGGCGCTGTGGGGAGGAGCGGCGGTGGGGGAAGCCACTCTCCTGGATTCAAGTTTGCTAATGCTAATGTTATAGCTAACGCTAACTGGAACGGTCGACTCCAAAATGCCAGTTCTTTTGGAGAAGACCATCGCGCCTTCCACAACCACAGCCCTAAACCAGCCGCTGTGACCGGCCAGCGGAAGCCGCCCCAGCTCCACAAGTTCCCCCTGGACCTGGATAACATAGTGACCGCACCCTTCGAGGACCCCTCGCCAAGAGCACCGGCCCCCCCACGCTCTCCCAGCTCCTCCGCGTCCCTGAGCAGCCTGGACAGCTCGGACACCCCGCCGGGCCCCCAGCGCGTCCCCCGGGTCAGCCCCTGCCCTGTGCCCCTGTCGCCCGCTCAGACGCCCCGCCTGGAAGTCCTCTCGGGGCCGCTGGTGGGACAGCTGCAGGGATCTTGGGCAGGGGGCGTGGAGGAGGAGCTCGGGGACAGCGTGGGGTCCATTCTCCAGAGGATCGCGTCGTTCTCCCAGCCTGCGCTCCATCACACCAGCACCAACGGGACGGCCCCTCCGCTCGGAGCCGCGGGGCATCGCAAAGGTAGGACACGCCTTCTACAGTCGTCTTCATCAAACATGACAAGGACTGGACCATTCTGCACACACTCACGCTTGGATGAGCTCGCTGCAGTAACATGGCTGGATTTACTTTGGAGAACACACACGGGGTCAGGCGGGGCTACGTCTTGCTGACCAATCACATGCCACGGCTGCAGCCAAGGAACTGTCAAACTGATCCAGGGACAGTCTCTCCTTCTGACAGCAGATATTACACCTACGTGAATACGGAGGATAAGTCTGACCCCAGATCAGTGTGAAAGTTCTTACCTGAGCTTAGACGAGTTGATCTGTACCTGTCTGCTCTTTGTGCTCGTGGAAGAGTGTGGTCACTTCCAACTTCACCCCGTTTGGAGCTATAGGAATACATTGGGAGAGACCAAATGCTAGCAACATCTTTGGTCTGTT
Organism: Gobius niger; assembly: GCF_951799975.1. Classification (NCBI taxonomy): domain Eukaryota; kingdom Metazoa; phylum Chordata; class Actinopteri; order Gobiiformes; family Gobiidae; genus Gobius; species Gobius niger. The sequence goes on from NC_136861.1 coordinate 1,193,769, forward strand.
TGCGTGACTGAGGGCACGCACAAAGACCAGACAGGTACGCATCAACTCATCTACGCTCAGGCAAGAACATATCTCAGTATGGAACAATGGTGGCCCGTTCCTTTAAAAGCCCTGTGCCTCATTTGAACCTTGTTAGTCCAAATCTGATGAAAAGAACGACGGGAGGGGAATCTTTTTTGTTTAGTGCTTTTCACATGAAAACAAGTCGCCCAAAGTGCTTCACACAGAGCGGGAAGGGAAGTTTCACTCACTCCATTCTTAGTGGTGGTAAGCCACATCTGTAGCCACAACAGCCCTGGGGCAGACATCTGTTCACCACCAACCACTCTCTCACACCATCACAGGCCCTCCTCAGCTTCATCTAAGCAACACACTGTGGCACAGCGGCTAGCACTTCACAGCAAGAAGGTCCCGGGTTCCATTCCCACCTGGACAGGGCCTTTCATGTTCTCCTCATGTCTGCATAGCTTTCGTCTGGGTTTCCCCTACCACTAATATCATTCATCCTGGCCTATTGTACATGTTTTGTGTGCATGAGTGAATGAATGAATGAATGAATGAATGGTAATCAGAGGGACCGTTGGTGCAGATGTGCCGTCGTGCCTCTGTCAGTCTGCCCCAGGCTGCAGACATAGCCAACCTCCGCAGTGTGTGGAGTGACTGAGATGGGTGGCATCAGTAGTCCTGAAGGATGGGTGTGTCTCCTTAGGGTGGGGCACTAAAGTCTGGTTGGCATGGCAGTGAGATCAGGACAAGTTTGAAAGACTCCAAGTAAAAAGTGAACACTGTGCTCCACCGCATGTTTATGTTACAAATATTTCAATGAGTGTGATACAGAGCAGATGTATTAAGATAGGCAGCATTTTATCTCCCCAGATTATTGCCATTCATTTCACAATTGCGATGCAGTAGTTTTAAACATGACAAAGAATGTGACAGAAGGGTGGAAAGATGGCGATGGGACAAAGCTGGGGAGTGGAGAAACATCCCGCTCACCTCTCAACACTTCGGCTAAAGTCCTTATCTCTTTTTGTGGTGGAGATTGTTTTGGAAGGGTCACAGCCTGGGCATTTCCTCTGCACATTTCCTGGAGCTGTGCCTAGCGACCTCTCTGTTACTGACTGTCGTTGCCGAACGCGTATTATTGAGTGGTGTCCTTAATAATTAACCCGTGGACATAAGCCTTTAACAAGCCTTTAACAAACACATGCATTGAGACAGCTCAGGTGACGAGCGCCTGCTTATATACGGACTCACACCCCCACTTTCCCACTGGCTTGTGCAGAGCGTCGCAGGGCCATAGTCAGTGTGTGTAGAGCATCATCGCACATGAACCACACATAGGAACAACAATGGGCTAAACACTATTTACTACATGTACTACAGTTTAACAAAAATCAATTCTTTCTAATGTATTTGTTGTGTACAGACATGCTTTGGGGGCGGGACCACATATTGAGGTACTGCAACTGCAATTACATGCGCATGGCCATATTAGCACCGACAACAGCGCCCTATGTTACTCCTCTTTTAACCCGAACACTTTGTCATGTAAATGGATGATCTGGATTATCCCTGTGGAAAGGAACCTTCATTTGTGTTCTGCGCATGTTCCATCCGCAATGAATCTTGGTCTTTTGAGAACAGGAAGTACTTGTATGCACTGTCTGTGTCTGGCGTGCAGAAATACACAAGAAGCATGAACTTTCATCCATCCATTTTCTCACGCTTTGTCTGGGGCCAGGTTGTGGAGGCAGCAGTCTCAGCAGAGATGCCCAGAATTCCCGTTCCACGCACACCTCCTCCGGCTGTTCCTGAGGTGACACCAGGCCAGCTCGGAGACATAGTCCCACCAGCGTGTCCTGGGCCTTCCACGAGGTCTTATCCCCCTAGGACATGCCTGGAACACCTCCCGCAGGAGGCGACCAGGAGGCGTCTGGAACAGATGCCCGAGCCACCTCAGCTGCTCCTTTTGACGTGAAGGAGCAGCGACTCTACTCCGAGCTCCTCCCGGGTAACTGAGCTCCTCACCCGATCTCGGAGGGTGCGCCCAGACACCCTGCGAAGGAAACTCATTTCGGCCGCTTGTATTCGCGATCTTGTCCTTTCGGTCATTACCCAAATCTCATGACCATAGGTGAGGGTGGGAACGTAGAGCGATCAGGGAGCGCATAGGGAGCGCATAGGGACCTTGCGGGGCGCTCCGACCTGTGTGATCTTTTGTGGGTGTTAAGAAATCTGAGCTCAAGACGTGGGCCAAGAAACAGTGTTGTTGTTGCCTACTATGAGCACTGACAGATCACTACAATGTTCTTGTTTGGTTGTTGATTGACATCCAAATATCCAATGGATTCGTTTGTTTTTCTATATGCTCTTATTTTTAAAAAGTGGTGGCTGCAAACTCTCCTGTGAGAGATAAAGTTTTCTGAATCTTGTGTATGTCCGGTCGGCTGCACAGCAGACATTGACGGTGCAACACAAATGAATGTTCCTCACCATGGGGATCTGTGTTTACATGACGCACTATTCAGGTTAGAAGAAAAACCCAGGGCTCATATGGCCGTGCACAACAAGGATAGTGCTAATATTCCGCTTATGAAAGGGTTATTGACTGCTTGTAAGCGGCGTATGTGTGGACCAACCTTATTTACATGTGTTTTAACTTTGTGATGAACATATTTCACACCCTCAGACGGACAGACTGTTTAACTTATACGGACAGTGGCTCAGGCGGTAGAGCAGGGGTCCTCAAACTTTTTATTCTTTGGGGGCCACATTATCGTTCCTGACTGTGATGGGGGGCCAGGCCGGGCCGGGTTGGCTATAACATAGAATTGTATGACCCAGACCAAAATGCAGTAGGCCTCATTGTAGAGACGACTCGCCTGCACAGTCGTTTGTTTCGCTGTAGTGGTTTCCAAAAATAGTAATCAAGTAATCAACACTTTGTTTTAATTTGAAATACCACAGGTATTCCATTTATTTTGATTTTCAAATAAAACATGATTGCGTAATGTGACCAAAGTAATAACTGTTTACACTTGTATTGCACTTTACAAGCCTGTTCACAAGTTTCTCAAAGTACTGTCGTCATTATTCATTCCCTCCACACTCTGTGGTTAAGCTTCATTTACCACGTGGCTATAATGTGTTGTTTATATCCTGATCCCTTTTTATGTCAGTGCCCTCTGCTGGACACGTGTGGAACTTTTTTTATTTATTTAAGTTGCCCCCTAGTGGCTGGAATCAGTATACTGGTTATTTAAAATCATAACTCTGGGCTGGAGACTTTTTTTTAAATACTCAGGGATTTGTGCTCTACAAAACACTTCACATCCCCTAATATTAAGTTTTGTCATCTTTGCTCTTTTTCAGTCTGTGAAAACCAGAAAGCAATTCATAGCTTACTAAATACTATTTCAATAATCAATTAGGTGTTTCAGCCCTAGATGTCAACCCAAGTTTTAAAGCAGTACTAAGTAACTCATGCCCCTAGAGGCCATAAGAGCCACTGCAGGTGTCGTAGCATGTTAAGTTTTTTTACTCATTAATTGTCTGTGAGAGTAAATACTACACTGACAGAAAAGTCGAAGGCACAGAGGGATATTGTTCATCCAATTACACAATGGAGATCATTTTTTTCACTCAGACTTGGCTGTAAATACTGTTTAAAGTGACGCTAGCCCGCAGTTAGCTTTGCCTGTTAGCTTCTTCTTCGTGATTCCATTAGTGTGAATTGGTGCTCCGGGTCGGAGCAGGAAAAGCTGTATGTGTGGTTGTCTGTCCAGAGACACCAGGCAGAGATGAAAGACCCCCCAATCATCCCATTAATTGTACTACCCCCAGAGGGACGACGGAAAGGATTTATTAAGGTAAACAAGTTACTTAGTCCTGCTAGATCCAAAACAACTACCCAGGGCAGCTAAACAGTCGATCTCCCATACTGAACTTTAGTTTGGTTTGTCAGAAAGGGCTGTGCCCCTGTACCGTACAGAAGTTAATGTTGTTTTGATCAGAACAGGGTGGGAGTGGACGCTCGGGTGGAGGTTGCTATAGGCTGTAGGAGGTGTGTTTGAAGTGCGGTGAATGGGTTAGTGCTGTTTACTCTGCGCTGGGGCCGGGGTGCAAAGGTCAGACTGGGAGCAGCTCACTTCCCGAGTGGGCCAGTGGATCATAGAGGACATTAGGGATGCGCGATAATATCGGCCGGCGATAATTATCAGCATTTTGGCGCCATCCCCGATAAAGCCGATTTTAAAAAATTCGGCCGATAATTAGTCAGGATAATTATAAGCTCAAATTACATTGAATCTGCGGCTCCAGCTCGCTGCTTTTCTCTCGGAGGCGCTGCCCCGCACGTCCAGCAGCCCGGAGCTGCTGCAGACTCAGGACAGCACGTTTACAGGAGCAGATATACGCTCTCCACGGCCGACTTCTGCACAGTTGTAGCTAAAAACACGACGAGTATTCCAGAGAAACAGCTGTGCAGGCGCTCTCCGTGAAGGAAGAGCTTTTAGACTTTTTACATCGAAGTCACTTCAACATTGGCACCGCAACAAAATGAGAAAAAGACGAGGAAATGCGAACCTCTGACCCGCTCAAGTGAGTTACTGGAACAGAGCGAGGTCTAAAAACACATGTATTATCTTCGTATTTCTGATAAAATAAAGACAATAGCCCCGCGATTCAAGCGCTATGAACGAGAGAAGTTTACATTGATGAAATGAGCCGCGCTGCATGTCACAAATGCATAAATGAGCCGAATGCAGGAGAGAGTCTTGTTTTTGTGCTGTAGTATCGTATTATTAGTCAGAATCTGTCACAGATTTGGCATCACTTCTCTCTCATGTCAGAGACACCATAGACTCAGTGAAATACTACAATACTGTCTATATTCCAGTATTGTAAATAAGAATTCATAAGTATGATAAAAAAAAACAAAAAAAATACTAGGAATGAAGTAGTTTTTTTTTATAAGATGTGACACAGATGAACAGAGACAGACCTGCTCAGATGATGGAACTGAAAAAAAACAGAGCTTTAGAAAAAGGTGGAGACCCATTTTGTCCCAAAATAAAGTGCAAATATATATACATAATTATCGGTGTCATTATCGGTTATCGGTATCGGGACATGAGGAATTATCAGTTATCGGTTCAAATCTGCATTATCGTGCATCACTAGAGGACATCCATTTGAAAACCCACACATCTACGTTCACTGAAATGGAGATTGTTCTGATCTCCATGAAAGAAGTTCCTCTTGTGTCAGTATTAGCTGCAAAGCTAGTTTTCAACTGTTGTCCCTGGGCAACGTGTATAACGCCAACAACAATTACAAAACATGAAACAATGTTGAGGCTACATACATAACAAATGTTGATACAATTCATACATGAGCCCCCTTTACCTGCAAGGATTGTCAAGATATGTTAAAGGTGATATTGAAAATAGTAGTATAGTAGTCATAGTAAAAAAAAAAGACAAACCTCTCCCTGGCTGTGCGGCTCCCTGGTCTTTCCCACGCTTATTCATTCACAAATACTGACATGTTCGGTATCCACGTGTGGCATGAAAGGCTGAGACCGAGATGACGCTGTTATCCAAATATGGTCATTTCCTTTGTGAGAAACAGCAGTGGCTAAGGCCCTGTCTATACGAAGTCAAGCTGAGGACCAAACGCAAAGATATTTGATCAGTCCAGTGTATCGTCCATGCGAGCCCAGCGTTTTGGGGTCTGTAAACATTTTCCAAACTAGCTCCCAGAGTGGAAAGATCTCAAAACGCCGTTTACGCGGCGCCGTTGTTACGTCGTCTCCGCAACTATTACTAAAACGATGACATCACAGCACCAGAGTGGTGTTTGTGATCCATAATCTGCTGACCTTATAATGAGTTTTCCTTTGCTCCACTGCCGTCCACAAGCCACAGGTGACAAGTAGAAAAACACGAGTCAGTCTGTGTGTTTGGACTGACAGTAAAAGTCACTGACAGGTTTTTACGTCTGAAGAATAAACTCTCCTCCTCGTCTCTTCTGTAGATCCTAAATAAGATAAGATAAGATAATCCTTTATTGATCTCACAATGGAGAAATTCACTTGTTACAGTCAGCGTTCAAGAAGATCACTCAGAGTTGTGCAAAAACAGACAGGAAAATGGGCAACCAGTAAAACAGAATAAAAACGAGGTATCCCATGTACAACAAGCAGCAGAAATACAACAATAGGTGAGCAACAACAATAAAAATAGGATAAAAACTAGAACTAGAAACTAGAACAGGTGCTTGAATCAGTTTATTTTTCACTGTTTACATTCCACAAAGGTTTAATGCACATGCGCCTCTACATCTTGTTCTATCATCTGTGTGAGCGTCACAGCGCCTCACACAGGCCTGGAGGATGAATTGCGCCGTTTTCACAGACCTGAGTCGACCCATGTGGACGCACACGTTTACTGAGCTGCTTCAGGCTTACAAAGAAAGTTTGTGAAAACATAAGCGTTTTGTCTTCATGTGGATATATTATATATATACAGTATATTTGTGTGGGAAAAATATACACAGGGCGAAATATACCAGAAGACTCCATACTTCACACGCTCGGACTTAACTACATCTTCCAATATCTAATTCCTGCCTGATTTATGGAGTTTTGAACCCAAAAAATAAGGCGAAATTACTTCCTTTTTTTTTTCTCACTTTTTTTCACTATACCATGCAAAAAGTTATCTTGAAAAAAGTAAACTTTTCTTGAAATAAGTACTTTTGTCCTTGGTTTGAGTCTAATTTCAAGAATTCTGTCCATGGGCCAATATATTTAGACTTAGCAACTACAATCGTTTCTTTTACAGTTTTGAGTGGGGTGATTCTTTTTTTTTATCTTAAAGGTGCATTACGCAACTTTTTATGCGAGAAAAAAAGAAAGTTGATATTTCTGCATATGGCCTTGTAGTAACAGCGGCTGTATGAGTGATCAGAATGGCACCTTGCCTCTCTGTCACAGTGGTCTCTACAATGCTCCAGGATCAACTGTGTTGTAGGTTTTCTGGTGAAAGGCTCTGTCAGCAAACAGTTCAAATACACACAAATGTCAACTTTATTTTTTCACATAAGAAGTTGCATAATGGGGAGAGGCGGCGGGCTGGGGTGGGTTTGCTCATATCCCCCCAGCTCAGCCGTCACGTGTTGGAGTTCACCCCGGTGGACGAGAGGGTCGCGTCCCTACGCCTTCGGGTCGGGGACAGGTCTCTCACCGTTGTCTCGGCCTACGGGCCCAACATCGGTGCAGAGTACCCGGCCTTCTTGGAGTCCCTGGGAGGGGTGCTAGATGGTGCTCCGACTGAGGACTCCATTGTTCTACTGGGGGACTTCAACGCCCACGTGGGTAACGACAGTGAGACCTGGGAGGGAGTGATTGGGAGGAACGGCCTCCCCGATCTGAACCCGAGTGGTGTTCTGTTATTGGACTTCTGTGCTAGTCGCAGTTTGTCCATAACGAACACCATGTTCGAGCACAAGGGTGTCCATAAGTGCACGTGGCACCAGGACACCCTAGGCAGGAGGTCGATGATCGACTTTGTAGTTGTGTCATCTGATCTCCGGCCGCGTGTCTCGGACACTCGGGTGAAGAGAGGGGCGGAGCTGTCAACTGATCACCACCTGGTGGTGAGCTGGATCCGCTGGCAGGGGAGGAAGCCGGTCAGACCTGGCAGGCCCAAGCGTGTGGTGAGGGTCTGCTGGGAACGACTGGTGGATCCCTCTGTCAGCGGGGTCTTCAACTCCCACCTCCGGAAGAGCTTCACCCAGATTCCGGGGGAGGCGGGGGACATGGAGTCCGAGTGGACCCTGTTTTCCTCCTCCATTGTCGATGCGGCTGCTCGTAGTTGTGGCCGTAAGGTCTCTGGTGCCTGTCGCGGCGGCAATCCCCGAACCCGGTGGTGGCGCCCGGAAGTAAGGGATGCCGTCAAGCTGAAGAAGGAGTCCTACCTGGCCTTGTTGGCTTGTGGGACTCCGGAGGCAGCTGAGAGGTACCGGCAGGCCAAGCGTGCTGCGGCTCGGGCGGTCGCAGAGGCAAAAACTCGGGTCTGGGAGGAGTTCGGGGAGGCCATGGAGGAAGACTATCGGTCGGCCTCGAGGAGATTCTGGCAAACCATCCGGCGCCTCAGGAGGGGGAAGCAGTGCTTCACCAACACTGTTTACAGTGCGGGTGGGGGGCTGCTGACCTCGACTGGGGATGTCGTCGGACGGTGGAAGGAGGACTTCGAGGACCTCCTCAATCCCTCCGTCACGTCTTCCAATGAGGAAGCAGAGGCTGGGGACTCGGTGGTGGGCTCGTCCATCACCCAAGCTGAACTCACCGAGGTGGTGAGAAAGCTCCTCGGTGGCTCCGGGGGTGGATGAGATTCGCCCTGAGTACCTTAAGTCTCTGGATGTTGTAGGACTGTCTTGGCTGACACGTCTCTGCAACGTCGCGTGGCGGTCGGGGACAGTGCCCCTGGATTGGCAGACCGGGGTGGTGGTCCCTCTCTTTAAGAAGGGGGACCGGAGGGTGTGTTCCAATTACAGAGGAATCACCCTCCTCAGCCTCCCCGGTAAGGTCTACTCCAGGGTGCTGGAGAGGAGGATCCGGCCGATAGTTGAACCTCGGATCCAGGAGGAACAATGCGGTTTTCGTCCTGGTCGTGGCACACTGGACCAGCTCTACACCCTTCGTCGGGTGCTTGAGGGTTCGTGGGAGTTCGCCCAACCAGTTCACATGTGTTTTGTGGATCTGGAGAAAGCGCTCGACCGCGTCCCTCGTGGTGCCCTGTGGGGGGTGCTCCGGGAGTATGGGGTCCGGGGCCCTCTGTTAAGGGCTGTCCGTTCCCTGTATGACCGCAGCAGGAGCTTGGTTCGCATTGCCGGCAGTAAGTCAGACCTGTTCCCGGTGCGTGTTGGTCTCCTCAGGGCTGCCCTTTGTCACCGGTTCTGTTCATTACTTTTATGGACAGAATTTCTAGGCGCAGCCAGGGGCCGGAGGGTGTCCGGTTTGGGAGCCTCAGGATCTCATCTCTGCTGTTTGCAGATGATGTTGTTCTGTTGGCTTCAACGAACCAGGACCTTCAGCTGCTCTGGGGCGGTTTGCAGCCGAGTGTGTAGCGGCCGGGATGAGGATCAGCACCTCCAAATCTGAGGCCATGGTTCTTCTTCCCCTCTAAGGGTCGGTGGGGAGTCCTTACCTCAAGTGGAGGAGTTCAAGTATCTCGGGGTCTTGTTCACGAGTGAGGGACGGATGGAGCGTGAGATCGACAGACGGATCGGTGCGGCGTCAGCAGTGATGCGGTCGCTGTATCGGTCTGTCGTGGTGAAGAGGGAGCTGAGTCGGGGCAAAGCTCTCGATTTACCGATCGATCTACGTTCCCACTCTCACCTATGGTCATGAGATTTGGGTCATGACCGAAAGGACAAGACCGCGAATACAAGCGGCTGAAATGAGTTTCCTTCGCAGGGTGGCTGGGCGCACCCTCCGAGATCGGGTGAGGAGCTCAGTTACCCGGGAGGAGCTCGGAGTAGAGTCGCTGCTCCTTCACGTTGAAAGGAGCAGCTGAGGTGGCTCGGGCATCTGTTTCGGATGCCTCCTGGTCGCCTCCCGCGGGAGGTGTTCCAGGCATGTCCTAGTGGGACAAGGCCTCGTGGAAGACCCAGGACACGGTGGTGGGACTATGTCTCCGAGCTGGCCTGGTGTCGCCTCGGGGTCCCCCCAGAACAGCTGATGGAGGTGTGTGTGGATCGGGAAGTCTGGGCATCTCTGCTGAGACTGCTGCCTCCGCGACCCGGCCCCGGATAAAGCGGAAGAAAATAGATGGATGGAAGTTGTATAATGCACCTTTAACTTAAATGTGGCCCAAGGACAGATTTCTTAAAAAAAACGATCTCAAATCAAGGACAAGTTTACTTATTTCAAGATGCCTTTTTGCAGTGTGGCTTGCTGGGTGGGTTAGACTGACCATTACCAAGGCCTTGTTGTTCCTGATCTAGATCAGTCGGTCTCAAAGTGGGGGGAGACCATATTTCTGACATTGAATTTGTTGCATTTTTGATTTTAATGAAATTAAGCCAAATATCAAAACACAGTCCCCAAAGTAACATCATTAAACCTTTAGTTGTTATAAATGCTCATTTCATTTTGCAGAAGGGGGTCTTGTGTTGTTTTGGGGGTTTGAAGGTTTGGGAGCCCCTGACCTGAGAGGATCATTGGAGAAGAGAGACTCATTTCAATGATGGATTAGGTTTTTCACCAGTATTGCGTGAGCCAGGAATGCTTTCGATGAGGGAACACAGTGTCACATGGTTCAAAGCTGAACAAAAACTTGACTTTAAAATGACCCCGACACGCACTCGTACGCTCCTTAAAGGTTTAGGCAGGCGGGGGCGGAGCTTTCCTTGGACTCTGGACTGGAGATGTCTGCAGGCCTTGTAGATTCCAGAGCTGCCGAGCACCTGTGGGGATTTTCCACTTGTCCCACATCAGATAAGGCCCGTGACCCGAGGGGGCTGTCTTACAAGCATGAGACTGATGCCTGGATATGGGAGGGCAGCACTCCACTACGTCTGACTCTATCGCTCGTGCAGGCATAAAAGGCCTTATTTTTATATGAAAACATACAACATATCTCAACATATCTCATATTTGCACCAATAATCTACAGTAGAAGTCTCAAACTGATATCTCTACCTTTAGAAAGTTTCCCGATAGACCTGCAGCGTCTGGCCTTATAGGTGCTGCTCCCACACTGAGACCTTTTACCTCCTGAACACTCAAGGTCAAGGCGAGCTTAATTGCCCCAGTCAAGAAAATTAGTGGTCCTTATTGGGCCCGTCCTTCAGAGCGAGGCCGCGGGGCGAGCTGTCAGGGGCAGTGGGCCGTGTTTTGGGCTGAGGGGGAACAGGAGCAGCCGGAGGGAGAGGATGTGAACTCCACACGTCCTAAAACATGCACAACAGGCTCATCCTCGTGACCATGAAACCTCGCCTGGCCCCTCCCTGCTGCTCCTTAGAGTCATGCTTCAGCAGGGGGGTTTCTGTAACCATATCTGAAAAGTGCAACGTTTTTTTGACAATATGGATAAAATATAGTATGAATATAGTATTTGTATCACTCTGTATGTGCAAACATTCTGTTCACCTTTTTCCGCCCGCCCACTCTTGCCTCTTTTTGTCACGGATCGGCACTTTCTTTGTATGGAAACAAAAAAAAAATCACTATAACATTTTTCATTTTTTCAATGTTTCTCAGATTTATTTGGGAAATTGCAATTTCAAGAGTGCGACGACATCTCCACTTTAGCAGCTCTTTTTTTATATCTCCAGTTTTTAATTTCAATTTCAGATTTTTTCACCAAAAAACAGCTCATTTTAAACTAAACATATCTGAAATCGGTCTCAAAAAGTCTTTGTAGCTAAAACCATAAATGTAAACCTGTCTCCATCTGTTATTCAGATTTGTTTTTTCGGCGTAAAAAGACTCATCTTTGAATGAAAACATAAAATGACAGAACATTTGCAATACATTTGTTTTCCATCTACAGTAAAAGGTTCAAATTGAAATCTTTACATTTCAAACGTTTCCCTGTTCACCTGCAGCGTCTCGCCTTAAAACTGAAGACTCTACAGTTCTCACACCCAGTTTTAGCTCCTTCAGACAGTATCTGTGTTTATCCTGCGTCGATTAGCCTTGGATGCGTACAGCAGGGCCCGGAAAGGTGTGTGTGTGTGTGTGTACTTGTACTTACGCTATTGTGAGGACCAGTTTGAGTTTTGAACCAACAAAGTGAGGACACTTTTGTAAAGTGAGGACATTTTGGGCAGTCAAGATGTGGTTTTAGTGTTAGGGTTAGGATTGGGTTAAGATTAAGGTTAGGTTTGGGGTTAAGGGTTTAGGGTTCAGGGTTAGGGTCTGGGTAATACATTATGTCTAGGAGTGTCCTCACTCAGATAGATTTACAAAAATGTGTGTGTGTGTTCTTGTACTTCCGACATTGTGAGGACCAGTTTGAGTTTTTAACCAACAGAGTGAGGACATTTTCGTACAGTGAGGACATTTTGGGTGGTCCTCACTTCTTTGACGGACTGTTTGAGGAGCACGGTGTGGTTTTAGGGTTAGGGTTGGATTAGGTTAGGTTTCTCGCTTAAGGTTCAGGGCTAGGATCTGGATAATACATTATGTGTATGAGTGTCCTCGCTAAGATAGCAGTACAAGATTGTGTTTGTGTGTGTGTGAGTGTGTCCTGGAGAATGAGGCCGATCTAATCCCCCTAACACTGTCCCCGCTCAGACTGTGGTAGACCTGTGGACTTAGCGCTGTCTGAATGATAGTTTACGGTGCGCAGTAACACGCCGAGCGCCGCGCGGCTAATGACAGCGTACTGCGCCGTAAATGGAGGCTGTCTCTCTAATGAGTGTTTTGCCGTGTGCTCCACAGTTTGTTTTCTGTCCAAACATGAGAGGCTTCCTGCATGCAGCGCCTCAGCCCGTCTGAACACAGCTGTCCCAAACCCAGGCACACTTTGTCAGGGCTGGGCACCGTCAGCATCAGAAATGAGATGAAGATTCCACAATGCAAAAAGCTCTTTAAAAATCTGATGGAACAAAGTAAACCATGAGGTGTGTCTGAGTGATGCGTCGTTATGAGTCTGCCTCAGAGCCACAGTGATGACACAATCATCAGTCTTGGCAACAGAAGAATCCAAACAAAATATTTACAAACGTTCAACCTGCCAGATTCATCTTCAGGCTGGAAGTCCTCTCTCTCACCTGACAAACATCACGCACATGTTAGATGCCATTAGAAGAAAATCATTTGCTCTTGGTTCATTTGTGCTGACAGAGATACTGTATAAACCAAGCTGAAAGCAAACACAGTTACCATAGTTACCACCACAGAATTCTGGCCTTTCCCCTCCATGGAGATCACAGAAACGCCTTTAGCTCTGAGCATGTTCCTACTAATGCGTACGATGTATTCACAGTCGAATTTAATATGAGCGCTCTATCCCCAAACAAATGAATAGGGAAGCCAGGCGCAATACTAAACTACAGGGAGGTCATCATTATTATTATATAAGGGTTTCTTTATTATTATTAGTGAGTGGAGGGGCCACTAGGACAGACTGGTTGCCTCGCTTCCGTCAGTCTACCCCAGGGCAACGATGGCTACAACGAGCTTGACTTGTGTGGACAGGGCCTGAGTATTATGGCTTTTCTTTATATTGACCCCTGAATGAAGTGAATAAGAAAGCACAAGCTGAGTGCGGCAGAGTCCGTTAGCCAGCTCAATGTATTTTTCCTATAGCCGTTAGCAATGTCATCTTATAAAATGTTAATGAAGTGATATAAATGCCATGAAAAGCACAAACCATACCTCACTGTACGTAAGTATTGTGCCTGGCCTTTTCATTCATTTGTTCAGTTTAAATCAGGCTCAGAGCTCAGAGCCTGATCTGCTGTTTTGGCCAAAGAAAGGGCTGTAAATCTGCTGATTAGAAAGTCCTGTGACCATTATTGAGATTGAACAAAGTAGGGATTGCTATTTTTGATTACATTTTGATGAATTGCCCATCCTTACATCAAATCCTCGAACGCTGTAATGTCAGAGATGTCCAGTTCTCTGGACACTGTTTTAAAGTCTGCTCCCTGAGTGCAGAGACCTGAGCACTGAGCTAATACGCTCCTATTTCCTGCTTCTAGTCAGGACTCGGGTACAGGGCCTTAAACTTCAGCTCTGAAGTCTATGGCCTTTCCCAGGGGGTCAGAATGAAGTGACCGCCATAAAACTAAACGCTAAACTGAGCGTCCTCTGTAGCGCGGGGCGATGGTGTGAGCAGCTCTGTTCAGACTCGAGCCCAGACAGGCCCGGACCCCAGACCCCGCCCCCGCACTTCCTCTCCGATCCGCCTGTAATGACAGTGATTTGGGGCAGATTCCTCCTCAGCAGGTGGATACTGTCTGTCTGTCTGTCTGTCTGTCTGTCTGTCTGTCTGTCTGTCTGTCTGTCTGTCTGTCTGTCTGTCTGTCTGTCTGTTCTTATGTTACTCTTCCTTTTCTCTATGATACACATTTGACACTTCAGCTTTAGTTTCCGATTAGTTCTCCCAGGGCTTGACATTCACTTTTTTGGTCTTTTTTGGCCTGGAGACGAGGTGGAGACTCGACTTGTCGCTGGTCACGGAGATGTTTCCGAGACGTCCCCTGGAGATCAGGCGATTTAGTGTCGGTGTAAACGAACAGGTTTGATTTCAGCGGAGTCTGCATAGAGACTTGAAGAAGTCTCCACATGGTCTGAAGCAGTTGTGTCTCTGAGACCTGTCTTAAAGAGACTCCATACGACTCTTTGAGATCTCCTTGGTATCAGACAGGACGGAGACATTGCAGGGATGTCACAGAAATGTCTCACAGGTTCAGGTATTCACAACATTGCCACAGCTGCTTGAGACCGTGTAGACCTCTCGGAGATCTGAATCGTTCATTTTCACCGAGACTACCTGGAGACTCGCCTTATCTCCATGGGAACGACTCAGGAAACATCTCTGTGACCCTGTGCAATTCGAGTCTCCAACTAGTCTCCCGGCCAGTCTGAGTTGCGGAGATTTCTGGTGAGATAGGCCCTTTAAGTTACTAGCCACATACTGAGTCCATTAGCCAGAACAATTATGCATGTTTAAAAGTGACTAGCATATTCCAAAATGTGTCTGCCTAATGTTGACATACAGCCAAAGATAGACCAGGGCTTGGTCCACACGCCTCCATCAGCAGAATGAGGCTCTGATCAGACGTGTGGCTCCAGTGCGGGGGCAGAGCGGGACCTGGGTGCGTCCTTGAGTGAGCCTGAGCGTGGGGGACTTCCCGGGGCCCACACATGTGCTTCCTGTCCCGCTGATATCTGAACACAAACACACAAACCCCCCAGTTCTTTCTGTGGCGGGTCAGAGCCCGTTCACACGTGCTGGAAAACATGTACTCCCTGTTGATACATTAGCGGGTGCTTTGGGTTCCCCTTTACCTCTAAAAACATGAACAATAGGGCCCCCTCTTGGGTTCAATCCTCAAGATAAGAACCTGTCTTCAAACCATGAATGAACACTTGTCAGTCACAGGCGACAGCGACGCAGCTGGGAGAGCGGGTCGAATCCCGGATCCTGAAGGTGCACACTGTCGTTGTGTCCTTGGGCAAGACACTTCACCCGCCGGGCCTCCAGGGTCTGTGCACATTGGTGTATGAATGAGAGAGTGAGAGGGTGACTGGTGCCTGCTGTAACGCACGTTGGGCCTGATAAAGGTAGAAAAGCATTGAGTTCATTTACAGTGTGGACGAAAGGAGTCGGATCTAATGTTCTTTCATAGACGCTTCAGGCATTAATTAATTAACTACAGTAATGAATTCATGAGAAAATCTTCTCAATATATCCTGATCTTAGAATCATGATGAATTCACTAAAACATTGACATTACTTTACAAAAACATTGACTAATCATAAGTATGACGTTTATGCATGAATATTATGATTCATCGTGATTTTTTAAGCTAATGTGTTTGCAAGTTTGACCTTAATACAACATTTACTGCTGTAATGAACTCATCACTAGCTAATGTGTAGTTTATTCATAAATTCATAATGAGTGCTTCCTCTATACTAAAGTAATGCAATAATCATGGTGTTTATTGGACAAAAACATGAACTTCAAAGACATTATAATTTATAACTGTCCACAATGCATTAAGGGTTTAAATTAAGTTAAACTCTTACCACCCACCAAAAGCAAATGGTTTCTCTCCTCTTTGTCGAGAGCCCAGTTTAACACCCCGTTTCCTCGTGTTGTTGCTGCGTTGTTGTCACTTTTTTGCTGCATTTTTGTCACTTTTTGCTGCTCTTTTCTGTTGTTTTTTTTGTCATTTTTGATACTTTTTTTGTTGGGTTTACATCCTCATTTTCTTCGCTGGTTTGAAGAAGCTTTTAGATTTGGAAAATTTGGAGAACTGGAGAAAACATGCCCAGGTGGGAGTTAAGAGGTTGATGTTTTGTGGTCCATTAAATGTCACACAATTACAATAATGTGCAGGATTATAGTATTTTAAAATTGGGCAAATATCGGCGGTACATATCGGCATCAGCCTTAGAAAAACCCATAGGTTGACCTCTATTTGTAATGTAAGCAATACCAATACTTTAAGTCTTTTCTTATTCTCCAAAGTCTCTTTGGTTAAAACTGAGCAAAAATATCATTTTCATGTTAAAAATGACTTTAAAGCAGCACTAAGTAACGTGTTCACCTTAATAAATCCTTTCCGTAGTCCCTGTGGGGGTAACACAAGTGTTTATGGGATGATTGGAGGGTCTTTCATCGCCCCCTGGTGTCTCTGGCCAGAAAACCATGTTTGCAACTTGACTGCCACCGGTCCAGAGAAAGCAATACACACTAATGGAATCACGAAGAAGAAGCTAACATGCTAGCGGGCAAAGCTAACTGCGGGCTAGCGTTACTTTAAACAGTATTTACAGCCAAGTTTGAGTGAAAACAAATATCTCCATTGTGTAACTGGATGTACAATATCCCTCTGTCCCTTTGTCTTTCCTGTCAGCGTAGGATTTACTCTCCATAAGTAAAAAAAAATCGCAACTTGCTACGACACCTGCAGTTGCGCTTATAGCCTCCAGGGGCAAGAGTTACTTAGTACTGCTTTAACCAGGGAAAAAAATTGCAACTCCTCCTTGTAACTTCAGGAAAAATAGCCTTTTAGGCCACAACAATCACGAAAAATGCAGTGAAATCCTGGAGCGACTGTAATGTAGGGCTTCAGCTGGAAAACAAACTGGCCGACCTCAATGTTAACATGCAGTCAGCATCATCTACCAGGAACGCACTGTCCACCACATCATCTTTGGAAAATATCATTTCAGCAGGTCTAGGCTAATTTCAGCAGGTCTAGGCTAGTCTAGGCTAATTTGAGCAGGTCTAAGCTAATTTGAGAAGGTCTAGGCTAATTTCAGCAGGTCTAGGCTAATTTCAGCAGGTCTAAGCTAATTTGAGAAGGTCTAGGCTAATTTCAGCAGGCTAATTTCAGCAGGTCTAAGCTAATTTCAGCAGGTCTAGGCTAGTCTAGGCTAATTTCAGCAGGTCTAGGCTAATTTGAGCGAGTCTAGGCTAATTTCAGCAGGTCTAGGCTAATTTGAGCGAGTCTAGGCTAATTTCAGCAGGTCTAGGCTAATTTCAGCAGGTCTAGGCTAATTTGAGCAGGTCTAGGCTAATTTGAGCAGGTCTAAGCTAATTTGAGCAGGTCTAGGCTAATTTGAGCAGGTCTAGGCTAATGTGAGCGAGTCTAGGCTAATTTGAGCAGGTCTAGGCTAATTTGAGCAGGTCTAGGCTAATTTGAGCAGGTCTAGGCTAATTTCAGCAGGTCTAAGCTAATTTGAGCAGGTCTAAGCTAATTTCAGCAGGTCTAAGCTAATTTCAGCAGGTCTAAGCTAATTTCAGCAGGTCTAAGCTAATTTCAGCAGGTCTAGGCTAATTTCAGCAGGTCTAAGCTAATTTCAGCAGGTCTAAGCTAATTTCAGCAGGTCTAGGCTAATTTCAGCAGGTCTAGGCTAATTTCAGCAGGTCTAGGCTAATTTCAGCAGGTCTAAGCTAATTTCAGCAGGTCTAGGCTAATTTCAGCAGGTCTAGGCTAATTTCAGCAGGTCTAGGCTAATTTGAGCAGGTCTAGGCTAATTTCAGCAGGTCTAGGCTAATTTCAGCAGGTCTAAGCTAATTTGAGCGAGTCTAAGCTAATTTGAGCAGGTCTAAGATAATTTGAGCAGGTCTAGGCTAATTTCAGCAGGTCTAAGCTAATTTCAGCAGGTCTAGGCTAATTTCAGCAGGTCTAAGCTAATTTCAGCAGGTCTAGGCTAATTTCAGCAGGTCTAAGCTAATTTCAGCAGGTCTAGGCTAATTTCAGCAGGTCTAAGCTAATTTGAGCAGGTCTAGGCTAATTCGAGCAGGTCTAGGCTAATTTGAGCAGGTCTAGGCTAATTTGAGCAGGTCTAAGCTAATTTGAGCGAGTCTAAGCTAATTTGAGCAGGTCTAAGATAATTTGAGCAGGTCTAGGCTAATTTCAGCAGGTCTAAGCTAATTTCAGCAGGTCTAGGCTAATTTCAGCAGGTCTAAGCTAATTTCAGCAGGTCTAGGCTAATTTCAGCAGGTCTAAGCTAATTTCAGCAGGTCTAGGCTAATTTCAGCAGGTCTAAGCTAATTTGAGCAGGTCTAGGCTAATTCGAGCAGGTCTAGGCTAATTTGAGCAGGTCTAGGCTAATTTGAGCAGGTCTAAGCTAATTTGAGCAGGTCTAGGCTAATTTGAGCAGTTCTAAGCTAATTTGAGCAGGTCTAGGCTAATTTGAGCAGTTCTAAGCTAATTTGAGCAGGTCTAGGCTAATTTGAGCAGGTCTAAGCTAATTTGAGCAGGTCTAGGCTAATTTGAGCAGGTCTAAGCTAATTTCAGCAGGTCTAAGCTAATTTGAGCAGGTCTAGGCTAATTTCAGCAGGTCTAGGCTAATTTCAGCAGGTCTAGGCTAATTTCAGCAGGTCTAGGCTAATTTCAGCAGGTCTAGGCTAATTTGAGCAGGTCTAGGCTAATTTGAGCAGGTCTAGGCTAATTTGAGCAGGTCTAAGCTAATTTGAGCAGGTCTAGGCTAATTTGAGCAGGTCTAAGCTAATTTGAGCAGGTCTAGGCTAATTTGAGCAGGTCTAAGCTAATTTGAGCAGGTCTAGGCTAATTTGAGCAGGTCTAAGCTAATTTGAGCAGGTCTAGGCTAATTCGAGCAGGTCTAAGCTAATTTGAGCAGGTCTAGGCTAATTTGAGCAGGTCTAGGCTAATTTGAGCAGGTCTAGGCTAATTCGAGCAGGTCTAAGCTAATTTGAGCAGGTCTAGGCTAATTTCAGCAGGTCTAAGCTAATTTGAGCAGGTCTAGGCTAATTTGAGCAGGTCTAGGCTAATTTGAGCAGGTCTAAGCTAATTTGAGCAGGTCTAAGATAATTTGAGCAGGTCTAAGCTAATTTGAGCAGGTCTAAGATAATTTCAGCAGGTCTAAGCTAATTTGAGCAGGTCTAGGCTAATTTCAGCAGGTCTAAGCTAATTTGAGCAGGTCTAAGCTAATTTGAGCAGGTCTAGGCTAATTTGAGCAGGTCTAAGCTAATTTGAGCAGGTCTAAGCTAATTTGAGCAGGTCTAAGCTAATTTGAGCAGGTCTAAGCTAATTTGAGCAGGTCTAAGCTAATTTGAGCAGGTCTAGGCTAATTTGAGCAGGTCTAGGCTAATTTCAGCAGGTCTAGGCTAATTTCAGCAGGTCTAAGCTAATTTGAGCAGGTCTAAGCTAATTTGAGCAGGTCTAAGCTAATTTGAGCAGGTCTAAGCTAATTTCAGCAGGTCTAGGCTAATTTCAGCAGGTCTAGGCTAATTTCAGCAGGTCTAAGCTAATTTGAGCAGGTCTAGGCTAATTTGAGCGAGTCTAAGCTAATTTGAGCGAGTCTAAGCTAATTTGAGCAGGTCTAGGCTAATTTCAGCAGGTCTAAGCTAATTTGAGCAGGTCTAAGCTAATTTGAGCAGGTCTAGGCTAATTTGAGCAGGTCTAAGCTAATTTGAGCAGGTCTAAGCTAATTTGAGCAGGTCTAAGCTAATTTGAGCAGGTCTAAGCTAATTTGAGCAGGTCTAAGCTAATTTGAGCAGGTCTAGGCTAATTTGAGCAGGTCTAGGCTAATTTCAGCAGGTCTAGGCTAATTTCAGCAGGTCTAGGCTAATTTCAGCAGGTCTAAGCTAATTTGAGCAGGTCTAAGCTAATTTGAGCAGGTCTAAGCTAATTTGAGCAGGTCTAAGCTAATTTCAGCAGGTCTAGGCTAATTTCAGCAGGTCTAGGCTAATTTCAGCAGGTCTAAGCTAATTTGAGCAGGTCTAGGCTAATTTGAGCGAGTCTAAGCTAATTTGAGCGAGTCTAGGCTAATTTGAGCGAGTCTAGGCTAATCGTCTCAGTCCTTGTTCTGCTCAGGCTCAGACTGACAGGGCTCATGTCAGTGCCCAGACTGTGTCCAAACTTTAACAGCAAGTTTGCAACATGGCAGAGTTTTCAGCGAGCACTTTCACATCATGGACGTACTCACATTATTTTGAACTTACTGTTGTAAAGAGCAATGCGGCGCTGGAGGCGGAGCTAAAGAGGCGCTCAGCTGTTGGCAGGATCGGTCCCTCTAATGTAATCAACAAACTCATAGCTTTATGAGGCTGAGGAAAGCGTGTGTTGTATGTAAATGTATTGTGCTATTGTTTGATACGTTTGCTAGTATCTGGCTGTTTGCGTGGCTCTTGTGGAGACTCAGTTTGTGAAATGGAGCATTCTGGTGCAGTGCTTTTCGCTCTCACAATTCTCATTTGTTATGTGTGAACCCCAATCGCACTAAATCCAGTCGTGTGGACCCGCTCACTCTTCACAAAATGTTTTAAGACTGTCCTTTGTCGTTCTGATCATTGGTTTGCCCACATCGCTCAGCCCTGATGTAAGGATGTATGTAAGGATCCCCCAAACATGTCTAACCACAGGCTCCCTGACCTCCACACATCCATCACTGCAGCTCCCGCTCAGCTCCGGGCGGACGTGGACCACACGTGGACCACAGAGGAGCAGGTGGACCGGCTGCCACACGTCGCTCTGCTGGAAACATGCCCTGGTTCTCTGTCAGTGTTACACAAGTCCTCCTGTACAGGCCCGGAGGCTTTCTCTGGAACTTCAG